>NC_054839.1:4627153-5252153 GCF_018345385.1 Vulpes lagopus | reverse complement strand
CAAAAACAGGTAATTCACTTTGGAATAATATTTTTAAATAAATATAATAGCTTATTGACACCTACTAGTTCCCCACCCACCCCTCATCATCCATTTTTTCTGCCCTAGGATCCAAGCCAGGGTCCCACCCTGGATATTGTTATTATCTGTTCATCCTCTCCTTCTATTGGGGAGGGTTCATTCTTCCCTCATCTTCCATGATCTTGACACTCTGGAGGAGGACCAAGCAGGTTTTCGTAGACTGTCTCTCATTTTGGCTTTGCCTGTTATTTTCTCATGCTGTAGCACAGAAGTGATCTTTTGCCCACCTTTGTCTCAGGCTCTGCTGGGATGTTCCCTGTCCTGCCTGAGAATCAGCTATTTCTCAACAAAACCCTGGTTCTTGTTCTTAGAGAACAGCATCAAGAAAAAGATTACAGCTAAGAACTGGAAATGGAGGAATGTGCGCTGAAAGGGATATATTTACCAAAACACTGTAAAACAAACTTTTTTTTCTCAAAGTCGATACTAACTGTGCTTTCGATTAATAGTGATTAATTCAATAGCAATGAGTACGTTATTAGCTTGTCTGCAGTTTTTACATCTGGATAATTATATAATAGTAGTCTCAGCCCGAGCCTGAAAGATTTAGACCTACAGGTCATGTCAGACAAAGGAACCTGAGCCTCAGCTTCACATGAACCCTAATTTTATTGGGACAGAAAAGATGTGAGGGGAGTATTATTTTCTCACACAGCACAGCAGTGCAGATAGAATGGGGCATGCATGGGTGAGTACGTGTGCACCTGCGTGCCTCTGTGGTGGAGGGGCAGGGTGGGGGGCAGACCCTGGGATCTCCTATGATGGATAGGAGGCAAGATGATTTCAGCCTAATTTAAAAATATTTGTTATTGGAGGTGATCATTCTCATTCCAGAATAGAAACAGTAACATGAATGTATTCCTGCCAAGTTCTTTGTGAGAGAAAGAAGAGCTGCAAGGTTTGTTATTGTTAACTTTTTAAAAAAATTATTTATTCATGAGACACAGAGAGAGGCAGAGACATAGGCAGAGGGAGAAGCAGGCTCCATGCAGGGAGCCTGATGTGAGACCTGATCCCAGGACCCCAGGATCACGATCTGAGCCAAAGGCAGATGCTCAACCACTGAGCCATTCAGGTGCCCCTGCAAGTTTTGTAAAACTAATTCTTGCATTTTTTCACTCTGGAAGTGCCAGACAGGCCCAGTTGGGCTCAAGGACTCAGAGGATCCTCAGTCAGGCAGCATCCATGTTGCCTATAGCAAGAAAAAGGTATTTCTTAGCTTACATAAGATCCCACCCCTCACAGGAACTTCCAAAATGTTTGCAGGAACTGAAGGTCAGTATGGGGTAATGAGTTCCCCAAATCTAGACAGATACCAACTGAGTCTACTCTTACACTGCCCAGCAAGGATTGGGGATCTGAGCGTTACACTATTAAACACTAGCACTCTAAATAATTAGAAATACTGGTTACCCAAGGTTCCTGCTCTGATCATTATTCATGCCATAGCTCTGCCATGTATCTCCACTTAGTTAGAAAACCAGTAAACATTGATCTAGAAAATTCCAATCCAAGATAATGACATGATAAGAATATATTCCTTACATTTACACCCATGGGCCCAAATTTTAATCATATGTGCTTGTAGTTTCATTAAACAAGGTGAATTATTTACACTGTTGCTTTAATTAAGTTCATTTGGACAACTAGAATGATTCATACTAATATCTGCATTATTCCTAAGTGACAGGAAATGAATGTACACATATACTTTGTTTATTTTTTACCATATTCAAAGTATTTATACTCGGTTATGATAAAAGATAGAACAATATTATTTTCATCTTAAGTTTTAACTGTAAGCTAAAACTTCATGCTGTTTGAATATTTTAGCAGTTGCCACTTCCTTATTGACACATCATGGAATAAAATATGAAAATATCGCTTCCAAATATCAATGAAAAACAATGCAATTAACTGAATAAATTGATTATTTAAGTGCCTAATATTCATGCTGGTTTACCCTCCACAGGCAGTTTTAAAACGTATTAGCTAAAATATGGTTTTAGCAAGAGGAACAGATTAACTTTTTTTTTTCTTTCAGATTAACTTTTCAAGTGTTTGTTTGTTTGTTTGTTTGTTTCAATATATCCCCCAAAGCTAGAAGGATAAATATCCAGAGCAGTCAAAATTCAGGTGCAGATTAAAAACCTTAATTCTTAGGTCACAACCTTTCTTACATATTCTTACATCTTTAAGGTTAAACTATTACAAAACAGGATGCCAGCATTCAAGGTTTGAGATTTCCCTGAATTCTTCTCCCTTTTAAATACAGTCTGTGGTGTAAATTATTTTCCCCTTGTATACAGACTACCTATGAAATTTAGCAGAGGCTGGTGGGTTTAATGCCTCATCCTGATCCCTACACACATTTTGGTGGTTCTTGGACTTGCATTGCTGTTTCCAGCCTGCAATGTGCGACATTCATCCATGTGTCCCGTCATTTGTGTACTCACTAATTCAAACCTGAGGACCACCAAACACCATGATGTGAAGAATTAAAAAGTGAAAAGGTAAAAACCATACAAGGCGATAAAATGTAAAGCAAATATAAAAATTACTGAAACAAGACACAGCCAGTAACATGAGGCAGTACCTTTGAAATATTGCCCTCCCCCAAAAGTGCTCTAAAGGCAGAGAGCCATACTTCTGCTGTAGATTCGCCTCTGATATGACTTACTGTGTGAATGTGGAAGGGTCACTTAACCACTCGCCTGCATCTGTCCCCACCAAAAGTGAGAACATTATATGGGATTACATTTTTATGAACTTACTGATATATATATAGATATATAGATATACATATATATAAATATATATACCAAGATATATATAGATATCTTGGTACACTTACATAAATATACACAAATATATACATAGTTACTATATGTATGTATATACATATATATATATACACACTTATATGTATGTACATATATATATACACACACATATACACACATATATAACTACATCTTGGAATGAAATTATTCCCTACAAGTTATGGTATGACATTATTGTTCTTTTGCTCATTTCTGAACTTCTTCGGACCACTATTCTTATAGTTTATACTTAACAGTAGTTATTCTCACATATTTTGTTAAAATAAAATTTACATATAATAACAACAAGCAACACCCTGAGACTGTCATCCTGCCAGTAGTGGCAGACAAGCTTCTAAGAGACCAATGCTATGGCCACAACCAACCAGAAAAGTTAGGTGGAAAATCTACTCTTGTTCACACCACCAGAGAGTAAGCATGGATGTGAGGATGTGAGGATCCCAGAGCTTAGAAGCATGAGCCGCACAGAGGTCGGCCCTTCATTTAAGACGCTTACTTTCTTGTCTGTTTTTGCCTTGAAGCATTTGCTGAATTATAAATTATGGAATCATGAGCAGAACTGAGCAATAATTGCCAAAAATGGTGCTGCTGGCTAGGTTTGGGCCACAGGCCATGGTTTGCCTCCTTCTGGTCCAGAGCCTCAAAGGATCTTCTCTTTCTTACTGAACCTAATTTATAGAACATACTCCACATCCTCGATAACACTCATGATTTTCCTTTTTTTAAAATTGTTGTTCCTTATTTTATTGTAGGCATCATGGTGGATATGAATTGGGACTTCGTGATGGTTTTGATTCACATTTCCCTAATGACTGACAATGTTTTTCATATGCATATAGACCATCTATAAATCTTCAAAGAACTATTTATGTCCCCTGTCCATTTTTGTTTGTCTTTTTGTTGTTGAGTTGTGGGAGATTTTTGTATTCTGGATATTGAATGGTTATCATAAAATTCAAACAAAAATAGCTTGACAAGTTCAAATGACCCAAACCAAGAGAGAAAATTTAACAAACTGTACATGTATGTGTTATGCACTTTTCTGTAGGTATATGATAGAGGTGTGTATATATGTATATACATATATATAAAATAAATCAACTATAGGTGTATAAGTGACAAATAAAAACATTAGGATGTTTGTACCACAAGTGGAATTAGCCTGATTTCCTCTTTTCTCCTAATTTGAGACACTTGTTATTAACGATATAGAATCAACATAGCCTGACCCATTTTCAATCTATTTTCTGAAGTTCCCGAAAGCAGTGATACTGCTGGACTCAATATCATTTTCTATCTGTTATTCCAAACTCCAAAGTAATGAAGTTTCCTTTTCCAACATGGCCTTTCTGCTATCCAATTACATAACACATTATCGAGCTAATCTTTTCTTGATGTTCCAGATTCATGAGGGATTAGCTGTTCTCTTCAATAAACATTTTCCCTTGTGAGCAACTGAATTTCAAAAAGAGGAACTCAAAATTATGGCAGATAGTATCTTTTAAAAGACTGAGGTTTTTTTCTTTTTTGGGGGGGTAGATCTTCAGGTAGTTAAATTGTCTAAATAGTACTGTATTTTAAGTAACCATATATTAATTTACTTTCTTATTTTATTTTTCACTATCAAGATCCTTTTGAAAATAAGTCAAAACACAGCTTGTTCTTTATAGTTCAGTTTCCCATTCAAGCTTTAGAAATAATTTAGAGATATACCCACAGTTTCTTATGGCCATACACTTTTTTCACCATGTCATTTTATCCTATATAACTCGAGAGATAGTAATAGTGATTGCAACTTTAAAAATCAAATTTGGTTACAGTAACATCTTTAATAATGCAGATATTACACACAGGAGAGCATCCCCCTTCTCTAGTTAGATGTGTTATGCTCATATCTAGCTTCCCTTTTATGCTTCAACTATAACAATTGGTTCCTCAACTTTGAATTTGAGGTACTAATGAACATTAAGATATGAATTTTGAAAATTAAAAATTGAAATTTAGGCCAGAAGTAGAAAAATATATTTTTACATTTAGGAGTCATAAATACAGATGGAGCTGTGAAAAAAAGAAAAAAGACGCATTTGCTGAGACCATGCAGAGAGCAGAGTAATTGCGGTGCCATAAATTTGCACTGCACTTTAAGGAACTTTGAGTGTTCAGAGTGTTGGACACGTGTTACCTCAATTGATAGTGACAACAAACCATAGAATTAATTTTAAAAATATGAAGATGCCCATTTTATAGTGAAACAAACTACGGCTTGAGAGATTTAATGGAATCCACTATAAATGCTTAAAATGCAGATCCAAGACTAGAATTCTAATGTTCTCATTCTTGGTCTACCTCCTTAAGAACCTTGAATGATAATTACACTTAGAGGCAGGAGGAAAATCCAATTAAAGAAGACAGAGTGAAACGAGAAAGGAGATCCATAACACGTTAGTAAGCCAAAGGAACCCAGTGTCAATGAGATGGCAGTGATAAGAATGTCAATTGCCAGAGTGAAGTCAGGGCTTTGTCAACTTTGTAGCCCTATGCAAATTTCGTCTCATATTTATCACTATTGTTATTATTCCACGAACATACTAAACACCATTAGGTAATTATGAGTACAGGCTAACTCCTGGAAAATAAATGTAGAAGTCTTCCAAGGTCTTATTGGAGGTCTTTTGTGAATATAAAATGGTAAGAACTCAGATGAAGTCCTTCAGCATGCAGGTGATAACAAGCTATTAAAAAGAATGTGACCAGTGGTTTCCGAACTACAGTTGGTTGAACAAAATTAACCCTCCAATTCAACCCTATGCCACTCCTCCAAGTCATAGCCTTACACTCATCAGCTGGGTGGTCATAAGTCAGCAAACCATCTCCTATAGGTGGGTCTCTACAATGTGTCCAGCACATTGTTTAGGGACCAAACATGCTTTTTTTTTTTTTTTTTTTTTTTAAAGGCATTTTTTTTTTTCCTTTACCATCTTTAGGTGAATTACATTAAGAAAAGCAACATAATAAATCATAAAATCTCATATTCTTCTGTTCCATATCTAGGCAGAATTTCAGAGTAACAATTGTTTGGAGATAAAAATGAAATTAAAAAGCTGGTTGCCTATAGGTTAGTGAGATTTTTAAAACAAATGGCATCATTATATCCATATCTTTCACTTATTTATCCAAATGTTAATTTTATTTATTCCAGACTAAGCTTAAAAATTTCCAAGTTTTTCTAATTTATCCCCTTCTCCTGCTTTAGATATTGATACAAAAGGATATAACTTGTATCCATGAAAATTGGCAACTCTGACACACAGAAGTTGGTAGAAAGAAGGTGCCTGTATCCTTAATGGCATCATTGAGTTGCTGACCAACCCATATTTTCTCCCTGGATACTAAATCGCAATGGAAAAGAACAAGACACTCCTACAAAGAGCAACATAGATGAATCTTACATACTTTACATTGAGCACAAGAAGCCAGGTACAAAAGAAATATATACTGCATATTTCCATACATCTGAAATTTTAGAAAATACTAAAAATAATACAATGTGAAAAATATAAACAGTAGTTGCCTCTGGAGGTTCAGGACTGACCAGGTGTAATAAGAAAGAAACATTCTAGTAGAGAAAAGATTCAATGCTATGAAAAAGTATAGATGACATTGGTATACACATTTGTCAAAATTGCATCTCTAGGATGTATGCATTTTGAAGTTTGTAATTTTTATCTTAAAAATCATAAAAACAGTAACAAATTAACCAAACAGGATTGTGGGAAGTGTGAAATAAAAGTGGCAAGATGTTAATAACTGTTGAAGTTGGGTGATGGATGTCTGGGGATTCATTATTCTTATTCCTTCCTATATGTTTAAGATTTTTTCAAAATTACAAATTAAAAAAATTAAAAATGATTACATATTAAATAATTGAAAATTAAATAAAATTTAAAAATTAACAACTATGATTAAAATATTATCTCAAATTAATTATTCATTATACCCAAAAAAGTTTTTGTTCTTTTTCTCAGATTAACTTCCTTGAAAATAAAGAGAAACACTGGATGGGCCAAACATTAAGAACAAACCAAAGAACCCATGCTGAGACCTCTCACATTGACATAAGACGGATATTGGAAGGTGGTTATAGAAATGAATCTCCACTTCCCATCTGTTGCAGACATACCATATAGCAACCGTGGAATCATAGTAACAATGGAATCAGAAAGCAACAATGGAATCAGAAAGCAACAGTGGAATCATACAGCAACAGTGGAATCATATAGCAACAGCAGAACCTTACAGCAACCGTGAAACTCTAGAGCAACAGCAGAATCCAAGTCAAAGCTCACTACCATGGTCCACAGTTGTGTGTATGTGTGAATAATGGCAATGGTTTTGGTATCATTTAGTATCAGTGGTGATTTAGTATCAAGGATGAAATCTGGTATTTCAATGATTGGTAAATGCTCAATGTTGCATGGATTATCATTTATAAGTTTTGGAGCTCAGGGAAAAGACTCTGATCATGATCTGTCAACAAGAGTAACCACCACCACCACAAAAGTGAATAACATCTTATTTTCAACCAGTAACTGATTGGAAACACCATTTTACCTGATATTTTTACCATGAGAATTAAGAATTTAAAGAATGCTGTGTCTTTGCCATGTTCAACCTCACCTGAAAGCCCTGAGTTGACATTTTTTTCTTAATGACATAATATTGTGTTCATATGTGTGTGTGTTTCCTTGTAAAGCATACACTCCCACCCCTTACTGAAGCCATGCTACATCTGACCTCTTAGTCACTTTAATTATTAACGGCACACCTGGGAGGAGGGGTGGCACCACAGACCACTTGTTCTCAGCCTTTACTGCCTTAAGAATCCTCCTGGGGAGTTTAGAAATGCCAATGCCTTGGCTGAACCCCATTAAATCAGACCCTCTGGGGTGAGCCCCCCAGAGTTGTCAAAGAGCCCCAGATTATACCACCATGTAGCCAAGTTGGAGAACCAGTAGCTTGGAGCTTTTGTCCTGTTTTGTGCCCATTTGTCCTCACTAATCAGAGAGAATGTTTTGTTTTCTCTTGTTTGCCGTGACAACGAAAATTATTACCTACATTAAGAAAAGGTGTTATTTCTGGAGACAGAGATGGGAGGACAGGACAAAGTGGAAGGCTGTGGTTTAACTGATTCCATTTGGGCACCAACCTCAGGGTAGCAGCCCCGAGGCAGGTAGAATATATTCACTTCAAGAGAGGATCATTTTTGCTAATTAGTTTGATTCATTTGGATTATATTTACATGATTCCTTTTTTTTAATTTAAAGAAAAATCTGCTGGAGTTATGATGGCAAACATTCAATCTGATGACAGAAGATAAGCAGTAGATGGCTTCAGTCTTAGACGCCCCCACCCCCGACCTCCTCATTCTCTGCAGCACCACAGAGTCCACTCACTCTTGAACCACTGGGAGAATAGATACTCTTTAACGCAAATAGTATGGCTTCATGTCTAATGGCCAAAAAGAAATCTTCCTTCGCTTTATACTAATATTTTCAGTGGACATATAAACTTGCTGTGATTAATGACAATTACTTAGAAGTGATATATTACACTGTAACCTATGATGAAATTTCTAACTATCATTAATGATATTGTGATTGTCTTCTGAGGCACAGCTGGTATTATGAAATATGTCATCTTACATCCTTGGTATAACACTAATGTGGGGGATGTAGTAAATACGGTAATTGTGCTGCTTTAATGCCATTGTTTTTTCTACATGGTATCTTGCTCAGGGAAGCAATGGGAATATCATTAGATTTCTACAACCCACTTCCTCTATTTTTCCCCTACCTTGTATCTGTGCTCTCCTTTGCCATATTTCTTTAAGAGCCATAACCACCATAACCAAAACTGTAAAGAGGAACTGAGAAATATTTGTAACCATATGAAATATCACCACCAATTTCCCATGGATTATCAATAAAGAGACAAGAAGTTTCCAAAAATTACTGAGTGCAAGACATGAAATGATGATTCAGAACAAAGGAAATACCAGCACCCAGTCATTTGATGACTGAGAAAAAATATTCAACATTAGTTGCTTTTATTATATCTATCTATATCTATATCTATATTTTAAAGAGTTTATGTATTTATTCATGAGAGACACACAGAGGCAGAGACATAGGCAGAGGGAGAAGCAGACTCCCCATGGGGAGCCCGATGCAGGACTCGATCCCAGGACCCCGGGATCACACCCTGAGCCAAAAGCAGATGCTCAACTACTAAGCCACCCAGGTGCCCCAACATTGATTGATTTTAAATCAAAACCAAAGGTTCTCCATTTTCCAATAGACAGTTACAAAAATAAATAAACAAATCCTACCACAGTTTTGGGGAAACCAGCACTCTCAGATATCATAGGTGAGCGTCAATTGGCATACCTTTTGGGAAAGTGATTTGCAATATGTATTAGGGAATTTTTAATGCTCGTACCTCCAATCTACTACCTCTACTTTTGAAAGTCTCTACTAAAAAAAAAAAAAATCAATCCCAAATCTGAAAAGTATTTATTAACTAATAGATTTATTGCAAAATTGTTTACAATGGCAAAAATGTGGTGTGGGTGACCCACCAACCGTTTTCCTCAAGCCAATCCTCAATCAAGCATCCCCATACATTCCTTCTCCTCTTCTCTGGAGCCACCAGCCTCTTCAGACTTGAATCCTCCTTCCTTATCTGTCCATTTTTTTTAATTCCTCCCCCACCCCAATTTTTTGAGGTGAGAAACTGGATTGACTTCTAATCCAATTTAAGGCATGTAGACTACAGACCAAATGTCTTGTCTACTTATATATCTATCTTTTACAACAGCATTGTTTCAGTAGAAATGGGTCCATCACTTAACTCTCCTCTTTGCTAACCAAGGAGTTCACTATAGTGAGTCATCATCTCATTCATTTTTGTATCTGCCTAGCCCTTACTGCTTCACCAAACTGTTGATGAGTGAATGAACAGAACAAGCCGGAGCAAAAGGAGCTCTTTGTTCAGAGAAAGGCTTTCTCTGAGTACAGAAGGGGTTAGGAATCATAGACTACAATAAGGTCTCCAGGATGACCGGTTTCCTCACATCCATTGGCTTCTGGAATTCTTGACCACTTAGATGAAAGCAAGAAATACTCCTGCTTCTAAATGCCAAAGAACATGATCACTTTCGCTGGACATTTCTCAAAGCTCTGAGAGAAATCCTGAGGCAAGGAAGACTCAGACTTCTCAAGAGAAGGCAGAGTTGATCTGAGTCAGGAAAGCCTGAACTGACGTGTAATGAGATGGTGTTACCCTGATAAGAGGCTAGTACACATGTCTGTAGTAAGAACAGGAAAGACCTGGAAAGATCCTCCTTGCCTAGAAAGACAAGGAAAGATCTAGAAAATCTATTCGGTTAGGGGGTAATGTTGCTGGAGCTTGGCATGAAGGTTGGTGCTTGGTGTGCAGAAGAATCTGTCCACTTTTTGTGACTACTCCCAGTTCTGGAGCTCAGTTAGCATGTTCTTCACCAGGGCACTGGCCAGAATACAGTCAGAACATACAGTATATTCCTCTTAAAAAGCACCCTGCTTCTGTGATGGATGAGGTTATCATATGGCTCACATTCCAGCCTCGTGTTCGTTGTGTTGAAGTGGTTTGCTTTTACAATCTTATCCATTCTCTGAGTTTTACAGTCAACAAGATTCCTCTTAGGTAAGCATAAAGAGCCATTTTATTTCTTCACATTAGAAGCAGAATACCCCGAGAGATCACCTCCAAAATGTCAATCCCTATGGCACTCTTGTGTCAGGGGCTCCCAGCTGTGGGGCGGGGGTGGGGGGGATGTATTTGCAGGGCTAGCTGGTTTTGTGTTTCTGTGAATGTGTTGTGTTTTTGTTTTTGTCTTGCTTTTAATATCTTAATGCTTCAGGTAGTAAGATGTGATTTCCCCTATAATAGTGACAAATAACCAAAACGGATTTTCTTTTCTTCTCACCAGTGATGTTTCTTTATATCGAGGTATCATCATTCATTTCATTTCATCAAATATAAAGGAAAAAGGTAGCTCTTCTGCCAGGAAAAAAAAAATGATGATAACAAAAAAGATCTGGTTTTTTCTTTATGTGAAATATGGAAATATATCCACCCCTCATCATAAGACATGGTGGATAAAACAACACAAATGGATAAAATAACACAAAGGATTAAAAAAAAGTCTCAATCTGATAAGAAAACTACTCAGTCAGAGCCAGCCAAATATCCTGAATGACGTTATAACACATTTTTTTTTCTACCAAATGAGATCGTTCTTCAGCTGTTCTCATCTCCACTATCCATACTGCTTGTATTATTTTTGCTTGAAGGTACTTCATCTACAATCTAAGTGAAAAAACGAGCTATAAAAGAGGCTCCACACACGCAGATAATTCCTGTTACCTCCCAGCCAGCTTCTGTAAAAGATAAACATGTTTACCACCCAAGCTTAAGCTGTGATTGAAACTGTATGTCAATTTTCAAAGAAGCCTCTGAAAAGTGAAATGGTTGATGTTGCTTCTTTAATCTGAAAACTGTCAGATCTTAAAACACATATCTCAGAACGTATAAGCTTTCTAATTAATAAAACATCTTTATGTGGGATTCCTTGGGTTTGCTGGCCTAGAAGTGAACCCTGAAGCACATTAGCCAAAGAAGAGTTTTTTCGAAATTGAACTCTATTTTATTGTTCATTAAATTCACATGATACTCTTTGAGCAAATCCACCACAATTCAGTTTCCCCAAAAGTGATCCATTAAAAAAAAAAGAGTTGGGGGAGGGGGGGAGGGCAGGCTCCTGATGGTAAGGTGGTAAAATTCAGATTTTTAAAAAATATTTTATTTATTTATTCATGAGAGACACAGAGAGAGGCAGAGACACAGGCAGAGGGAGAGGCCGGCTCTCCCTGCAGGGAGCCCAATGCAGGACTCTCAATCCCTGGACCCCCGGTCACATCTTGAGCCACAGACAGCCATCAACCACTGAGCCACCCAGGTGCCCCAATTCAAACATTTCTAAAAGTGCTCTCTGAATTTAGAAATCATTAAAATAAAATCAAGGAGAATCGGAACAGAAATAAGAACTTCAGCTTCTATGCAACTCAGAGAGAGAAGCCGAAAAGCCACAATCGTAATCCATACAAGACAAAATGCAGAAGTGACAACTGACCTGGCAGAGAAAGAACCGTCCAGGGCCCGCGCTGGAGCTTTCACACAGAGAATTCCGCAATCACGCCAATATTCCCACCCACCATTAAGAGATTACCCAGTCAGCTTTTTAAGTGTCTCACTCCTAATCATTAAAAAAGAAAGAAAGAAAGAAAAAAAAAAGTGTCACAAGGTATTTGATAAAAACTCCTGACTTAAAAAGACTAGAACCAAAACAAATGAGAAGGGAGAACTTGGGAAAACGGCCATAATACCCAACAGCAGAAGAAAATGACTCTACTACAAAAATTATGTTCTCACTGAAATGAAAGGAAAAAAAAAACTGCATTCATGACAAATGGACTAGAGAAGAAAGACCTCTTCGAAGTTTATAATGTAAAATATAAAGAAATGTAAAATATTCAGCTGATAGTTGAAATAACAAAAAATTTTTCTGATATGTGAAGGATAAAATTAGGAAATCTCCAGGAAGTAACAAAGAAAAAAATAGGGAAGAGAGAGAGAGAAATGGCCAAGAGCAAGATCAAGAACAGGCATTAAGAAATTGATAAATGAAAGAAATAAAGCTCTCTCCGAAAGAGAGCACAGACAAGAAGGGAAAAGATTTTCTTTTTTCCCTTTTTAAAGATTTTTTTTATTTATTCAAGAGAGATTCAGAGAGAGAGGCAGAGGGAGAAGCAGGCTTCCTGCGGGGAGCCTGATGCAGGGCTCCATTCCAGGATGCCAGGATCACAACCTGAGCTGAAGGCTGATGCTCAGCCACTGAGCCACCCAGGTGTCCCAGGACAAGATTTTCTTAAAAAGTAATGTAAATGTATTTCTCAGCACTTTAAAGGCATGAGTTTCCAGATGGAAAAGACTAATCATAACCACAACCTAAATTAACTCTAAAACAAAATTAGAGCAATGAAAGAAGAAAGTGAAACACCTGCGAGTCACCTGCGAGTATTTATAATTTACGGAGTCTGGCCATCTTCGAAATAACTCTCAGGTCTGCTCCCCTTCTCTCGAGCCCTGCCACCATCACCCCAGTAAGGGCCCTCACCCTTGCTGTCCTAGAACACTTTGATTGCTTTCTAATTAGGCTTTTGGCCTCCAGCTGGCCTAGAATCCACTTTCCTCAGGACCGTCTGCATAATCTGGAAATGCAAATCCTTTCATCTCCTCATTGCCCCAGGTTAATGAACTAGTTCCTTAATGAGACTCTGCATGATGTGCCCGGACTTAGTGCTTTATTTTGCACCCTCTCTGAAGTCTGTCTAGTTACACCCTCTATTAATTCTATAGCAAGACTGGATTTCCACTAGGTCCTGCATGAAGTGATCTTCTCTTTTCCCTCCCACCTTTATTTCTTTGCACAGGATCTCCCCCTCTTCCCCTTCACCAGGATTTACCCTAATTATCTAGCTTTAATAACATTTTTTTTTTTCCTGTGCACCTCCTCCCTGCTCAGTCTAGGTTAGGTATATACTTCATCGGACATTGAGCTTACCCCCTTGAGTTCTTACCGTCTTTTCCTTTGTGTATATTTTCCGATAAACTGCCTACCCCAGAACGGAATCTCTTCATTTTCTATTAGCATCTCCAGTATATAAGCACCATGCAAAATACTTAGTAGTCTCTCAAAAGTATTTGTGGAACAAATGAGAAAAAGCTCATGCAATGGAATGGAATCAAAGCCATACAATGCCGCAAGGTGGAGTGGGGGCAGGTGCAGACCCTGAAAATACTTTTCAATGTTCCTTCATTTTTCCCCATTGCCACGTCACCACCAATTCTCTCGATGTCGTCATTCCCCTAGATTGCCATACACTCCCCAACAATTAACCGGGCCCTCCCATGACGATTCCTTGCCCTCACCTTAAATGCAGCTTGACCAAAACTAAAAATATGACCCGTCCCTTCAGATTGGCTCCTTGCTTGATGCCCTTTTTGTGTGTCAAAATAGAAAATGTGAAAGACTTCAGGATTTCTCTGCTTTTCATTGGCAAAGTTCCTCATCATAAATCCTTCATGCATTCTGAAAAATGTCTCTTGGGTTTACCCTGCTTCATGGCTCCCCTGGAAGACAAGCTCTTGGCACTGCTTGCTACCCCTCCTGACACCTTCTTCCCATGCCTCTGAGGAACCATACAGACCAACTCTTTTCTTTAGGACACTGGTTTGCACAGAACAGTTTTTTAAAAATATTTTATTTATTTATTCATGAGAGGCACACACAGAGAGGCAGAGACATAGGCAGAGGAAGAAGCAGGCTTCCTGCAGGGAGCCCGATGCGAACTCCATCCTGGGGTCCCGGGATCATGACCTGAGCCAAAGGCAGATGCTCAACCACTGAGCCACCCAGGTACCCCTGAGCGGTTTTTTACTTAGGAGTTTATGATGCTTTGTGGCATATGTGCCGCTTCCTCCCTGTGACTTGAAAAGCCTTCCATACTCTTACCTCGACTGCCTTCTCTTGGTTACTTTGTCCTGTAACATAAAGTAAAACATACACAGGCAACTTCATGCTGGCATTGAGCAAGTGCAATTTCCAATGTACTTTGTCAGATTTACTTTTGAATAAGTGTTTTCTATTTTAGACACTGAAATTCAGTTCCTCCAGGTCTTCCAAACTTATCAGAACTTAAGGATGAAAAATGTGGCAACTCTTTCCTACGTTCAGCTTAAGTCTCTATTTCTGTTCAGTGTTTTTATTTTTTTTTATTTATTTTTTTATTTTTTTGAGTCTACAGCATCTCTCTTGGCTTAAAATTATTTTTGCTTTTGGTTTCTCCTTCCCAAAGTAGTAGAAATGAGCATAGTCTTTTCCCAATAAAAATGACAAATGAAATGGAAGTTAAAAAGTCTTAAAATCTTACGATTTAAGTTGTAGTTCTCTTTTTTAAAAAAAATGTACTTGCTTTGCATTTTGCTGATTTATTTGCAACCCGTGACCGCATTTTACATTCTCTGTTGCCAAAGAATAGCGCCTAAATCTTTAATTAAGTCATCACTGCAATTATAACAGAAAGCAAGAAGTGGGAAGTACTGAACATTTTCTAAAGTAAACACCTAAGTTTTTATTTTATTTTTAGAAATGTAAATGAAAACTACTTTCTAGAAAGAGAAAAAAGATTGTGTGATAGATATGGAACTTACCTAACATTATACCTGAAACAGCTAGTGACTAAGACTCTAATTCTGATTTTGCAATCAGAATAATACTTTGTCTTACATTTAGTTTTTTATCACCTATGACAAAACTTTTCAGTAAAACAGAAGATTATTTCAAAGGCGAGTGTGATTGTCAATAAGCTAAGAGTCAAGATGATAATGTAACTATTTTCTGGAGTTAGCCAGTCCATGCAAAAAATCCATCACTGAGACAGGAACACTTGCCTAGCTAAGTATATATCTTAATGCATTTCTAACAAATATTCAAGAATGTAGGCACTTGAATAACAGTCATTGGCTTTTAACAAAGCCATTTTTAGGTCCCAGTAAGAAAAAGATTGAGTTTTTATCCATTTTTTTCTATGACTTTGATAACAATTTTATATATTTGCAATGTCAGCAAATTAGACATCTGAAAACAACAATTCCTGGGAATCATCATTAGGTTCAAAATCAAGATAGCTCCTAAACCCTCTACTCAAAAGCATAAAGTTTAATCTTAGTTTGGATAAGATAAGTTACCTCATGAACAGAATGGATGGCATTTCTAGTCTGGTTTAAATCTTATCAGTTTTAAGAGTATATTATAAAGTATTTGTTATATGAAATAGTATATAACAGATGCATATTGACAATATGCACAAAATAGCCTAAAAACAGGAAATAATGAATTTATTTTTGAACTCTTAACCAGCAATTACATTAAACCACAATCTCCATGCCTTAAAGAAGATCTGGGATAATTGAGATAAAATAAAGACACCAAAATAAAGCAGATAAATAATATTTTATTTCAGATAAAATAAAGCAGCCAAATATTAATTTTAGAATTTTTTAAATAAAAATGTCACAGAAATTGTTTAAGGTAGTCAAGGAAAAGAAGCAAAGACTAACAAAAGAGTTGAATAAATAAAAATAAAAGCTGAATTTCTGGAATGAAAAGGTGTTTCACAAGCATGCAAAACCCTATACCACAAGTTAAGAGAACTAACACAAGAAATAATCACTAAAGATTCTAGTACTTTCCTGCTACTGCATAAGAAGCATGCAGATATGTTGTGATAATACTGTGCATAAGAATTCCGCCAGAAAAAAAGTAAAAGAAGCAAATAACTTCTATTAACTTTTCATTTCATTTGGAAAATATTTACGTACTAAAGATTTGTTTAGGAGTGACAGTTTTCCAAGGACATATGTGAACTACATCAATGTCGATTAGCACACAATAAACACATCTTTTCGAAGTTTTTCTCCCTCTTATTATCAACAGCAAAACTCATCCTTAAACGAAATAAAAGCTATAATTCACATTTGTATTCT
Organism: Vulpes lagopus; assembly: GCF_018345385.1. Classification (NCBI taxonomy): domain Eukaryota; kingdom Metazoa; phylum Chordata; class Mammalia; order Carnivora; family Canidae; genus Vulpes; species Vulpes lagopus. The sequence goes on along the minus strand of NC_054839.1, from coordinate 5,235,522 downwards.
TTTTGCATAGAATCTGTCACTGCTTTCAGAAGGTTCTCCAAGTTATTGAGCTGCTGAATGCATGCAAATTGCAAAAACCCAGATTTATTCTATAGTGAACCATAGCGGGACTATCACTTTTTTAAACCCAAAAAACCTCGGAGGAGAAAGGAAGTATTTATAAAGTATAGCTGTTGAATGGGAATTCAGATTCACATAGGCAAAAATGTCTGTATGCTCTGAGGCAGAGGACGGTAATGGGATCTCACGTGTACTGTCGTGGGAGTAAAAATCGGGCTCCTTCTTGAAGCATAACTTGGAAATATTTATAAACATTTTAAGTGTTCTCACCCTTAGACTTAACAATTCTACTTCTGGTAATTTTCTCACTCAGTGTTCTTACATTTGTAGGCAAAGACTATGTAAAAGGATGCTCATGGCCACACTGTTTATGCAAGCAAAAATATGGGGACAGAGTAAAGGTTCATTACTGGAGAATGCCTTACACAAAATTCATGAAACAGCGACTCAAAGGATTCGATCTGTACAGACTGCTTATGAAGCCATGTCCTCTAGGTACTGCTAAATTACAGAAGCAAGGTGAAGCACCTGTATGTATAGTTGCCCCCATATGTAGGCACATCTCTAAAGAAAATGAATGTATATTTCTAAGACACATTCACCCATACATCTTCATACAGAGACTTACATTTGTCTGGGAGAAGATTAAGCAGCATAGCTCAGGAGCTCAGTTTGCTAATACACCCCGAACCTAATAGCTTCACAAGATGCTAGATGCCAGAGACAGAGGACTGAACAGTGTTGGTCAGAAGATATGAAAGAGAAAGTGCCAAGATACAAGGCTGGACCAACTGTTAAGTAGGCTATTCGTGAATGGTCTCATCAAAAATACCAAAGGGTTTAGATGTTAAAATGATGAGTCACAGGATGCCTGGGTGGCTCAGTGGTTGAGCATCCGCCTTTGGCTCAGGTCGTGATCCTGGGATCCCGGGACCTAGTCCCACATCGTGTTCCCCGCAAGGAGCCTGCTTCTCCCTCTGCCTATGTCTCTGCCTCTCTCTTTGTCTCTCATGAATAAATAAGTAAAATCTTTAAAAACAAATGATGAGTCACAAAGGAATATTGAACTGATGAACATTAAACAGAATGCTATGATGATTCGATTTATATGGTGGAAGATCACTCTGCCAGGAGCATAAAGAATGGATTTAAAGTAAGACCAACATAGGGACGATGAATAAATAATCTGGCAACTGCAGTATCTCACGGAGAGGTGACAAGGACCAGAATTCAAGTACTGGCAGCCAGGACAGAAAGGATGGAACGGATGAAGAAAAAAATTAAAGGGGTAACTAGATGAAAATCAGTGGTTGGCTACATGTGAGGAGAAAGTGTGATATGCTATGCATTGTTCTTAAAGGTGCATAAATAATATAAATATAGAATAACAAATATTAATTTTAAACCCTCAAAACATCTATGTAAGGTAGGTTCTAAGACAATCGTCCTCCTTGTACAGATGATTAAATAGTAGAATCGTGAGATTCAAATAACTTGTCCAAGGCATGCAATCAGTGTATGGTGGTCCCAGAATTAGCAACTAAGGCAGCCTCTTGCCACTGTGCGTGCCTTTCCCACCGCACTCTGCCCTCACGCTCACCTGAGGACTCTGAGCTGCTCAGATGATGATGATTCCAGGGTGGTTGAATGGTGAGAAGAGCCACCACCAATCTGAGGCTGGAAATGGAGAAGCTGGATTGAATGGACAGCCCAGGAGGCCAATTTAAAGAGTTTAAATTTAAAGTGTCTGTGACGCATCCAAGTGGAGACATTTAACAGCAGCTCAGAGAAGAGAACAGGGCTCCAGATATAAATTTCAAACCTCATTGGCAAACATATGGTATATGAAGACATGGGCATAGAAGCACTTTGCCAGGAAAGCAAATCCCAGGACTTTTGGCTTGTTGTGTGTAATGCTATGCAGATACTTCTCTAGGATAAGCCTCTTAAATATGCGCATATAAAATAAACAGACACTGACTGGCAGCAGGAAGACATGGCCGTTTTCAGTCCTTGAAAGTAAATCTGAAAATTCACCGTGAAGGAGAAAAACATCCCAACAGCAACCTTTCTTTTGGAAGTTTTCCCCTGAGTTCTTCTCACCCACCAAACACAAAACCCCAAAGAAAACAAACTAATCAAATGAAACTACCTTTTCCTGACCCACCCTGCTGTGGTCAGTGAAACCACAACTCCAAGTGGGCATTTTCCAAATCAATCTTCCCCATTGACTTCACTGTTACTGAGAATCAAGTCCAGGGACCACTGGACCGAAACAGAATTCAATTGTTAATCACACAGGGTCTGGGATGGATAATAAATCATCAGGACTACAAAACAGATCTTGCAACAATCAAGAATTATTTCTACAAGCCTCTCATCACTAATAAATAAATGTTTAATGTTGCAAGAACCATAGGTCCTTTGAGTAAGGAGCCATGGCTTAAATGAACATTTACTAAGCTCTATGTCCTGGGCACGTTGATCTGTGACAGGACAAGCTTACCCGTGTCATCATTATTGATTGCAAAATTTCATCTTACAACGAAAAAGGTTATATCGCACGACCGCTAATGCTCCTTCTGTCTATGAACCTCTGTAAACTTTTATTGATGACATTGTCTCAAGAGAAACTATATCTTTCAGAATATTATTTCCTGTGAGTATTTATAAAAAAGATTTCATGTGACTTCATAGGCTATGGATATGGATGTTTAAAACTTGGAGAAATTTACAATATTATTACACACCGGATCTTAAGATAAATAGCGAGGGTTACAGTAGATGAAGCAAGTCTACCGGACATTTATTCAAAAGGTTGGCAAATGTTTTTATTTTTGTTGGTAATGTATTCATTTTAATTTTTCCATCAATATTAAACATTCTAATTATGAGCCTTTAAATTTGAAAAGTGGAGTTTCCAAGATAAATTAATGAGTTGAAGGGAACAGGCTGCCTAAAAGAACAGAACAAGCAATTTTATTTTTCTGAATATTGAGACAAAAATATGAGAACATTGCAAGTGATTGATAATGAGTATTAATCATTTTCCCTGTAGTTTGGGCAATTTTCACTGCTAGAAGAACATCTCGAACTCCACTGGAAACATTAAATCTGCTTTGTGAGTTGAAGAAAAAGCTACACTTAGCAAGTTTGTTCCAAGTGTTTAAATGCTGATTTCAGGAATAATTAGCGAGATGACTTTCTGAGGATCAGGACGTTGGCCAACTTTTTTTCTCTCTGGAAAAGCAGCCCTTTCCATTTTCAGATAACTCTAGATGGTACAAAACTTGTCCTCATCTGGAACTGAACTCTGGTTTCCAGTAATTTCTGTGAATTGCTCCTGGTCCTACATTTGGAATGACACAGGTTTTGTCCACAATTTCTTTAAAACACACCATTTTGGGGGGTTTCCACAGACTTTCCACCTGTTAACACTTTTTAAATTGTACTTCATTGATATCCCTGTTTACAGTATGACTTCCAAAACTTAACGAAAACTCTAACATATTCAACCAATTCAGGTAGCGTGAGAGTTTTCATCTTTTTTCTCTATTAATAGAGCCTAATGCCCTATTATTATTATTGTTGTTATTATTATAGCCATACCATCTACCCTATTGTTTTACATTGAACTCAGGGTTTTTGTTAAACCAGGTTTCCTTGTCTTGTATTTGTGGAGATTATCCAAAATGTTGTGGAACATTCGCACAATCTCTAAATTTGCTTTGTTATTTCAGTTGGTGGGTCACGCTGATCCAGTCGGTCCTTGTAAGTCCTGTAGTACACTGCACCCTTCAGACTGGTATTTTTCTTCAACAACATTCTCTAGAAGAACACTTGAAGCAGCTATAAACTCACCTATGTGCAATGTGAACAAACCTACATATCTATATCTTCACCTAAAAGGTTGTCACAAGGCTTTAATTTGTTGAGTGCCTCTTTGACAACAATAAAGACGTCCCAGAAGATAAATAATCTCTGGCACCAGCTTGGATAAACTAATGGTGGATTCTTGGGATGACTCTTGTTTCTTAAGTAACCACAAACCAATCACTGAATATCAGAAACCAATCTTGGATCATTATTACACTACCTTTCCCCTTCTCTTCCTTGTGTATTTCAGAAAAATATTCCATCTGTAATTTCCTGGAAACTGCATGCTAATCCCTGGCTTCAGGGTAAATACCAAGGAAGATTTTACTAGCACTGACTTCACTTGCTCTTTTCATCTAACGCTGCAATTAGAGCTGGTTCTGTTTTTAAGACACTCATCTTTTCATGAAGAAATTTTTATCACTTCCTCAATACAGCAGATGAGAGGTGGCCAGTGAAGTCCCATCAAGCGATTGCTGGCCCATTGACCCTCACTATCCACAATTGTGGCAGGGTTCAGCTCTGCCTCCCCACAAAGCTGCAAATGCCCTTCGTGCCACACAGCTTCTGAGTCACTTTAAGAGAGCTAGCTCAGTGAGAGAGTATTATGTCCTTAAACCCCAGTGTCTAGTGAACAGCTTTAAAAGCTCTACTCTGATTTCAGGGCACTTAAATGATCTTGCTTCAATTGGGCTTTAATCTTCAGGTTGTCATTTTAGAATTTTTGAGAAAATCCATCCTGCTTCCACATTTCTAGTCTTGCACAGCTCTATTGCTTTTGGGGGATTTGGAGGAAAGGTTATATTATTAGCCTCTGAGTTAGTTTCTGATTTTGCCTTTCCAATAATTTGTTTACTTTGTCCTTGGAGAACTCTTTTAAAAATGTAAGTTTAACTATAGCTTCCTCTGCTTAAAAATCTACCAGTGGCTCCTCGTTGTTCATTGCTCTGCACATCAGATTATAAGAGATGATTACCTATTCCTCCAGTTCATGAGCCTACTAGAGTACTTGTACTATGGTAGGCCTACAGCAAATATTTGTAGAATAAAATACCTAAATTATGAATACATACTCATTATATGTTTCTTTGGTCCTTTGTTTATACTTTTTCCCTAAATTTTTGTTTTAAATTTGAATATATCAGACAGACTGTTAGAATGTATCTCTCCTTTATTTCCTGTATGGATTTTTGTTTGTTTGTTTTCCACCAGTAGGAAAGCTATAGGTGGCTTTAGACAAGATGCGTTTTTATAATTGTCTCAACACTTAGACAAATATTTTCCAGTACTTCTTATTTTTTATGTCATAGGTATCTTTATTTTTTTAAAAGATTTTATTTATTTATTCATGAGAGACACATAGAGAGAGAGAGACAGAGACACAGGCAGAGGGAGAAGCAGGCTCCATGCAGGGAGCCTGATGTGGAACTCGATTCCAGGACTCCAGGATCACGCCCTGGGCCAAAGGCAGGCACTAAACCGCTGAGCCACCCAGGGATCCTTATCTTGTATTTTTAATCAAACATTTATTTCAAAATGTTTAGCATTTTAAGACATTTTGCTTTTTGTCCACGACAAGCTTTAAACCCATTCTAACTCTTCCTCCTTCTGGTCAGTATGCTTACCTAAACGCACTAGAGGCAATTTCAAATTTGCATACCTGAGGTCAAATTTGCATGTTTAACCTTGTAGTTAGCTTTCTGGTTAGCAGATTAAAGTAGTACAGTTCTATAAAAAAAACAAATAAACAAACAAAAGCTGTTTTAAAACAGTATCAAGATGTCTCTACATATTCAAAAACAAGATTCTGGAAAATCTCTAAATTCGAAGAATGTATCCTTATGTCAGGTAAAGCATGGCATAAAGACTTAACTGTCAGTTAATCAAAGTTTTGCATTTCTTCACCACACCATTACATTAACTCATGGTATTTTGTGTATGAGTTTGATGTGCATGTGTGGGCGCATGTACATGTGCGTGTGTGTGTGTGTGTGTGTGTGTAAAAGATATATCTGTAATCTCATGAAGCAATGGCCAGATTTCCCTGAAAATTATTTCCACTTTTCAGTAGTTTATGCAACTTCTAAAGAAATCATTATTCATTGCAGATGAGCTAAAACAAAATATATTGATCCAGGACAGTTATGCCAAAGTATGTCCTGTCAATAGCTCAAGGTACATACTTCAATACCACATAGACCATTTCTACACTTGATATTAACAAAACCTGGATGAATAGAAGTTCTTACTTTAATCCTCTTAAATGATTTATGTTTATTGATGCAAAATGGATTTGCTGAAACAACAGAATCAATTATAAAGATGGCTATCGCAATCCACTCCAACCTGCCAAAGATCCTCTGTTCAATCAAATGTTGAAATTGTCAGTGGAAATGTGGAAGTACTCTGTTAACATGTGACTTATTTTTCATGTTCTCAAATTATTCATGACCCTTAACAAGTACCATATAATTTGAAAAGCATAGTGTGCATATTGTCCTAAAAATGGGATAATAGAATACACCGTAAATAAAAAATAAAAATCAAATATACAAATTACATAATGTAATATAAAGACCTGATTATTGAATGCATCCTGAGTTACCTCTTCAAAATTTTTATATTTTCCAATTTCACATCTATGTCTTAACTCAGTTTCCAGACAATCATGTGAGGCTCATGTCCTGATTTGACCAAAGAAAAGGAATAAAAGAAAAATAATGACTGGTCCCAAATCTGCTGGCTAGTTTCACAGCCGAGAGGAGAAAAAATTCCATTTCTGTCCTTTGACTTCTAATACTTTATCCTATAGTACCTGCTAGTTCTTAAGAAAATATTCTTATTTCTTGTCAAATCATTTGATGAGCAGCAAGTCATCAGAAAAGGAAAATATGAAAATTTGAAACAAAGTTTTTAAAAATTTGTGGCAGTAGAAAAAATATGGAAGGAAGAAAAGCTAGGAAGCAGGAAGCAGGAGGTTGGGATTTATTTGAACCCTATCTAAGTAATCCATCATCTGGCAAAATTAGCAAACGGCATTTCTTAACGGCATGTCTGAAGTGAAGTTTAACATAGGTTGGGCTCTGCTACCCAACAAAAACACTTTTGTCCATCCTCCATCAGATAAACAAGATTGTCCAAGCATGGCTGACAGAAAAATGCATTCCTGGACTGCGAGAATATTGCCAACCATAGGCATGAGAGCCTTTACTAATTATTAACGTTTCCTATGTGCAAGGCACTGTGTTATTTACATGCATTATTTCAATTAATTCTTAGAACAGCTCTCTCTTTTGCCTATTTTATAAAAAATAAAAATTGAGACTTGGCTAAGTAATTAGCTTATTCTTAGCAAGTGAAGAAGTCTGGATTAGGACTCAGGTTCTCTGTCTCAGACCATATCCAAAGGACCGAGCGATGTAATGGGTATTGTAATGATCATCCTATTACAAGGGGTGTTGAAGATTGTACACTGTCTATAAATGCTGCACAGGAGCTTCAGACCCTGCAGGACTGGGATATGGGGAAGTAGCCAGCATGGAATCTGTGCTCATACACATGGAGCCCCCTCCTGCCTAGAGCCCTGATCCGGTCTGAATGCAGCCTTAGAGGATTCACTGGCAGGATCCCATCAGGTTAGGCAGATCTTGCCAATGGCACACCTGCTCTGTGGGAAGCCTGCACTGACAGTTTTCGCCACCAAAGAGGGCCAGTCCGGAGAGAATGGGGCTTGAGGGAGCTGGAAGCACAGATAGAATGACTGTCTTAGTGTCACATTGCTAATAAATATTTGCTTTAGAGAGAAATTTGATTCCACTGTACTAGTAGTCTACCGGATAACAAAGTTGCAGGAAAGGAGATCTACAGCTCTTGCCTGTCTCTAAACACCAGAAGCTACAAAACGATCAAGGGAGTCCAACAACTGTCTTAGGCTCATTGGCTGCAGCTCTGCTGGCCACTTGCTTCCCATACCTTATGAAGCTAACTGGAAGAGGGGAGGCAGGAAATGCTGCCTTCTCCTCATCCTGAAGCTGTCCTGCTATACTCATTTGGAGAGAGATCATTTTATTAAACAAATGCAATATGAATGAGACTGCCATGTCCAAACTATTCTATAATGGGTAATATTCTAATAGGTTGTCATTCACATATTTTAATGCATTTTTTCCTATTATCAGGCTTTTGGTGTAATTACCACTTAATCAAATGTCACTGGGTGTCCTAGATATGGTAATATATCAGGCTTGTGAATAATTTCAGGGTGATGAAACGTGATGATGGCAATACTTTTAAAACTTTCACTGACATTAGCCACCAGACCTCAAACAGATCTCACTGTAGGTGATCATTTCAATTTCTCTTCATTTTGAGTATTTGGGATTGCAAGGCCAGCATTCAAATGGCTAATAATCTCTTCTTAAGTTCCTTGTAGTTGGCCTCAACAGCTATCAGGTTTCTAGGGTGTGGTTATCAGTTGTATGTGACTGGTGACTGTACAGGTTGGTGGGGACACACCTAGGTCTCTGCCATTCCCTCTTGAGAGTGTGGCTCCCTCCATCCAGCACAGCTCACCCTTCAGAGGTGAGCCTAAGTGACTTTCTCTTTCCTAAATCCCTTGTCAGTCTTTCTTTCTTTCTTAAGGTTTTATTTATTTATTTGACAGAAAGAGAGAGAGCACAAGCAGAGGGAGCAGCAGGCAGAGGGAAAGGGAGAAGCAGGCTCCCCACTGAGCAGGGAGCTCGATGTGGGGCTCCATCCCAGGACCCCGGGATCATGACTTGAGCTGAAGGCAGAGGCTTAACCGACTGAGCCACCCAGGCACCTATCCCTTGTCTTTCTAAACCCCCTTCCCCTCTGACATGCACACACACATGCATCCATACACACATGCACATGCACATGCACTCAGATTTCACTGCTCTATTTTCTTGTATTTTCCTCTTTAGAGTTTCACACTCTACCTCCATTGCTTGGAATACTTCTGGTGCTTAAAACAAACTTTTCTTGAGGTTTATTCAATTGTTTTTTTTTTAAATAATTATCTAATTTAGATCAACCTAAACTCTAAACCTGATATCAGAAGCCTTCACAGAATGCAGTTTCCTCTGTCAATTAGTTATAATGATCACTTTGACAGGATGGCTTTGCCTCAACCTTTGTTTGCTCTGCTCTCTTCTCCTGTCTCAGGGATGCACCAGTGTTTGGAAGAATAAAATACATTTCTCAATGAAATTCATTTCTAAATGAGGCATAGTGCCTCATAAATATTTTTGCCCAGGTTCTAAGAACACAATTTTCTCATCTCCTTTTTTTTGTAAAAGATATTATTTGTTTGAGTGAGGAGCCAATGCGGGGCTCAATTCCAGGACTGAAGATGATCTGAGCCAAAGGCAGACACTTAACCAACCAACTGAGCTACTCAGGTGTCCCTCTCAGCTCATTTATTTAAAGGAGGAAATAGAGGGATAAACTTGTAATCCAAAGTCTAAGCCCTTACATTCACAGGAAGAAATAAATGAGACAACACACATGGTTTCTGGGTGCATCCACACTGGTTATCTAAGCCATCAGGAATTTACTTCTTTTGCTGAATCTCAAGCAAACGCAATTCCACTGAAGATCAAAAAGAATTTCAGGACAGATACTCTGAGCTAATATGTCTACAAAAATATTGTTAATTAGGTTTTAAATCAGAGACATAACTTAGAGTTTGACACTATAACATCTATATATGAGGCAGAGCTTCTCAGTCGACCTATATTATCAGGATCATGAGATACTTAATATTCAAGACCATAAACATAAAAAGTCTACATTTCTCTAAAATATTGTTTTAAGTATAAAACTGAAAATTAGCCTTATGGAATTTACAAAAGTACATTATAAGAATAAAATCTCAGTAGACATTAAAGTCTTCTCTGGCACAAAAGATTGAATTTTCAATGCAAATAACTCTGCAACATTTTTCTGGAAATCCATGTAGAGATTTAATAGTCAAGTGGTGTGGAAATAATCACACTAGCATTGCTCCTTAGTAAATGCAATCTGATGTCGAGTATCCAGGAAACATCATGTCCTGACCTAGGTAACTGTTTTTCAACAAACCTAATTTTCATCTGTTTAGTAGCTCTCTCCTAAGAAAATCTGACTTGACTCTTTAATTCACTTTTTGAGAGAAAGAAATTGTCCCCATGGGGTTTGTTGCCTAACCTCACCTTTTGAAATTTTAGATCACTTCTTTCCTTTCCCCTTCCATTTCAGGCCTATCATGGACTGGATGTGTCTCCCCCAAATTCATATGTGGAAGACCTCACTCCTATCATAATAGTGTTAAGGGATGGGGCTTTGGAGGGGTGCATGGAGTCATGAGGGTGGGGGCCTCGTGAATGGGAGTAGTGTTTTTATAAGAAGAGACCAGGGTGCATGTCCCCCCCCACTTTCTTCCAATGTGAAGCACAGAAAAAAGGCAGCCATCTGTAAACTCCCCAGGACCTGCCCAGGTGGCACCCTAATCTTGGACTTCTCACCTCCAGAGCTGTGGGAAATAACTGTCTGTTGTTTAATCCCCCTGGTCTAAAGTATTTTATTAAAGCAACTTCAACTGACCAAGGCAAGGTCCTAAGACTTGGATAAGTGAGGTTGAGGAATGACACATGTGACTTTTGCTTGCAAGGCCTCTTTGGTTCTGGAGAACTCAAGAGGAGCAGCTCTCTGGGAAGTGTCCCAGTACCCACTCCCAGCGCAGCCTCCAGACTCATGCTTCCCACAGGAAGGGTGAAGAGAGCTGGAGGATGGGTGCATTGATTAGCTACACTAACCAGAATCAAAAGCAGTCATTTCAAGGCAGTGTGCCCTTGTCAAAATTCTAGTATCTCTGGCTGGAATATGCGTTATGGCACCAACCCAGGAGATTTTCAGCCCTTAGAAGAGGAGCTGATCTCTTTATTCTCACTCCAAAGAGGACTAATTTGAGACTCTGTTTACTAGATGACAAAAGGGAAAAGACATTGACAAATATGTGGGTATTTGATATTTAGTATCTATGATATCAACATAATATTTCCATTTTTATCTACATCCTTGATATTCTGATAAAATAGATGAAATTGTAGGGAATAAAATCCTGAATCACACTAATACTCACTTGACTCTCAGTTGGGGTGAAAAATACATCAAGGTAACTATGAAAGGAATTGTTTATGTATATGTAAGCCCAAATGAGAAAGTGTCAAATAAAAGGCACTGCATATTTTGGGCTTTAAGTATATTGTGTTTCCACCCTCTTCTCTTGGTTGATCCAGAATTATAGCATGAGGTCTTTTTCATAGACGCAAGTGCTATGCAATTTTTTTCAAGCTGTGGGGCTGTATCACCATGGTTACACAGGGATACTGGAATAAATGTGCTTCCAGCAATAATTGTTTCATATTTGTGTACAAACAGCTGAACTGGATCTTTCAATTTCAAATGTGATAAGTCCAAATTCAAATTCTGTCATGAAGAACATCATAGAATGGCCAAAACAAGAATAAAAATAAGCATTTATGCTCACAAAATCCTTTCAAATACATGAACATGTTTTTTACCAACTTGTCCTTTTGCACCACATCTTTTTCTACTTCCACATCTATCCTTTCTCTAAATTACATAGTGAATCGTTTTAATGGCTGACTAGGGTTGCTATCATATAAATACAGAAATGTAGCATGGCCCCAAACTTACATAAAATATGTAATAATTGCAACAATAGAGAATAGGATGGTAAGAGAACTAAAGAAGAAAATAAAACACTAGTAGTTTCAAATATTCACTTTTTCTAAAGTGTTTCAAATCAAGTTTACATAACAGCAGTAAAACTTCAGTTTTACAAAATTGAACCAGAGTGTCCTACATATTGATTTCAAGTTTTGTTATCATTTAGAGAAAATTCAAACCTAACTTATTTTTCTGATACCTTTCTTAGTAATATATTCTGAAGACTATAGAACAATTGTTCAATTGCTTGTAGAACTGAGAAACAATTTGTTTGTAAATAACAAAAATGATACAGCCATAAAGGCAAAGTTCTTTTGGCATGTGTACATTACCATATTTTCCTCTAGATGACATGAATCAGAGGTGAAACACTATGTCAGCACCTCAATTCACAATTAGAGTTACCAAGTCTCAGAAAAATCAAGTATCTTGTAGTGGTTCACATGCTGAACTAGTAACAGAATCACTACTAAACTCCTGTTCTCCTGATGGATATCCTGGGCTCTTTCTTTAAACTTACATAATTATTCATTAGAAAAAGAAGCAATTTTTTGTAATAGATACAATCTTCTTTCAACTAATCATTAGAAGAAATTATTATGCATATTTTAAAGAATCATAAAGGGTCAGATATTTAGAAAGAAAATCCAAATGCTCACGAATGTTTTCTCAAAGTATTTCAGTTTCATTTGTCCTTGAATACTAACCCTTAGGAGGAAAAATACATTTCAAAGGACATCAAAATAGTCTATTAAAAAAAAAAAGGCAAAAATCAGTCAGTATCCTGTCTCTATTGTCAATTTCAAAAGAAAATTATGTGTAAAATATTTCCTTTTCAAAGAAAATTGCCAGTAAATTTAAATTAGATACCAATAAAGGAGCCATTTTAAATTGCATATTAATGGGGATCCCTGGGTGGCTCAGTGGTTTGGTGCCTGCCTTTGATCCAGGGCATGATCCTGGAGTCCCGGGATCAAGTCCCACATTGGGTTCCCTGCACGAAGCCTGCTTCTCCCTCTGTCTGTGTCTCTGTCTCTGTCTCTGTCTCTCTCTCTCTGTGTCTCTCATGAATAAATAAATTAATTTAAAAAAATAAATTGCATATTAATGCTTAGTTCCTGGAATTGTCTTTTTGTATATAATCATATTGTGTATGTAAGATGATCTGCTTTTGAATACATAGATTTTGTTAAAATGGCAATAAACAACCTACTTTCAAAAACATTCACTTATTGGTTCCATAACAATTCTGGAATGAGTCTTTCCACCCCATACTGATTGCCCACTTTGCAGAAGAGACAAAACCACTTACATTTAACCACAGTGCCACCTGGCATATAGAGAGAGAATTTAAACATGGAAGGGGGTTAAATCAAAACTGTTTAAATAGTGACAAAAATTCCATAGAGAAGCAGAAGTGGAGAAACATAACTAGAGGGTATCCTTTTCACCTACTGTGACAGATGGCCTCCCTCAGGGCTTAACAGAGGAGCAAAGCTCTTTCATCACCAGAGCTGCAGCTCCAGATCGATGGAATATAGACAGTAACTCTTCCACTCATGGTTACACTGAAGAACAGTAAAGATGGGAGCATATTTCTGCAGAAACTCGTTGCTGAAACAGAATTCCTATCAGCATTTAAAACAATAAAAGAATAATGCAATTCTACACCTAATAACGATTTTAAATAAATTGTGGAAAATGTGAAGTAGTTTCATTACTCATGCTAATATATGTCAAGATCCCACAAACACTAAATTAACAAATACTGAACCATTGCTCCTAGGGGACATAAAGGGTTGGGTTCCTGAGAGCTCCCACTCCCAACATTTTCATCAACTAATCAGTACCCCACCTTGTTTATGTGTGTTTCTGTTTAAAGAGACCTGATTTGATATATAATGGTGATTTGTCAACATTGAACTCTAACGAACAGCACTGTAGCTTGTGTCAGAATACAGCTTATCTGACAGATGTATTTTCTCTGTAAGGTACATCACAGCTTTCTTGCACTGAGGAACACTAGACAACACTACAGCACTACTCTCAGTGGCTGTTTAAATGGTGAAACCACCAACAAAAAGCATTAAAAAAAGCCCCAAAACATGGCACTACCCAGACTACGAAAACAGTACTTGTTTGTGGTATTAGAGTTAAAGTAAGATGCAGAGTGTTTCCTTGTGTGACCTCAGCTGGGGATGTGCCCACAGGGTAACACAAACTGCTTGCTGCTCTGTGTGTGTGTCCCTGAATAACCATGAAAACATGCAAGTATTGATTTGGGGGTTACAAATAAATTTGTAGGTAAATTCCCAAATACACAATCAATGAACAGTTGAGATTAATAGAATCTGAAAAAACACATAAAATATTCAATACCTGAGATATTTTAAAAGGTCTGCTCCATAAAATGCTTATTAATACACAATATGCTTAAATGCAGAAGAAGGGAAAGTTACAATGGGGGTGATCGGCTCTCCTCCTTTCTTTTCCTGAGAGGACAGTAAATGCTTCCAATCTGTAGGAGGGATTGCTTCTGTTGGTTGGTTTGGGCTGTATTTTCCCTGCTATTCAAGAACCTATTTTGATTTGCAAGTTTCAGAATTCCTCACTGATGAATAATTCAGGGAAAGGATGTATCTTTATTTTTGTATATTTATTTTCTTTTGAGATTCCCTTAAATAAAGGGAATGTATTCTGTTCATTCATGTCACTGTTTCATTCATGAAGTTATGTTTAGAAGTTAAGAAATGCCTCAGCAAATTTCAAAATCTTCATTGTAAAGGAAACTGAACACTATTTAAATATTCTTGTTATATTTTAATTAATGTGATGCCAGATCAAATTCAAGGAAATCAATTTTCAGCAAACCTTTAGGTAATATAGCATTAATATTCTAAGATTTGCATACAGAGATGTCATTATTACCTGGGTAATCTTCTCAAAACAGAAACTCCAGAATGTGTGTCTTTTGAAAAATGCTTCCTTGGTGAATCTGATCATCTGATTTGATCATGCAATTAAGAACATGTGGCCCATAGAACCAACGACCAAGGCTCAACTCCTCAATTGGACCCTCACTTTCCTATTCAGAATCTTTTCCAATGCCTCCTTCATAAGCATCCTGTCAAATGAGCTCTGATTTTCTAGAATGTTCCTTTACATTTCCTTTGATTTACACATTCTTCAGAAGGCTCTGTCCATTCCCTTAGGGGAAGACTTTGAGAGTTCACCAGAGGTAAGATTATGCTTTTAACCTTGAAAAGTGAAAGCAGAGATAAAATGTATTGAAACTACAATTCTTACTAGAAATGGAGTCTTCATTTAACTTTAGGGATATGTGGGGTTTTTTTTTGTTTGTTTGTTTGGTTGGTTTTTGTTTGTTGTTTTTTTTTTTTTACTTTCTAGAATGGTTCTTTATATAAATTGAAAGCAATCACCTCCTTCTTTTGGCAGGGCTGGGTGTAAATAAGGAAGCCACCTGAATACACGGCCGGCCTGGGAACAAACTGCTGGGGATGTTTACTAAGTTGTTGAGGCTGTCAGTTTTGTGGTCTTTTGTTTTGCTGGGTGTAATGGAAGGCAATCTTCTTAGCTTCAGGCAGAATTCATGATGAAGAGTTATATTACTGTTTATTATTAATGGTGGTGTTTTCGTGGTTTAGGTTTTGAGATGTTGAGAGCTGCTGTCAGAGATGAGGAGCCGAGGAAATCTAAAGAGGTCACTTCCCTGAGTCCTGGTATGTCTCCCCAGTGGCAGAGTCAGCACGAAGTCTGGGGACACCGATTTGGAGAGAACGTTTGCCCAAGTCAGGTGCAAAGCCAGCATCAATGTACTCTCACACAGAGACTGTCTTCTGCTAATGAGAGAGAATAAGATGAGACTCAGTAATTAATATCCATAATCTCATTGTTAATCCCCAGGAAGTTAAAATTGGTGGCTTGCCTATATGAGAACATTAAATTCCTCAAGATTACATTAAATGACACCTGACAACTTCTGTTGGGCACTGTGACCAAAACAGCAGCTCTCTGATCTCCTGTATTATATGTACTACAGATAAAACTCATGAAGTGTTTTGAATCTATCACCAATCTTCACCAGTCTTCAGAAAGTCTGGAGGAAGCACATATGAGATCTCCTATCAAATCCCACAGAGCAATGACCTTTTCCTTACTTTCATCTACAATTGACTGTCTCCATTTAATTTTCCATCACTTTAAAAATTTAAAATCCCAGCCGTGGGGGCATGTCTGTGACTTCTTCATGGCCATCTCAAAATCTATAGCCATTTACAAATATAATTGATGACATTTCTTTTCATCTTAAGGAAGTTATACTCATTTTTTTAATTCTCCCAATCAACTGTACTACACTTGTGTTTAACCTCATTAATAAAGATGTAACTTCCAGATTTTCACTAGTTCCTTTTTTTTAGTTTTATAAATTGAGACTTTCCAAATTTTAATTAATTAATTCTTTCAGCTGTAGGAAATGCATCTTTCAAAATTAAAGAATCTTTCAAAATTAAACCGCTAAACAAGTGTCCTAGAGAACCACAGGATGGTGAAGAAAAGAATAGGGGAGGGGATGGATCTCTTTGGTAGTCTTCCTTTTTCTTGCATAATTAGTATCTTTTTAGTATCTAAAATCTAGTGGTAAATTCATGAGTGGCAAAATTATGTTCCAGAACCTTCACAGGGCAAATATTAAAATAATGGAATTCTGCATATATTTAATCTGATGGTTGCTACCAGTGTAACAGCCACCAAGGTTGTAAAGTCACTTGTTGAAACCACATAGAGCACAATATAGCTGCTATTTTCTACCTTGTCAGCAAGAAGGGCTGGGGGGGTCACATGCTATCAACTAACCAGACCTTAACTTCCTCTTCTGTATTAATATGCTTGAACCTTAATTTCATGTAGCACAAAACTGGGAGGAAAGCCCATTATCAGTAGTAGAAGTAACTGGTTTTGTTTTGTTTTTTTAATGAAACTACCCTGAAAGTCATTTGTTATAGAACAAGTTTACATTTTGTTTTCCAACTGCCTGCTTCAAGCAAAACTCCTGAATGGGGGAAAAATAAATTTAAATTTATGATTGGGCTTGGTTTGAAGTCTTCAAGTCATTTCATTTCTCGTTAATTTACAGTGACAAGGAGATAAAGATAGAAAAGTAAGAACAACTTTGAAGTGACCTTTCTAATCATTATTAATTAATCATTATTAATTAATCATTATTAATTAATATGCATAATGATCAATCAAAAGAAAAGAAACCAGCATTATTGTTCTTTTGTCCCAAGTATTAGCTTGTCCTGAAAATAAAATGCTTACTGCTGTTAACTATGAAAGCACATTAGAAGAACAGGGCTTATTCTGGGCATGAAACCTATCATGGTGTGGCCTATACCTTGGAAAATGTGTTTTGTTCGATCAGAAAGCCTATATTGGGTCCTTTAGAATGCCAGGTGCTGATGTGTCTATCTCAGACCATAATGCAATATCAAAGTCAATAATTCTATTATTTGTTTATATTTAATTATAGGGAAATTACTTTGCAGCAGAATAAAATCTACTGCATAAATACTTCGAAGAACTAGAGCCCAGTGGCCCTACCTGCATTGCTTTCAAATGTTCCACTTTCTTTTTAATTTATTGTGTGTCTAATTCTTGAGGGAGTTGAGGTGTATTTGGGGACTTCTCACTTAATTGCTAAAGTTCATTGATGTGTAATGTATTTATTTCCTGAGTGCAATTAACACTAATAAAGAGCTGAACTCTTGCTTTTGAATTGGGCTGGATACACCATCCTCAATGGTCTTGCCTTCTCTACCTTGATCTCATGAAGCCCTTTGATGCAATTGTTATGGCTCTTTCCTCTGTGAAGAGTCAGGTTCTCAGAGCTGAAAGACTTGCACAGAAGAAAGATTGAAGAAAAGTATCCAGGGATTGGGACCATTGATGCACCACAGCTTAGTACAAAGGCTGGGATCAGAGGGTCCAAATATCTATTGTGACTCTGGAGCTCACTGGTTTGATTTTGAAAGAGCTGTTTAATTTCTCTAAGTCCCAATTGTCTTAAGTCCCAATTGTCTTATCTGTGCAGTGAAATATTAAAAATACCTTAGCAGATTTCTGGGGGAAAAATAAATATATATTCCTGCCACCTGTCATGCACATAATAACAACTTAACAAACTGGCTGCAGGTATGGTTATGCTGGGACAATCCAATATTCCACACTGATTTAAAATCCAACATGTAGAGAAGGCCATATTTTATTCATTTTAATATGCATGTATTTACTCATTTTAACATCTCTGAGATGGAGATGTTTCTTAGCTAAAACAACTTCCTAAACTCTATGAAATCAGTATCATCTTTGTCTACTTAATACAGTAATGAATAATCTTTGCTAAAGTTGAGTTTTTACTATGTGCAAAGCACTAAACTCTTTGCATGGGTTATTTGGACTAATTCTTTTAACAGTCCCAATGGGACACAATCCCTTTATAGTAGAGGCCAAGGCCATTTTATGTGGTTAGTATTTAGAGACAGAGCTGGAATAGGAAACAGTCAAGTTTGGAGAGAGAGGTAAAACTGGGTTGCCAAGTACCAACTGTGTCACCTTAACAAAGTGTTGAACTTTCCACTTTTCTCACTAGTGAAATAACACAAATAAAGTCACATACTTGGTGATTAAGGTATGACATCTGGAGCTAGGCTGCATGCCATGGATTACGGGCTTTGTTACTTATTACGTGTGTGACCTTAGCCACTGACTCAACCTCTCAGAGTCTTGATTTTCCCATTTGTAAGATGGAGCTAATAACCAAACAACACATCATGGGTATGTTGTAAAGATTCAGTCAATTCATTTTTGCAAAGCTTCTAGGAAAAGGCCTGTCACTAAGCACTAGGTAAGAGTGGCTACTACTATTATTATCTAATACAGATGTGAGATTTATGGGAGGGTTTGTTTAGAAATAGCTATTTTATGCAATATTGGGCCTATTTGCCTGTGTCTTTCTTGAAGCTTTATGTATAAAACAGACTAACAGGGTCACCTGGGTGGCTCAGCGGTTGAGCGTCTGCCTTCGGCTCAGGGTGTGATCCTGGGGTCTGGGGATTGAGTCCTACAACAAGCTCCACATAGGGAGCCTACTTCTCCCTCTGCCTATGTCTCTGCCTCCCTCTCTGTATCTCTCATGGATAAATAAATAAAAATCTTTAAAAAAATAAAATAAAACAGATTAACAAATGGAGTCATATCCTATCGTATCAACAAGTGCCCATAATTTAAAATTTCATAATCTATTTCATTTAAAACACTTCATTTAAAAAACTTATTATTTGCGGTATTGTTATTGTTGTTCTTGGCTTAGAGATTCATGTACTGGGTTTATTTAAAATGTAGCAAATTTCTATTAAGGGCACAGGAGGAAGGCAAAGATGTTAGGTTGTCAAATAATCATGTCTATGTACTTTGATGATGCTTCTCAAATTTAAAGGAGCATACAAGTCACCTTGGAGGGGTGGCTGAAATAGAGATTCCTGCCCCGGCCCCATTCTAATTTAGTAAGTCTGAGGTGGGGTCTAAGAAATCTGCATTTTTAACAAGCCGCTGGTGATACTTATGCTGTTGGTCCAACGGAGCACTCTTTGAGAAGCAAAGGCCCAGGATGCCCCAAAAATGTCATTCAAAAATCATATCCCCCCCAGAAAAAACAAAGGGATATATGACTTCTTTAGTGACATCATAGAGTCACTCATGTAAATTTTGGGGAACTAGAGGGTTTAGTGGCATTGGACAAGCCATACCACTTACATTTTTTAACATGAGAAATTCCATACTTTCCTTGCTAATAATGACAGAACATTTCCCAGTTCCAATAAACATCAATTTTAAAGAAGTCATTACTTTCTCCTTCATCTCTCATCAGATCTTGACACTAGCCAGAATGTATTATGCTTTTACAAATAACATAATCAATAGAAACGCAGTTGTACAGATGTGGTTCTTTGAGTGTATGTACACAAACACGTGTATGCATGCACACAAATATGCACACATTTCCTAATTGTGTTCCACTCTTATCTTTTCTCTTAAGAAAAACACCTTCCTCTTCAATTTCTTTATTATATTTCCTATTCATGGTTAATTTTACCTGCCTCTTGAGTCTCGACAATAATAAAACACAGTTCTTGATTTACCATGCAAAACTGCAGAGAGGAAAATCCCTCCTGCCTAATGTATTTCAAAGACGGCAGGACTTCCTCACCAATCTGTCTTCAGGTATGGCCATTACCACGCCAACATGGTACTCCCTCTTACATTTGTATGTTGTCATATGCACTCTTTTAAGTGCTTCCTGTATATTTTTTCTTTCCTTTTTATTTTATTAAGGTAGAAACTAAAGTGGGAAAGGGAGAAAGCATTTGAGGGAAAAGAGGAATTATTGTATATTTCACTGACAGCAGAATACAGATCTATCGTGTTTGAAGGGTGCCAGCGGCCACGAGGCTGCACACAACTCAGGTGTCTCCTTTACATTCCCACTGTGGCCTTTGGAAGTCTATGTTTTGTGCATTTTCAGTTTTGGTGTTTTAATATTCTCTTTACATCCTGGTTTATTTCCTCATAAATTCAATTTTCATAAAGTCCTTTTTTTAAAAAATACAAATAGTCTCTATCTCATCACAGACTGCAAAGGGCAGCTCCTGAACCATCACGTCTGTGAGATTTGGACAAGTCACTCAATCACAGCCCTGCAGCCCAGGGAAAGAACTTTAGTGACAGATTTTGGCTCTGCAGAACTCTAGTTGATTTATAGAATGAAAGCTGAAAAGATTTAGGAAAAGTTCTGTTACTGCCCAATTTTTCTTTCTCCTAATATCTTTTTTTCCTGGAACACCCACACATATCCTCCTTTCTGCCAACATGCTAGCGATGGCAGTGATTTCTAACAGACACTTGGTGCTAAGGACAAGAAGGCCTAGACTATATCGATGGTGGAAAAAAAAATGTCTTCAGACCTGGCAAAGACACCTCCAAGGAGGTTACTTTTGCATAAATTCTGAAATATTTAGAACAGGGTTCTTATGTAGAGAGCTGCTTTTCACTTTCAGTGTACTTGAAAAGATATAATACAATAAACACAGTTTATGCCAACTGACCTAAACCCACCAAGTGTGTGTGTGTGTGTGTGTGTGTGTGTGTGTGTGCATACGGGGTGTGTGGGGGGGGAATACGCCAACTTCTTAAATGTATATAATGTATATTAGCTTTATAATCCTCACCACAAACCATGGTTACTATCATCACTATTATTTTATATAGTAAATATAAAATAATATATATATAGTAAAAATAAAATTATATATATATATATATCCTTCATATTGTAAATATACATGTATTTACACAGAGACAAAGACACACAGAGGGAAGGCACCTATACAGCTATAGAGGAAGAGATTAGAGTGATGTGGTTACAAACCATTAATTGCCCAGGATTATGGACAGGGCCCAGAATGTGGGACAGAGCCATGGAATAGGTTCATCCTCTTAGCACCCAAGAAGGAACAACCCTGATTTCAGACTCTTGGCCTCCCACACTCTGAGAGAATAGATTTCTGTTATTTTAAGCCCCAGTTGTGGTACTTTGTCATGGCAGCCCTAAAAACTCATAGACCACCCATGAGGGAGGGACTGTTATCACCTCCCTCTACAGGGAAGAAAGTGAGGCACTAAGAGAGATAGCCAGCCCAAAGCCCATCTGGAGAGCAGATGAACTGGAATCCAATTGCTTCTGAGTACAAGCTTTTAACCACTCTACTTTACTGCCCACATGAATGATATATGGTGAAGTGTTTTTCACTAAGACTGGGAACTTAGTTGTGTTTCAAGTAAAGTTTTGCTTGCTTGTTAAGATCTGGCTGAAGGCCATCTTCAGACATTGCTATGGATCAATAGTTGTAAGATCCTATCTTCACAGTTCATTTTTTTCCCCTTTTTTGCTTAGAATGCACCATCCAGAGAAATAGTCCCTCTTACAGCAGGCTGGGTTGACAAGGCATGAATCTGCAGAAGAGTCTGTTCAAAGAAGTTAATTGCTCACTTGGGAAAGAAAGTCCATCCCCTAGCCCTGCTCTTGCTGTTTCAATTTCATGGCAGATATTGTAGCCCAATTTTTATGAAGTCTTTCTTTGGGATGCGACATGCTGTATTTTTCAAAACCTTTCTTGTGTTGTTTAACTATAATGGAATAATTTAAATTGTTCTCGTGACTATGGGTAATAGATCCTTTTCTTTAATTTTTAGTTACAACGTATATAAGGATTATATTTTATTGTGGTAAACACACACACACACACACACACACACGCACACACATAACATAGCCTCTTACAATAAGGACACCAGCCACACTGGACTTAGGGCCCACACTCCTCCAGGATGACTTTACCTTAATTTGATTATGTCTGCAAAGAGCTTCTTTTCGATTAAGGCCACATCCACAGATTCTGGGGGTTGAGACTTCAACACAGCTTTTGGGGTGATTCAATTTAACCCATAATGAATGGTTGTGGAGATTAAATGAGGATTGATATTTTAAAATTCTTAGAGATGTCATCACGTAAACACAGTATGTGCTTGCTAAATAAAATAAAGTATAAATGGCACAAGGTAGATATGTACTTTGGTCTTACAATTGAAATGAAAGTAGACAGGGCTATTCCCATTTTTGTAGTCATCTTTAAATGCTTGAACACAAGCCACACAGAAAGGGAGTTGACAAAAAATTGGTATATTAGGGCATAATTAAAATGTCTGATGATGATGGTTTTTCTCTGAAATTGTTAGTTTTAAGGAGCAAATTTTACACTGTCACAAATTTAGGATTCTGACAAAATTTGAGAAACAATGAAGCCAATTCTGTATTGTAGATTATGTAATTTGGACAACTGCCTATTTTTCTTCCTCCTTGGAATTTGAGGAGGAGGCTCACAATTTTACTAATGAGGTCTTTCAAATTATACTTATATTCAGGAGTTCAGGACTAATCCTGAATTGTCTTAAATCCTTTCCAACTAGGGACCTATAAATGTTTTTTTTTTTTAATCAGAAAAGAAAATAAAAGGTGAATACAATCCAGCCTGAATCCCACTCACCTTTACGCTAATGAAGTGATCAAGCATAATTTTTCATATTTTTTCATGGAGGAAAGGGCTATAAAAGCCATAATGAGGTCTTGAAAGTGAGTAAATTTCTTTGGTCTTACCAGATTCCTCTCCAAGGAGCTTCTACTGATGGTTGGGGTGTGATACTGCCCGCAGATGTGGGGGCTGCTCACTGTCTTGACTTCTGGGTTCAGCCTATTTCATTTGCCTGTGGAGTCACCTCATCATTCTATTTTTGACATCAGGGATGCCAGCTCACCCAGGGGACCACCAAACATCTGATACTCTTACCTCAGTACACTTCTTTCTACCTGTTAAATTGAGCATTCTTTGGCACTTGAAATTTCAATTGGACATATCTAAACTCTGTGCCTTCCTAGAAAAGCAAACAATGTCCTGAGTTATGAAACAAGGTGCACAAAATAGTCTGTGTAATTATGACAAGCTCTACTTTAAAATTCCATCATCTTTTTCATGGGCAGACTATCCAGCCAAGTCAACTAATGATGAGCATGAAATGCCCGACCCTGAGTCCACGGGCCTGTCCTCATTTCTGAGTTCTTGTTTAATAATACAGAGTGCAAATAGAAAAGTCTGTGTTTGCGTCAAGTGAAAATAAAAAGACTTTCTAATTACTAACCATACCTCTAGGAGTGGCTGCAAATATTGTACTTATGCTAATAATAACGTATAAACTTAAACTCCAGCAATGTCTGCTGAGCGTGTTACAGTGATGAGAGCTAATTGTTGGTTGTCCATGAAATGTTCCAAGCTTTTAAGACACACAGTCCTTATGACGCAAATGCTATAGCAAGAACACTCCTCACACCAGCAGCTACTCTGCACCAGGCTGGACGTGGTCTGGTCTATCCTACTTCCTAACAGAGGAATAGCCTGGACATACTTTTTGATTCTAAGTAAGACATGTCAAACACCACTGACATTCTTCCCTAGATACCCATTTCAAAATACTCCAGTTTTTCTTTTGGCTGCATTTATTATTTTTTAAAGGTTTTTATTTATTTATTTGCAGAGAGAGAGCACAAGCAGGGGGAGTAGCAGGCAGAGGGAGAAGAAGAAGCAGGCTCCCCACTGAGCAGGGAGCCCGAAGTGAGGCTCGATCTCAGGACCCCGGGATCTTGACCTAAGCCAAAGGCAGACCCTTAACCAACTGAGCCACCCAGGTGCCCCCTTTTGCCTACATTAAATTATCTCAAAACACTTCTCAGTTGTTGTAACAATTGTGAAACTAGCTTTGAATGTTACTTGTTTTATTAGACTTCTGTAGAAAACAAAAGAGCTTCTCAATATTTGATTGGTTGATTGATTTGCCAGGGGCATTTTCAAAGGAAAATTAATAGTAATGTCATTCGTGCATATTATTGAATCAAATAATTTAATTCTTATAAGTTTGAAATATCAGACTTAAAAAAACCATTTCACTGGCATTAAAAAGGTAAGTTTACTCAAAAGTAACTTTAATACTTCAACAGATATCAATAAATGTCTGCAATCAATAGGATGAATTTAAAATGCATATAATAAACATGCTTCTCTTAATCATTAATGAGGAATGTTCACTTATTTCATTTGGCGACAAGTCATTTATTTTCAGAAGAAGCAAAGGGAATATGTGTAGGATGATATTTTTAGGTCATTAAAATTATAAGGATAAAAATCAATGAAATCTGATACAATACATTCTTCATATGTTGCTCATTTCCATTCTGCACTTATTACGTCTCCATTTTATTTCAAATGCTAACTCTTCCCGTGTAAGGATTGGAGAGCAAAGATGTTCTGAAGGACTCCTCACCTTTGCGGATAGAAGTATGATGGCACTGGAAACAGGGAGATTGTTTTAGATGATCTGATTGGTCCCAATCTAATCACATGCATCCTTAAAAGTGGAGAACAGTTTTTCATCGGAAACAGAAAAATACAGAGGAAGGAAAAGTCAGAGGAACCCCAGGTGTGAACACAATTGGAGGTGCTATTTCTGGCTCTGAGATGTAGGGCCCACATGTAAGGATTGGAGAGAATCTTCTAGGAAGTAAGGGCAGCCCTCCGCCCACCAGCTGACAGCTAGAGAGGAAATGGGGATCTCTGTCCTACAACTCTGAGGACCTGGATTCTGCTATGCCCTGAGCATGCCTGGTGGGGTATGTGTCCCAGAGCCTCCTGGTAAGAGCCCGTACAAACCTGCATCTCAGGCTCTGAAATCCCACAGCTGAGCCAATGAGGACTTTGGACCCACAGAACCCTTGATGAGATATTTGTGTTCTTTTCTTTTTCTTTTTTTTAACATATTTGGGTTTTTTTTTTCTTAAGTTTTATTTGTGTATTTGAGAGAGAGAGCAAGAGCAAGGAAGAGAGGGAGAAGTAGGCTCCTCGCTGAGCAGGAAACCTCACTTGGGGCAAGATCCCTGGACCCTGAGACCTGAGCTGAAGGCAGACACCTAATGGGCTGAGCCACCCCGGTGCCCCACTTATTTGTATTCTTTTAAGTTGTAAACTTTATGGTGATTTGTTATGATGGCAATAGCCTATCCCGACGTTGGCATGCTCACATACACCAGTAACGGTGCAAGACATACTGATGAGTGCTTGTTTACAATCAGGGATATCATCTATCATCTGTAAACTTTATGGGCATTTATAGTTATACTTTAAACAAGGGAAACAAGCGAAAGTATCTGTTGAGCATCTAGTCTGTGTCAGGCCTCACCCTAAATGCTCAACGTGTGTTGACACTTTTACTTCTCACAACGACCTCATATTAGGGCCCCGTTTCCAGCTGAGAGAACCTAGGATCTGAAAATACAAATAGCTTGTTCAAAATTACACAGAAATTGGAACCAGGCTCCCCTTGACATCCAAGCCATCATTCTTTTACTGTCACCTAAAATAAATGTTTAGAACTGTGAAAAATGCGAACTGCATTTGTATTTTATTCACTTGCTGAGCTACCTACTTGCACTCTACCTTCTCCAGATGCAGGAATGAACGGACTGCGTTGCAGGCCTGCGAGGGCTTGGGCAGGGCCGGGAGCAGAGCCGTAGACCGTCCTGCCTGACGTAAGGCAGGTGTCAGGGAGTCCGTGGACTCTGAGGGAGAAGCTGAAAAGGCTCTGTGGAGGAGGGGAAGACAAAGCTGAGAAATCTAGGAGCCACTTGTAGGTGAGGGTCTATTTCCAGAGGTGAGGTGGTTCAGAAAGATTTTGGACACTGAGAATTTGACTCTTTTTTTTTCCCCCTTGTGGCCCCTTTCTGATGCCCTTGGCTCCTTAGTAATGTCTCCTGGATTTAGAAGTGTCTATGAGAATTGACTATTGGCATCACATTTGCAAAGACACGGGGACACAACAGAAACTGTGCTGGAGAAAGAAGTTTCCAGAAAGAGAAGATAGGCGAACACAATCACCTACCCTGCTGAGAGCTGCAATCCCAGGATTTCATGGAGGGTTGAGAGGATGAAGGATTTCAGAAGGTTGTAGAATGGAGAACCTCAAACCCATCTTCCTAGCAGGCAAGCCCCAGCAGGCATCTGGGCAATGCTAGCCTTTGCCCTTAGTTTTCCATGCTCCTGCTTAGGGAAGGTGCCACTGTCCTTCTGGGGACAGCAGTGCACTGTGAGGTGACAGGGCTCATAGAAAACAGTGCCTGCCTAATAGGATTGTAAACTCAAGTGTACTGACATATCATCACGGGGATAAACAACTAATTGGATGCCAAAAGGCAGTTTTTGAGGCAGAAGGAGAAAAAAAAAAAGAACAGGGAAAGGGGGATAAACTAAGTCACAAGGCGTTCCAAGCAAGGCTATGTATGAGGATCAGTCTCTAATTTCAGTTTGACAAATCCTGGTCTTGGCAACCATTCATTTTGGCATAGTGATGACAGGTTCTAGAATATACTTATTTTACATTTTTTTTCTAAGGAAGACTCCTGTGCAGAAAATACTGACTAGATATTGGGAAAAGAAAAGATGAAAGATTTTTCACATTGTAGGATATCTGTTTCTCAAGCAAGTTGCATCGGTGCATTTAATAATTAAGATTCCTGGCACCTAAGAATTTCAATGAAAATCTAGGATCAGTGGTATCTCGCCTCTATCTACATAAAGGCCCTCTCTTCTGTAACAAATTACTGTCTCTCGGAAAGCCCATTCCATGAAGTCCTGGTGGCCCCTGCTTCAGCAGACACACAGCAGATGCAACGCTTCTGAGCAGTCAGCAGGGATGAAAATCTCAGGAACTTCACAGATCTTCTGTGAGGCTGCACAGATGTGCCCACTGCCCCGAAACATGTACTACTGGTTCCTGTCTACAGTTTAGTTTTCAAAGAAAATCTATGTCAGATATTTTAGGCAGGGGGAGTTTAATGAAAATATAGACTCCACTACACCCCAGGGATGCTCAGTTAATTAAGTTTTCAAAATGTCAAGGATCTTTCACAAAATAGGAACTTAGGTCTCTAGGGAGATGAGGGCCACAGTGATTTCCTAAAACTTAGATTCTTTCATATTGCTGTTTATCTACCAAGGAATCTTAAATTGCTTGGAAAAAAAATTATGGTTTGGTTAGTCTTTATTGATCCAAAATTAACCCAATAATTTTGCCCTATTCTTCTAGAATGCATCTGTTCTGTCACTGACTTCTTGACTCATCTACCTTCACTGGTTGCCTAGAACTTATGGTCAGGAGAGGTGATACAAACCCACAGATCATGCAATTTACCCCACCAGGGCAAAGCTTTAGAATTAAATCACTTTGAGTAATAACTGGCATCTGTACTTTTAAAAGTTCATGATCACACAAAAGCTGAAAGTAAATAGAACTCTTGCTGAAATAAAATTTAGCTTGTTAGAGAGGACCTAAGTCTTGTTACAATTAATTAACTCTTTTTAAAAGTTCTCTGGAGGGACGCCTGGATGGCTCAGGGGTTGAGCATCTGCCTTTGGCTCAGGTCAGGATCTTGGGGTCCTGGGATAGAGTCCTGCATTGGGCTTCCTATGCGGAGCCTGCTTCTCCCTCTGTGTGTGTCTCTGCCTCTCTCTCTGTGTCTCTCATGAATTAATAAATAAAATCTTTAAAAATAAAATAAAATTTCTCTTGTTAGCCACACTGGACAGGGATATGTTCTGTGGTCAAATTCAGCAAGGACCAAAATGAATTCAATCAGATTGTCGAATTCATTATTATGAGAAATCTTTGTTCACATTTTGAACATCAGTGTGAAAAAGAGAGGCCATCCACATAAAATTCACTGATTCTGTTCCTACTCAGGACTTTCCTATGTTACAATCCTATTGTTTAGACAAATTTTTGATGACTACCGTATGTCCTACTCAGGTACGCACAGTGAGAGATAAGATGAATCAAACGTAAAGTGGCCTGAGATCTGATAAAAGAGAAAGGAGATGAATAAGAATACATATAATACAATACAGAAAGCAGAAGATGTTGCGGAATGATGTTGTGGCAGTTCTTCAGAGAGACGGCTTCTGGGATACGTCACAGAGGAAGTAGCTTTGACATGTTTGCACACAGAGATGGAGAGGAAGGGCATCGCCAGTGGATGATTCTTTTCTTTTCTCCCCTGTACTCATTCGATCCTCCAAAAAAATAAATGTTGCCACCCAAGTGCTGAGACATAATCTGCAGATGATAATGGGAAGTAATTCTACATTTTTCTTGCAGAGAGCCATGAAATAACATATGGGCATGAATTGTAGAGCACTTAGTTTAACGGATCATTTCTTGAAGTGTTTTCAAATAAACAGCTCGGCACAGCTCCCTGCTACTTCAGGGG
Organism: Vulpes lagopus; assembly: GCF_018345385.1. NCBI lineage: Eukaryota > Metazoa > Chordata > Mammalia > Carnivora > Canidae > Vulpes > Vulpes lagopus. The sequence continues at coordinate 5,206,832 of NC_054839.1, read as the reverse complement.
TCACTGTGGCCTGTTATTTGCAGGGATAGTATTAGGGTTAGATAATTGTCCCAGCAGGACATTGGCCTATGCATTTATTATGTTTGCAATAAGTAAAAAAAAAAAAAAAAAAAAAAAAAAAAAGCAAAGGAGGGGCACCTGGGTGGCTCAGTGGTTGAGCATCTGCCTTTGGCTCAGGTCATGATCGCAGGTTCATGGGATTGAGTCCTGCATCAGGCTCCCCGCAGTGATCCTGCTTCCCCTTCTGCCTATGTCTCTGCCTCTCTCTGTGTGTCTCTCATGAATAAATAAATACACTCTTTAAACAAACAAATAAATAACCTGTTAAGTGGATACACAGTCCCTTCATATACCTCAACTATATAATTCAATCAAATTTATTACCAACTTAATGAAATTATTATTAATTTAATATTATTAATATGATTTTTCCATGGCTTCATCATTTGCTTGCTGTGTTACCTTCAGAAAATGACCTAACTCTTCACTGAACATGAAGGATGGTAACTACCACACAAAGTACGAGAGCTTCAGTGAGGTAAAGATGAGAATTGCTTCCCAGTGCATGGCTCTTTGCACATGCTGGGAACCAGACTCCCCCCATATGCTGAAACCCCATTATTGTCTGTGCGGTCATGCCAACCACAGTACAAGAGATATGGAAAGCTTATTAAACTACTGGAACAGTAGGCCTCCTTAGAAAGGAGGTTTGGAGAAGAAACTCCCAGAAACATGGCATTCTAAAGTATCCAAATAATCACAGTGTTGCAAATTAAAAATACAATGTCCTCTGCCAATCCCAGAGAATGAACCATATGTGTGGCCCCTGCATCATTGAACACACTATATTATGCAAGCAAATTTAGCCCACACCCCTGAACCGAGATCTATGCTAATGTACAAGCTGGAAAACCATGACAATATGCATAATTGAGATGTTGATCTTGATGGGTAACATGTAGGCTTTCTATTCACATACAGGTTCCTCCAGGGTCCGGTGAAAGACAGAATGGCAGAGAGAGAATGCTTACCTTTGCAGCTTTTTACCAGCATTTCAACCAGAAGAGCACGTTCTTAAAGTGTCACTTTGCGTGTTAATTCCTGGTTTTAAAAGATGCTTAAAGTCCTGGATATTACTGGAGATCCTGAACAACTTCACTGAATTAGCCTATAATCTTACCTTCTGCATTGCTGTCGGGCTGCTCCACTAAGGTCCCCCAAAGAGGCTCTGAATGTTCCCTTCCTGGAATTGTGTGCACTGCTCTCTCATGCTTTCCTCTTCTCCCAGATCAAAGGATTCCCATTTGTCTCTTTCAGTCTCCTTCCTCTTGTGGGGATTGCTTCCTGGACACTGAAACCCACAGTGAACATCTCCCACCTTCCCAGTTGTCCCACTGTCTGGCTGTGTATTGTTCATTGATGTATTTTGCGATTATCCCGACTCTTCTCCTTGACTTCAAAGGTCTGAGTTTGAAAGGGCTTTGCCTTCCCATCCCTCTGTGTTTAGAACGGAATAAATGGGTGATCTAGTTAGATTTAGAGCTAAAAGAGTTGTTGAAAAGCTGCTGTGATGTCACTTCATAAAAGACACAAACAGAATATTCTTTTACAAGTGGCCGATTTCATCAACATGGAGAAAGTACTAAGTGGCATATCATAAAAATTACGAAGTTCTACTTGCTAAGAGGTCTTTCCCCTTTTTCTTCCTTCCTCTTTCCATTCCTTCTTGTTTGGTTAATGGCAATATCTCTCCACTTTAGGAATTAAGGAAAAAATTTTGCCACTTCTAGAGTGTCACATTTTATTTATTTTTTAAATTTTGTGTCTCTCTGCCAGTGCAGCCTCCTCACTGTCACCCTGGACTCGCAGGAACCTACCTATTTATTTGACAGAGAGAAAGAGAGCACAAGCAGGGGGAAAGGGAGAAGCAGACACCCGGCTGAGCAGGGAGCCTGACGTGGGGCTGGATCCTAGGACCCTGGGATCACGACCTGAGCTGAAGCAGACACTTTACGGACTGAGCCACCCAGGAGCCTCTAGAGTATAACATTTTAATCACTTTCTAAGTGAAGTTGAAATCAAAGTGCCCCTAAGAGCTTCAGAGATTCTATATCCCATCAGAAGAGAGGGTGCTCTCCTGCAACAGTGCAACTGTGGCAGAAAAAAATAAATAAATAAAACTCTGCAGACAACTTAATTTTTTGTGTACACTTTAATGACTAAATTAGTATGCCGCATCAGTTCTGCTCCACTGTCATGATAAAACTTGCTTTTATATAACCTGTAATCATTTTCACTATGGGCACAAGGGAGAAATTGATTTTTAAAGTTGATGACCACGACCATGAATGTGGTTATGCTCTTGCATAGACATGAGAATTTGCAAATGACTTGTAGCAACATGCAAGAGACAAGTTAAAATTAAATGCATGGCAATAGAAATAATTACTTTGATGAAGGCTGCTATGACACTAATAAAGAGAAAATAAAAGTAGATACTTGTATGCATTCACAAGTCAACAGATTGCATTGGAAATGAAATGAATTGGAGCAAAAGGAAGTTTGTGTAAAGTTGTTAGTTATTTGTGATTTGACAGTATATTAGAGTTTAAACTTGATTTAAATTATAATGCAAACCACTGAACTATGATCCTCAGATCCCAAAAGAATTCAGGCACCAAATTGTCTTTCCTCTGTACTTCCATATCAAAAACCCATAGGAATCATCAAATCCATTTGGAACTGAACTGCTAATGAGATATCTCACCCTTTCACATCAGGAACATTGGTGGAGGCTTTGTTGTTGTTTACCAAGTTCAGCTGATCTTTTTTTAATTATGAAAAATTTTGTACATTCAGAAAGAAAAGAGAATAACATGAACCCTCAATATTATTATCCAGCTTCAATTTGCACCAAATTATACTTGATCTATATCCCCACCCACACTTTCACACTCTGGATTATTTTGAATACCAGACATTATATTAATGTATTTTATTTAAAAATACTTAAATATACTTTCAGGACATAACTAAATAACATTATCATACCTGAAAACTAAAATAATACCTTCAAAGAATCAAACTTCTCTTACTTCATAATTTTTAATGGGTTGTTCAAATCAGGATGCAACAATTGTAACAGGTTGATATGTCTTTTCTGATCTACAGCTATCTCTCGCCCCCAGCCCCCACCGCTCTTCTCTTCCTATCTCTTCCTCCTCTTTTTCTCTGTCTTTTTTCTTATATATGCTTGGCTAACAACATTTTCTCTTCTTGTAGTTTCCTATAGTCTCAGGTCATGGACTGCATAGCAGTGGTGTTGTGTAATTTTATCCCCCATGCTTCCTCTAAGTCTATAGGCTTGATCAGTTTCAGGTTCCATTCTTTTCAGCCAAGTCTTTCTTACACACATGGAAATATTTTTGTCTTATGCCAGCAACCAAGAACTTGCTGTCCTTACTTGTCAAATCATGGCCTAGCCTCTTTTCATGAATCCATACTTAGGTAGGTACATAAAAAGTACTTAAACATTAGGTCTAAGTAGGCTGGAGGAATTCAGGCAACATCGTGAAAGGAAATGACGTTTGGTGTAAGCTTCAAAGCCTCTGGTGGAGTCTGCTGCAGAAAGTCTCTGGAAGAACAAGGAAACACGGCTAGCTCGGGAAATTGTAAATAGCAGGTAGTTGGCAATTTGGTTCTGTTGTTCGAGGAGAGTTAAAGACCAGAGATATCTACACAAAGATATGAGGTGCAGTAATAGACATGGAGACCATTGAAAGAGGAGGTGCAAATGGAAAAGATGACATTGCAGAGAGCCTAGATTTCAGAGCCTGGAGGAGGAAGAAGAGTCAAGAGAAGACATAAGGGCTGAGAATGGGAGGCGGTAGAGGGATCACTGAATGGGCCAGAGAGAAACTCTCAAGTCAGAGGAAGTGCAACAGAAGGAAAGGTTTTATAAAGATGCAGAAACAAAGTGGAAAGAGAAAGAATTAATATTTGTTGTGGTCTACACACCTTTATTGGAATCTCACAACAGCCAAAGAAGGTAAGTATTGAGATTCCAATTTATAAGTGAGAAAATAAAGTGAAGCAATTAGCAAATGTAGGGGATACCTGGGTGGCTCAGTGGTTGTACATTGCCTTTGGCTCAGGGTGTGATCCCAGGGTCCTGGGATCGAGTCCCGCATCAGACTCCCCACAGAAAATCTACTTCCCCCTCTGCCTATGTCTCTGCCTCTCTCTTTCTGTGTCTCTCATGAATAAATAGATACAATCTTTTTTTTTTTTTTTAAGTAGCAAATGTGGTAACACGACCAGGGGTCCTCATTACGTTTTGCTCATCTCTGCTTCCCGGCACACTCTCTCATCTCCTAGGAATGAGACAAGGCCAAATAACTTACTTTGGGGCAACAAAGTGTGAGTAAAAGATGAGATTCCCCTCTGCCTTGAATCATTTAGAAGCCAGTGCAGGATTTTTCATGACCTCTTCTCCTGTCTAAGAAAATCCTGAATGCTTGTTTCAAGATGGCACAGTCATAGGCTGGGGACTGAAAAACAGTGATAAACAGAATTCCCACTGCTGAGCTGCATTACATGAGTACAGAAGGGAGAGTTAAACTCCTGTTTTCTTAAGCTGCCAAATTTTGGAGATGCTCATTACTAGAGCATCATCTATCTTATATTGGTCGATTCAACAAATGACAAAGCTACCCTGAGGGTATGAAAACACTGGGTCAGGTCATGACTTTGGCCATGATATTCGCAAAAATGGGAAAGAGTAGTCCTATTGGTTTTCTAGGGCCTCTGTAACAAAGTACCACCAACAGGGGTAGGGGTGTTAAAACAACAGATATTTCTGAAATTAGGATGTCATCTGAGTCTTTCCCCATCTGAAACCTTGAGGGGAGACTCCTCCTTGGCCTCTTCCAGCTGTTGGTGGTGGAACTTCTCGTGTGCAGCTGCATCACTGTGGTCTCAGCCTCTGCGGGCATGTGATGTCACCTCTGGGAGTGCCTGTGTTCTCATGGTAGTTCCTTCTTACAGTAAGTAGGGGGCCCTACTTACCTCAGAGGAAGATCCACTCTAATGAGTTCATCTGAACTTGATTACACGTGCAAAACCTTTCCAAATAAGATCACTTTCCCAGGTGTTGAGAGTCAGAACTTCAAAATATCTGGTTTGGAGGACAGAAGTCAACCCATAAGAACAGATTTTGGAGGGCTGTGGAGCTCTGATGCACCTGCAAAGCCCCACGCATTTGTCCTGCTTTGTTTTGTTTTGTTTTTTTTTAATAATAAATTTATTTTTTATTGGTGTTCAATTTGCCAACATACAGAATAACACCCAGTGCTCATCCCGTCAAGTGCCCCCCTCAGTGCCCGTCACCCATTCACCCCCACCCCCGCCCTCCTCCCCTTCCACCACACCTAGTTCGTTTCCCAGAGCTAGGAGTCTTCATGTTCTGTCTCCCTTTCTGATATTTCCTACCCATTTCTTCTCTCTTCCCTTCTATTCCCTTTCACTATTATTTACATTCTCCAAATGAATGGACCATATAATGTTTGTCCTTCTCCGATTGATTTATTGCACTCAGCATAATACCTTCAAGTTCCATCCACACTGAAGCAAATGGTGGGTATTTGTCATTTCTAATGGCTGAGTAATATTCCATTGTATACATGAAGTCAGTGGCATTTCTATACACTAACAATGAGACTGAAGAAAGAGAAATTAAGGAGTCAATCCCATTTACAATTGCACCCAAAAGCATAAGATACCTAGGAATAAACCTAACCAAAGAGGTAAAGGATCTATACCCTAAAAACTATAGAACACTTCTGAAAGAAATTGAGGAAGACACAAAGAGATGGAAAAATATTCCATGCTCATGGATTGGCAGAATTAATATTGTGAAAATTTGTCCTGCTTTGAACAACTCTCAAGGGTCCTGACGTGCAATGATGTAATATCATACTGAAGTAAGGACAGAGCACTTGTCACCACTCAGCTCTATGTCTGAACTGTGTAATGGTGTTTTCTTTTCTTCATAAAAAAAAAAAAACCTGCTCATCAAAACATACAATGATGGATGCGGTTTTATTGTGGAAGTGATCAGACCAAGTTTGAAAAAGGAGCAGAAATATCTGTAGCTAAAAAAAAAAAAAATTTTTTTTTTGCTCAAAACAACCCCCACCCCCCACAATAACAACAACAACAACAACAACAACAACAAAAAACTCCATTGCAAGCCAGAAGTACTTTCCAGGTGTGAAGGCAAACACAAGTTGTTGGCCTTCTGTTTCCCTCTTGCTAAAGAACCCTAAGTATTCCCCAAACTTCAAAATTATTCACTCATAGCTCTTTTTGCTCTAAACTTTTTCTCGGATCCCTGTACAAAGGATATTCACACCATGAATGTGTAACTCTCAGTTCAATCTTCCTCTGCTTTAGAGAGTTCTCTCGAGAGGTTTTGAGCTGAGGCAACATGGCCAAAGTGGAGAAGCAAAAAATAATAATGGAAGCATCGATACCTCCAGTAGTTCTGGCCTTTTGCTGTTCTGACGGTGCTTCCTAATGTGCTGTGCTACACTCAGGCTGCTGGAAAGGTAGACCTTCTCCTGCAGAGACTTTCTGATTCCTCAAGAGAGTGACCTCTTGTAGCTTCACTGGTGGACTGAGTCCGACAGGCAACTGGACATTTAAATCCAAGCAGAAAGATCCTCCTCTAAAAATAGCACGAACTTTAATAGAGCCTTCTAGCTACGACCCCACTGGCTGGTCAAATAACCCTCACAACCATGCACTTGCATATACTTTTCCCTATTCTCACTTGTCATTCATCATGCTGTCCCCACACACCAAGCACCTGGCTATTTGGCTACAGTGTAACAGGGTCGGAAGTTTTATGAACCCAATTGTGGATATGTTTTGTATTTCCCTGTGTGCAGAATACAACAAAATAAGTTACACAAGGAATGCAGAGGCCATCCTGAAGCACCCAGAGACACATAGAGTGATAATCACTATTTTGATAGAAACAACAAAGTCATTCTTAGCATGTGCTGTGGCTCAATACCAGGAAGCCAGTTGTTGTGAGAGCCTCATACATGAACTTTCCTCGTACTAATGGTTTCTATGAAATCTGGATTTGTAGCTACAGATGTGTGGAGCAGAAAGTGTTCACTGTGCTATGGTTCTAAGACCCCAAAATATCAGGTCATACGCAGAGATTCATTACTCCTAATGATGAGACATAGATTTCAAACATCTAAACTTAAAGGGAGAATTATAACCATTTTGATTTTTATAACATTCTCCATTCTTTCCCTTTTATTCTGTGTCTGCTACTAAGTTCTCTAATGCAAAGCCTGCTCTAAGCTTGCAACCAAAAAGAAGGGGGCATACTGAGATGAGTAAGTTCATTATGAGTAAGTATATCATCAAAAGTTCACAGGCCAGTTTATTTTGGGGGACAAGAAATTCTCATAGTGGTTATAATTTCCCCTTTATTTTATTCCTTCAATGACGCATTGTCAGTATGGCCAATTCCGACCACACACCTTGAACTCTGCCATCTGGCTTTTGCTTTGAGAGATCAAGCTATGGGATAGAAAATCCAAAATAACAGTGGTTTATGCAGTGTAGAAGTTTATAGCTCTGTCAATTAATTATAAGCCATCATGTCTGGTCTGAGGTTTCCACATCAGCTGGGATCCCACCTCTTTTTCCTCTGTTGATCCACTGCCATCAATATACTTTCCACGTCAAGGTATCACCTAAGTGTTGGACCACGCAGACAAAGAAGTAATGGAAGAAATGAAGACATCCCTTTAAGACACTTCCTGAATATTCCATGTCATTCCCATATAAATCCCACTGGCCCAAACTTTGTTATGTGGGGAATGGAGTCTTTATTCTGAGTGTCCCTGGGCATGGACAACCTCTGTGGAAGACAAGAAGGGATGCTGGGAACAACTCAAGGATGACAATGGGGTAGTATAAGTTAGGAAAAGGAAAGAAAAACTACATTTAAGTGGTACGTGCTTAAATTTGGTAATTAATTTAAAGAAATCAGTGAAGGATAAGAACAGGTTTACTACATTAATTCCATCCTGAGTATGCAATTCAGGAAAGAATTGCAGTGATCAAAGATTGAGTTTAAAGCAAAGCTCTTGGTGAGAGCCATGGCTCGTTCTCTGCCAGAGCACAGGCCTGTGCCTCGTCAGCCAGTGCTCCTGAGGTGTGCACAGGTGGCTCAGTCCTGAATGAGACTGGCCTGAATACTGTTCCAGGATTCACATTGTCCTGACTGATTTCAGGCCAAGAAGCTAGAGGACAAAGTCTCAGCCTCAGCTCTGGTGTAGATCATGTTTCCTATTTGTTCAGCATCTCTCCTGGCTTTTGATTTACAAAAGTAAATCAAAGCTGGGGAGAATAAATTGGGAAGGTGGTCTGAATTTTGGTCCACCTAGAGGATATGCACACACAAATCCTGTGGCTTCATTAGGAGCTTCGTGGGCTCACAGGACAAGCTATCTAGGACGTTTCCATAATACCACATCATAATTATGTGCAGAAGTGTACCCAGAGTCACACATGTTCTCACATCCAGTTTTGCACCCCTTTGTGCAAAATCATATGGGATTTCATTTTGATATTCATAACTACCCTAGAGGCAAAGAGGCAAAATATCCTTTGACAAACTACCAAATGTTCGGACAGGCTAAGAAAATTGCTCAAATCAGAATGGGGCTTGGGGCACCTGGTTGGCTCAGCAGCTGAGCATCTGTCTTCTGCTTAGGGTATGATCCTGGGGTCCTGGTATCGAGTCCCACATCGGGATCCCTGTAGGGAGCCCGCTTCTCCCTCTGCCTATGTTTCTGCCTCTCTCTCTGTGTCTCTCATGAATAAATCAATAAAATCTTTTTTTAAAAATCAAGATAGGGCTTAAGGAACTCAGGTAAACTATTTCATTGTGCAAAAAAATACATTCATATCAATAATATTTATTTTAAAAGGATGTCTTTCTGAAGACACTATCTTTGATTTCAGTGCAGCCATTATACTGAGCACCTAGATTCCCTATGGAAAGTGCTAATGATGGAGTATTTTCACCCTATGTATATAAAATATGTAGTTCTGTGCAATTATTTTGAGATAAACAGACCCAAATTGGCTTTTCTAACTCATTATAATTATTATAAAAACCTATGAGCTCTTGCATCTAAGCTAAAGGATTATTTTCCTCCATGGAAAGTTGTAACACAAATATGATGGATTTATTCCCAACCGAAGCCCAAGTAAAGGTCTTCATTAGATGGCATGCAATGCCCTTTGTATTAGTTTCTTATGGCAGCCACAGCCAGTCACCACAGACATAGACCTGGTGGCTTAAACCCACAGAAATATATTCTATTATGGTTCTGGAGGCCACAAGTCCAAAACCTAGGTGTCAGCAGTGCTGGGCTTCCTCCAGAGGCTCTTAGAGAGATTTTGTTCCTTGCCTTTCCTAGCTCCTGGTGGCAGCAGACAATCCTTGGCATTCCTTGTAGCCACTGTACTCCGATATCTGCCTCTCTTTTTAGGGCATCTCCTCCAGGGCTTCCTTCTAAGTGTCTCCTATAAGGTCACTTATGAATGGATTTAGGGCTCATCCAGATAATCTAGCATAATCTTTTCATCTCAAGATCTTTAGCTTAATTATATTTATAAAGGTCCTTTTCCCAATATACCCTTTGGGGAGCCCCAGTTCAGCCTAGGGTTGAACTTTTATGGTGAAGTTCCTTTGCACATTTTAATCTCATCTCCTGCCACACCCCCAATGCATTATATTTTGACCTATTTACTCATCACTATCAAATATGCCAACTGTTCACACAGTTTTGTGCATTTGTACCCTCCATTTCTTCTGCATGAAATGTAGCTCCCTTTTTGCTCTACTTGTGGTCTACTCATTATCTGCTCCCAAACTCCCAGTTTTTGCCTCTATGACCCATTGCTCTAAGGGCAGTTCAGGGCTCTTCCTCTGAATTTCCATAGCATGGAATGCATGACCACAGCAGGTCACTCAGGATGTGTTCTGACGCGTTTCCCAAATGTCCTCAACCAGGTGTGGTTCCTCCACCAGAGAATGTCAAGAGTCATCTTTGGACTTATGTTTCACTATCTGGAATATAATAGTTTTTCCTAGGTACTCTATAATGTTTTTCAAAACCTTTTTCTTATTACAGGTAAATTTAGATTAGTTAAGTAGCATACAAGAAGAAAATTGTAATTGCCTGTTTACAATTAAGAGGTAAAAACAGGAAATATTTAATGGATGTATATCTTTGCAATATATTTTTTAAAGATTTTATTTATGTATTCATAAGACACACACACACACACACACACACACAGAGAGAGAGAGAGAGAGAGAGAGAGAGAGAGAGAGAGGCAGAGACACAGGCAGAGGGAAAAGCAGGCTCCATGCAGGGAGCCCGATGTGGGACTCAATCCCAAAACTCCCGGATCAGACCCTGGGCTGAAGGCAGTGCTGAACTGCTGAGCCACCCGGACTGCCCTATCTTTGCAATATTTATACCTTTTGAAGATTTATTTATTCATTTTAGAGAGAGAGAGAGAGAGAGAGCATGCAAGGGCATGATTGTGGGGAGGGGCAGAAGGACAGAACTCCAAGCAGATTCCCCACTAAGCGCAGAGCCAGAGCAGGGCTCTATCCCAGGTTGCTGAGATCATGATCTGAGCCAAAATCAAGAATCAGATGCTTTAACTGGCTGAGCCACTCAGGTGCCCCTATATCTTTTTCATTGTGTGTGTACAAATTTGCATGTATATAAAAAGCCACAGTACATGTTTTGTCCTCCTAAAAGAGTATATTTAATAAATATATGTTGAGTAAATTAATACACTGATGTATTAAAAATTAAGAGCTACCACATACAGAAAGCTAACATAGTCATGAAATAAAAGGTTTGGAGAAATCATTACTTTGGCCCAAACATGATCCTCTGCTTGAGTTACTAAAGATTTGTTTAGAAGATCCTATCAAATGCAGTTTAATTATTATCCAAGCTGTTTATAGTTTTAAAGAATAGGAAGAGATGAAATTCTTCTGGATAGTGGATACTATAAAAGTAGCTTATTCTTAAAAATACCTCTTATTTATGATGTTCTACAATATAATAAAAGACAGGATGTTTTCTCCACGCTTTGAGTTTTAATGCCTTTTCAAAGATGGTCTTAGGGCAAATGTGAGAAGATAGTAATTAAGGCCTTATACATGTCTGGTCCATTCGTTTACCAACCCAAAGGAGGAACAGAAAATAAACAAGACAAGCTATCACGAACTTTTATTTTTTATGAATTCATATTAACACGAATTGCCCTGCAGGGGGAAGAGCGATCATGGGAAGCTTGTGGATAGAATGCCATTCTTCAGAAACCTGTAAATTTTATTTTCAAAAAGTCAAATGTCTATTAGCCGGAGGCACAGAAATTTCAAGTCGATGAACTTGACAAAGAATAAAAACCCCAGATTCACTTTCTGCCTTCTAAATTATAGTTTGGGGGAAAGTTAGCTTTGCTGCAAATACTTGTGAGCAATCACCGAGTAATCCCTACCCAGGGCATACCAACCACAGTGAGATGAATGGGCAATGGCCGGGGTGGGGGGGCATCCTTCCTCTACCCCAAATGGTCTGTGTCTGACCCCACTCTGAAAGAAACTGGAGTTTCCTGATTTCTAGAGAGAATTCAAACATGCTTTTGCAAAGGTCTGTGTACTACCTACCCTACATTCTCAAAATGAGGAATCTCGAAGACTTGCGAAGGCTAAGTCAGCGGTGGTGGAAAGCCAATGTCTATCCTTGGTGGTCATAATGAACTCAGATTAATGCTGGCTTCAATGAATCAGATGAGGGCTGTTCTGCATGTAGATCTAAATGTGACTTCATATGAAAGGGAAAAAATCAAAGCTTTATAATTTTTAATCCATTAAAAGATTTACTTCCTCCTCACTCACCATATTATTTGACTTTAACCAAAACTGTGGCAAAGCATATTGGAAGGTCAAACAGCAAACTTTGAGTTAAGAGATCCAGATTTTAGTTCTTTTTCTGTGAGCCCACATTTTTCCACTGCAGGTGTGTGTAGGGGGGTGCGGGGAGGGGGTTGGAAGCAAGAGTTTTGAGACATCATCACAGGAGAGACCCAAAATATAAACCAGCAATGGTGGTAGTTCATTAGAATAAGCATATTTCATGAGACTGTCCTTAGACCTTTGATTATGAGAAAATCCATTACCCAGAAGTGGTGATTTTGACAAAGACAGCAGTTTGAAGTTAGAAACAGCATAGGGTTGGGATTTTATGAAGGTCTTAATATCCGATTTTAAGTTCTCGTGATTGTACTGACCCTGAGGAATCACAATAAAAAAAAAAAAAAGTAGTAATTGACCCTCCAATCCAGGACATTTTTTGATTGGGTAGAAACAGCAAAAGATAAGAACTTGCAGTGCCAGTCAAAGGAAAAGTGGTGCCTGATGCGTTACCATTTTATTAAGTTTTAGGCGTATTTAAACATATGTCATGAAATAAAAATTGAATCACTTTCCAGACTTCCCTCATCCCAAGATCCTACATGGTTTGAAAATAACCTGTCAAGATGGCCTCTAAGAGCTCGTTCAACCCAAGGATGCTGTGACTGCATCTCTGCTGTTGGACCTGAATAGGGCTCAGGGAGGTGGGGTGGACTCTTGCTCCAGAGCCCTACAAGCTCAGGGGAGCCTCGTGTAGCCACAGAGGACAAGTGCTGGGAGAATAAATCCTCACAGATGAACTAAGTGTCTCCTTCTGTCATCTTTCAAATTCCTATAAGCCCTACTGATGCTAAGTTTCTAACAATGGGCTTGTGATTTCAAGGGCCCTGAAACCTCCTTTCGATCAGATCCATCTGGCCGTGTCACGATGCCTGCAATTTCTATTTTAGACACCCTTCCGGGTAAGACAGGCAATGCCTCTGTTGAAACAATAATAACTTGTCAGGGACATCTGACATGCCAGCCATGAACATCCCAGGCAAGCTTAAATATGAATTGTAATTTGCCTAAGCGCAGCCTTTTATTCTCACATTCCACAACTCTTTATTGAGTGCCTATTCCTTGAAAGGCACTATACTTAACCTCTAGACTAATGTCGGCCCTCTAGGAATTTAAAATTTAAGCAAAGAAGAAATACTTGAAATCACCACACTAAAATAAATCATATGATAAGCATTGTGAGACAGTCATAGAAAGAAACACGAATCAGGACAAATGCTTTCAGAGGTGGAGGAAATAATCAAGGAAGATCCTTGATTCTGTGAGACAATGGAAAACAATGTGTGGACATCCATCTATTGATGCTTTCCAAACGAGCCTGGAAGAGCACTAATCTGTGGTCAAAGGGCATTCACACATGGCTGTGGACATTTAATATCAGAGGCCAAGAGGAGCACTGGAGAAAATCTACCTGACATTGTTCAGCTCAGCATTTCTCAAACCTAAGCACCTACTAATGGAACTCACCCACTCTCAGTAACACTCGTGACTAGACTATGAAAGATGTCTGGATTGGACCCTAATTCCTCCACTACTAGTCTCTATTAACTCAATGAAGTCACTTAACCTTTCTGAGTCTTGATTTCCTACTTGTAAACCAGGGATAATAACGCATACTCTGTTTGATTCCTTTAGGATCATCAGTTCCTATAATTATCTGAGTGACATAATTCATCGTATGAATAATGACACCTTCATATAAGGTGTACAGAACACCTAGGAGAAAACAAGATTCTTGGTAGGCGCTCAACAAGTGTGGGTTTTTCTGCTCTCTTCCTTGTATTCTTTATTACAGAAGAATAAGGCAGAGGAGGAAAGTAACTTAGTAATGACTGTAAGTGAGCAGCAAATCCAAGACCAGCACCTGGTATTCGGGACAACCAGCCCAGGGTTCTTGGGAAGGAGAACAGAGGATAATCGGTGATGTGGATTTCCAGCAGGGAAGCAGACCCCAGACCAGGCTGAAGGTCCAGAACCGACTGGATATGAGATAAAGAATTTGAATCCCGATGTCTTAACTTGAGAGTCTCTTTAGGGACTTAATCAAGATTCCAGTGAGAGCTGGCATCCTGACCACACCTGAATCACTTTGCACTTTGCACTCAATGCAGCTCCTACAGCTGCTGAAAGATGGGACCTCTACTGGGTCAGAACTCACTGGTCCAGTGACATTCCTAAACAGGACCAAATAAAAGAGGCTGTCCATATTTCCAGGGCTAACTCCTCTCCCTGTAACAGATATTCCTCATATCCGACCTTTCTAAGCATCAACTTGGTCTTTGAAACAGCCACAAGAGGGCAACACTATCATCTTTTCCTTTCTTTTTCTTTTCTTTTCTCTCTCTCTCTCTCTCTCTTTTTTTTTTTTTTTTTTTTTGAACATGAAGATTTAGTCTGATTCACCACACAGAAGCACAGTTTCGATTCATAAAGGCCAAGGAAATCTGACTGAGCATGGTAAAAGGTTATCAGTCCAAACAACCTATTTAAGGCAGTTTCTATTCATTTAAAAATATTTATGAAAAATAGCATTCGAGGACTAAAGTTTTATTTTTATTATTTTTTTAAGGTTGTATTTATTTATTCATGAGAGCCACAGAGAAAGAGAGGCAGAGACACAGGCAGAGGGAAAAGCAGGCTCCCTGCAGGGAGCCCAATGTGGAATTTGATCCCGGGACTCCAGAATCATGCCCTTAGCCGCTCAACCACTGAGCCACCCAGGTGTCCCGAGGATCAAAGTTTTAAACATCATACTTATTCTTGAAAATGGAGCATTGTTTTTCCTCTTATCACCTAAAAAACACAGTTAGGATGTTTTCCTCCCAATGGAAATTATTAAGTTATATTAAAATACTCACTTTTCCAACCTTTCCACTGTTTCTCTAACTAGCATGTTTCCCATGTTATTTTATAACAACTCACGTTCTTTTTTTTCAGATTTTATTTATTTATTCATGAGAGACACAGAGAGAGAGAGGCAGAGACACAGGCAGAGGGAGAAGCAGGCCCAATGTGGGACTTGATCCCAGGACCCCGGGATCATGACCTGAGCAGATGCTCAAGCACTGAGGCCCCAGGTGCTCCTCCACATTCTTAATAGTAAATTCTTCCCCACAGAATGTGCAGGTTCCACGGGGGGGACAATCCAAGCAAAGGTGCATCCCTGGGAAGAGAACCGCTTCGGGTTGAGTGAAGCAGAAGGGTTTGCATAGGAAAACCGGAAGAACAGAGGACATTGGTGGATTTTGTAATATATGTTCTTTACAACGATAAAATAACAGTAATTAAGCAGTTTACACTTGAGAAAAGCACTCGGTAATCATCACGGAGTGGCTCACAGAAATCCTGAATGAAATGCTAAGAGTTACCCTGATCATTTGGACACAGAAGCTGCTGGGCTTTACCCTAATCTCAGAAGATCAACAAAGAGAATTTGTTGTTTGTGTTTTTTTTTTCTAATTCATTCTCTCAGATAATTTGACTAACAATCTATTTTGATGAAATGAAAAGGGTCGCCTGATTATTTTTACGTAGGCTTGGCAAAGAGGTACACTTTTGTAACTGAAATGGCACCGTTCACTGAAGGGTAGAATATTTTTTAAAAATCACCTCTGGTAGTCATGGTATACATGATTATACATGCATACATGGTATACATGGTATACATGATTCAGTTCTGTTTTGTTTAGTTTTACAGGAAAAAAAGTGCAAATAAATATAATTGCATTAACTGATAGAATAAATGTAGTACATTTAATGTTTTAGCAATTATGATTCAAGAAATAAAAATGAGTTAACTATATAAGTGGGATAAGACTATAATATCTCATATGTGTGTGTTTAGCTTTCAAGTATGTGGTTTTAAAAATACAATCTTCTTGCCTAATCATATCCATTAAATATGCACAAGCTGCACTTGACATTTCTGTTCGACCAAGCCAATGAAGATAAATTGGAAATTCTTTTTGTATTTTTCATGTTGTCAAAGAGTAAATCTGGAACGTGCTTGGTCACATTCCACAAAAATATTATTATGTATGAAAATTTATATTAAAGAATAATAAAAAAAAACAGGGGCACCTGGGTGGCTCAGTTGGTTAAGCATCTGCCTTTGGCTTAGGTCGTGATCTCAGGATCCTGGGATCAGGCTCCTTGTTCAGTGAAGAGTCTGCTTCTCCCTCTCCCACTGCCTCTCCCCCACCTGCTCATGTTCTCTCTCTCTCTCAAATAAATAAATAAATAAAATCTTTAAAAAATCTAATTTAAAAAAAGAAAAAAAAAAAACACTCCAGAAAATACCTACCATGTAGGTAATTAGGAAATATCTCATCTTTGTGCTTTCTCCAATTTCAGGGATTGACTGCTTCATGTTGCATATTTCCCATCATTAATTGAGGAAAGAAATAGAACAATAGGAATAGAGCAAATTGATTTTGGCTTCAATTTTCAATTCTTAATAGTTTAATATTCTAATTTCTTAAATCAATATAAGAACTCTATAAAGAAAAGAAAGAACAAAAAAAGTAGCTCCAAGTTGAGGAAAGGATAAACACAGAACATGATTCCCTTATCCTGATAAACATTCACAGCACACAGAAAAGAATGTTCTAGAGACAGCTTGGAAAGGATATATCAAACTGGGATAGGGAATGAACTAGTGGAGCCTGGGAGGAGAGCCAGGCTCTAGGATGATACCAATGATCCTCCCCCAATGTTCACACACTCATGGACATCTCCACCTCTCATAGAAGAACTTTCACTTTCTCTTCTCAATATTTTCTTGTTTTTTTTAAAGACAATTAGCATATATTCATATAAGCATTACAAAAGCAGCAACTTTGCCTACCTTGTCTATCTCTGTATTTCCATGCCTAGAAAAGTAGCTGGCACATAACAGGTTCTCAATAAATGTTTGTTGAATAAACTAAATGAGTAGTTGTTTCAGTTACAGTTGGACCCGTATGAAAACCAGAAGACCTTGCAAATAAAATCAGCCACGTTCTGTCTTCAGGGAGTTGCTGAAGACTGTAATGTAACAGAGTCCACAAATTACATCCAATATTTTAAAAATACCTTAGCTCCTACCTACAATAAATACATCAAATGGTTCAAAACCCCTAGGAAAGAGAGTCCTCTTACCAATGATAGGTCTATAACCCACACCTGCCACATTAGAAAGGAGGATAAAAAGTCACCCATTTTATCATATATGTTCTAGACACAAATGGAGAGAATTGCACAACCAGGAGGATTGATTGCACTGTAAACCCATGGTCACTGACCTCAGCCAGTGTTAAACACCTGGCCATTGTTCTGTGTTTCTCTTGTCAACTCCCTCCTGTTCAGCACAGTAAGAGCCTCCTTCCTCTCCCAGACACTTAATACCAACCAGTGTCTCTGTTTCCCTCCCAGACAATTAAATCATTTTGCCTCCTATTCAGCAAAGAAGACAAAAACTGTAGAAAGCAATTCACACCTGGGCAGTAGCCCATGCATTGTCTTTCCCCAATCTGATGGGGGAGGAGCCTTGCCTTAGGGCCTCCTTAGGACCAGGGGCTTATCAGAAACCAGAGCTGGAACTCTTACCGGTGGTCAGATATGTCCCTCCTCCTGAGGAAGGCTTAGAGGAACCCAGGAGCCTTGGCGGATGCGCAAGTGACAGGTACAAGGGCGAAAAAGAAACACCTCCACGTCTGGCACTTGAAAGCGGCACAGTAACCAGGTCTCCTCCTGAGTCAAAACATCACCCAGCCCTGTGCCTGCATCCCCAAAGGGGATGGTGGAGACTGAACACATGCACTTTGCTTCTTCACTCGACAGGGATCTTCTCGGGGGTCATAGAAATAAAAGGAATTCCAGGGGTTCATGCAAACAAGGAGGAGCCAGGAAAGATGGCAGGGTCTCTCCCCCGACTCAGGGCCCTGGTATAAAATGCCCTGAGAGATAGGTTTCTGTTTATTTTCAAAGTAGTCCAGCATATTGGACTAATTTTTCAACAGCAATACATAAATCACTTGTAACTCCAACTTTGAGGACTGGGGGCAGCAAATGGACACAATGTATGCATGTTCACATTCCTTCCCCAAAACAGCTTTTCTTCTCTCTAGCTGTTCTAGTTTTTATCAGATGTGATTTCTTCACTTAAAATCTGTCTCCTCACTCTTCCTGCTTGTCTTTTGTGGCCACCTCCAAATTTAACCGGAGTGGGAATTCAAAACACAATTACGCTCTAAATTCTCGGCTGCCAGGCACAGGAGTTGCCTGCAAGATCAAAGGTACACCAGTTTTTGTTTTACCTTCTCTGTGATGCTGGAGACAATGACAAAGACAACTTTTTCCCCAAGAGTAAACCAAAAGGTTCTCACAGATTTGTATTGGATTTGTATACTTGAGATATAGAAGGATGAATGGTAATTATTATTATGTATCTGCTCCTTAGCAGGTTAAAAAGCTGCAGATACATTATGTATATATAATGTATATATGCATATATACATATATATGTATTTGTGACAGGGCCAATTTTTATATGTTCAGATTAAACATGTGTGGACACATCTCACCAAGTGCTTTTGAACACTGTGAAATAAAATCCATTTCTAAACTTATCCTGAGAATAAAATTTCTGTGAGGATTGTGACACTTTTTCTAGCCATAAGCGTTATGAGAAATTAGCACAAATTCTGGTTCAGAGTGATAAAACATTGAGTTGAGAATTTAGAAAGCTGGAAATTCACTTGAATTATTGTCAGTGCTATTGTTGAAAAATATAGGTAAGAACAGAACAAAAAATTCATAATTAACCTTATAGGAAATCTTAGGTAACAAGATTTTTCCCCCGATTTTTAATATTGCTGAAAAATAAGATAGAGAGGGATTGAGTCTTTTATTATTATTATTTTTTAAATTCAGGTTCTTTGAAGAAAAACAAATGATATATTGATTATCTTGAAACATGGGGAAATGAAATCAGGACTTATTATTTTAAATGAAAAATGAAATTAAGATCACATTAATTTAGGATGCTTTTATTCTTTGTAGTTTTTGGCCAAAGTAATGATCACCACTGTGGGTTGATAAGTCACAGCTAATACAACTTGGTATTGTATCATGAAAGAGTAATTGCTTTGCTAGGTAACTCACAGGGCCTCTTCTAAAGAGAAATTATTTTATCTCTATAGACCACCTTGTCTGTTAAAAATTACTTTAAATAGAGTTGGAAGGTACACAGCTCAAAAAAATCACTTTATGTTCTGTTCAGTGATAACCCAGAAATAACCATAGTAGTAGGCTGTTAATTAATTATAGCTTCTCTTATCACCAAGGAAACGGACAAAAACAAATCACAATGACTTCAAAAGTCCTAGTCCCAACCCAGACCTGATTTGGTTATTGCTATAGTAACTCTCCATTAGTTGCTCAAAACAGTCTAGGATTTCTATGTTTGTACAAAGCAGAAAGGATAATTTGCTGATATAATGTTTTCCCACTCGGAATAGGTTTTCGGAGTGCCTGGAGCGCTCTATGAACGGCAGGTGAAGGGGAGATGCAGCAGAGGCAGTGATGCTCTGTACCCACATGGGGACCATGGGGAGTGCCCGCCTCCTTAGAGGGTGTCCCCACTGCCAGTGCAGCCTCGTCACTGTCACCCTGGACTCGCAGGAACCTCCTCCTCTGATGAACTCCGCCCCAGCCTGAGCACTTTATTTGACACCTGCTCAGAACTAATTAGACCTTCAGACCAATGATAGGCCCTAAGATAACCTATCACCCGTGAGAGAGGAATGATGGACTGAAGAGAACATATGTGCTTTATACTCAACGCTGAAATGTAGTCTTTATGTTTAATCAGTAGGACATGCAGATGCCCCAAATGCCAAGCCAGAGGTGAATAAATGCTCTATTCTAAAAACCACACTTACCTCTGCATTTAATATAGACTCCTTTTAAGTTTCAAGAAAACAAAATTACACATGTGCCAAGAATTTGTGTGTGTGTGTGTGTGTGTGTGTGTGTGTGTGTGTGCGGCAGATACGGCCCTCTCTCCCCTTTATGATACTGAGAAAGGAACAGATTATTTTATAATTACTATATCAATACATCCAGTACTAATTTGTTATTTCTTTATATGTGGCATTTCTGGGTTGTTCATTGAATATATCTACTAAAATACATGTTTTAAAAAAGCATTAGTATTTTTAATGTTCCAGTTCTGCAATTTAAATCAACATAGGCTGAAAAATTCTAACTTTCCCAGCCTTTAGTAGATTTTTGCATACTGGAAAACTATGTTTCTTTTATAGTTGTATTATCTTAACTCTGTTTATTTACTTATATAATAGTGATTACAAAAACCAAAACAACATAAAGCTTCACAAGCAAATCATCTTAAGAATCTTAGGAAGTTTTTTTTTTTAAATATATTTTTTTATTATTTATTTATGATAGTCACAGAGAGAGAGAGAGAGAGAGAGAGAGAGAGGCAGAGACACAGGCAGAGGGAGAAGCAGGCTCCATGCACTGGGAGCCTGATGTGGGATTCGATCCCGGGTCTCCAGGATCGCGCCCTGGGCCAAAGGCAGGCGCCAAACCGCTGCGCCACCCAGGGATCCCAAGAATCTTAGGAAGTTTGACTTGATAGCCTTAACCAATGAAACTTAAAACTTGAGTGGATATTTACATGGAAGAGAGACATGTAAGTATTAATTCAAGGCAGTTCTGGAACATCAAATAGGATGTGAAGTTCCTCCCACATCCTTTTCAGTACAAGAACATGGGTTGTTATTTTGTTGAGGGAGTATTTTCCAGAAACAAAGAAAACAGAGAATATTCCATCTCTGAGGAAAATAGAAAAGTTTGTCAAAAGATGGAGATTAGAAAGTGGATACATGTTAGTAGTACTGGTTTAATCCTATTTCATTATACACATATTTTAATATTTTTTGAGAGAAAGAGAGTGTGTAAGAGAGAGAGCATGAGCAGGAGGAAAGGCAGAGGAAGAGGGAGAGAGAGTAGACTCCCCGCTGAGCAGGAATCCCTACACAGGGCAAGATCCCAGGACCCTGGGATCATAACCTGAGCCAAAGGCAGATGCTTAACTGACTGAGTCACCGAAGAGCCCCAATTATACACATATTTTAAGAAGGTTTTATTATACATGGAAATGAGGCTTGAAGAAGAAAAAGAAGAAGGAGAAAGGGAATCTCAGCCCCTTCTGCCTCTCCATGACCAAGTTCTGAGCAGAAAGGCTGGAGTGAGAGATGCTGAGGACTCCTGAATAGATTAGGGGGATCTGAGAGTAGGAGATTTTCATAGGTTGTTTCTCAACCAAGTTCCTGCTGATGCACGGGATCCAACAGGCACAGGACAGCAGGAGGGGTCTTGCCTCTCTTCCTAAAGCTTAGTTCTCTCTGGTCCCTATGCTTCCAGCCTGCAGGAATATCCATCAGCCATCTCTGAAGCATGAGTGCCACTTCGATCCCCATCCTTGAACTCTGCCCCAAACCCATTGCTGCTATTTGAACTGTACCCCCAACTTTACCTCCACTCCCCACCACTGGCTACCGTTCCTCCCCTAGCACTTCCTCTCTCAGAAAATGGCATCACCACTCACAGTATGACACAGGTGAGAAACCACAGGGCTCATCCATGATTTTTCCCTTCTACTTCGCACTGACTCCATTAACAAATTCTTCTGACTCCTCACAGTGGTACCAGCCTAACTCATGCCACCATCCTCCCTTGCTGAGCTTCTGCAATTGCCTCCTCATCCACTTCCTTGTATCTACCCTTCCCATCTAGAGTGTCTTCTGCCCGAAGCAGTCCCAGTGACCCATCCAAAATTTTCCTTAATCAGATCATGTTACACTTCATCCCAATACCCTCTAAAGGTTTACCCTGCATTCAGAATGAGGTGCAACCTCCTTCTCAGATTGCAAGCCTCTAATATTCTAGACCCTGATTCCTCAACAACCAATTTATCTCTGCCTTGCTGAGTCCCCAGTAGTCACATTGGTCTTCCTGTTGGATTTCAAACATTCCAAATGATTCCATCCTTTCTCAAGGCTATTGCCCATTCTTCTTACCACCTAAAGTTATCTCTACATTTAGATCTTTAAGCAAATGCCAGTTCCTCAAAGAGCTCATCTTTGACCACTGTTCTTAGAATGGCCTCTCCCTCTTCAAATTCAACTTCTTATTTACTTACCCATTTCTTTATATCATAGTGCTCATCAATCTTGAAATTACATTGAATATTTATTGTCTACCTCTCCTATGGAGATATACCTTCTCTAAGGCAGAAATTTTCCTTTTCTTTTTTTTCCAAGTTAAATACTTAGCATTTAAAACAGTGCCTAGAACAAAGCAGAGTACCATAAATAGCTGTTGGGCAAATGAACGAAAACAAAATAATGGTATGCTGCCTCTAGGCATGTGCAGAGCCTCCAATCCTCCCCCCAACAAAGGAAACATTTTCCATCTGGCCAGTCACTGCTTATGATGGAAAAATAAATCAGAAGACTATGCAAATAGTTCATCTAATTCAGAGCCTATCTGAACTCTTATAAATTTTAAAAATGGAACTGTCAAATGAATTACACAGTGGAATTTTATAACAATTTGAAAAAATAATTTAATGAATAGAACTATAATTTATCAATTGCATTTATATGTTTTGCTAAAAGAGGAGTAAATTCATGAGAGTTATGAAGTAGTAATGCCCAATACTACTTCATGCCACTAAAAGACATGCATTTAATAATTTTAATATTGTCAATTTCTATAATTTGCAATGTATGGGTTATAATCTTGTGTTCTTGAGAAAATTAGCTAAGGACATAGGAAGTGAGATATCCATTAGATATGTTGGGTAAACTCAGAACTATTGGTCTATTCGGTTGACCGTTGCTTTAAAAGGTTTTTAGGCTATGTGTTCCTAGAAAAAGGAAGGGGACCATGAATTTGAAATATGATGTTCACTAAAAATGTTCAAATTTATAACATTTTATGTATGAAAGTATGAAACCATTATAAAATGATGACCTAGTTGATACAGACATGGTAGTATACACACGATATGTACACAGCTTATGCATGGTACATGTATATAGTGATATATAAATGATGACTTAAAAGTAAAAATCATATTTTCATAGTTGTATTAACAACCCAGCACAATAAGAGGAGTTTGGCCAAATATTCTTATTGTCTTAGTCCATTTAGGCTATTCTAACACAATACTATAATGTTCTAAAAGCTGGAGAGTCCAAGACCAAGGCACAGGGAGATTTGGGGTCTGTTTCTCTTCCTGGTTTATAGTTCTTCCTTGTTGTCCTCACATGGTGGAAGGAGTGAGGGAGCTCTGTGGGGTCTCTTTCATGAGAACTAATCCCATTTGTGAGGTCCCCACCTTCATGACCTAAGTACCTCCCAAAGGCCCCACCTCCTGATATCATCGCTTTGGGGTTTAGATGTCAACATATAAATTTTTAGGAGTCATAATGTATGATTTGGAATCCTACAACCCTATCTTTCTTCGTGTGTTTTACTTCTTAACTTTTTATAGTTCTAATTTTGAAATAATTTTAGCCTTACAGAGAGTTGCCAAAACAGTTCCAAGAATTCCAATATAGCCTTCACCCGGCTTCTCCTAATATCATTGTCTTACATAATCATGGTTTAATTATCAGACCTAAGAAATTAACATCAGTGCAATGCTATTAACTAAACAATAACCCTTCTTCTACCACTAGCGTCTTTGTTATGTCAGGAAGGGATTCAAGACCTCACAACGCTTTAATTGTTCCACCTCCCAAGTATCCTATGATCTGAGACCATTCTTCTGCCCTTCCTTGTCTTCAGGACCCTGACACTTTTGAGCATACCGGTCAGTGGTTTAGTAGAGCGTCCCTCAGTTTGCCGGTGGACACTAAGCACAGTATCAGCTGATTTTGAGTTCAGTGTCTTCTCTCCGACCTGTTTTCTGACATGGTTCATCAGCTTGTGGCTACATGGCTTGTGATAGCTCTATATTAGGGAATAAACATGGATGTGGAGCAGGTGGCACAGAGCAGGTACATGAAGAAATGATTGCCAGATTCTCAGAGGCAGCAGCCCTAGCTCTCCCAGCTTCAGCTGCCAGTGACAGATGAAAGGCGACACCAGGATTGACACATGGCACATCTCAACTCTTTGCAGGGCTTCCTCAGTCTCTAAATCATGAAGCTCCATCGCTGGGTTCATTTTGAACATTTTGTGACTTCATTAAACGATAAAGATTTCTTGCAGCACAAGTCTGCAAGATGTCTACAGCTTCAAAATAATAACAGCAATTGTTGAGGGTATTATGTGATCCCTGCTACTTAACACACAGCTTTAGGAATAAAATGGCAAAAATCATTTGGTGACCCTCTTCTCCATCTGGTGGTGTTCTACTAACCTGGTTAGGATTTGACATGCTTACTCAATTTACATAAGCCTCCATAGCTGTGTATATAGTCATTCTGCATATTGGACATTTCAGATTCATTTACATTTGATCTCCTTTTCTCTTAATTCTAAAACTATCAAATTTTGAAGTTCAACATATTCCAAGATCTACACTTTTCAGAAAAAACGTTTTCAATTTCTTTGTGCATAATAATCAATGTTTATCTCCTTATCATGTTTAAAAATATTTTGTGGGGATAACAATCAGATTTTGGGAATAAAATTTCTATTCCCATGCACTAAAGAAACAGTTTGCCTGACCACATTTGCTCTTTTTTTTCCTGAGGCAATAATAAATCCATGGTATTTAAGTGTAGTCAAGTTTAAGAAATGGGGAAAAAAAGCTTGTGAAAAATGAGTAACTTGTAAAATCAGGAACTAATTCTAAAAGTTACAAATACAGGGGCTGGCTGGCTAGTCAGTGGAGCATAAGACTCTTGATCTTAAAGTTGTGAGTTTGAGCCCCACTTTTGGGTGTAGAGATTTCTTAAAAAATATAAAATCTTTAAAAAATAAGTAAAATAAAAATAAAAATTACAAATAAATTATTTATCTATGTGAAAGATAATTTGGTTGGTTCATTTTTAATGCACACTCAGTGCAGTTAGGTTAGGTATTATTTGCCTTATAAATTCAAGTTAACCACAATTTAACAATTAAAAGCTCTGGGCTTTATAATTTGTTTTTAAAAGCACTGTTTTAAACCAAATGCATCTATAACTCAAATGTTGGTGTGCCTCTAGAGAAGACTAGATTTGGCCTCTTGTCTTACTTTTTAGGAAATCTAGGCATTTAGTGCCAGAGCCACTAAACAATTATATTTTTTAAGAAGCAGGGTACTCTTCTGAAATTTTATTTGGAGTGGGAGCAATATGTTATTTCTTTCTCTCCCCTATAATTTATATCCCTTTATAGTGACTGATTTGGACTAATAATTCTTCCCAAATTAAAGGTAAATCCATTATAATTTAAATAAGTGAAATCAAGCAAGGCTTCTTTTTCAATCAGATGTAAGATACTATATGAACCTTTATTTATGAGTATCCTCTATTGATTATTTCCAATCAACTTCCCTCCTTATGAGTTTGATTTTATGAACAACACAACCCGCTGAATCAGAGCCATGAAATAAAAGGTTAAGAAACATGTCTTTATCTACATGATTAAAAAATGAAAATAAGCCACACAAATACAGAATTTCATATGGAAGCTTTGTTACTGTTTCTTTGTAAGGCATGATGCAACACCTAGTTTACTTCCCAATGATTCTGCCTTTAGGATTGGGATTCAGGCTGCCTGGGTCTGAATCTCAGCCCCACACATCCCTGTGGGACTTCAGGCAAGAAAAGTATTCCCTGTAAATCTGCTTCTCCATCTGTAGAAAGCAGATGATAATATCCATACCTACCTTATATGGTTATAAAAATTAAATTATATAATCAGAGTAAAGTGGTTAACATAGTTCTGGCACATAGTAAGAAGTAATTAAATGTTAGCTATTATTCCCAACCTTGTTATTTCAGAAATCTCTGAAGTTAACACAAAGAATCGCTCATTTTTTGTATGCTTAGTCGAAAAAAAAGATAAGTCTCTCCCCTTCCCTTGTTTTCTTTTTCTTTTCTAAATCAAGAGTTCCTTTATTTAACTCAAAATATGTCAATGATGAGGAGAGGTGAAACAAACGTTTTTAAGTTCTTGGAAATTAATTGCACTGATAGTATCTTAAAATAACAGGTTTCCTGCTACTTGGAGGACAAGATTCCATTTTGTTCAATAGTTTGCAATCTGTGTATGGCAATTCTTAGAAAACAATGTTAAAGGAGAAAATTCCATATTTCCACATTCTAGTTTCATTGACAGAAAATGCTATTTCATCAAGCAGTTTTAAATTTTGTTCTCAATCATTAATGATATGATATTTAGGTTGAACAAAAAAGACCTTTCTTTTAAAAAAAAAAGATTCTATTTATTTATTCATGAGACACACACACACACACACACAGAGAGAGAGAGAGAGAGAGAGGCAGAGACACAGGCAGAGGGAGAAGAAGGCTCCATGCAGGGAGCCCGACACAGAACTAGATCCCTCGTCTTCAGGATCACTCCCTAGGCCAGAGGCAGGCACCAAACCACTGAGCCACCAGGTGTCCCCCCACTTTTTTTTTCCTTTTTTTTCTTTTTAAGATTTTATTTATTCTGAGAGACACAGAGGGAGACAGGCAGAGACTCAGGCAGAGGCAGAAGCAGGCTCTTTGTAGGGAGCCTGACGTGGGACTCAATCCCAGGTCTCCAGGATCACGCCCCAGGCCAAAGGTGGCTCTAAACCACTGAGCCACCCAGGCTGCCCCAAATGACCTTTCTTAAATCAATCCAGATACGATATGAAAAAATAATACCTCTTGGAATAGGAATAGTCCATCAGCTCAAAACTGCAGATTAAAACATGGGTCCCACACATAGATACAAATGCCTTTGGTTTTGTCAAAACCAGATAGATACTTTCCTTTTTTTTTTTTTAGTTTTGAAATAGGGAAAAACTTTCACCTTTAAAGGACATAAAATCACACTTCTCATAAACACTATTGGACAAGAGATTGTTATTCCTTTGCATGTCTTCTCAGGAAGAACATGCTTAGTAAGCTTGGCATTGAAGCTGGCTGGTAAATAGCAGGTCAAAAATAGGTATCTTCACTCAAAATATATTTTCTTCAAAACTGAGTTAATGTGATGTTTGGAATTTTCACAAAACAAAGTGTTTAAAAGTGCTATTTATAGACAAAGTCTCCTTGATTGGTTTTCTATAAAGTCAAATTGATACCCTGATTCATGTGGAGCCACTTCTCCATTCTGGGATATGATTGTGTGTGTGATGTCTCCTCCTCAGTTTGTGAGCAATTTGCTCTCTACTATCTGGGCTTTTGCACAATTCCTTACACTACTTGAAAAGTCCTTCTGTAATCCTCTCCCGTAGTCCATCCACGCTTCTGTAACCAAGGAACACAGACTGGCTTAGGAGCAACAAAAATTATTTCTCACAGTTGTGGAGGCTGCAAGTCCTGGCTAGGCTGCGGGCACTGAGGGTCTCCTGAGAGCCCTCTTCCTGGTTGAGGATGACAACATCACAGGGTGACCCTCTGCAGGCAGAAGGGTGAGGGAGCTCTCCAAGGTACCCTTTGTGAGGTACCTAATCCCTTTCACAGGGGCTCCACCCTCAAGATCAAACCTCTTTTCCTCCTAAGGCCTTCACGTTGGGGGCTAGGGTTTCACATCTGGATATGGACGACACACACATTTGGTCCGTGGCACTCTCCGAGCTCTTCCTTTCCTACGATGCCACCGAACTGTCACCTGCTCTGAAAAGATTTTCCTGAATCTAATTTTCTCTTGATTTTAAGACCTATACTTAGTCTCTGACCTGGTTTCATGGTAGCTAACTGAGATGGGATCTTTGACAATCACGTGGATTCTGTAAAGGAAGGGAAATGGCTTGATGACCTCAGATTTTTAATATTCTCTCTTTTTTTAAAAAGATTTTATTAACTTATGAGAGAGAGAGACAGAAAGACAGAGAATGAGGGGGGAGTGGCAGAGGGAGATGCTGACTCTCCACTGAGCAGGGAGCCAGAAATGGGACTTTATCTGGGGATGAGAGATCATGAACTGAGCCAAAGGCAGACTCTTAACTGACTGAGCCACCCAGCCGCCCAGAGTTTTAATATTCTAAGGACATCCTGGTGACTCTTGCAGATAAGTGCACAAATTTTTCACAGGCTACTCCCTAGAGGAACCTGAGATTATTCTAGTCAAGTGCTGTCACTTGCACCTTGGAAAACACTTAGTTTCCACACAGCAAGCGTAGAGGTCAAAGGGAAGTAGTGTAAGGTGACAGATGTCCCAGGGGAGGGATAAGAACAAAGTTATCTTTTAAGTCAAAGTGACACGTTAAACAGAGAATTGCAAATAGTCTCTTCATGTAGTAGCTGGCACCACGGACCAGTTGGTGATACGTTGATCTGCTCAGTCCATGCATTAGATAAGCCCCCCCTGCCCCCATGAGAAAACCACTTGGCCCCCAGCATCTGTAGCTGCTGCACACAAGGGCGACAACGACGGAGGGATGCATCCCTGGGTAGGGCAAATAAAATGCTTCTTTTATATGCCATTCTGGCCATTTCAAATGTCTTCGAGACTTGGGAGAAATATAACAGAAATTAAGTGATTTTTCTGGAAGTGATCCAAATGTAACTTTGAAAACTCAGACATTTCGGAAACCTGTATTACTCCTTGTATGAATTGATTTGTCTCGTTCTGTGACCGCAGGCAGGATGATGTTTGACACAGTTTCCCTCCCAGGTTCAGCCCCCCTCCCCCACTCCAGACACAAGTGAGCAGCAGGTTCTTCCCTGCCTCCAAGAGCTCCAGTTTCCCGAACAAGACATGATTTATCTTCACACCTTTAATGGGCTACAACCTCGACTGATTGGGGTTTGCCACTCGCCTGTCTACTGCTGCCTTGTTCCATCAAAAGCACACCACCAGATTAAAAGGGAGTTTTCTGGGACTCTACAGACAATCTGCTCAGTGTCAGGAAAATGAGCCCCACATCCCCCCCTCCCCCACTCCACGGGCGATACAATTTCCAAGATCAATTCTGATCTGAGGTGAGATTTATGTAATCATGGTGTCAGAGGAGGCCAAGCCTTCCCCCCAAACTCACAGAAGTGGAGACTCAGAATGTGTGCAGGAGGGAAGGTGCCAAATTTGCAAGTCTGTGATGGTAACAATTGGTTAGGCAGCAGCCCAAATTTTGCATAAAGTTGGCTGAAGTTCATAGGTATTTGCATTTTTAAGCTAAGTCATTCCTCAGCATGATTAAAACAGAAGTCTTGGTGCCCTTAACATGCTGTGGAAGTACCATCACTGACCCTCTCCCCCTGGCCATTCTCTCTTTCTCTGCTTGCTTCATCGGAACCCATTTGGAAAGCATTTGGTGCACAAGAACTGAACAGCACCCCCAGCCCTGCCCCACCACACACCTCCTTTCTATATCCTCTCTCTTCTGTTAATGATGATAATACAGAAGCAGCACCAAACCCCATTCTCACCCACTGACTCTGAGAAATAAACAGGTTGCTATCTTTGGTCTAGTTATTAAAGGATCAGAGGTATAATGTAATGCTCCCTATATTCCTCTTACAGCACTTAATCATTCATAACTATAGATCGTCTGAAATCCACTCAACACAGATATTTTTTAGCTATGATCTGAAGCAAGAGAAAAACTGTCATATATATTTTATTACCCTGGATGTGTCCACTGGACAGGTACCAAGATACAAAAGCTTAAATACCTTTATTTCTCAAAAATTCTCTGCTAAAAGCTCTATTCCCAAGTACTTTGCAAACTGTAAAGCTTCAGGGGGGAACAAGTAGCTATGCTCACGCATAACTCTGTTATGTTCTCATCCATATGTCTGTCCTAACATCACCTCTTTTTGAATACTTAAGAAATTGGAAAAAAAGGCTGTATAATCTGAGAAAGTAAGCATCTCCTAATAAACAAGACCTCGGTGCCATGCAAAACAAAGCAGGTATCATTTGACACAAGATTTTACAACCTAAGGGAGAAAGTCTTGCCCTGGATAGAGACACTGCAGACTGGACATTTAACTCATTTTTTTAAATAAAATGCACTCCATCGAGTAAAATATATTAAGAAGGAATGGTGCCTGCTTCTCCACACCTTCATCTCAGCACACACAGAATGTGAGGAAAAGAAAGAGGCATAGCATCAGAGCCTGTGAGCTGCTGTAATCCAGGAGGCCCCCATGCAAGGGGAGCAAGGTCATTACAATCTATAAGAAAAGATCTCCAGGGGCACCTGGGTGGCTCAGTAGGTTAAACATCTGCCTTCAACTCAGATCATGATCCTAGGATCTTGGGATTGAGCCCTGCATCGGGCTCCATATTCAGCAGTAAGCCTGCTTCTCTCTCTACCTCCACCCTTATGCTCTCTCTCTGTCTCTGTCTCTCTCAAATAAATAAATAAAATCCAAAAAAGAAGAAGACATCTCCAGAACAGTCATGCAACAAGAAATGAAAGAATATACCACATATTATATTAAACATTTCTTGTTAATTTTTCTTTAAACTCCTTACAACCATAAATATCTTTAAAACACTGCAGCTCTTATGACACAAGAACATGTCAGCATAATGTAATTCTCTAGATTCAGGGACTGATCTGGTCCTAGAGCTGTGTCTTTGCCCAATGGGCCACCCTCTCCCCTCCCGTGGCTATTCAGGCTTCCCCTGATCCTTGACTTTCAGAAGTCAATGAAGCTGCTGGGAGGTGTGACAATGTTTGTAACTTACCACATCACAAGGTTGCTCCCTCTGCAGACAGCCACACTCCAGGTCCCTGTCCAAAATATCTATCACCTTCTCACATACTGTTATGGGTTGAGGTCTGTTGCTACATCAAGAAAGATAATGGTAGAGTGCCAACCCCTAGACCTCAGAACGTAACCTTATTTAAAGACAAAGTCTTTACAGAGGTAATCAAGTTAAAACGAGGTGTTTTGGTGGGTCCCAACATGATATGGTTGGTGTCCTTATTTGTTAAAACAGGGAAATTTGGACACAGGCATAGAAGGAAGACAATGGAGAGATCTAGGGAGAAGATCGTCATGTACAAGCCTAGGAGAGAAGCCTGGAACAGATTCTCTCGTGGCCACAGACAGAACCAATCCTGCTGATACCTCGATTTCAGACTTTACCCTTCAAGACGGAGACTAAATTTCTACTCTTAGAGCCATCCTGATTGTCGTAATTTCTTGCGGTAGCACTAGAAAATGGGCACACACTATCTAATTTATATAGCTATTTATGACTTCATGATTTATGGCGTGCCTGTTCTGCAAATACGCTAACATGTAAGTTCATGACGGCAAGATTTTGCCTGATTTGTTCATTGATCATTTGATGTTTGTAGCTGCTGAGTGCAGTGCCTGGCAGTCAGCTCTGTTCAATTAACACTTACTGAATAAGTGAATTATTTCAAGGGTCAGAATTTATATTTACTTATTTATTTTAAAAGATTTTATTTATTTATTTGACAGAGAGTGCACAAGCAGTGGGAGCGGCAGAGGGAGAAGGAGAAGCAGACTCCTCCTCGCTAAGCAGGGACCCCGATGTGGGGCTGGATCCCAGGACCCTGGGATTATGACTTGAGCCCAAGGGATGTGTTTCACACACTGAGCTACCCAGGCACCTCCAAGGGTCAGAATTTATAATATTCATATGTAATTTGCTGTGACAGTTGGAGCTAGAACCTAAAGAAAAGAAGGTAGATTTAATGGCCCAATTATTAGTTAATATTGTCCCTCAATGTAACTTGTCAGATGCTGAAACATGAAAATAAGACTCGTGGGTTTGAATTTTTTTAAATTATATCTCGACATCTCACAATTTCTAGGTGAAATTCATGGTTGGCTATTGGCTTTTGAACAGAAACTTAATTTGACATTGGACTCTTAAAACTTCTAAATCCTGAATGAATTCAGCATCTTGAAACATAACTAAGATGCAAAACAAACAAAAAGAAAACCACCAGAACAGAAACCAATAAGCAATAGTACTGAAAAACTGATGTTATTAGAATTAGCTTGAGACAAGGCTGACTCGTGGGCATCATTAACTCTCTGAGACCAACCCTAGACAATGCTGTCATTTTACTGACGAGAGAGGGAAAGCACGGAGAAGTTAACTCAATTGTCAGATTTCAGACAAGGCTCTCTTTTAAAGAATGGAAGGAAGGTTGAGATTGCTCACTACGACAATGTATTTTTAGAAAAATGTTAACCATCTATTATGTGCCAGGCACAATAATTAGCCCTGGGGATGAAATGCGGAGGAAGGAACATTGAAGCTGATATAAGCACTCCCTGAGCAGGTAAGATATTTGGGGAGTGTCATCCTAAAGCAACTCTTTCCTTCCCTTTACCACCCGTTGAAATCTATGTGGTAGTTTCTTCCCAGCTCTGCTGGTAGAATCCAGGACAGGTTCCAAGAAGTGTCTCCTTCCCAGATGATAAAACAGTGCTGTAAACACTTAAAGTCAAGTCATGTTCTCAGATCAGGAATTCAAGTGCCCAGTCCAGTGTAATAATAAAGAAATGTCAAATTTTATTTGAAATTCTGATTGCTCCCCTACCTTTTGTCTTGGCTTCTCTCTTTTCTGTGCTCCCTTCTTGCTTAACCCCTGACATCGCACTCTTCAGTTACAGCTGATAGAAGGTGAGTCTTTGTTTCCTGGGCTACTTCTATGGAATCTTTGGGACTCCTCCCCCTCAGTCCCCTGGAGGCCCAGCCCAGAAGAGGCCCACACCACACCCAGGCTAGAGCATCACTGCTCTAGCTGGCTGCCTGTGGTTCTTGTTCTGTCCCCAGGCATCTGCCAACACTTCCAGCTTCTTTGCACTATGTCCTTTGCCCCTTCAGCTGCTCTATTTGACAATATCTAAAGCAATCCCTTGCTTGCTGCCTCCCATACAGGCAGCATGCTAAATACTCATGCATCTTTTGCCCTGTCAAATTCTGATATTCGACAAGTATCAGATAGAGACAGCCCCCTCAAACAATAATTTTTCACGCCTCTGTTTTCAGAAGTGGCTGGCCAGGCTTTTGATGGTCAGATTTTCCAGGGGTGGGGGACACATCACTGTTTCTCTATCTCCTTAAGAATGTGTCTACCGTCTCATTTTGGAAGGTGATATCTATTGTTTTGGGCCTTGGTAGAATCTGGGTGACACAGTTCCATTTAACATCCTGTTTTATCAAGATTGCAAGAAGGATCTCACCAGCATGGAGAGATGAAGATTCCAGGGAGGAGTTATACCCCAGGAGCAGTGGGGGTGGAGAGGGCAAATCATGGCTTGTGTCAGGAGCTTAAAGAATGTCAATGTGTGGCAGAGTGTAACAAAGGCCAGAGGAGGAGAGGAAGGAAGAAATGGAGTGAAGGAGGGAGGGGGAAGGAAGCATGTTGTGAAACCTTGTTATCTGTGTTAACTTGGTAATTCTTTAAAGACATTTAAGATTTGCCCTGATGTTTTACTTACTATAAAGAGTTATATGGGAAAGAATATGCATTAACTTTGGATTTATGTCTTATTCAACTTTCGAAAACTCTAGAATTCCTTTTCAATGTGAGTAATTCTGTTAAGAAGAAGGAGGAAAAAGAAGAGGAAGAAGAAGGGGAAAATAAGTGAAGGAGGTCAACTTCTTACTATTCCACGTCACTGCATTAGTCATTTGGCTTCACGGCAATTCACCCAGATTTTATACATTTTTCAAATTTATCACTACTTGATGTAAGCAGTGATGCTGTAAAAGTCTTTGCCATTAAGCTGGAATGATTAGCTTGGGAGGTGACCCAAAGCCAATGTCTACACTCACTAGGATTGCCTTTCTTCGGGCAAGGGAGATGTTATTTAATTTTCAGTAACTCCATGGATCAATAGGCCCATGGGTTCAATCCCCATTGGGAGAGAAAGAACAGAGATGACAAAGATAAAATAGCTCAAAAAAAAACCCTAGGAATTATGTTTATGCTAACCAGCAAACGTTATTGATGATTAAATAAACCACAATATGAGAAAATAATACTCTGACAGTCGTCTCAGAAATGTCGATGATGGATTCAGCCAAAATGACTTGGCGAGTTTTGGGGTTTTTTGTTATTATTTTTTTTATTATTGTAAAATCTTACCTGTACTAACGTTGTATATTTTAATTCAAAACTGATAGAAAAAATGATCTGCAAAATATATCTGTATCCAGAATTTTGGGTTTCAGAACTGACAAAGAAATGAAAAGCAGACACTTTCCAAGATACTTGACTAAACCAATAAAAAGGAAAATGCTGCATAATAAATGCCCAGATTGACAGTTGGGAAGATAGTATCAAGGTGGCTAAGATGCATGCAGCTGAAGCCTGGATCAGAGGAACCTGTGGGATAATGTAATAGAAAAATAATGTCACACCAAAGATAACAGACAAATAATGTCATACCAAATATACTTCTCAGATTTTTACTAAGTACTTTAGTAACTTGTGTTACTCCTGTCCCTTAAGCAGTGCACTTACATTATTATTTTAAGGGATGCTCACATGAAGTTATCAATTAAAAATAGTAATCTCTATTTTATTAGACATCATTGGTTCAGTAACTTATTAAAATGATACTGGGAAATATTTCTACAGGTTTCAGACTGAGTCTGGTAGTAAATAACATCTACTGGAGAAGATCTCGGCAACTTAAAATAAATGAAACCTTAAAATAATGGTTTTTGGGAGTCAAAACTGCCCCTGTAAATGTGTAGACTATGTGATATGGCCACATAATACATCATTCAAGATGGAACACTTGAGAGTGAAGTAAGAACCATTAAAGATTATTTAATTAATTTATTTAGAGAGAGAGAGCAGGGGGAGGGGCAGAGGAAGAGGGAGAGAGAGCATCTCATGCCGACTACATGCTGAGCGAGGAGCCTGACACAGGGCCTCATCTCAGAACCCTGAGATCATGACTTGAGCCAAATCAAGAGTTGGACACTTAACTGACTGAGCCACCCAAGTGCTTCAAGGAAGAGCTACTAATATTTAAGCTAAGATAAAGATATAAACTGGCATCATCTGAAGCCCAGGTATACACAAATCTGTCTGATGATCAGGTGGTAAGATTGGTGACACTGAAGAGACTAATATTATGAAAGTGTTTCTTTAAGTCTTTATTTCTGAAATAAAAAAGTTATCTGCAGAGATATTATATATTCTTAACATTACTGAAACTTCAGGGCAAATTCTGTTATTAGAGGCTTTTATGAAAATATCTAAGATAAATGAGATTTTTATAGGAGAAAAAACCAAAATCGACAGCAGATTAACTGTGGAGCTGAGGGCATCTTCCAGAAATGTGTGGGCCATACTCATGTGGATGTCAGAAAGGGGATCTGGAAGGGACAGTGGGGGCAGAAGGAAAGCAAGAATCAGGGAAGGAGGAAGGAAAGCAAAACACACTCTACCAACATCTCCACCCATTTGCTTATGGCCAGCAAAGTATCAGGGATGATACAAGTAGAGCATACTAATGGGGAGAACCAATTATGTCCTGCTTCATTAAATTGAACGACATATTTTTGAGTTCCTGTTTGTGCTAAGTGCTAAGAGAGAACACAAAAATATAGGGCATAATTTCCCTCGGCCCCAAAGAAATTAATAGACCATCAAGGAGCTACTTCAGAAATGAGAATGTTAATGTTTTCCAAGAAGACCAGCTTTTATAAGACAAGAAGAATTAATTAGTCTAGTTGGTTACCTCTGTGTTTGTGGCAGCCAGTAGTTGGAACGTTATTTTCAGAAACTAAGATAATCTTCTTGATTACACCAAGTGAGTTGATCCCACTGGTCACACTTTAACCTATGGAGGTGGTTGCTGAGTTGACTGATGAC
Source organism: Vulpes lagopus (assembly GCF_018345385.1). Lineage (NCBI taxonomy): Eukaryota > Metazoa > Chordata > Mammalia > Carnivora > Canidae > Vulpes > Vulpes lagopus. The sequence continues at coordinate 5,170,731 of NC_054839.1, read as the reverse complement.
TATGCTCACTTGGTCAGCCATGGGGTGACACTAGGAAAGGTCAGGATCTTCCCCACACTGAAGTTTATAACAGCCACACTGAAGATCTTCAACTGAAGACCACGGTAAACCTCCCGGTAACTATTCAGAGCCTCCCAGGAGATGCAGACAAATCAGAACCCACTCCTGATTCCTTTTGAGGATCCAAGAACTATAGGGCTAAGCCTTTGACATTGTCACCATGAACTCATGGGCATATCTTTCTGAGGTTTACCTCTATGTTATTCCTGCTTCTGCTAGACAGAAAATTTGTAATTTTCTCTGAAACTATACTAGTTTGTTTGCTAGGCTGTCATAACAAAATCCTATAGACAAGTGGCTTAAACCACAGAAATTTATTGTCTCACTCTTCTGGAACCTGGAAATCTGATATCAAGATATTGGCAGGTGTGGTTTCTTCTGAAGCCTCTCTTTAGAGGTGACCATCTATATGGTCTTCACGTGGTCTCTCCTCTGTCTATTTCCAAATTTACTCTTATTATAAGGATGCTTTCATACTGGATTAAGGCCCACTTTAATATCCTCATTTTCACTCAATGAAATTTACAGACCCTACCTCCAAATACAATCACATTCTGAAGTATGGGGTTAAGACTGTCTTAGTCAAATCAGATGATGTAACAAAATACCTTAGACTGAATGGTTTAAACCACAGACATTAATTTTTTCAAAGTTCTGAAGACTAGAAGTTCAAGATCAAGGTGCCAGCAGGTTTGGTGTCTGATGGGATCTCTCTCCTTAGGTTGTTGACGGCAACCTCATTCAGTATATATAGAGAGAACTGGTGCCTCTTCCTCTCCTTTTAAGGACACCAGCCCTATCAGATTAGGGCTCCGTCTTTATGACTTCCCTTAACCTTTGTCACCTCCTTGGAGTCTCTATTTCCAAATAGAATCACATGGAAGATTAGGCCTTCAACATATGAATGTGGGAGGACACCATGCAATCTGCAGAACATTTCAAAGTACAAATGGGGAGGGTGGCACAATTCAACCATAATGGAAACATCCTGTTATCAAATAAACTCTCCTATGGTCTCTTCCACATTTAGTTCTGGAAGCACGTGAGGCAGGACATTCAGGGAAGCTTCTCAATATTACTTCTCCAGGAGGCACAGCTGTGCTACCAAGGAGACCATATACAAGGCTCTTTTCAATCAAAAGAACATCTCGATATCCCATTGCAATGCTGAAAGCACTCAAGGAGCTAGACTGATTGTCAGGAGAGCAATGATGGAAAATGATCATTACAGCAAGGACGGCACTGCAAGCTATCATGGAGACAGGTGTCTCAGGTGAGGCCATCGGAATAAAGACATCAGGCACACAGAAAGTATTGTGAAAAGCCCCACCGTGAGCACTGAATGAAAGAACTGAAAAAGAATGCTCCAGTGCCGTTCTTGTTAATTTAAGCTGCATCACATCAAAAAATGTAATGCAGTTATTGTAGTTCCCTCATGGTGTCCTGGGGCTGGTTTCTCAGGATTCTTCCTTGCTCACACCCTCACTTCAGGTCTTCCACAGAGTGTGTGTGTGTGTGTGTGTGTGTGTGAGAGAGAGAGAGAGAGAGAGAGAGAGAGAGAGAAAGAGAGAGAGAGAGATTACTTCTCGGTGAAAATTATAAAGTAAGAATTATCGATATTAATTGTTTGAATGATATTAATCAGACTGTGAGTTCATATAAATATATATAAAATCAGTTAAGATAAAGGCAGAGACTAAATGAATCAAGGTGGCCCTGGGAAAATATTTGGACAAAAGAACTCTACCCTTTGTGGAAAGGAACACCTGTTACTACAAGTCTGGTTTGTATTGCCCTCAATACCACAAACAGCAGTTGAGGGTATCTAAGCACCCAGCTAGCCATCAGAGTAGGGAAACCACTTAAGAACCACCATTCCTGAAGTCTGCCATTCCAGAGTCCATTCACAAGTGTCTGCTTTTCTTTCTAGCTCCATGCAGTGCCCGTAGTGATTGCCTTCTCCCTATCCTTTATATGTCCCTTCTCTTCTCTAGGCCTAGAGATGCCAAAAAGAGGAAGAATCACTTAGAGATGCTCCAGGATTCAACCTATCATCTGTGTGTTTCTGACATGAAGATAAAACTTCCATGGAATGTCAAGGAACATTGATGAGATCTTGGAGGTGATTTTCCAATTCACTGCACCCACCCAAGCACACTCACTTAGACTGGTATATCTGCTATTAATTGCATGTATGTGTCAGCCAAAAGAGATGATTCCTAGTCACTCCTATGTAATTGGAGGCAAACCCCCCAGGATTCCACTCTCATCGTGTGCGAGCTGTTCCCCAGTCTGGCAGAGTCTCTGTATGCAAACATTACTTGATATTAACTTTGGCTTCCAACACTTTGATTTTTAGAGCTCCCCAAAGACACAACCTTGGGTTCATCCCTTTGCTCTATATTTGTCAAGTAGAATAACCTATTACAGTTTCCAATTTGAGGCCCTAAGGACCTAATCCCTGGCTCTTATCTATTTAATTAGTGGTCATAGACAGGAGGTGAATCAAAAACTTACTTTGATGTTTAATATTAATATGTCTTCCTAAATATAGAAAATTCCAACATCCTAAAAATGACCCAAGGATTGGCATATAAGGCTAATGATATAAATGATGGCCATTCTGAAAAGTGGTTAAAATTGCGGTGGCTAATATGCTACTACATAATTGATCCTCATATGGATGAACTTGACTGATATTTATTAATTCTCCCTCCACCAGCCTGACAATGTTCCAGAAGCAGAAAAATAATGGGCAATTCATTTTTCACCCTGGTTGTCCTTTTCAAAAAATGAATTTGGTATTTTTTCTCTAAACTTCATGGTAAAGGTTATAATTTCCAACTTTAGAAATCATTTTGAAATAAGTGTGGAATGCTTCTCCTTGCAAAATGATCTTTTCTGCATATTTTCTTGTTATTTTGGCTATCCACAGCAGTAACTACAAAAGCTTAACACTGTTAAGATTCAGATTTTTCCCAGTTATCCCATGGATTCAGGAGAGAGAGATTTTACCCTCAACCTTCCCAAAAGAGGGATGGAATCATAAATGTTCGAAGTTGTAACTAATTCATTCGTAAAGAAATAAAAAAAAATCTCAAACAATATAGAAAAAATGGAAAATGTGAATAGTAATGTTTAAGAACATATATGCCCTCTCATGGGTACTTCTCAAAAATGAGTGGAAGTATTTTAAAATGATGGCTTTTTGGGGTAATTCTTCTTTTGTGGAATAAATTAATAGAAGAGTATATTTTGCTAAATTGTAAATTCATTTATTTTTCTTTACTTATTCCTGTCTCAAGTACAAATAATGTCCACACATTATTTATGATAAGCAGACTTGGTCTTTTAATATTGAGTAATTTAATACTCATAAGGATCTGGATGACTGGCTAATCTCTCAACACAAAAGACAATGTTCAGCATATAATTAATACTTAACATATATTTGTTATAAGAAGAAGAGAATGAATTGATAGTTAGGAACACATAAGCAATATTCTTCCAACTTGAAGAGATAAGAGAAACAAATCATTCTCTTTGAATTTTCACCAGTTAGAAAATTGATTCCCTCACTCTTAAATCTGAGCGTTTCTATAAGTGAAGAAGCCTGAATTCAGGGAATGGTAGAAAAGCTTCCATTTTAGAGCAGAATGTCTTGGTGGCAGTGAAAAATGTCTATCTTAATGAGTAGCATAGTAGTAGATTAAAGAAATATAAGTCTTGCAACCAAAATCCCCATGAAAGCCAATACAGCTACGGGTTGCACGTCTGGCATTACCATAAAAGCCTCAGACTCAGTGCCATGGCTAGACATAGGGACCTGCAACAAAAGTTTCAGAATCAGCTCTCTTACTGTCTTATTATTTGTTTAATAGAAGAAAAAATGGAGGTGGGGAGCTATACATAAAATATATATACCTAAGATAGATATGTGTCATGTCATACTCTGAGGAAAGAAATGTCATTCAACCTTTCATATAAACATACATGTATATGTAATTACATGTTATGTGTATATATGCTCTTTTTTATGGAGATACACACATATAAAATAGAAAAATGTACCTGTGTTCGAATGTGCCTGAGAGTGTGTACGTGTGTTTGTGTGCACTTCTGTGTGTATGCACACAGATGTGTGTGCGACTCCATATAAATGAACACTTACTTTGAGATACACAATAAAACACCCACAATATAGTGAGATGCTCAACATTCATGGCTCATATAACCTGCACTGTACCTTCCTAAAACTAAGCCTTCAAAACTAAGAGAAAACAAGAGACACACACAAGCGCAAGCACAGACACACATACACACTGACAAAATGCCTGAGGAAGAAAACAGCTTAGGTGATGAAAAAGACAGGTCCCTTCCCCTGTCTGCTCTGTCACAGTGCTCCTCAAAACTCCATGGTCTAGCCGCATCATTACCGTGATACATCCGCCCCGAGTCCCTTGCCTGAAGAACCCTGATTAATTCAAGTTCCCTGGCTTTCCACTCCCTGGAAGAGTTCAGACCCTCCTCAGACCCCACCAACAATCTCAGAGTTTAAAGTACTAGGGAAATTCTGACACATATTACCAAGAGGAAAGGAAGTAGTAGCAGGATGCCCCAAAGCTCAGTTTTGATTTCTATTAAAATGACTTTGATTCTTCCTTTATAGACATGTCATTAAAAAGACCATACAAAAACAACCATTGAAAACAGGAAAAAACAAGAAGGTATGCAATAATTACATAATTCTGTGTGCCCTACTGTTGCAAAATTAAGTTATTTATATAAAATGATGTTAACTAGAGTCAATGCATAATGATGCTCCTTTTAAAAGACCATAATGTTTTATTTAAACCATTTTACAAGACCATAATGTACAATAAAAATGAGACTAGACTTAAAATTTTGCTAATTGTCTCCATGACATTTGCTTAACACCATATTTATGCCTCTACCTTAGAATTGTGTACTATGTCTTACGCGTGTAATTGTTTAATAAATGATTCACAAATCATCTAATTTCTAGCTTTTCAAACATAATTAGGCATATTAACATATATGAACTTAGCCTATTATCAATTAGTTATGTAAATTGAGGCATGGATTACTCAATGGAGTAGCTAAGGTTTTTTTAATAGTAAACAATTTACTCGGTGGTTATATTTTTTTCTTTATAAGTATGCTTACCTTAGGTAAACCTTAAAAAATTGCATTCACAGAATAAATATCAAAAGGGAGAAGATGGCCTTCAACTATGCTCTTTGGCAGTAGTTCTTGAACTTCAAGCATCAAAGACATCTGGGGACTTGTAATAACATTGATTGCTAACCTCTTAGGAGGTCTGGGTTGGAGCCTGAGAAACTGTTTTTCTAATGAATTTCTGGTTAACAGTGATGCTGCTGGTTTGGGATCCACACTTTGAAAACTGCTTTAGGACAAGGTTAACTTCAAGGATTTTCCAACGCTGAGATTTCAAGGTACAGATCACCAGCAGTTAACGTTTATGAATGGAGAGTAACAATGGCAGGATCGTCAGATGTTCCAAATTAAAAATCAGTTCGTTTCAGTAAGTTTGATTTTTTCCAACCAATTCATGAAATCAAAATAAAGCTTTAGGAAATTTGTTCTGTTCATAGTGAAACGTGTTATTCTTGTTCTTTTAGATTAAGTTCGCCCATTTTCAATTGCAGTGTTTAGGTACAATGTAAAGTTAGCTATAGATCAGATTTTAGAAATGTTTGAACGATTAAAGAACTTTGCAAATTATTCCAAGCATACTATTAGATGTCATTGAACTGAAAGCCTGTAAGTTTTTGCTCTATTTGGTCAAAATAAAGTTGAAATTTGTAATCAAAATATTTGATAAAGCACCAAAACAATTAGCTTTTGATTTTTTATAGTGCTTTTTTCAGCAATTGAAAATAAAGTGTGTAAAAAGGAAAAATAAAACGATAGTTTTATAAAAGCAAGGAAGGAACAGATTAATCTGAACAAAATAATGTGATATGAGTTCAAAGGTATTCAAGATTTAATTTTGATATTCTACCTACAGCCTTGAAATACCTCAACTCATAGGAAGAATTTTTGAAGGAACTCTTAATTTTAACTGGATAAATTATGCTCTGTACCAGAATTACGTGTTATTTGGGACACCTACAGTTTTGAAGAACCAATCCATAAAGCATCTAGTATAATAATAATAAATACACATTGTTAAGTTTGTCACAAACGTATTTTCAAGCAAAGATGGAACGACTTGAAACAAAAAAATTTGATAATATTTGTGCACAAATATTTATCCAATTAAATACAAAGTTATATTGAGAATAAGCTCCAATTAGTAAAATTTCCTCTGAATTTCTCAGATAAAGACTTTTTTCCTAAATTAAAAATAGTATAGCATGATCAGAGTTAATTGGACATGTTGATATTTTCAAATATTGTGAACATAAAACAAGTAAAACAATGCAAAATTCATATTTAATGAAGATTGAAGGCAATAATATTCTTCAAAACTTAAGACCACATTTTAAAAAGCATCCCACTGGAAAATGCCAAAGATATAGTGTTTAGGAGAGATGTAGCCAATGCACCCATTAAAAGTATGTGAAAACCTATCAAGAATAATTATTGTTAGTGGTACTATTTAATGTCTAAATAATTAATATGAGGTTATTAAGGACTATTTTGTTTTAATATAATGGATTTTTTATTTTTAAAGGGAATTTCATTAAAATGATCTTTGTATCTAACTCTTTAATGTCAGCCAATGTAATAAATCAATTTGTTGGTCAATACATACATTTTTTTTAAAGTACGTATTTCAAATATCCTTTTTCACATTCAAAATTGTCTCCAAATGGGCAACAAATCATATGATTGATCTGATTTCACTATACTGCTCTTGTATTTTTCTAAAACTTGTCTTATATCTTTTCTGAATTATCCTATCTTTGAACTTTCATTAAAAAACCCACAAATTTAAATTTGCTTTTCTTAACTTGCCTTAACACAACCAGTTTTACTTTTTATCTTTAGAAGTCTCTTACTATCTTTTGTAATGACACAGTTTATAAAACAAACCCTTATATATCACTGTGCTCAAAAGTAACTGACTGGGCCAGTTTAGATAAGACCCCACGTAGGTACTTCTTCCCCTCTAAAATTATTTAGCTACCTGATTATTGCAACCCCACGAGATGGGCTCAAGAATGTTGCAGAATAAATGAGGTCTTGATTATGTGTATATTCTGATTTGGTCAACATGTTGAACCCAAGGAACTTTGTATCAACTCTGGGATATTAAAAGGATTTCATTTTCTTGTCCAGCAGTCCACTGATGATTATGGTGTCTCTTTAAAATAAAATCTGAAATATCTTTATCACAACAAATACTGGAGATAAATTAAAGCAAATTATTATTTTGTCAACTGGTTTTTGTATGACAGGCTTTTCTCTGGAGCTGCTCATTTCCATGTCAAAGGAAAAAATATTATGCATCTCTAAAACAAACAGACCACTTTTAAATTATCCTCACCCAACTGAAAGAATTGTCACTTTAAAAGACGATGTTGAGCTTCTTTTTTTGCTGTAATAATTACCAATCAACTCCAATGCTATGTGACTGGAGATACATGATTGCATAATGCGTATAGAAGAGACTAAAGGCAACAAGGATTTTTTTACACAAGCAATTTGATTTTCAATGTAGTGCTTTCTACACTCGATAGGTCTTCTAAACACAACATCTCCAAAGAAACAAGAGCGTTAAATGATACACTGGACCAGATGGATTTCACAGATATCGACAGAACTTTACATCCAAACACAACTGAATACACATTCTTCTCAAGTGCACATGGAATTTTCTCCAGAATAGACCACATACTGGGTCACAAATCAGGTCTTGACCAATACCAAAATATTGGAATTGTCCCCTGCATATTCTCAGACCATAATGCCTTGAAATTAGAGCTAAATCACAAGAAGAAGTTTGGAAGGATTTCAAACACGTGGAGGTTAAGGGCCATCCTGCTAAAAGATGAAAGGGTCAACCAGGAAATTAAGGAAGAATTAAAAAGATTCATGGAAACTAATGAGAATGAAGATACAACCATTCAAAATCTTTGGGATACAGCAAAAGCAGTCCTGAGGGGGAAATACATTGCAATACAAGCAGCCATCCAAAAACTGGAAAGAACTCAAATACACAAGCTAACCTTACACCTAAAGGAGCTAGAGAAAAAAACAGGAAATAGATCCTACACCCAGCAGAAGAAGAGAGTTAATAAAGATTTGAGCAGAACTCAATGAAATCAAGACCAGAAGAACTGTGGAACAGATCAACAAAACCAGGAGTTGGTTCTTTGAAAGAATTAGTAAAATAGATAAACCATTAGCCAGCCTTATTTAAAAAAAAAAAAAAAGAGAGAGAAAAGACTCAAATTAATAAAATCATGAATGAGAAAGGAGAGATCACTACCAACACCAAGGAAATACAAACGATTTTAAAAACATATTATGAGCAGCTATAAGCCAATAAATTAGGCAATCTAGAAGAAATGGACTCATTTCTGGAAAACCACAAACTACCAAAACTGGAACTGAAAGAAAGAAAACCTGAACAGGCCAATAACCAGGGAGGAAATTGAAGCAGTCATCAAAAACCTCCCAAGACATAAAAGTCCAGGGCCAGATGGCTTCCCTGAGGAATTCTATCAAACGTTTAAAGAAGAAACCATACCTATTCTACTAAAGCTGTTTGGAAAGATAGAAAGAGATGGAGTACTTCCAAACTCGTTCTATGAGGCCAGCATCACTTTAATTCCAAAACCGGACATTTTAATTATTCTTGAATTAATTAATTGATTTATTTTAGCATTAAGCTGAATTGTGAGATTACATCCTTATCATTTCTTATAAAATGGTATTTTAATCTCCATTCCTATTGAGGGCAGACATTCACATGGCCCCCAGGGATTCTTACCTTCGTGCCCATGTATACTCCCCTCCTCCTTCAGCCCTTTGCTAGGGCTGGCCTAGCAAAACTGATGGGATGCCCTTTCCATGCTAAGGCCTCATAAGGCAGATATTTCACCCTTACTGACTGACTCTCCCCTTTGCTGGCCTTGATGAAACAAGCAGCAACACTGGAGAGGCCCATGTAGTCAGGAATGGAGCAAAGCCTCCAACCAATAGTTCTTAGTTCAAAATCCCTCAGAACTGGAGTTCTAGGGTACCTGGGTGGCTCAGCAGTTGAGTGTCTGCCTTTGGCTCAAGTCGTGATTTCAGGGTCCTGGGATCGAGTCCCATGTCAGGCTCCCTACAGGGAACCTGCTTCTCCCTCTTCCTATGTCCTTGTCTCTCTCTGTGTATCTCTTGTGAATAAACAAATAAAATCTTAAAAAAAAAAAAAGAACCCGAGTTCTGCCAACAACCACATGAACTTAGAAATGGATCCTTCCACAGTCGAGGCTTCAGATGAGGCTTTGTCCCTGCCCAAGAGCTTGAATGCAGTCTGGAGGAGCAGAGGAGACAGTTAAGCTGTGCCTGGATTCCTGAGCCATAGACACTGAGATAAGCCAGTGTCGTTGTAAACTGCTATTGCCACAAACATAAAGGCAATTCACTATGCAGCAATAGGTAACTAACACAATACTTGACACTTTATCTAGGTTTTGAGTTACATAAGTCATTAATGGCTTTTGCTGATAAATACATCAACTAGAGGTATGCTGCAACTACAAGTTCACTAAGGGACACAGAAAAGAATGGGCTTCAAAGCAGGAGCTGAATGTGAAATCTGTGTGTTTATGCAAAGTATTTAAATTCCCAAGGCTTCAGTTCCTTGCCTCTAGAAGGGGTTATATCCTTCTTACCTAAGAGGGCTGGCTTGTTGAAGTATACGAGGGGACTGTGTATCAACTTAAACAGGTTATTTATTTATTTAAAGATTTTATTTATTTATTCATGAGAGACACAGAGAGAGGCAGAGACACAGGCAGAGGGAGAAGCAGGCTCCCCAAGGGAGCCCAATGTGGGACTTGATCCCAGGACCCCAGGATCACAACCTGAGCCAAAGGCAGATGCTTGACCACTGAGCCACCCAGGCATCCCCGGGTTATTTAGAATTACCACTATTAGTAGTTCTAAAGATAACACCGTAATCCATGACTTTTAGGATCTTTTCCTTGTTTCTGGCCATTCTGCCACCCCAACTCATCACCATTTCAGCACTATCTATTGCTCCAAGTATCAGACCTCAGCAAAAACTGTATAAGAATTGTCCTGCTAGAGGCCAGAGTTTTGTCAATATCAAGGTGTCTGGTATGGGTACCTCCAGGCCTGATGATTTAGACTTTGAGTTGACTAATTGCAGCTTCTTGGCAAATATAGGGCTAGCACTCCCTATCTGACCCCAACTTCTTCCCACCTTTTCTTTTTCTCTTCTGCCTTTTCCTTCTGTTTCCACAATCCCTTCTGATTTGGATGCATAGAAGGGTGATCATGGAAACAGTTCAATGTTTCTTATTCTTGTACTTAAAGATTATATCAAGCTATTTTTTTATTTTTTCAAGCTATTTTTTTAATCCTCAGTATCTTGCTCTCCCATGTAATGAATGCACTTGCTCTAACAGAGCACATATGCAACCGGTAGAAATCCCACTGAGTAAAGAGCCACTCTGCAGGTGAATCTGGTCTGGAGAAAAAAGCAGCATGTCTGAACTGATTAGACATCCAGGCTACTCAATAACTCTGTTTATTTGGTCTTTAAAATGCATAATTCAACATTTTAAATGTTCTCTGAAGATGAAAAAGAATGCATTTTTCATAGCTTATATGACATGCTGGATGTAATGCTTAAGCAAGTTGCTAAATCAGTCCTGCAAAGCAGGGGGGAAAGTGGTCAGCAGTTTTAATAAATGCTAAACACTGAAGGCAAATTCTTCCACAAGGAAATCCAATACCTTTTCTCCCCTCAAAGATCAAAGAAAAGCAATGATTCACCTCATTCAGGAACGTTATATATATGATTGAAATTATATGCCTCTTCAGTGTTTTTTCCTTTTTATATCTTAAGAGAATCTTATTTTTACTTCCTATTTCCATGATCTTACATTACGTTTTAAAAAATGGTCCTAAGATTGTTTTAGTTTGCGGAAAAGAATAAATGGGTAAAGTACTATTGGATAACATAAAAGTAAGGCTGAAGATTTATCAGTGTTAACTGATGATTTTATCATGCATCAGAGTGCAACCAATGAAAGTTTTGAAAAGATAAAAGTTTATTTACAGATCTTCTGTAAGACACACACATGAAAATACATCATTATCATGATAAAGATGACCTTAAATCCCATCCTGAAGTATACCTTTTCGGAAGAGATATGAATCCAAAATCATCCTTCCACTCCTGCCCAGGGTGGAATATTTTTCTCCTAATGAAAATGTAATTCTGAAAATTTTTCTGACTGAGATTCTGTCAGTGTGCAACTTGCAACTTAGAGGTTAAAACAATTCCTGAAACCTGCATGAACCATTACAGAATGGAGGCACTTCGAGAGTAAATGGCCTTTCAGGTGTCTCAGCAGTCCCATGACAGCTCCCCTGAATTAATGGTAGCTTCAAAAGATTTTCCCAGTGAGACAATATGGCTTAGGTTTGAAAAATAAAAATAAATATGTTTCCAATTAATGGTCATGTAGAGTTTTTTTTTTAAATTAAGGTTAAATTGACCCAGAGAAAACATATTCTGAAGAATAAACAGTTGCTTCCTAAGAAGGCAGTCATCAAAAAAGCATGCAGTATATGCTCATGAAAACTTAGGGAACAAATTTCATTACTAAATAATACACAGGGATGTCACAGATGAAGCTAGACAGTCAACAAATATTCCAATGCTGCCATATGTACTTTAATAGGAATATAAATTTTCTATGGAACGAATCTTGTGGATTATATATAGCATAGCAAAATAATATTGAGCTGGATAATTACAAGGAGTTTAAAAAGATGAATCAATAAAGAAAACCAAAGTGAGTAGACTATCAGCTTTATGTTGAAAGAAGTTATCAGGAACAGGAGGGGTGGCTACCAGCTGGGCCCCAAGTGGTGGATGTCATATCTTAACTCAATTGAAGAGGTTCTTGAAAAAAGACCTACCACCTAATCACCATTGCAGTGAAATAATGATGATACTAGTCATTGAACATTCTGTCAACAAGTATTGATGGAAAAGATGAGGCTCTGGGATAGATGTTGGAGACACAATGATGCTCAAAAGAGAAATGACCCTTCATTGACCTTCTTATGGTCTTAGGAAGAAATTAATCAAGTCACTATATGAATAATGCAAAAAGTGTGAGAAGGAAAGGCCAGGTAGAGGGAAACCTGGGAGAGAGTCTGGGCAATTAGGGAAAATTTTCCTAGAGAACTGCTGCCTGGGCTCCACCATGATTGATGAGCAGAGGTTAATCAGTGAAGAACAATGAGGCTTAGAAGAACAGTGTGTGCCCCATCTCAGGGTGAATGATGACTCGAACACATTCAGGAACTCAAAGAACATCAATGCTAGTGAATTAGACAATGCACGTACTCTATGAGCGTTGCATGCTGTCACACGTATCCATCACAACAACCAATGAAATCAGTTTTAATACGGTTCTCAGTATGCACATGTGGAAGCCAATGCTTACAGAAAGTTTACACAACTTATCTATAGTTATCCAGAAATTAAATTGCAGATCTTGATCTAATAACATCCATTAGTGTGAATTACATAAAGATACCATACAGCCAGACTGGAGATTTCTACCCACACCCTCATCTGTCCAACACATTGCCTCTTGTAGTGCCCCACTCCTACACATTCTTTCTTCAGAGCAAACCCAACCACTGCCAACAGGCCACCTTTCCCTGTCTATTGATTACCCAGAGTGTAACAGCTTTTTAATTTGGATCGTCAGATGCTGGAAATGGGACACACCATAACAGCAGAGAGGAGAAGGGATTTAATAGATGTATATGTGATAATGAAACATATAGATACATTAATTCCTATAAATTCCAAAATACTGGAATTGGAAAGTATACCATCAGCTTTCAAGGGTTCAGTTTTATGAAAATTTATGAAAATACTCGTGTGTGTGTGTGTGTGTGTGTGTGTATTAATGATCTTTGGAGCTTCTTAAGAAGTGGAAAATATTTAAAATATAAGTGGGTTTGAAAGATATGTTTTTTTAAGTTGGGGTAGTGGAACCATGAAGATCAACTGTCTTTGGTTCAACACATTAAATTATCTGCAGCAGGTGATTCCCATCAATTAAACCCCCTTTTCACTTGGCTTCCAGGATGTCATGTGCTGCTGGTTTCCCCTTATTTCCTTGGACTTTCTGTGGGTCTCCTTTTCTTCCTGGTGATGTGTTCAATATCTCTGAAAATCTTGGGCCTTTGATTTTTCCCATCTTCACTTGCTCACGTTATGATCTCACCCAGCCCAATGGCTTTTGGCTAGAGCCCTTAAAATGTTATCTATGTTCTCATCCTCCTCCCTAATTTGTGCCTCTAGAAGTCTATTTGATATTGCTACTTAGAAGTCTAAGGGAACTTGAAACTGAACATGTCCCAAACTGGACTACTGATTCTCTGCTCCAAATATTTTCCTCCTTCATTCCTCTGTGTCTTCTTGAACAATCCCAGCCTTTAGATTACTCGGGGGGATAATAGAAATAAAAATTCACACACCCTTGTTTCTCTCACACTAAACATCCAGTCCACCAGCAAACCTCCACACCTTCCCATACCCACCTTAGTTAGAGCCACCACTGTCTCTCACCTAAAATTCTACTCCTACTTCCTGATAAGTATCCTTGCTCTTTATTTTTGATGTCCTAGAGTAGTACATTTCAGAACTGGGTGGGAGAATGTACTTAGTATATTGCAGTCCCTTGGCAAAACAGGAGTAAAGGAATAACTGTAGTGGAATTGGCGATATAAAGTGTGTTGCACGTTGTGAAGGATTATTTCATGAAACTATTATTCATGATATAAACACACATAATATATATATATGTATATTTATACTGGGACACAGTGAAAAATGGATTTACAGCAGTGGTTAATGATCTAAACATTTGAAAGATGCTACCCTATAATCTGTTACCCAGAGAATGGCCAGCCTTTCATGAAGCAAGTGTGAACACACCATGGTCCTGTTCAACTCTCCATGCATGGCTTGCACCACTGCAATTCAGAACATGTGTCCTGGTATCCCAAATGGGCACCTTACCTCTCTCCACACTTAACCACTTATATCACTGCCATTCTGCTCCAGGCACACTGACTGCTTGCAGGTCTTGTTAGTTCATGTCAAGCACTCCCCCACCTTTTCACACTTGCTCTTTCTCTTCCGGGAATGTTCTCTCCATATACCATCACGATTTGTCCTCAATCATCAGAGAGATCTCTCCTGTCCACACTACCTAATTAACAGCATACTCCCAACCTTCCTGCCTTCTATCCTTTTGGATTTTCCTCCTTCATATTCATATCTATACCTGATATTATGATATGCATTTGTTTAGTTGTTTACATTGTGTCACACCCACTAGAATGTCAACCATTAGAGAACAGGAATTTTGTATGTTTTATTCACTGTTGCATCTCAGTGTCTAGAACAAAACATGTTCTTGGCACATAAGGAGAGGTCAACCAGTATTTATGGAATGGATGGATACATTTCAATTCAACCTACCTGACTGCATACATACCCTGAACTCTTAACTTATGTCAGCTTTCTCATGCATTAGGAAGATTGGAAACAAATTGAAACTGGTTCAAAGACTGATGAGAAGCAATTTATGATTAAAGGTGAAAAGTTGAATTCAAAGTTCAAAGAAAATGATACAGGAAAATGACATATTCAGTGTTGTTTTCATAAAGGAAAGGAACTGAAGTAAACCCTCAATGATGGGAAAGTCAAGATACACAGAGATTACAGTGTTCAGGGAGTGGGTAATGATAAAAATTTAATGATTATCATTTCTAACCTAGCAGCCAATACAATATTCAAAGAGTCTTATTTGTAATGACATATTTTCAGCATTGGCATTGCTAAATATGCAGATTTCCTGTCGTTATATTCTGATTTGCACTATGGGAACTCTCCTTCCCCAAAGTATAAGAATGAAGATGGAAAAGCAAATCTGTATATGATCTATTAAAAGAAATCAACTGACAAATATGATCCACATTGAGACTGAAACATAGGTCTGTCAAGCCAGGGTCACATGAACTCCATTGGGAAGATGCAGGCTCTGCCCAACGGCCCTGGACAATCATTTATGAGGACGTGGCCCTTATGAATTGGAATAGTTGCATTTGGAAAGGCTTGAAGAACCAAACAGACACATGCAAATAACTAAAGCTCTTAAAACACTTGAAAGTTTTTCTGGGTATGGACTAGGGAAACTCTAAATGTCTCAGAAAAAAAAAAAGTAGAAATAGTAAACCAGTCTACATGGCACTTAGGTGAAAACAGCCTGGGATTCTGGGATTTGTGTCAATCAGTTTCAGAATATTTACTTCAACTGTGCCCCATATTTCTTATTCAAAATCTTAAAGGAGGAGTGGGTGGTGGTGTAAAAGACACAGGCAAAATCATGGCGATTCTGCATCTGTTCTGAAAAAGATCTATGCAGAGCTGTAACTTCCACCTCTATTGAATTCATTTGTCCTGTAAGAGATTTTATGTTTTTAAAGATTTTATTTATTTATTTGACATAAAGAGAGAGAGAGCACAAACAGGGGGGGAAGCAGACAGAGAGAGAGGCAGAAGCAGGCTTCCCCCTGAGCAAGGAGCCCAATGTGAGGTTCGATACCAGGACCCTGGGATCATGACCTAAGACAAAGGCAGATGCCCAGCTGACTGAGCCACCCAGGGTCCCCTGGAAGAGACTTTAAAACTCAGTTCTGAGATGTTCCAAAGTCACCCAATTTTCAATAACAGTAAGATTTGCAGGTGGGAGGTAGTATAGCAAATTGAGAGTCACAACACTGCCAATAGAAGTGTCGGAAACCAGGCATCCCATTTGTTTGGGTGACATTTTTAGAATGTGAAAGAAATATATATATATTTTTACAACAAAATTACATCTAAGCTTTTAAGCCCCTCAGGGTGGTTTGAGAAGTCTCATGAACAAAAGGAGGGAATGTGAAATTCAAGGAAATGTGAGGAGATTCTGGGTTTTCCTATGTGGCAGGGCCCATGATCCATTTCTTCTGGGAATGGTTCATTGTAGTCCTGCCCACAGGGTGGAGATAAACATAAAATCTGAAGTTGACTTGAAATCACTGATTCATTCCTCATTCCTCATTCAGACATTCAGGTGTCCAAGTCTTCCTGTAGGCTACACGCTGTGCTAGGTGCTGCAGATGAAGTGTGCCAACAGACCATGGTGTTCCCTCCATCACTGCACTTCACTGCAATGAGGACAAGTGATCATAGGATGATGGCAGTCACCAGGAAGAGCAGAGTATTAGGAGCTATAATAAAGGAAGACTAGCTATATTTACTGACCACTTACAGTGAGCTACGGGTGCCCTTCCTCACTCATCCCGCACACAGGTCTACCTTAAGCACTCACTGCTGCATTGACATGGGGTGGGCTTAGGGTTAACTTCCTAGAAGATGTCACTTTGAAATAATGAGAACAGCTAACTAGATAAACGGGACTGGAAAGAAGGGGTCTTTTCAGGCCAAAGGACACCCTGGGAGAAGTCCAGAAAGACAACCACAGAATGCCCGCAGGAATTTCCTTTGAAGCACCTCTGCAGATTTGAGGGTGCAGGAGTAGTGGTGTAGAGAAGGGAGAAGCTGGAGCTGAGGCCAGTGAGGCTGGCAAAAGTCTATCTCTCTTTACTATTTTATCCTAAGAACCATGGGAAGCCACGGACACAATCTGATTTGCACTTTTAAAAACCTGACAATCCACAAATTATTAAAATCTGTCCAACGCACACTTTCACAGCTAACTGAGCTGTGACTCCAAGGGACAGAGACTGAAACACCATAAGGTCCAGATTTTCACACTGGAATGAGTTTCCCAGATGAACCTCAGCTTTCTCTGGAATAACAGCAACAAAAATGGCTCACACTTACTGAAGATTTATTTATACCAAGCACCATGCTGAACATGTCACAAAAATCACCTCATTTAATCTTTAGCATAAGGCTATGGATCAGGTACTATTATTATTTTCATTTAGTGGATAAAAACTTGAATATTAGTGATATTTAAAGATAAGCTCACATTAAATTAAAAAAATATATTAGTAAATGATCACTGTTATTGGGTATGAATTACATCTGCTGCCTGCAAGGCAATAGTTTTCCATGTCACCAGAATATCGACCTGATGCTGCCATTGCAGTATTATTAGAGTCCCAGATTGCCAGATATGCTATCTTCACCAGCACAGTAGATTTTCATAAAGGACAGTAGTAGGTTACCACCCGCTCTGTTTCTGTTTTCTGCAGCAAGTCACAATTGCAGAGTGGGTATTGCATTTAATGCGCTCTGCATGTCACCATCACATAATGTGATGGCTGCAGCACAGGATAAGACAATTATTCAGTCGAATCTTGCCTCAAGAATATTTATAAAGTGTAATATCAAAAAAAGGCAGACTAACCCATTAATACATTGATGCAGCACACTGCAAGTGCTCCAGTTCTAGCTGTACCACATGAGAGCATCTGGCCTCAGGAAATTGTCTCAGACAGGAAGGAAGTAATGGACATCATGCTATATTTGAACTTGTAGAATCTTCCTTTGTAATAATAAAAGAAATATGCTTTTGTAGCAGTGTACAGTGTCTACCTATCAAAGTCTAAATTGTCGCTTTGCTTTCCAGCAAAACACCCATTTTTCTCATTAGGGAAATATTATGAGAAGAACTTCCCATTGTGTGTGGTCTATGAAAGCCATGTGAGCTTTTAAAAAACCTAACCTGGGTTTGTTGAATACGTTAACCGCAGTTTTCTTGCCAAAAGGAGGAACATCTTTTCCAGAACCCAGTCAGAAGAGAACGCAAAGAAAAGAGAATAATCCCATTTCCATCTGCCAGAGTGAAAAGAAGTTTTTGGTTTTTATGGGAAATATTTAATGTGTGTTATTGTATAATTTATGTTTATGTATTAATATCATATTTTAGCAAGTGGTTCTGAATACATAAGCTTGAAAAAATAATTAATTACCACCTAATTCTAAGTGCATGCTATTTGCAATGATAAAAAGGTTAAATGACAATAGATTTGAGTCATATTTCCAGTATAAGAAACATAATTTCTATGTCTAAGTATCATCCATTAATAAGGCCTACTTGCATATTACAGGCAAATCAGAGAAAAATGTCAAAACCAAAGTTATCAATCTTCTTAAATTGTCTCTGTACAAATTTTAGAATATATATGTTTAAAAAACAGAAATGATATAATTATGGATACGAGTTCATTGAATTACAGGATAACTGAAAAGGTGAATATCTCATGTTTACTGACAGTTTATTTTTCTCCCTTTGTGAATCAACTCTGTGTATTTTTTAGATAATTTTATTTATTTATTCGTGAGAGACACAGAAAGAGAGGCAGAGACATAGGCAGAGGGAGAAGCAGGCTCCCTGCAGGGACCCCAATGAGGGACTCAATCACAGAACCCTAGGATCATGACCTGAGCCAAAGACAGATGCTCAACCACTGAGCCACCCAAGCATCCCAACTCTGTGTATTTTACTGTTTTTTTCTACTGTGAGGTTTTCCTCGTCATGTTGATCTTATATTAGGAATATATATTATAGATGGAAGGGGGGGATCCCTGGGTGGCCCAGTGGTTTAGTGCCTGCCTTTGGCCCAGGGCGTGATCCTGGAGACCCGGGATCCAGTCCCGCATCGGGCTCCCAGCGTGGAGCCCGCTTCTCCCTCTGCCTGTGTCTCTGCCTCTCTCTGTCTATCATGAATAAATAAATAAAATCTTAAAAAAAAAAAAAAAAGATGGAAGGACTCTCATAGATATTGAAAAAACTTTTTCTCAGGTTTTCGTTTAACTTTCATTTAAATGGGAATTTTGTTATATGGACACATTAAAATGTGTCCAATGCTTTGTTTTAAATGCTTTGTTTATGTAGTTGAAATTATATGTTAAAATAATTTCTTGTAATAATCACATGCTTTAAAAAGTTTCCCCGTACTGAACGTTATTTTTAAAGAATCCTCTATGTATATTTATTGTAGTTTCATGATGTCACTTTTTAATATTCAATATTGATAATAATTTGATAAAAGTTATGAAGCCTTCTTCCTCCATGCTTCCTTCATTCCTTTTTTTCTGCCTCTGTCTTTGAATTTTTACTTCAAATGGCTACCCCACCATCCTACCTGCATTTATTAAACAATATTTCTTCATTCATTTGCATTCCATTTATATATATGGTTGTTTTTATGGGGTGTCCATTCTGTCCCTGACTTGCTGCTCATCCCCGTGCCAATTTCATTGTCACTCTAGACTACTTGCTGAAGACATCATGGTCGAAAGTCAACTCCCTGAAGGTTAAACCTGCCAAAGGACTGACTCATTTAGTACACCAATGCCCCAAACTCTGCTTTGTGGAGAGGGTCCCAGGAGGGTTCTGTGGAAGCAGGCCCAGGCACTCTATCTTCAGAAGGGTCTCCACATCCTTCTTTCTCAGACCGGCCCCCTCCATCCCCCAGTCTCCTGACTTTCTAGTTTAATGCTCATTCAGTGCTATGAGGGCTTACTCTTCTATCTTTGTGGAGAGGTTTTCTGGGAGGAGAGATGGTTTCGTTTCTAATTCTATTTCCTCAACAAATGCCAGTGAACCAATTCCTTCCTCATATCTCCTTCTTCTGCCTCTTTGCTCCTGTTCATTCCTCCTTATACAAATCAGAATTATTTTCTGGAGTTGAAAACCAAAAGGGTTTGTAGGATTTAGGCTGAGCATAAATTCAATATAAGTATGAGATTTTAAATTAATCAATGTTTTGTAGCACTGAGCTTCACAGCCAGAAATGTTTCTGCATTGATTCTTTTTCTTTTGTTTGCTCCAAAAGCTATACAGCATTTCTTTTATAGATTCTGGGTATTCCTTGTTAAGTTTCTACCTATGCATTTTATGAGTAATTGTTATTTTTTCAAAATTAAATTTGTAGTCAATTTCTTCCATTATATTCAATAATATGTATATAATTTATTCTATGTATTAATTGCATAGTCTGTTGTCTCGCTGACCTCTATTTTTTTCAACCAGATTTTCATTAAATTACCTTACATTTTCCAAGGTTAAAAATCATATCATCCTTAAATAATAATTTTTTTCTCTCCACTTAAGATGGAAATGTCTTGCTCCCAGTAAACAAGGTTTTTTTTATTATTTTTTTTTAACATACAGATTAATTTAAATTTTACTTCTCTATCTTGATAACAGATGTTTCTATAAAATTATGTTTATATATGTAAGTGGGTTTGTTTTTGGAAGGAGGCAAGTCTTAAAGTGGAAATCATAAACAATCAGGCTATTAAAATAATATTTTAAAAATAGACTTATTCTAAAATTTCCTTTTTATCAATAGCTACAGATGATTTTACCCTTGCTCAACATTCTAGACGCAAGTGTTTGATAACTTCAACATATATAAAGATAAAACCAAAATTGTCATTGCAAGATAAAAATTCAAGTGATGAATTAGGATGTTTCACTGCAAATAAAATCCATATGAGCAACATAACAGTCTAGTAATATTTGCATTTTCAGAACAAACTTTGTGGGACATTTTAGTAAGTATAACCCAACATAATTCTTTAAATTTACTTTTGCAAAAAAAAAAATAAATTTACTTTTGCAAACTTATTTTTAAAACATATCATAGATTGATGAACCAAGATATACAAAGTTAACTGATTGTATTACAATTTGTATATAGGAAATACATTTATGAATTACTCTCTGCCTTGTATATATCCTGTCTTCATAAATAACAAGTGCTAACTTTCTTTTTTTTTTATCATGAAGATGAGGGACCAGTGAGTTAAAAGTTAAATGATTAACCAAAGAATATATTAACTCTGAGATAGTAAAATTTTATTTGATTTTATTTCCACTTCCAAATGCCCAGCATCCTAAGGAAAAAAAAAATGAGGACCAAAATGAGATATTCTTTTTCTGTGCACAACAGTCTCCTCTGCTTGGAAACAACAGTACATACTGTACTACCTAGATTGAAACAGATTTAGGATTAGCGGTGGGCGAAAACTGGCAAGCTTTCCTTCCCATGAATCTTACTGACAACATAGCAGATTTCATCATTATGAAAGAAAAAAAAAAGCCTCAAACTTCCAAAATCAATAGAAAAATAATATATTTGTGACATTCCACCCAAATTAATTACTGTTGCCATAAAAGGACTTCGCTCTGAAATGAGTAAAATTAAATTGTATAATCATGTATGTGGCATCATGGCTTACCTTTCCTCTCGCTGAAAATGCAACCAAATTAGGTCATCCAATTCTGCATTGTACTTCCCATTTAAAATAATCTCTAATATATTCTGAAAGTCATACCAAAATGATGTGTTCCACTAAGACCTGGCAGCTCTTTAAGATTTCCTGGTTCCTCACTACAGCATTGAGAAATGCTCGCTGCACACATGAACTTCTGACATAGAGTGGGTGACACATAGAGTCTGACATCTGAGACCCACTTGAGCTTAAAGCTGTCTTCCCAGCCTTTGCAAATACTTCCCACTGACCTCTTCCCATACTCTTCCCTTCTTCCTGCCAGTCTTTACACATTTACGTGTACTATTTCTTATGCTTTCATTGTCTCATCTCAATTTGACTTTATCAACATTCCCTTGAAAGAAGAATCAGTCCTCACTCTTTGCCATGAAGACCTGTTATTGAGCTGTCCTGCCTCTCCAGAACTCGGGTGCCCATCTCACGGTGTTCATGGCTACAGCTGGCTTCCAACATTCACCTGGCCAAGCTGGGGCCCTTTCCTCCCATCCCAGGGGCCATCTATTACAACAACTACCTCATTCACTTGCTTTCTTACGATGGACCTGTGACACAATGCTTTACTTAACTTTTTTTCAAAACACCATTCTTTCTCTCAATTATCCCCCTTCATAATGTAGAATTTATTTTCTGGGACTGGCTGGAAGACATTCCGAATAACCAGTCCCATGATTTCCTCAGTCATCCTGTGTTGGACCACTACCCATTGCCTGTGCTATGGTTCTAATTTCCCAGGGTAAGTTCTTTTCCTATCAGGTATTCCTCCCACTTACATGGAATATCCTTCCCCATCCCTTCCCTTTCAGTCTCTTATGTGTATTTTTTTTAAATTAACAGACACTGTTCTATTAGCTTTAGGTGCATAACATACTGGATTCTATAGTTCTACATGTTACTCACTGCTCACTACGATCAGTGTAGACATTATCGGTCACCATACAACTTTATTACAACGCTATTGACTACATTCCCCATGCTGTACATTTCATCTCCATGACTTATTTACTCTATAGGTGACAAAAAAGACCACTGCTAATGGCTTAGGTTCTCCCTCTCTCCCTCTCCCTTAGATCACTTACTTCGAAGAAAACCTAGGAGGGAGCTGTATGTTAAGGCCCATGTGAACCTGGAAGCACATCTTTTCCTGGTGGCCCCTTGTGATGACCACAAATCCACAATTCCTGCCTCCAGGGACACCCCAAGCAAGAACCACTCAGCTACACTGGTCCTGAATTCCTGACCCACAGACACTGTGAGATAAAACCTGTTTCTTTTATTCAATTGTTTATTTGTATGCAGCAAGAGATAACACACAATCTAGTTCTCATACATGTACACCCACTACCACAAAAATAAAGACCATTTATATACACTCTAAAAATGAAACATAAGTGATCTAGAATCGGAATTCTTAACTTTTCCTCAAAGAACTAAAGATTCATTGAACTGCATTATGTTCTGAGTAGATATTTTTTTCTTCACAAGAGTTTATGGTTCTTTCTAATTTTGGTTTGTAGATTTACATATGATTGGTTTAAACATAATTTTCTAATTAAAAAATAATGAAATAGAAGTAGCTACATTAGTTCTAAAAATTTCTAGAATTATAAAACTACATTTGAGAAGTTCTCTAACATAATATCAGCTATTGGGTATATCATCTGTGCCTATATCTAAAATCAGGCAGTTTTCCTGCAGATAGGACATGACTCATGTAATATTGCTATAAAGCTAATCCTGGAATGTACAGAAAAAGATATATAAGTTTTGGATAAGAAGGAATAGCATTAAATACAAACAGAACTGTCTCTTGTAGGAGGCAGCAGACTTCACATCCTAGAGAAGTTTCCAGCATAGATTGAATAACCAGTGGGCAAAGGTATAAGTCATAGGTGGAAGCCCCAAATGGGTGGTTCAACTTTGAGATCTTCTCCTAGTGAAATAATTAAATGGTGCAAAAATTTTAAGTTCTTTGTTTAGCCCTTTTAAAGCCATTTCTTTCAAAATGCTTAATCAACATGATTTATGAACTATTTCCTTAAAAAAAGAGGCAAAATTATAAAATATTGTGAAGATATCAATCATGCTGGCAACTGAAAATAAGCAAATTAATTACTAAAGTATTTCCCTGATTTTCATGTTTTTAAAAATACATAGCTTTTAGGGGCGCCTGGGTGACTTAGTTGGTTAAGTGTCTGCCTTTGGCTCAAGTCATGATCTCAGGGTCCTAGGATTGAGCCCCATGTCCAGCTCCCTGCTCAGCAAGGTGTCTGCTTCTCCCTCCCTCTGCCCCTCACCCCCGCTCAGGGTCTCCTCTGCTCTCTCAAATAAATAAATAATCGTGTGTGTGTGTGTGTGTGTGTGTGTGTGTGTGTGTGTGTATCTTTCATTGTTATCTGAAAGTTCAATTGTTCTTCAGTGAATTGTAAAAATATTTGAAAAAATCAGACGTCAATTTGCTATGGACTGCCAGGAAGACAATTTACTTACATTTACGTGTCTGGTATTCATGGGGACCAGCCTCAATTATACTTGCAAAATTGAAAAAATTGAAAAAAACAGTAAAGAAATGAAGTGAGTCTGAGTTTATACTCTAGAAAGGCATTTGGCTTCTTACTTTCTATATCCTATTGCTCCTAGGGCACTATAGTTATAAAATTTGATTCAGACATACCACAAAGAGAATTAAAAGAAGAATCCTGGTTCAAATGGATACTGCTTTGAATTACATGCATGCTTTTATAACCAGCAAAGGTAATATTTTTTTCAATTTTAGAAAAAAGCTAAAAAATAACAAATGAATACAATCATTGGACTGTTTTAGAGGCACACTTGTTTTATTTAGCTGGATTCCTTAATATAAATTTCTCAAAAATTGTTAACTTGACACTGTTAATAATGTATTCCTTCTATCCTTGAGAAAAGTTAATTAATAAAGTAATAATGATGTACAAGCGAAAACAAAAAATACATGCTCGAGGTTATTTTTATTGTGATGCCAGATACTGTCCATGTCTAGCTGATAAAACTGAATTCCATCGATGCTCATACACCTGACATGATTCCAAGAGAAGTTATAGCTGATGCATGAGGGCACAGTGGTGATCACCTAAAAGTGATGAGAACTACATAGATGGCTTTCAGTTCAGAAATGATAATGTCTCTTGTGGATTTATAGTGGAACCCATTCCATACTTTATCTAGGGAGAGTCAGCCACATGCATGGGCCTATAGAGCCACATTTTCATTTCTATGTGCCTTATTTATCATTGGCTAGGGAATATTTTATAACTCCCTACTTTTTGTGTTTTGTGCATTTCTCCAGGCATGCCATCAAATATTCACCTGATGTTGCGCTATTATTTTTATTTTAGGGGCTGCCTTGACTACATTTACTGAACAATGCAAATAAAAGGTTATAAAGAAGATCTGTGATTGGTTTTTATCTCACCAACATACAGTGCTCAAGTGGCTTGACATGTGGGGGTAAATACCATTCTTTCTCCAAACTGTGCCCCTCTCAGCAGTGCATACTCTCTACTTCAAGAGTGGAAAAAGGAAACCATTTCATATAACCTCATGACAGGTGTTGAAATCTTAAACAGTAGTCTTCTCTGAGCTCTGGTGATTTATAATCTTCCCAAGACAGATTTGTTCTGCAGTTTCTTTGGTGTTTGATCCACATTTATATCCTGATTCTCCTTGAAAAAACAGAGTTTTTAACTGCTCCAGTGTGAGTTACTTGTCAGCCAGTCAGGGTTTTATTTGTTTACTGGGGGTATGTTGTGCTATATAGGTGTATAAAATAACTCCTTAGTAAAATGGCATGATAACTCTGATTCAGAAAACAGCACATTACAGATGAGAGAACAAATTGCTCCAAGAAAATTTTATGTTATTCCATAAATATAAAAGAGAAGGATAGACACAACGGTTGTTATGCCCAATGCTATAACGACTCTTCCTTGTGCTCAATTACCCTGATAGATCTCGCACGTGTGGCCCTCAGGAGACTGGCAGAGAGGCTTGGGGAGCAATGTCAGTACCCTTCACTGCAAGCTTGCCCTGTTGATTGAGCAGATCTTCCCCTCTCCTGCAGACACTGGAAGAATGGTCCTGAGCGGTGTAAAAGGTCAGAGGGTTGCTGGTTTTCAGCCCAATCTTCACCAAAGCCCTGACTCACACACATCTTTGGAAAAGGCTAACTGACAATATTGGCTATTTAGAAGCAAAGCAACTGGAGCTGTGTTTTCTGAAGGTGACATCAATGAGGCATGGGATTCTGCTTTGGTTTTCTTTTCCCTAAGAAGTAATGGTTCTTTCCATGTCACCATTAGATTCTTACTTGTGAAACATTCCATATTTGCTTTATGGAACTTGATCCCCTTTTAAGGGAAGGGCCACTGTTCCCATTCATCATTGTGGTTGCAATCATTCTTATGAAAATATTTACTAAATTCTTCTCTACACATGACTATGCCCAGCATCATATTAAAAAATTAAACTTGGGGCACCTGGATAGCTCAATGGTTCAGCGTCTGCCTTTAGCTCAGGTCATAATCCCGGGGTCCTGGGATCAAGTCCCACATCGGGCTCCCTACATGGAGCCTGCTTATCCCTCTGCCTCTCAATCTGTGTCTTTCATGAATAAATAAACAAAATCTTTTTAAAAAATTAAGCTAATTTTCCTCCCCATTAGGATTTTACTCTTCAGTACTGGTAACATTGATGTGAAATTATAACTGTCTCTGAGTTTTAGGATCTCAACTGTTGTCATGTGTTTTACCTTAGTACATGCTGATGATGAAGAAGAGTGTTAATCAACAAACCAGTCCCCAACAAGACTTTATTTTAAATTAGCCAGAGAGATATTCTACGCACCTGAGTGTCTCATGAAAAAAAGTTTAAAAACCACAGCATGAATATTAATAATTACATTCAATACATCAATGAATGCTAGCAGTGTAGATGGTTCTCCACGTCTTTAAAATCCTGCTTTTTCAACACATCCTTACTGCATATAGATGGCAGGTTGAATATTATAGGCAGAATAATGGCCCCCAAAATGCTCACAACCTAATCCCCCAAACCTGCAAATATATTATCTTACATGGCAAAAGGAACTTTGCCTATCCATGTAAGTACAGGCTTCTGAGACAGAGAGATGGTTCTGGACTATCTGGACGAACCCAGTGTAACCAAAAGTGTCCTCCACAAGAGAAATATGTGGCTGGGGGAGTTAAGGTCAGATTGGTCTGATAGTTGCCTAGAGACCAGGAACCAAGGAATGCAGGCAGTCCCTGGGACTGCCTACGTGGGAAGGGGAAAGAATGCAACACTTCCAAGAGCCTCCAGAAGTCATGCCATCCTATCAACATCTTGACATTGCCCTAGTGAAGCCTATTTTGGTCTTCTGACCTCCAAGACTGTAAGATAATAAAGTTGTGTTGTTTCAGACCACCATATTAGTGATGATTTGTCACAGCAGTGACAGGAAATTAACACAGTGATTATATACTGACTCTGAAGTATATCAGTTTGTTCACATACACAACACATGTAGATGTGGACACATGGACTCTTGCCTTGGGAGGTATCAACATACTGATGCATTTCTTTTCACTCTCGACTTCACAAGGAAACCCCAATCTGGTACTAGTAACATACTTATTTAAGAGTGGACTCCAACCAGCTGAGCTCAGAAAAATAAGAAAAGATGAGAAGGAACAGATAATTTGGAGCAAAAGTTTCTAAGTCTAGGAAGTCCAAGACATAGTCAGTGCTACAAAGAGCCAGAATCAGTAAAGGAAGCTATTTTTCTGCTGTCTTCTGCAACCCAAGCTGTTGTCACTGGTAGTTAAGGAATATTCCACCTCTGCTGATGGGGGAAACCAGTGCTCCAAACGAGTAGCCTCTCACAAACAGCAAATATTATTTCAAAAAGAGGACAGCAACTTGAAGAAAATACATTTTTCTTTATTTTATTCTCAAATGACAGAAGGGGAAAACACAAGAGAAAGAAAATGTGCAAATAAATCCTGTATTAAGCTTTCCTGGTATACTCACTATAATTGCTTTTGACGGAAAATCCTATAATATTTTCATATTAAATATTTTCAGCTCAGGTAAAAAATAAAATAAATTTTGGAGCCCTAATAACATGTCTAACTTTGAAATTGCTCTGGAAAAGCAATACGTTATTATTATGAATTTAGTGAAGACATATGGATAATTCTGTATATATGCCAAAAGCTTCAGAAGAATTCCATATGCTGAATACAGATCTTCTAATTATTTATTTACAAGTTTTTTTTTACTGCAAAGCAAGACTGTATTATATGCTCAGGATGATTTGTTTAATGAATCTCCAGAAAATAATTATTTTTATTTTTCCTTTTAGAATGTCCCTCAATTTGGGTTTGTCTAATGTTTCATAGAGATTAAATTCAGAGTATGCTTTTGGAAAACCACACTACAATAGTGGTGCTGTGTCCTGCTCTCTACATCATATTAGAGAATGTGTGATATTGACACATCTCATTACTGGTGATGTTCACTTTGATTACTTGGTTAGTGTGAGGTCTTCCAGGTTTCTCCACTATAAAGTTATTTTTCTCCTTTGCAATTAACAAATATCTCATGGAAAGATACTTTCAGAATATGCAAATGTCTTCTTTTTCATCATACTCTAGGCTACTAGATTTAGCATCCATCGATGCCAATTTTCTGAAATCATTACTACTGGGATGTTTGATAAATAGTGCTATTTCCATCACCCCTTTTGTATGTATTAACTGCAATTCTACTATAATGAAGAAAACACAGCTATTAATACCTTTTATGATTCCTGAGTGATGTCATGGGGCAGGGCTGGAGATACTGGCATTTCTACTTCGAAACATAGTAGTCAAATGTAAAACTCCTTCCACTGCTACAAATCATGAGAGAAGTGCACAAAAGAACGAGAAGAGGATAATCCATGTGGAGGAGGACAAGAAAGGGAAGAAAAAGAAAAGGAAGAGTCAGAAGGGGAGTGATAGTGCCACTTGGAAGATGTACACATTCCAATTTCCCAGTTTAGAATCCTGGGCAGCTTCAAACAAGTCCTAGAGACACATGGGGAGTTATCATCTACTACTCAGACGCAGCTAGCATCCCTGCTCCTATACCCGCTTCTCTCCTCCAAAACATCCTATCCATCTCCTAATTTCAAACTCTTAAAATACCTTCTTAATACTTAATATTAGTGTTTATGAAACCCCCTCCATCGCGCACTACAGATAAACCAAAGAAAAATTTTCCTTTAAAGGGAAAAACAAATTTGAAATCACTTCCACTGGACTGAGACACCTGCACACGTGTATGCTGCTGGGTTGACAGTACTCACTCATCTCCACCCACTCGATAGGTGGCAATAGGTCTAGTGGCCTTTTCTCTTTTGTCTGGCAGATGCTTTGCCTTGCAGGTAATAGGAGCTCACCTTTACTGGGTGCCCACTACATACCACGGACACATTGTAAAAGACACACTAACCAAAAGACAAATGATGAAGCAAAACTGTTTCAGTCAACCACATGTTGAATCTCCTAGGTAGTAAGAGTCAGAGCAACCTGCCTCCAGGATCCACCACTTCCCAAGGAGAGTATCTTCCAGGGAGATGCACTCCCTGCAGTATTGTCATCAATTATATAAGAACTCTTTACTACCTATTCACCTACCACATATCCAGAATATCCTAAAAGGGCTAAAAAGATCCTTCTCCTATCTTTTTCACTCATAAGAGAGGCAAGTAACAGTTTATGGAGCAGTTATTCATAATCAGCCTGCACTGAACACTCTTATCCACCCATTGAGAAGTGTCCCAAGATTATTCCCTCTTAGCAAATAGGCAGTGGCTGAAAGCACTAAAATAATTTCCCAAAGTAACTGATATATTTAGTAGTCAAGCCAGGACTCTATGCCAGACTATCTTATTCCAAAATCTGCTTATAATCATTTTGTTACACTAACTAATAATCATTTTCCTTGAAGATTTATCAGACATAAAGGATTAATAAACTAGAGACAGAAACCTTCAATCTTCATTGACTCTAGAACCAGAGTCAGACTACCTCAGTAACCCCAATGTAAACACAAACATGTAAACTCACCATAAACTTCTGTTTGCCAGTTTCCTGGGGCTACAGCCTCAGACAAGTAAGTATATGCAGATAATTTATCAAGTTATTTTTAAAGAACACTAAATTATTAATTGAACAGAACCATTTATCTCTGTCAGCATTCATCTAGATTTTAAGAAATACTGTTTCTTTTTTTTTAATAAATTAATTTTTATTGGTGTTCAATTTACCAACATACAGAAAAACACCCAGTGCTCATCCCGTCAAGTGTCCCCCTCAGTGCCCGTCACCCATTCCCCCCCACCCCCCGCCCTCCTCCCCTTCCACCACCCCTCATTCGTTTCCCAGAGTTAGGAGTCTTTATGTTCTGTCTCCCTTCCTGATATTTCCCACACATTTCTTCTCCCTTCCCTTATATTCCCTTTCAATATTATTTATATTCCCCAAATGAATGAGAACATACACTGTTTGTCCTTCTTCTTCTTCTACTGCACTCAGCATAATACCCTCCAGTTCCATCCACCTCGAAGCAAATGGTGGGTATTTGTCGTTTCTAATGGCTGAGGAATATTCCATTGTATACATAAACCACATCTTCTTTATCCAAGGAAATACTGTTTCTAACAGAATTGTTTCCCTGCTTCAGATTTCAATTTTTTAAATGCAAGCTTCTATTATAAGATCTCATAAAATAAGAGACACAACAAATGAACTGGTGTAGCTAACTCCTAGATAACTTTCCAAAGTGTATGGAGCTTGTTCAGTCTGTCTGGACAAGCTGCTTTCTCAAACACACGTAGGCAGTCTGACATACCACATGCTTGCAGATTGCTTTTGCACATGATTAACAGAATAGTATTTTAATTTAAGTGATTATTGATGACCTTACAAAGGCCAATTTATCACCTCAACCCACATTAAAAAAATAATGAGGTTGTGTAAAGTAATTGATGTCATTGTTGGAGAGAAGCAGTTAGCATTTCAGATTTTCCTTAGACATGTGCCATCGATAATACGCCATCTTCCTGTTCAAGCCCTTATTGATCTCAACTTTTGTGATTTCTGTGAAAGCTCACTTGATTTGCAGAACTTCTCCAGGGATTTGTAAAATTTCCCATGTAGCGAGTTATTGACATGTCTCTAAAATGTTCATTTTTAGTGCTTTGGTATTCCACATGAAGAGATGACACCTTGATAGGTCTATATCTCTCTGTTCCTTAGCATTTCCCCTATAAATTGGACACACAAAATATACACCCTTTCACTTGTCAGTTGCAAAGTTCCTCAATCTTCCTGTTGGGTGAGAAAGGGGTATCTATTCTAGAACCTTGCTCTGTTAAGCAGATCAAAACTTCTCTGGCAAATAAAAAGTAGTATTGTGCTCCTAATTTTTGCCTCCTGGAAACATTAAGAGAATTGGTTGGAATAAAATGCAAACTAGCCCTTTGAGACAAGAATGCTT
This sequence comes from Vulpes lagopus, assembly GCF_018345385.1. Classification (NCBI taxonomy): domain Eukaryota; kingdom Metazoa; phylum Chordata; class Mammalia; order Carnivora; family Canidae; genus Vulpes; species Vulpes lagopus. The sequence goes on along the minus strand of NC_054839.1, from coordinate 5,139,503 downwards.
TATATCAAAGACAGAGAACTTCAGAGCTATACTAGTGGAAGCAATATGAACAACCACAAATCTAACATGGGTAAACATGTAGATATATTCTTCCTGTTAATGGGTCATTCGTCTTAGACCTGGTGCATTTCCTAAGAGAAAAATGTCATCAGTGAATCTGGCCTAATGTACTGTAAAACCAGTGGCACAATAGCACAGAGAGCATATATTTCTATACAAAGTATAGAAGGAGAAAAAAGAGAGTGACTAAGTTAGGACTAACCTATTAGGAAAAGTTTAACCTCCTACTCACTCTGATTTTTACTTACTTATTTTTTAAGAGAACATCTCAGATATCTCTGTACTGGAGACTGCAAGACATTTCCCACTCTTATCTCTTCCTCCATCCTGTCAACCACACATGCTTCTCTTCTTCCTGGAGGGAGCGTGCAAGCCCTCACTCCCGGAAATGAGTATTTCTTTCTTCTGTAGGAGATGTTCCCCCAATGGGTTCTTTCCATCTCATATCTCCTAGCTGTACTCCAATATCCCCTCATATTTCAAGATCACTCCCTCAGAGAAGGCTTCCTCGACATGTCACACCAGGTAAGGACTTCTGTTACATGCTGTTAAAGAATGGGATTCTTTTTCTTGCACCCTCCAAGGTGTCAGTGCTTGGTTACTATCTGTCACCTGTGTTCAGTGGTAAGCTCCAAAAGAACAGGAATTGTTGAATAAATGAATAAATGTGGCATGACATTTTAGAGAGTTTTAGAAACCTACAGACAGAACAGATATTGAAACTTCACCTAAGAGTCACATGAGATTCACATGAGATTTCACCACATCTGAACCTTCATGCTACTCCACCAGTTTTGAAATGCAGGAGAGTGTCTGGGAGGATTTTTTTTCCTCATATTTTCACAAGGAATCATTTAATATACAGAAAAAAGAGGAACTTGAAAAGGTCCAATTAGATGTGCTTTTGAGAGAGGTCAGAGTTGTGGCCTCCACACCTGCTTCTATGTAACCAGGCTCTATCCTCAAAATGGCACTGCAGCTTCAGAATTTCTAGATTTTTCCGACCAAGTAAGCACTATCTTCAAAGACACAGACTAAGGATTTTTATCAGATTGCTTCCAAGATTTATTTCTCTTCCTTTACCCCACAACAGCTTGCTTTTTGGAGACACTGGCTCAATGACATCATGCTACCTTGAGTCATAAAATAATTCAGATTTCAGGCTTCTGATATAAGAGAATGAAGTATAATACAGTTATTAAAACTGATCTTTGTAAAGCCTATAAAACTAAGATGATATAGCTAATCTTATTTATATGAAATAATTACTAAGCCCATTATATAACTTAAACAAGTTAGCTGATTACCTCACTTCTTATTATATATTCCAAACACATATGTAGAGAAAATTAATATGCAAATCTAAAATCATGCAATGATGTATGTTAATGGATAATTTCATTATTTTTAAAATAAGTATGTTGGCTTTTCAAATAGATAAATATACACAGAGGAGGTAGTTAAAATTTCTTTTTTTACTACAAATAATTATTTTATTCCATTTAACATACATGATTATACTATTTGTCTGCTGTTTTTCAGAACAACGTAGATATTTGTGTTTTCTGTTCACTTTTTTATACTTTTACTACACTGCTTCCAAAATATTTTTTAGTTCCAGAATGTAACATGCAGAACATTTTGTTTTAAATTTTAAAAAGCACTATGGTATAAGTTGTTAAGAGGTTATCACAGTCATTTTGACTGGGGAATTTTATTTTATTTTTTCAAGAGGCATACTACCTGAAGTATAAACATGCACATTTCTTTGAATTTCACTTCTTAAAAGTTGAAATTCTTAAGAAATGGAAGGAATATCCAGAGAACCAGAGCAGAGTTGTCAGTCCTAGATAATATGTTCTTAAATAGTACTTCAAATCAATCAACTTTGAACAGGAAGAAAGAAAAGAGAGAGAGACAGAGATGAAGTTAGCAAAAATGGAAGAAAAAGAGATTTGAAGAAAGGTCTCTGACATCTTTGTCATCTTTAATTAATATATATATATTAATTATATATATATATAGAGAGAGAGAGAGAGAGAGAAAAGAGAGATTCAGAAAGAGAGAGGGTGCACTTGTGATTTCTCTTGGGCTTGCTCAAAGCTAGGGTGATTAGGCTTAGGGAACAGGGCTTCCTTTTCAGATCCAATTATGAACTTCCTCTTTCAAGAGGCCTAACAGGAATTGTTCATAAGCTGGCTGAGAGCTCTGTTCCAGGAATAAAAATTCCCCATTAAAGACTATTAAGAATGTGGAAAAAAAAGATAAAGCTATCTCCAAAATTCAGTACACTAAAGGAAAATGTTCTTCCATTCAACAAGCATGTATTTGATTTGAAATATTCCACTGGGTCTATAGGGCAGGCCACCTTACCCAGAGAGAAAGACATTGAGTTATCTAAGGCAGAACGAACTAATTGGCAAAACAGAATTACTGAAGAAACAGGTGAAATGGCTGGAAAGATTTCCTGGAAGAGGGGTGCGTGAACTGACTCCTGAAGAAGTGGGGAGGGTAGTATTGACAATAGTGGAATCTAACTTGTACATGGTGCTCCCTCTTCTCAGGCTTTTACATCTCTCAGCTCCAGCTGATCCAGCCAAATGAGGTCAGGAATGTGATTATTACATTTTAGAGATGAAGAAATTGAGGTTCAGAAGTTAGGAGAGTCATTTGGCTGAGATCACCCAGCTTCTGCAAATGACCTAACCAGGACCAGAATTTTTGGCAATCTGGACCCAGAACCTGGGATCTTCCCCTAGATCTCTGCTTCTCTCCATACTAGAAGTCAGCAGTTGAGAGCTACTGAAGGCTGAATGTCAAAAACCATTTTCTGGATCTCATTCTAATCACCGATTATTTGAGAGGTATTGAAAACGGTATTATTGTTTGGTCTTTTCCAGCTCTGACATTCCGAGGACAGAACCTCTCAGGATCAGAAACAGCCCAAGAAAAGGCACTGAGCCACAAAATAACAGGGATGTTACAAAAGAGAGCAACATGGTGGCATAGTGTTAAATTCTGGATGCTCAAATGTCTGATTAAGTATTTTGGGGAAAAAAATTCAGTGCTTTTGAGGAGGTTCTAAGCTAAATATTTCATTGTTAACTTTTTATGGTGCCCTTTGGTCTCCTATTTTAACAAACTAGGAATATTCTGGTGCAACATAACATCTATCTGGCTAATAACAAACCTACATCCTTTTCACTATTTTTAAATAGTGAAATCCTCCCATCTAAGCCCTTAAATAAATCATCAGACATTTAAAGATCGATTATTCAGCATGAATAAAATACATGCTACAGACCAGGCTCTATATTGGGTCCTAATCATATAGCCATAACTTTAAAATGCTTGCAGTATGTATTGTTCAAATCTTTTAAAGAAAGAAATCATAAAGTAGGCAAAATATTTTCCATGTATTTATTATGCTTACTTGCCAAATGTGAATTAGGGTGATTAGTAGAATACCAATTGCTAAAGCAATTGAGGGGGAGTGCAGAGGGCACCTAAAACACCTCCTGAAGATTCTGTTTAGATAATATGACAAAATCAGTGTGGGCTCATAGCACTGTTGGGTTGATTTGCTATTGACAGGAGAACTGTACTCACTAATGTTCATGAATGAAATGATGTCAATGGAGAGAAGAACCTATAGTGGAGGGCACTGTGTTCTCTCCTTCTACCCTTCTTAATGAATATTGTTATTCAATATTTTCAGCACCGCCAAACTGCTAAGAAACATGAGGATAAAGAAAGAATAAAATTTAAAGAAATCAAATGTAAGGAAAATACAGAACAAAAAACCTGAGATAAATTTAACAGAGATAAATGTAAAAACCCTAAATTCAATCTATATCACACATGCATGTACACTTTGGAGACAATTAAAGCAGTTTGATGTACAAAGACTTGGGGATCTTAATGTACCGCAGTTTCATAAGGGCAACGTTTGATAAAGCTATTAAAACATATGAAATATCAGGCTGCTTACAGGACGCCTGGGTGGCTCAGCAGTTGAGTATCTGCCTTCAGTTCAGGGCAGGATCCCAGGGTCTGAGACTGAGTCCTACATTGAACACCCTGCGGGGAGCCTGCCTCTCTCTCTGCCTGTGTCTCTGCCTCTCTCTCTCTGTCTCTCTCATGAATAACTAAATAAAATCTTAAAAATATATATATTAGGCTGCTTAACTTCCCTCTAGAAGGGCTGAGAGATTAGATTTGGATTTCCAAATAATAAGACAGATCAATTTCTACAGAATACATTCACAGCAGGCCAAATCAAATGGAGAGAGATTCTGGAATATATTTATTCATTCATTTGTCCATATAGTCAAACAAACTTATTGAAAAGCTATTCCATAACAGTCAGGCAGGTGGAATACAACATTGAGCAAAAAAGCTAATCCAAATACCTAGCATTGGACATACCAAGGCCAGCAGATTTAACAGATGCTGAGTTTCGTATCTAAACCCAGTTCCGTCTGACTCCAGGGCACATACTACTTTTCTCTTCATAATGTGGCCCTCTCTGTGCTGTCCAAGTAACTTTCCCTTCTAGTAGCACTCCTTACTGTCCAGCAACAGGTCCAAGTCTGCCTCTTGGTATGCTTGAAGAGGTCCCAATTGACTCCTGATGTTTCAGTTTACCCATCAGGGTACTCCCTGAACACACAAATGCACACACTGTTCCAGTTTGCATGATGAAGAATTTGGTCACCTTGCTTAGCGCCATGATGCCAATAGTTTCAATGCACAGCATAACCTCAATTGATTAGGTGTTGGTTGATAATAGGAGCCATGTTAAGGAGGTTTGTGTGAAAGAGGCTTGTCCCAACTTTGAATAGCACCACCATTCCTTAGCTATGTCCTTAATGGACACAGAAGTGACTGCCTCAAGGCTCTGAAATGCACTCCCAAATATTTATGCCGCTCTGTGTGTGGTTCTCACTCTTTGTGTAATGCCCCCTTCTTCTATCTACCAGATATCCCTAAACAGGCGTTCTGTAAGAAAATTAAGCCCTGACTGCCCCAAGGCAGCCATTGTATGTAATGAATTCACTTCCTTCACATGCATCTAGGTGGCAGTGGTTGTATGAATCCTTGGAGGAACTAAGAAAAAGTAATGATTTAAAATACTTTTGGATTTTAATTAGTGGAAAATGTGATTCACTGAGGAACCTCACTTGAGAAAGTGGACCATTCCAAATTCCTTGTTTGCATGACATTTTCAGCATTATATTCCCTATTCTCACAAAGTTCAAGGCTCCTTCATCTTGGCTGCAGGTTAGAATTCTTTGGGAAGCTTTAAAATAATGGTGATGATCAGATGCCATCCCTCTCTATTCCTCTCAAAAAATCAGACTCTCTGGGTTGGGGCTCAGGCATTAGTAGGTGTTAAAAGCTAGCCAAGCATAATCCAAAATGCGTTCAAGGTTAAGGATAACTTCTGTGAATAAATGAAAGTGTGAGGAAGCCAATTGTCAGCTATACCTTAAACATTGACCTCTAGATAGGGTGACAGAGATCCAAAATTGCTTGTCTATGTAAATTCACAACTCCCAACAAGACACTTCAACTTCCTTGGGGCCTTTATTCTTCAACTTCCTTGGGGCCTTTATTTTCAAACACCTCTGACCTTAAGCTGTCACTACCTACATTATCCGTTTTCATTTCTTTTTTGGGATTTTAATAATTTGCCCAGCCAAATAATTTCAGATTATGATCAGTTTCATTTACTACTTTGGACAACAATAAAGGAATTTATATTCATGAAGGCAAAAATGATATAAATGAGACATTCATTTCTTGCTGTATTCTTGTTGCCCATCACAAAGATGCTGCACTTCCTCCCATTGAGCCCAAAAGCCTACTCCCAATCACTGACCCTTCTCTCCAGCCCCCACTCATGTCATCACAATCTTTTCTTTCATCCCCACCTCAAGGTTAGTTTTTATGTTTGATCTTACAGAGAAGTCTGACCAGCCCCTTGTGTTAGCCATGAATAGACATCCACTCCCCACTGTTCTAACTTCACTTCTCAGCAAGTTACGTGTGCATATTCTCAAAAACACTCTGAACCTAAAAATTCTGGCATTAGTAGTTACACCACGAAAAAATGCTCATTTTGTTACAGCTGCCAGGTAAACAAAAAAAGAAAACTGGATTAATTTTATTGTTGTACATTATTGTACATAATATATAATTTTACGATGCATTTTACATATTGTAATAACTTTAGGCTAGAAAATAGACTAGTTGCTATATAATGATGACTGATAACTTTCTGAGGTTAGACTACATTTTTCTTCTACAAATAAGATGATCTTAATTTGTCTGATCTACATCTTAACTGGTCACAGATTTGGCTTTTATGGTAATTTGCCCAGCCAATCCCAAATTAATCTGCTGCTAGATTATGGAGGGCAGATTAAGGAGATAATTCTCTTTTTTCTTGGAAGAACACTTTCCATTTCTTCAGTTAAAAGATGGTTCATTTTGGGTCATGAAAGAAAGACGATGATCATGGATCACATCCTATCAAAAATTCTTGGAGAAGTGAAAGGGAAATATTTCCCTAGAGATCATTTTCCATTAAGTGTGTAAGGTTACACTCCACGATGTTCTGCTGAAATAGAGAGATACATCTTAAGAAACACAGAAGCAGCCAATTTGCCAGCTGATGTGTGGATGAGCACCAGGAGTGAGCAGATCTCTGTGCTTGGATCTCAAGGCCAACCAGTCTTGTTCACTGAAGACACTATGCCACCAGGGAATGTGAGCAAATTAGCTGTCCATTGAACAAGGAGGGGGTGTTAGAACATCAAGAAAATATCAAGTACCAACGTGTGACATCCCTGCCCTATGAAAATATTAAAATATGAAGTGAATTGGCCAATTGCATATCCAATTTTAGAATTTCAAAATTATGTTACCTTTTGAAGAAGTCTGATTTCAGTGCGGTATAATTCCACTCTGTATTGAGTTGAAAATTATTTTGCCAACATGTAAAGACATCTTGTATCAGTCAATGGACTCTACTGTTTCAATTACCATATTTACAAAATTAGGAATTTTATACCAATTTACTGTAGGTTGATTTTCACTGATACTTAAACTTAACATTCATTTTACTTCTCTCTTAGTAGGTGAAGAGACATGGGATCTTCTCTTCATCTGTGCATAAAGATCCATCATCACAAAGATAATGAAATTCACACTAGCTCTATAGTTGTAAAAGGAGTCCATACAATTCATACAAGGCTGTTTGGTTAGATTTTTCTCTCTGTTCATTTTGCCAGCCTAGCCCTTCTGCACCTTTCTTCCAGTTGGCTCTAGAATCCCAAAATGATTTATGCTTTTCCAAATATGAACAATAATAAGAGCTCACAAACACAAGACCACTTAAGTCATTGGACCTACATCATAGAAGGATAGCAGCATTCAACACTTGAGAACACAGAGCTGGGAAGTGAGACAAATCTTGCTCTGTATTCAAGCTCTGCACTTATTAGCTCTGACTTCGAGGACCTGAAATATCCTTTCCAAGATACATTTTCCCCATTTTCCAAATGAAGAGAGTATTTCATCTCACAGAATTCTTGTTTACTTTCAATAGGATGGTGAATATAAAGGGCTTAGCAGAGGGCCCCAAATATTGAGTGTTCAGTAAATGTGGTTACCATTACCAGTCTTTACAGAAAAGTGAAGACACAGAAATACAACCAACTGCCTGGCGTGCCCTTTCTTCTGGGATATCTTATCTCCATGTTGGCTTCCAGATGATGACGATCATCAAATAGTAGATTTGTGGAAGGATTGGCTGTGTTGACAAGATATTTTCCTTCATGGGGCCCTTACATCAGTTTTATTTCTGGAGGCAGATTTGACACATATCACCATTTATAATTTGTTCTCTGCAAGAAATACATGGATGGGGTGCCTGGGTGTCTCAGTCCGTTAAGCATCTAACACTTGGTTTTGGCTCAGGTCATGATCTCAGGGTTGTAAGATCAAGTACTGCATCAGGCTCATCACTGGATGTGGAGCCTGCTTAAGATTCTCTCTCTCCCTTTCCCTCTGCTCCTCCCCTGCTTGTGCACACTCTCCTTCTTTAAAAAGAAAGAAAGAAAAAGAAAAAAGAAAAAGAGAGACCGAAGAAAAGAAATATGTGGACAAAAAGCCCAAGGTGTCAGAAATTCCAGTCACTTGAAAATAACAAAGCAGACATGTTCTCCTAGTTCTGGCCCTGAAACGGATCATAGAGCTGCTTCATGGGCTTCTGAAAATCTTTCCCAGCTGTGGAGCTAAGATGACATTAAAAATAATAGCATCTGGAGGTTGATTAGAAAAAAAAAAATCAAAAGCCAAGTTAGCTCAAAATGATGTTAGTAGATCCATTTGAGATGTTTTCCTTCATTATATTAATAAGTGCATGCAGCAGTTTACCTGCTTTTCTGAGTGACGAATCTATTTGTTTCTTAAATGACTTTTGTGTGATTATATAGGGACATAAAGGTCTATTTCCCATTCAAGAAATGATTACATTTTGCGCTAACTTGCTGACAAATCAAGCAGTTTCAACATAGCTATTAACCTAGCCATTTGCTTCCTGAAGGGAACTGCAATAGTACTGGAGTTTTTCCCCTGCTCAAACAGGCTGATGGTATAGTGTGCTCTTAAAGATGAAAAGGAAGGCCATGGTAAGGGGTAACAATCTGATGCCTGAGATGTGGAGGCCTTTGCTAAATATTAACATCCTCACTATGTAACTGAAGATAGACGGTGAGATAGAGTGGGGGTGGGGGGTAACATTACATAATCGGAACAATGGTCTGACCAGAACAGCTGCTTCCTTTCTGAGAGCATTGCTTTCAGCGAGCAGGGCCCCAAGGGTCCCAGAAGACCTCCTGCAGCCTCCCCAGCCCCTGGAATCCCTGGTTCCTCCTCGCTATACTCACAGCAGTGTGCTGCTGCTGCAGAACCCCACCGATGCTGTGGAGCCAGGGAGTTTGTGTCACATACAAACGAAACTGAGTCAGTGGTTCACCTTAAGAGAGCCACCTTTCTAAAACTGCAAGATGAAAACTTCATCTTAGAAGGCAAGAAGTCCCAACAAGAACAGGAAACAAGCAATCCTGCCCAATGAACGTTGTGCATTTATTAACATATTTGTTCTGCCTTTTAGAGTGTCTTCCGGATACATTTTTAAATACTGCTTACATATGTTCTCAGAAATAATACTTGAAGTTACAATTAGGAACTCAGTGTTTTCCAAAGAGAAAATTCATTTTGTTGAAAAAAAATATTAGGCAAACAATTAAAAAACACCTCCCAAATCTAGAAAAGTTTAAAAAGAGGTAGAATTCACCAGCACATAAAAAAGGATAATTAATAGATTGTGACCAAGTGTGGATTATCTTAAACAGTGGGACTGGTTTAGTATTTGGGAATAAATTAATGACATTTACCATATTAGCAAAATAACAAAATCAAACTTGGGATCATTTTAATCAATGCGGAAAAGGCATTTGAAAAAATTCAACACCCATCCATGATAAAAACTGCCAGCAAAGCATAAAAGGGAATTTGCTCTGTCTCCTAAAGAGCACCTATGAAAAGCTACCATCAGAGTTCATGGTGAAATGGTGGATGTCTCCCCTTAAGTGGAGGAGCAAAGAAAAGAATGTGCGCTCTCACTTCTATGCCTATGTTTGCTTTTTAAGACTCTTAACATTGTGCACAAGCAACATGATCTTATACATGCTGTGGCCATTCATTTTTAAAGCATACTGCTATGTTTTTGGTATTTAAGCTCAAAGATGTCAACTATTATTAATGGGTTGAGGAATGAAGAGTTCACATAACCCAAAAGCTAAAATTGCAAATGTCTTTTTTTTAATTTTACAAATATCTAAACGCTTTTTCATCTTTAATTATTTATCTATTTATCTTTAAAGATTTTAGTTATTTATTTGTGAGAGAGAGTGCTCACACAAGCAGGAGGGAGGGGCAGAGGGAGAGAGACAAGCAGACTTCCCACCGAATGAAGAACCCAACACAGGGTTCAATCCCAGGACCCTGGGATCATGACCTGAGCCAAAGTCAGACATGTAACCAACTGAGCCACTCAGGTACCCCCAAAATATCTAAATTTATATTAGTTATATTTATTTTTTATTTTTTTTTATATTAGTTATATTTAATGGTCAGTAACCACAGTGCTGGGTGGTTGCTGCCCTAATTCCAACACAGCGTTATGTATTAATTTAGTATCAAGAGCACAAAGACAGAGATCATATTTTTGCCGTATTCTGTTATTCTCATACTGAGCATTTAGAGTAATATTATGCCCATGTGGCTGCCAGAGGAGTGATAACATTTAAAGGAAAATAAATACTGACTCCTTAGACAGAGGACAGTGAGAACATTCCATGTTAACAGGACTCACACTAACAAATCCTCTCTAGTTGTTCCCCTTGTGGCTGGTTTTCACCAGGATTCTGTTCTTGGCTGCCTTCTCATTCCATTGCTGGTATATATGTTGGCCCGAGTCTTTATAGTAGGGAATGACAATATTTCTGAGATATCTAAGGGAAACTTCACTTGCCCTTGGATTGTGATTTTAGAAGAAAAGACAACTAGCATGTCTTCCTTCCCCATTGCAATGCTGCACCACATCTTCTCCAGCTTCTTTTGTTCCTGTGCTGTCTTCCCCTGATCGTCCTGTTCTCTATGTTCATTAATTTCCACATCACTCCAAGTTGGTGGGGAACTCCGCTTTTAGCTGGATGTGGTGAAACCAGTTACTCCACTTCTGGAGTATCCTTCCTGGTTTCAGTATTTGTCTCTTGAATCTCTTCTTGAACTTTCATCATGAGACCAGATTTTGCAGCCAAAGTAAATGAGTTTCCCTAGAAAGAGTCTCAGATGCTACTGGGCAGGAAGGAGTGTGGGAGCAAGGGAGAGCGGGGAGAAAGAAATACAATTTACCTTGGGCACCTGGGCAGTTCAGTGATTGAACATCTGACTTTGCCTCAGGTCATGATCCCGGGGTCCTGAGACTGAATGAATCCCTGCATCAGGCTCCCTGTGGGGAGCCTGCTTCTCCCTCTGTCTATATCTCTGCCTTTCTCTGTATCTCTCATGAATAAATAAATATAATCTAAAACAAACAAACAAACAAACCAATTTACCCTTGACTGTATTATCCTTCCACTGTGCTTGAAATTGCAAAGCAAATTACAGATTGCTGACAATTTAAAAGGAATTTACATGCTCTAATTATATGTATACTTTAATATCTGAACTTTTAAAAACAAATGCTTCCATTTAATATTTCAAAATATCTACTTTATCCATTATCACTGCATTTTATGCAGGATCAGAGAATCATAGAAAGAAGAGATATAAGAGGTTTTCTAGTCCAGTATCCTTTGGTTACAAAGGAGGCTACAGAAATACATTTTGAAGCCCTGAGAGATGCTAACTTCCGTCTCTTCATATATTTGCATTAACACTCTACCTTTGATCAACAACAGTGGAGTATCCTAGCTACCCCAGTTGAGGAAAAGGTTCTGTGGAATATATACATAGGTGAGGACAGTGGACTAGTAAAACATAAATAACATATCAAAATATCAACTGAAAAGAGTTGCTTTAACTAGAGTGTGTTAAAGTTTAGTAGGAGGCATAACTAAGTGAGCTAACAGAAGCTAAAGAATGTGTCACATTACTACATTAAGTCAGCAAGTGTTTATTTAGCACCTACTACATACACCATCCCAAGTGCTGGAGAAGCAGGGGAACACATTTTTGCAAAAGTCAGTGATAGTGTTTGTATTGAGCACTGGAAGGAAGAGCAGAAGGTGGTGTGTTTGATGAGCTACTAGTAAGTCTGGTGCTGAAGCATAAAGTATAAAGGAGAAGTAAACACTCAGAAATCAAGCACTTGTTGACTGTGCATATTTATTGCAATCTATTCTTATTTGTGAGGAAGTTAACGTGGCATCTTGCTTGAAACTGGATTTTAGTCAACTAATGAAATTCCATAAATTTAAAATCTAAAAGTTTAAGCCAATTTCTGTCACCGGACTGAACTTGTTTCATAATTCTTGTACTGTGTTGTTGTTCAAGGAGCTCCTTTAGACACAGTCTTATCTCAATCTCAATCCTTGCAGTTATAATTTTCATTTGGCTGCTATTGCATAAAATTTTAAAAATGTCCCTGTCTTCAACCAAGGTGAGCAGGTCACCAATTGTGATGAGTCATCTGACCTTAGGTAATATTATCTAAAAGGTCCCTTTCCAACTCACCAATTAGTGCTTTTAAAAATTGTGTTGGGGAGTTTGTTGGGACTCTCTTCAAGTATCTGGTTCCATATAATTTGCCATATTGACCAAATTCTGGGAAATTTTGGATAATCAGAGAATCATGGAAGAAGGTCTTCCAGACCATTCTCCATTGAATACCCTTAGTACAAGAGAAGCTCAGAAATAGATCTGAAACTGTATGAAATGTTGACTAATTTCTATCTTTATATATTTTTGCATTAAAATTCTACTACCCTTAGTCAACATCAGTGGAGTGCCCTAGTTACTTCAGATTTAGCTGGAAGTAAACTGAGTGAATCTGTGTTGTAAGCTTCATTCTAAAATATTTATAGAATAAGCAAGACAGTCAAAGCTTTTCCTGGCCATGCCTTTGATCCTATTTACAAGTTACTCATTTTTCTTCAACATGTGCATATCTTTTCTTCCTAAGAGGATTCTTTGGGGGTAGTTTGGAGAAATTGATTTATTTTGCTTAGAGTAATAAAAACATATCTAATACTTGCAAATCATAAATGACTTGCAATTTTCAAAAATAAATGTTTAAGTCATTTCTTTTAGAATATAAGACTAAGACAATCCATCACTTTAAAAAATGTATAGCACTGGTATTAATAAGTTTTTTTTTTTCTCTCAATGCACGAGTTAAATTTGTTATAATGTTACAGGAAGGAAGTCTAACACTGGAATGAGCAAAACCACTATCAATTTATTAGGGTCCGTAATTTAATTCTGAAAGCTAAACAAACATAACGATAGAAGAGTTCCATTACGTCCAGTGTCTAGGTTCCAAAGGCTAAAAAAATCTCTTCCTCTTCTCACTCTCTTACTGCATTTCTTACATGCAAACACAGTCTTACTTTACTTAAGCAGGAGCCTAGGGGCCAGGAGTCTACAAAATGGAGCAAAATAGTGGGTGTACAGTGTTAGATGGTGATGCGCTTGCCTGAAGGCACCCACCCATCTAAGTCAACTACCCAGACCCTGTTAACTTTGCTGTGTCAGAATTCATGCCAGGTGCTGCCAGAGTTTCAACTTTTTCCAAAGAAGCTAGAAATTTGGAGTCTTAGATAAAATTTTTGGATTTCTAAAAATATTGTCCACCAATTCAACTTTTTAAAGCACTATGCCAGGCTGTGTGATGGCAGGTAATGTAACCTTGCCATGGTCCTGTTTTCTCATCTATGAAGTGAAATTTTTAATGAGACTTGCTTTAGAGAGGTGTTGGAAATGTTAAGTAAATTTTTTAAAGATTTTATTTATTTATTCATGAGAGGCACAGAGAAAGGCAGCGACATAGGCAAAGGGAGAAGCAGACTCCCTGTGGGCAGCCCAAAGTGGGACTCAATCCCAGGACTCCAGGATCACAACCTGAACTGAAGGCAAGGCAGATGCTCAATGTCTGAGCCACCCAGGTGTCCCTGTTAAGTGAATTTTAACTGCTTAGGATATCTGTTAATATCTAGTAACAGTCACTGTTAACTACTGAATCGGTACTCTTGTATTATTATCATTATCATTAGTATTAGTATTATTACATATGAGACAAAGACCGTGGTTGGAATTGGGCAGTGGCTCTACTTAGTTTGGGGTCAGAAAAGTGAGCAGTATCTTGGGAAGGAATAGATCGTTTTAAAAACTATTAGTCTTTAAAAAAAATAAAAAAATAAAAATAAAAACAATTAGTCTTTAGACACATTCTATAATTTCATTATTTATTCCTCATGACATTAGTAGATGAGGTAGATATTATTTTCATTTTACCAAAGAGGAACTTGAAGCTTACATAATGCTTCTTATAATCAGGCTTGCATGAATACCGATTCCCTGCTCCACCTGGTGCACATTAATGTCTTTCTCAAAAAAGTGGGAATTTAAGTGAATAAAAGGACCTGATGAACTGGCCAGAAACCAGAGATCATGTCTTGGAGATTGGAAGTTACAGACTGGTTAAAAGAGCAGCAAATTGAGGCCATAGAGATTGAAGCCAGGCCAGGAGCCTCAGAACCAGGTGCTGGATCTGGACGAGGTGCCAAAGGCTCAAAGGCCACCAGTTTGACAAAATCAGATTTATTTGACTAGCTGCAAGGAGGGAGGTGACTCAAGAACCGTGGACTGCCATTCCATGAGAGTGAAACAGGAAGCATTTTATCTTTTGGTGACGGGGAAGAAGGACTCAAAGGATGATCTAAGGGAAGTGGGATCAATTTTAGATTGGTTGCTGCTTCTGAGTCAGAAAATCAGGAGGCAGTAAAGATTGGGACTGGGTGCCACCATGGAGCTAGAGCAGTTCAACATTTGTATATACCAGTATAGAGGAGAACAGCAAAGTGGGCATGGGGTATTACTGGTAAGAAAGAGGGCATCATTAGGGCAATCCTCAGCTGCTGCAGGACCTTGGGAGACATGACATTTCCTGTTCACTTTGCAGCTGGATCTAAGTCTGCTAACAACCGGATGCCCTACAGGGCTCTTTGCTTTCCTTTCCAGTCCCTGGGCTTATTTCCATGAGCCTTAGACAGGATTTTACCTTTTCAGGGCTAATAGGAGTGCCGCTGGTGTTAATTACTCACCTGAAGGCTGGTAGAGCCAGAAAGGCCTTACGTTCTAGAAGTGGTCTCATAACAGGAACAAACAGAAGCAAGAAGGCAAGTAGCAAGGTGATAGTATGGCCTTTCCACACAATGCGCCGATGACGGTGCATTGGACCATGGCTTGGGTTAGGCCTTCAGTTCTATAGGTCCACATATAGCACTTTTCAGCACATTAAGAGGGAAAGTTTTAGAGTGATTTCATTAAATAAGACAGATGATTAAAACCAAAATGCTGATTTAATATTTTACCCTTGGAAGTAAAACTATCAGATAGCATGATTTCTGCAGGTAGAACCACATGTTGAAACCTCTCATCACTAGAAGGTTGCCTTTAAAACATCAAAGAAGTCAAGTTAGCCTATGAGTACTGGACTATTTATGGTGTCAAGTGAGATCGTCTGGTCAGTTCATCTAGAGCCCAGGCAGGGCACAGACTGTAGACCAGCTTACCTGTTTTGAAGCTCTGGCTTTACTCCCCTGTGACGTTGAATAACTTATTTAAGTTCTCTGTGTCTGGGTTTTCTTATGGGAAGTAGGGATAATAATTTATTTTATAGGGTGGTCAGGGCGATTAAGGGAGTTAATATACGTCAAGTACCTCGTACAAAATCTAGCACACAGTAATAAAAGCAAGCTAGTTGTTCTCCTATTCTAATTATCTGTACTACAATTACAGATTCCTAATTCTGGTCAGCTTCTGTTTCCATCATGTTCTCGTGGATACTGCCAATGTGTTCTCTGCAATTCTCATCTTACTAAGTTTCCTGGCTGACCAAACTTCCTTCTAGTTAACACATTCATTTTTAAAATATGCTGATAATTCCATTCGGTAAAAATAAAGTCTTTTTGGCCTGGATGGCATTTTTGAGAGGCAATTTTGAGACTCTGTGCTCTAATTACATGCTGATGTTATCTGTAATTTAACTATGAATGGGGACCTATGTCTCCAGGTTTCCAGGTTGAAGTGATGATGGGCTGGCCTGAGTAATTTGGGGATGGTTCTGGGTTCAGGCCTGCTTTAAGGAAACCCACCTTCCCATCTACCTGATTTTTTTTTTTTTTTCTAGTGGAAATTACCATTGTTTGTTCTGTTTCATTTACATCGAGATGTCAGCTCAGGTCTTTGCATGTTTTTCGACTACTGGGCTTCATTTTGAAGGAAAGAATCACTTACTAAAAGAGGTCCGAAAACCACTGATCAAAAATATATTCCTATGATGTTACATGTAGGTGTATCAAAATGATCTAGTATGTGTGGTCCTGCCTAGATAAAGCTGGGTAAGTGTCCTCTTTTTCCCTAATTATTCTCCATTTCTCTGGTTAGAGAAAGCTACACATGTACCAGGCAATCCCAGAATATGCAGGACAAAAACATTGGTCATCAAATAAGTTTTTGTTTGTTTGTTTTGTTTCATTTTTAAAGATTTTATTTATTTATTCATGAGAGACACAGAGAGAGAGCGAGAGAGGCAGAGGCAGAGGGAGAAGCAGGCTCCCTGCAGGGAGCCTGATGTAGGACTTGATCCCAGTACCCTGGGATCATACCCTGAGCTGAAAGCAGACGCTCAACCACTGAGCCTCTCAGCCGTCCCTCAAATATAATTTTAAGGTACACTTGCTGCTTGGCATTCATGATGTCATTTACAAGAATGTAAAGGTGCACAGTGATGGTGACTGAGCAGATGGGGAAACCAGCATGGGGTGGGGCTCAATGCTTAGGATGGACAGACCCTTCCTCTGAGCTGCTCTAAGCCACCCCAGGCACCTCCTGCAGTCGGCAAAACCACCAGGAGCCCACTGCAGTGCCCAGCACATTGGGCTTGAAAAATCAGGAAACCAAAATGAAGAGATCAGAAACTAGATGTGAAGTCGTTTTCCCACTTGTCTCAGCACTAAAGAGCCCTCATCCACGATATGCAATTCTATTTTCTATTTTTTGGAGGACTAGAAGGAATCAGGTGGCAAATCCTATTGATACCGCAGCCCTAGAAACCTTCCCATCCACACCTCATCCCCTTCCTCCTCCTGCCCCTTGGCCATTTAACTAATCCTTGTCCTCTCTTCACCTGAAGATCTCTCAGGCCTCTTAATAAGTTTCTTTCCACTTTTTAATTTAAAAATTAAGGCATCAAGACACGATCATCTAAGTAGCAATCTCTCCCAAATCCACTGGAGCTCATGATAGTCAGCTGTGGATCGGTATGAAATAATTTCAGGCTCGTTCAGCCGTAAGTCTCTATCCCTGCCTCTTACCACTGTGGGCACTTCTAAACCTGTTTCTCACCTTTTCAGGGAGGGGGTCAGACCTGATTCTCAGGTTGTTGTGAGGACAAGATGATACAGTAAATGCATGTACCACACAGATATTTTAATAAACTCCAAAGAAACTTCATTTATTGCTATATACATTTTAGGAAGATGGCAGGGGGAAAAAAACCAATCATTTTGGTCAAGAGAATGCCAAACAACATGACATCTTGTGAAAATGTTTTAGTGGATGTCAACTGAGAGGCTGTTCTATGGCAAAAGGCAATTTGGTGTCCTGTCATCATTCGGACTAGCAATGAAGAACCAAGAACACCAGCTAACAGGGTAGCTAACATGCACAGTAATGTAAGTGAGCTTTCCAAAAGTTTGTATATTTGAAACCAGTAAAGCCTCAGGACCAGTATCCCGTATACAAATAAAAAAGTTCAGGGATCCCTGGGTGGCGCAGTGGTTTGGTGCCTGCCTTTGGCCCAGGGCGCGATCCTGGAGACCCGGGATCGAATCCCATGTCGGGCTCCCAGTGCATGGAGCCTGCTTCTCCCTCTGCCTGTGTCTCTGCCTCTCTCTCTCTCTCTCTATCATAAATAAATAAAAATTAAAAAAAAATAAAGGTAATATCTAAAAGTTTTAAAAAAAAACAAATAAAAAAGTTCAGAAACTATAAAATGGACATGAATGAGTCATGATCCAGGGAGAGCTGTTGGTCTCTGGTATGAAGTGAAAAGAGAAGGGTAGAGCCATGACTACATAACCAACCCAAATGATTCCAACTAGGGAAAGTGTCCTCAGTCATGAAAGTAAATAATCCAGGCTTCCAGTTACGGAATTAATAAGTCATGTAAATAAAAGGCACAGCATTGGGACTATAGTCAATGGTACTGTGACAGCCTTGTCCGGTGGATGGTAGTTACCCCCGTGGTGAGCACAGCATGATGAGACATGTAGAGAGGCTGAAATGCTATGTCATACACCTGAAACTAATGTAACATTGCACCAACTACGCTTCAATTGAAAAAAAAAAAAGTTTAAAAAAATCCTGAATTGAAGCATTCATACTTCTTTTTGAAGCACCTATAATTTTTATTTGGTTGTATTTTATTATGCATGTGCAGACAGAACTGATGAAATTAGTTTTCAGAAATGGGCATTACATTCAAGTGAGCAATATCCTTAAGCTTTGATTCCTTTCCCTTGGCAAGATGCTGCTTGAATGTTTCTTTGAGATCTTTCAAATTTTAATAGCATTATTTCTAATTACTGATAAGCTTTTAAAATCTTAAATTGGGGATGCCTGGATGGCTCAGTGTTTGAGCATCTGTCTTTGGCTCAGGGCGTGATCCCAGAGTCCTGGGATCGAGTCCTACATCAGGCTCCCACAGGGAGCCTGCTTCTCCCTCTGCCTATGTCTCTGTCTCTCTCTCTGTGTCTCTCATCAATAGATAAATAAAATCTTTTAAAAAAAATCTTAAATTGCTCCATGTGTCAAACAGATGCTCCTTAAATGTTTTCTTTATTTTTTTCTAAAAGTTCTGTAGGGCTCTCATGTTCATCTAGGGTGTCTCCATGCTGGATGAGCATAGGTAAGATGGCAAACCAAGGGTGTCAACAACAAAGAAAGGCTTATTTTGTAATTATGGCAAGGTAAAATCATAGAAAAATGTGACAATTTCTGTTTTAAGTTTGTTTTCTCATTGAGATGATTTTTAGTTTGGTATCTGCTCTCAGATACCTTACATTGCAGTGCAGAGTGTGTGATGGGAGGGAGCCCTAGGGCTTAAGGTGGAAACCCATTACTGTCATAAGAGAGAATGAATATAAGGGTCTAAGCTATCCAGTTGATTTCCCTCACAGTGTTGGGTAGGGTAGTTAAAAGGAAGCAAAGAAATTTAACTATGTATATTAAACTTTTGAGTCATATTAAAATGCTTTAGGGTCACAATTTTTAAAATAACCCAAACATGAAAAACCAAAACAAAATGGCAAATCAATGTTGAAACAGTGGCCAAAATTGAACTGAAACAGCAAGCTCACAAGTGCAGATTCCTATGATGCTAAGGACGATATTTTTAAATCCTGTGTTTAAGACTAAAGCATAGGAATGCCTGAGTGGCTCAGCGGTTGAGTGTCTGCCTTTGGCTCAGGGTGTGATCCTGGAGCCCCGGGATCAAGTCCCATGTTGGGCTCCCTGTGGGGAGCCTGCTTCCCCCTCAGCCTAAGTCTCAGCCTCTCTCTGTGTATCTCTCAAAAATGAATAAAGTCTTTAAAAAAAATAAGACTAAAGCATAAAGGCATAATTTATCTGAGTAGTCCCTAAACACAGGCAAGACAGTAAAATAAAGAAGCTTAAAAATACATTTTTCTGATGTGTAGAATAATTTATAGAAAAAAAAAATTAGCCTTCCTAATGGTTAAAAGTGTGAGAGAATATGCAGTCAATTTGTTTCAAGAAAGAAAAATTCATTACAACACTGGAAATACCACATATATGAACAGAAGTATTAATGCCTATTTTTAGAAAAATTCTCAGTTATAAATATGTCCAAATATAAAGAACACCTTCTCTTTAAACTAATTTTATGTAGTTGCAATTATATTTAGCTCCCCTTAAAGGTTTTCTAGTCTCGTATTTGCAAGTGGGCATGTCTATAAAATGCCATCTCAGCATATTGTGGTTTGCACAATGGCAGTCAGTGCATAGTAGGTGCACAGAGACTATATTTTAAATAAATACTTGTTAGGAAGTTTATATTAAGTAATTCACTAAAAAAGGACCTAGAGAAATCGTTAGTGACACTTAATTTGTTTTCAAATGTGGTTATTAAAATGTGTTTTGCATAATCCAAACAGTCCTTCTGGTAATATATTTAAATTTGCATCATCCAATTTTATTAGCAACATGAAGTATTTCATCTTTAGTATTCATATTAACCATCCTAACTAATTTTCTTTTTAGTTTTGGTTTTCCTGGAATTATCTTTTCCCATTTTTCCTTGCATATACTTGACTACTTTAATAATGTCTACGATAAAAATTGATTATAAAATCAGGATTCACTTTAGGCATAGAATATCCACCAAAATCTTTTTTTTTTTTTTTTAGATCGTATTTATTTATCTGAGAGAGAGAGAGAGAGTGCATGAGCAAAGAAAGAGTGGCAGAGGGAGAGAGAGAGAAGCAGAGTCCCCGCTGACAGGGATACCTGATATGGGGCTCAATCCCAGGACCCTGAAATCATTCCAGGACCCTGAGATTGTGACCTGAGCAGAAGGCAGATGCTTAATTGACTGAGCCACCCAGGTGCCCCGCACCCCACCGAAATCTTTTGCTAAGAATATTACTGAAAATTTCCTGCTTATCATACTAAGATAAAGATGTTTACTTGGTGCTTTCCTTTAACTGAGCATTTTAACCTAGTCATCTTATGGTATGCAATGCTAACATGGATTTTCATCAATTTGGATTATTTAAAGAGAAAAAAAATCTAGGTAGAACAGTCTGTGATTTGGTGTCTTCACCCTTTAGTAATTTGATGTGGCCAATTCTATTGCCCACAGATTTCTGGAGACTATTAGCTTTTTGGCGGGGGGGCGCGGGGGGGGGAGGGTGGAGTAGCACTATGAACCCAGCAAATCAGAAACCACCTTAACATCCTTATATCTTAGTATACCTACATTCTCCAAATGAAAGAAGAATGTTGGAATGGTGCAGAAAAAAATTACATTAATGAAAAATAAAAGGGAAAAACTAAGGCTTAGAATAAACCTTGACTAAATGCACACGATCATTAAACCTCTTATTTGTTTTCATGGGCCATCCTAGAGCTATGTCTTGACTGTTAAAATATATTTATATGGATAGTTCCATTTTGCACAAGACATTGTTCTTCTTAATTATTTACTAAGAAAGAGTAACAGTTTCTATACACGTCTTTTTTTTAAATAAAAGAATTCATTTAAAAAAAGAATTCATTTTTTAAAGATTTTGTTTATTTTAAAGAGAGAGAAAGGAGAAACAAAGGAAGAGAGACAAACAGACTCTGTGCTGAGTGTGGAGCCCAATACCGGACTAGGTATCAGGACCCTGAGATTATGACTTGAGCTGAAATCAAGAGTCAGATCCCTTGGGGAAGCCCGAGTGGCTCAGCGGTTTAGCACCGCCTTTAGCCTGGGCATGATTCAGGAGTCCAGGGATCGAGTCCTGCGTCAGGCTCCCTGCATGGGATCTGCTTCTCCCTCTGCCTGTGTCTCTGTCTCTCTCTGTCTCTCTTTCTGTCTCTCATGAATAAATAAATAAAATCTTAAAAAAAAAAAAAGAGTCAGATGTCTAACCGACTGTACTACCCAGGTGCCCCACAAATATTCATTAAAAAATGTTTTTCTTTACTGTTTCATTAAGGAAATTTTAAAAAATATGAAAAATAAAATAATAAGATAATTAACCTGCAGCTACCCATTAGCTTCAAAGATTATTAACACTTTGCTGATCTTATTTCATCTATTCCTACACACATGCCTTTTAAACTTTTTATCTGGAAATAATTGTAGATTCACAAGAAGGTGGCAAACAAAAACAAAAAAAATATACAAAGAAGTTTCATGAACTGTTCATCAAGCTTCCTGCCTAGTACATCTTGCATAATTATAGTTTACTATGAAAAGAGAAAACTGACCCACTGATAGGGTTGATCAGTTTTCAGATTTCAACAGTTTTAAAAACACATGTGTGTGCATTTGTGTATGTGTGTGCATGCATGCACATGCTTGTTCTGTGCAATTTTATCACTTGTGTATTTTCATGTAACCACTGCTACATTCAAGTTACAGAACTATTCCAAACTCCCTTCTACTAGCTTATTATAGGCATACCAGCACCCTCTGTCTACAATCCCTAATTCCTAAAAACCACAAATCTGTTCTTTGTCTCTATAATTTTGTTATTTCAGCAAATGTTATACAAATGGAATCATACAATATGTAGCCTGTTAAGATTGGTTTTCCCCACTCACTAGAATTCCTTTGAGATCCATCCAAGTAGTTACTTGTATCTACGGTTTGTTATTTTTTATTCCACTCCATGGACAGACCACTGTGTGTTTAACTATTTACTCACCGAAGGGCATTTGGGTTGTTTTCAGTTTGGGCTGCTTACAAATAGAACTTTTATTACCACTCATGTAAGTTGTTTGTGTGAACATAAATTTTTCATCTCTCTGAACAATTACTGGGTTTAGTTTTGAAAGAGACCAGCAAACTATTTTCCAGAATAGCTGTGACTTTCTCCAGGTTCACTAGCAGGGTATGAATGATCCCATTTCTCTGCATCCTCACCAGCATTTGGAGTGATCTCTATGTTTTCATTTTAGTCATTCTGATAGATGCATTGGGGTATATCGTGGTGGTTTTAGCTCCATTTCCCCTGGAGCTAATGGTGCTGAGCAGAAAAACTCATCTTTAATTTGAATGACCCCATGTAATTCATCTGTGATTTATTTCTTCATTGGAATCTATCATAATGTTTTTAAAAAATATATGTCATATTTTTATTTGGGACAGATTGCTTTTCGTAGCTAAGAGGAATTCCAGTATGTTCTTTTATCTAAATCCATTTAGTACTTTTTATGTTCTTATTTCCCTAAACTTTTGGTGTGTTTACACATTTCTGATTTTAAAGTAAATTCCATTCAATAGAGACATGTGAAAAAAAACTGAAGGGAGATAAAGGAATAAGAAAAACACATGCCTAAAATCTCATCCCTCAGAAATAATCCCATATACCCACAGACACACACACACACACACACACACACACACACACACACACACACAGTTAGAAAATTGGAATTGTACCCTCTATATTTTGCTTCCTACCTTTTTAAAATCTAGTGTATCATGACTTTTTCTCCATCATGGTTATTCTACATCATTATTTTTCTTCGCAGCATAGTATTTCATTTCATAGACATTATTTATGGAAGGAATTCCCATTTTCTCCATATTAAAACTACTGTACTGATGGTACTTTTATTCACTTGTCTTTGTAATATTGTATACTTTTTCTAAGGCTAATTTTCCAGAAGAGATATTGTTTCCTCAAGGACTATCTATAATTTATGCTGGTTACTCCCCTCCCACACTATTTGTGTCCTGGTTTGCTTATTCTTACATTGAAATAAAGAGATGGTCAAGAGGATACGCTGACTCTATGGCAAAATCCTCTTCTACATTGTTCTGCAAGCTTATTATTTATGTCCTCCAGATGACAAAAATATAGAACGCCACTAAACAATTGCAAAGTACATTGGTTGTGCAGAGGCATTTATGCATTAAGAAGTCTGGCAATGTCTGCAGTAATCACATGGTCCATTCTGAGCCAGTAGACATATGTTTGCCTTGTGAGAGCAGAAGCAGCGACCTTTTTCCTCACCACTGTACACTTAGCACCTGACATTGCTCGACAAATAGTAGATATAAAATAAATATTTGTCTCATGAACAGAGGAGGCTCTGCATAGGTGTTTGCATTTCATAAATGTGTGTTCAGCCCTTTTGTGAGCCCTTTCATGAACAAGAATGTTTCCCGTAGTCACTTTTCCTGGTTTGCCAAGCTGGTTAAATCAGGAGTGGCCGGTAGCTAAGTCATAAAATAGCAACATTTTGCTTTCCAAGTTTTATTATTACTATTGCTATTATTAGTTACTACTACTATTATTATTTCCCTGGAAAGATCGCTGTAAACGCTGGCTGCCCTCTTGCTTCCTTGGTCCTTCCCCTTTAGAATTCACCCAAACTAGACCTGACAGGGGGCTCCACACTTAACTCCCTCTCTCCTCTCTCCACAAAACTTAGCAGTCTCAGTCCAGTCACTCTGGAAAGCTTATTTCTACTGAGTGGCACAATCTCCTAGATATGTTCAAATCTCTGCATTACTAATAAATAGGAAAATCGAGAGCTAACTTTTATGGAGCTTTGGCAAGACACACCATACTGAGCACTTTATAGGTATTGTTTATCCATTGTCTTTCTGAGCTCTCTCAGAGGGTTGTTTCTATTAGTCCCATTTCACAGAGGAAGAAATGAGTCATGGCAGGTAGAAGTAAGTGGCTAAGGGTCACTTACCCGTCAAGGCACAGATTTGCGCTGTGTGCGTGTTGAATTCAAGCCCAGGGGTAGCATCCACCATCAACACCACTGCATTTGAAGCCAGCCATCTGGTGTCAGGGCTCCCAGTGATTAAGCTCCACAATAGCCATAGACACTGGAGCACAAGACCCTACCTGACAATTGCAGCCACTGCTGAAGTACAGGGCTGTCTGCACTTGAACTTTCTGGGCTTCACTTGGGAGGGTGTTGGTATGATCTTACTGCAGTCCAGAGCATCTAAAAGGCTTCTGATCCAGCTCTGATTCCTGGGGAACTGATGGCTGTTATTTCAAATACAGGGTCATTTTAACCCTTTGTCTTCTGTTTACCTCCTGCCAACCCCCCCCCCCGCCCCAGGCTTGAATTTGCTCCCTTTCTTCGACATATAGTGTTCATTAGCTTCTGACTAATGACCCTCAGGCAGCCTTCCTGCTCTGTCCTGAGCTCCATGTCACCCTGTGTCTTGGCCCCACACGGCAGGTACCTTGCTCAAACCTGACACCAAGCCGTGTCTTTCAACCAGTGCCCAATCACTATGCGACAATGACTGAAGTGAATTTGACCAAAAAAGGGGAAAAGAAGCATGCAGATATATTAAAGCGATAATTTGATTTTTTAACATTGTTCTTCTCTTTCTGATACTTTATCCTAAGGAGAAATTCCTGTATTTGGAATTTTAGTCACATGGTATGGTCATCGAAGAGACAATTTCTCATAGTCTGGTAACTTGGACCACTTCATCCTACCCTAGCATAGAGTTGGCTTTGTCCACTAAAGTGGGGAGATAGAGTATTTATATAATAATTACAGGGAAGAATGGGAGGGATAGTGTCCAGGATGTGTCATGGCCCAGATTGGTGGTCATATGCACATGTCCACATTTGTGTTTAGGTACTTTTGTATGCATTACTTTTTTTAAAGAATTTTATTTATTTATTTTAGAGAGAGAGAGAGAGAGAGAGAGAGAGAGAGAGCACAAGCAGGGGAGCAGCAGGGAGAGAGGGAGAAGCAGACTCCCAGAGGAGCAGGGAGCCCAATGCAAAGCTGGATCCCAGGACCCTGGGATCATGACCTGAGCTGGAGCTGTAGGCAGATGCTTAACCAACTGAGTCACCCAGGCTCCCCTTGTATGCATTACTGATTCATTCAATCATTTGAGAAACAACTAATGAGCACCTATAAGTTGCCAGGAGATTTTTTTAGGTGACAAGGGTCCAAAAAACCCCCACACTTGTGTATACAAACAACCCTGGGATTGTTTTTGAAAGTTAAACATCTAAAAGTAGCACAATACACATATACGTTAGGGATTCAAAGGAATAAGGATGCTATGCCCAAATAGGGTTCACATAGGCACTGTCTTTTTCAAGCTAATGTGATAGGAGCCGAAGGGCTCTTCCTGGCCTCTGAATGCCTGCAGAGCCCAGCTGTGCTGTCTGAACATCGCATGGGCTGTGGGCAGGCGGGACCAGAGGATGGGTTGGGTGACATGTGAAAACGGAAGAATTGGTTGGGAAACCTTCATTGTCCCAACTAGCGAAGAAAGACTGACCTAGATCATTGACAATGGAACCATAAGAATGAAATGGATAAAAAGGGAAGAGGTAACATTGCAGAGGGTATATTTGGAGGGTAAAAGAGATAAAGAAATTAAAGTGACTGAGGAGATTTAAGCAAGAATGCCGGTAGGATATAATGAGTTTTCTTTAAAAGTCTGGGAAGATAATGCTCAAGCAGGCTGGTAGAAGTAGGTAAAGAGCAATTGATCCTGTCGTCAAGAGCTTGGGGAGCATGGAGGTCAAGACACCACTCTGCCCCTAGAGCTTAGGAGAGAGATTGGTGCTAGAAATGTAGGTTAGCGAACAAAACTGTGTTTAATAATAATAGCGAACATCCACACAGCTCTTAATATGTGTCAGATGCTATTCTCAGTCTTTTAAATATAGTAACATGGGCCCCCTGGGTGGCTCAGGGGTTGAGCGTCTGCCTTTGGCTCAGGTTGTGATCCTGGGGTCCTGGGATCAAGTCCCACATCGGGCTCTCTGCAGGGAGCCTGCTTCTCCCTCGGCCTGTGTCTCTGCCTCTCTCTGTGAGGCATTATTTATCATGAATAAATAAATAAAATCTTAAAAAAATAAAAAGTAAATATAGCAACTTATTTTATCATCATAACAACCCAAGCGAGAGGTCTCATCAACATTCCACATGTTGCAAACAGGGAAACAGAGGCACACAGAGGTTGGATGCCTTGCTAGGATTCCACAACTAATAAGGGGACAGTGTGGACTGCCTCCAATGACCTCTCTCCTTCACCACCAGGCATCGGCCGATTTGGCCACCTCCCAGGTGTCTGTCCAAGGGAAGCTGGGGATTGAGACATGATGAGGAAAATGACAGGAAGAAGGCACAGGCACTGAGAGTGTGACAGAAATAGTGACACACCTTCCACCATAGGGCCCCCTGGAAGCCAATCCCAGTGCCCTGAACAGGAGACAGATCTTAGAATCGCTCTAAGAGTTACATTTAAGGTCCAAAGGGCTAGACGACACCATAAAGGCGACCATGTAGCCAGAAGATCTTCAAAACACCGACATCTAAAGGGCTAGGGGAAGTCAACGTGGGAATGAGAACCCCAGAAGAGGAATCATCCCAAGGGAGGTAGGGAAACACGGCAGTGCCCATCCCAGAATGGCAGGGACAGGCAGGCCCCAGGTGGAGAAGGTGGCTTCTGGCCAGCGTTGGGGAGGGCAGGAAGACCAAGTGGTGAGGACCAGGAAGAGAATGGGATGCAGGCATCTGAAAGACTTGATGCACCTGAGGATTTTCCCAGAGCTGTTTCTGCAGTGATTTGGGCAGCCAGCTATGAGGGGCTGGAGTACAGGAGCGAGATGACCAAACAAGCATGTCACTGAGGCTACTGCCCAGAGTGATTGGGGGTGTGGGAGCAACGAAGCACCAGACGTGTGCTTAACGTGGGGACAGAGGAACAGGAGGCAGATGGGCCATGTGGAAGGTGTCTTACGGATGCCACGGGCGGATCCCCCAGCCTCTGTGGCCTGAAGCAGCTTCAAATCTGGCATGGAGTAAGGCTCTGCCAACCTCATTAGGCCTCCCTCGTCGTTATAAAGCAATAATTTGCAAGACGACGAAAGAATCCAAATTCATGTTGCCAATACTAAATATTTAACCAATGGAAAATATAGGCTTGGAATGGGCTGTGCAAACCTCAAACGATGAGCTAAATTTTAAACACTTTGTGCCCTGGAGACGATGTTTCAATCCCTGACTGTGCCAGATGGGGCGTGAGTCACAGAACAGGAAATAACACTGGATTTCATATTATTTTGCTTACACAAAGGATGTGGACCTTTGGAAACCAGCTCCCCTGTAGATGAAATGAAAACCCAAAGGGAGGCAATTAGGATGACCGGGCTCTGCTGAGCAGACCGTGCACGGACCGCAGGCTGGCTCAGAGCTCTGACACCAGGGCTGGCAGGAGCCTGCCAGCACGTCAGCAGGCGGAAATGTCTGCTTCTCTTGTGCCAGGATGCAGATGCAGATATAAGGACTCATCCCTGAGATTTATATAACCGTGTAGACTTGTCAGTCGGGGGAGGAAGGCCTGGGATGAGTTAATTAGGTTTTCCTGATCTCCCCTCCTAGTTATTATATTGTGGGTGTCTCAAGATATCTTCTTGAAGCACATTGGCTAGATTAGATGAATTTAAAGCTTTATAATAACATACTGTGTCCAGATCACTTAGGGGTTATAATGCCCAGAACAAACAGCACTTAATAAGCCATGAGTGTGTGAAATAATAGGAGCTTCCGGAATGACAGGGCACAGTGTCTTTTTAAAAATAGGTGCAACAAGAAGCATATTTAAATAAACGCTTGAGAGATCTCGGCCTCATTTTCTCTTTTCCACCAGCACTTTTATTCACTGTCCTCCTCGCTGGTTCTCACTTCTGCTTTACACTTGAACAGATCTCTTCCCTTAACCAGGAAAATTAGTCCTCTCTTGACTTCACCTACTCTCCATCGTCGCTGATCAGTTCCTTTCTTTTAACTATCAGACTTCTCAAATAAAGAAATTGTGCATGATTCTTTCCAACTTCCCACCATCTTTGACTTTTGCCAACTCCTAAATGACATTTATCCCCCCAAGGTTCAACAGTTGTACGAGTGGCAAAGGTCAAAAGTCACCTCACTGGCCCAACAGAGTGGACTGCCTTCAGCCTTATCTATTGGATGTGAATTCCAGGGACAGGGCACGGCTCTCACCTTGTCCTGCTTGCTTGCCCTCTGCTTTATCGCTCCCGTGATTTCACACTATTTTCTTCCTTCCTTGATCCCTCTCTCTGTCTGCTCCATCTCCATCCTTCTATCATGTCCTGATCCACCTTTTTCCTCTGACCTTCTTGCTGCCCACACCTCATCCTGCTTCTCCACCCCTCTTCCCAGCCCAACTTCACCTTAGTGCCTTAGCTCAGCACACCTCAAGAGTCTCATTCTCAAACCAGCACTGTCGCTCTAGCAGGTGAGACAATGCTGACCCACAGGACCCACTGGTCTTGCCAATATGCTTGTTTTCACCAGCCAAGACGCGCTTAACATTGAAGCGTGGTTTTGAAATGGGGAGGTTTTTACAGTCTGGTTTCTATAGAAAATGTGAACAATCTGGAAATATTTCTGTGTCACAACCAGCTGAATGACATCATTCTGGACAGAACATAATCCCTACACTCACCCCAGAGGTCCCTCCAGGGACTGCCCACCATTCACATGATTTTCCTGGGCCCATAGATCCTTTCTTGAGATTGTGTTGTTACGGTGGTTGTTTGCTAGGAGTTAAATCTTCTTGCCATTAGGCAGATGAAAGAGACTTATGTGTTATTACCAGTATATTAGGGGCTGGCTAGTGAACAATTTTATCACGTTAAATTAAAGTGCAATGGGAGTGTTTTTAATAATCCAGTTTTTGCTTTACTTGGCAATAGAACACATTGTCTCCCAGTTAAATTAAGTACTTAAATGCTAATGTTTAATGAAATTCCAAGTTACAGTGAACACCTCAACAATTCTATGATTGAACATAAATACTACCTTATTTTAAAAAAAGACTTAAAGCACTTTCAGGTTCACAGCAAAGTTGACTAGAAGATAGAGATTTCCCATATAGCCCGTCCCCACACATCCCCCACTATCCACATCTCCTGATCGAATGGCATATTTATTATAACTGATACACTCTGGTGTCACATCATCATCACCCACAGTCCAGAGTTTACATTAGGGCTCACTCTTAGTGTTGTATATTTTATTAGGTGTTGATAGATGTACAATGACACATATCCAATGTTTTGGTATCATGCATAGCACTTTCACTGCCCTAAAAATCCCCTGTGGTTCACCTATTCATCCCTTCTTCCTTCCTAACTCTTAGCAACCACTGATCCTTTTGCTGTCTCCATAGTTATACTTTCTTCTAAATGTCACAGAGTTTGAACCTTCCAGTAGGCAGCCTTTTCAGACTGACTTCTTTCATTTTGTGATATGTATTTAAGGTTTCTCCATGTCTTTTCATGGCTTCATTGCCTTTTTTTTTTTTTTTAGCTCTGAATAATAGTGCATTGTCTGGATATTTATTTAGCACTCACCTACCTGACATCTTGGTTGCTTTCACATTTTGGCAATTCTGAATAAAGCTCCTATAAACATCCATGTCAAGTTTTTGGGTGGACATGAGTTTTTCCAGCTCACCAGATAAATATCCTGGATTGTCTTACCTTATTTTGCAGTGCTCCTTTAAAAAAAAAATCTTTCGTTTTCTTTCTTTCTTTCACACACAGAGAGAGAGAGAGAGAGAGAGAGAGAGAGGCAGAGACAGGCAGAGGGAGAAGCACGCTCCCTACAAGGATCCCAAATCAGGACTCGATCTCAGGACCCCGGGGTTAATGACCTGAGTCAAAGGCAGATGCTTAACCACTGAGCCCTGCAGGTGCCCTTTGCAGTGTTCCCTTTTTTATTGTAGGATTATCAAAATACTAGGTAGTTGGGGAAGGGAGCTGTGAGGATCTTCTTCATTGCTACAGACTATTAACAATCCACATCAGAGGGTAGAAGAATAGCCTAGAATTGGAATTTGTCAAGAGTTAGGACTTTCTTTCTCCTGACACCACTGTGCCTATTTCATTCAGAACTTGAGCACAAGATACTATTTTTCGCTCAAGTGCATTGCATAAAAGTGAAAGCAATGGTCAACACCTACACCACACTATCACTGAGATTTATGTTGCCCATGATATTTATCATTAACTTTTCAGAATTTGTGTATTATCTGAGTAATCTAACAACTTCAGAATTCTTTGGTTGAGACCAGTTGGAATCACGCAAATAAATCATACCACATCTAAATGAAACTCTCTACTTGGCCTATTCAGTTTAATAAAACATTTAAAGATTCTAAACAGTATTTCCTGTCTCTGCATCAGGCTTTTTTACTCCCTGGTGCACAAATGGGGAAACTCTTCCCACTATGAGGGTTTCCAGAAAGAGTCTTATTTTCAGCGACGGTACAGGTCCTATGACCCTCCGTGTGCATTCTAAGATTTCTTAGGGCCTTTATTTCAGAAAAATGAAACAGAACTCATCTATGCTCAGGAGTGGTTTATATGGATGGCACGTGAGAAGTATATGTGAGAAGTCATGTTCATATATTTAAAAAAAAAAAACCTGGTATTTAAAATCAAACAATATCATCTCATTAAAGAAATGAGATTTGATCGATGTGAACTTTCCACAACAGTTGCCATAATATGTTCTCTGTCACCACTAAGCAGCTCTAGAAGTTACTGTCTTCATTTAGTTCAGGACTTTAAAATGATGACATTTATATGGTATCCACTGACTTGAGAGCAAAAGGCAGAAGAACATCAGGTAGAAAATAACATACAAAAAGATTCAATGGTCACATCACTGGAAAGAGCCTTTCCTTAATTTTTACAAGAAAGCTGAATAGAACGCTTTAACGGTGAAGAAGTTTATATCCCAACAGTGAATGGTCTGGTTTGAAGTAAAACCTCTACACATTATTGACACAATAATGTGTCCATGGAAGATGAGCACTGGAGGAGACAGTCGAGGATTTGCTCTGAATCCCTCATGTTGCTGGTGAGGAATCTAAGACCTGCCATGGTGAGGTGGCATGCCCATGGTCACCCTGTTAACCAGCCAGAGGCCAGGAAGCATGAGCATTCTCGCTGGACCTGTGAGAAGCACAGCAGGTGAAATCAGGAGACCATAGAAGATCACTGAGATTTTCAGACATGCAGAACTAACACTGGCATTGATATAATTGATGAAATAATATGTTAAGCAAATTTGCTTCTACAAACAATGTGCTGAGGCCCCAGAATTTGTGGTAGGCAGGAGAGAAGCAGGAAGGGATTCTATTCCCTAATTTGAGTACTTACTAGCATAAAACCTCATTAGGAGGATGCTTAATATTTCATTTGCTGAACTGGTAACTCTATCTTTCTAGGCTAAGATAAAACAAAAGCAATATATGTGGTTTTGAACATACTACAATTTACTTATTGTTAAAAGCTTAATGGCCCAATTGAAGATAACATGAACAGATGTAAATAGAAATCTAAGATCATCTTTTAAACAAATGTTCTAATATTTGTTTTGGTTAAGAAAGCCCAACAACAACAACAAAAAAACACTTCCCAAGCATGTTTCCATTGATTTATTTATTTATCTTTGGCAACCTCATTCAAGGTTATTTTCTTTACTTGTGCAAGTGCAGAATCTGATAGTCTTCAGAGATATTTCCAAATGCAAATACAGACGTTGCCTCTCTCTCGCCTGCTCATTTCTGTATGGTGAATTCTTCCTTACATCATTCAGGCCACATAGTTTAACTGATAGGCACTCCACAGCACTATCCTTGAGTAATCTCTCATGTGCTATGCTTATCATTTTACTGCTCTCAAAAAACAAAGCCACAGGAAGAAAATAATACAGAGGGAAACATTTTGCATTTATACATTTGTTCATTTGTTTTTTGGTTCAAAAAAAACCCCCATCTACTTAATGCTGATTTCATTCTAGACACAGTATAGACAAAGGAAAGGCATATCCTATGGCAGAAGAACAGTTCAGTTTGATGAGGGAGAGGGAAGATAAATAAGCAACCAGCCCTCACATATGGCACAATGAGCAGTGGAGAATCACTGTGACAAGAGAGATAAGGGGCACTTTATTAGATGGAGGAGACCAGCAAGACCTCTGGGGGAAACAGTACCTGAGCTGGTCTTTACCTAGTAAGAATGAGCACAAAGAAGCAATATATCATTGTGGTTTTGATTTGCATTTCCCTGATGATTTGTGATGTTTAGCACCTTTATATACCTGTTGGCCATTTGTAACTGTTAGGATGGCTTTGTCAAAAACAAACAGTAAAATAAAAAGCCAAGACAACAAATGTCAGAGAAGATGTGGGGGAAAAAAATGGAACCCTTGTGCACTGTTGTGGTGGAAATGTAAATTAGTGCAACCACTGTGGAAAAACAGCATGCAGATTCCTCAAAAAACTAAAATGGAACTAGCATTGATCCAGAAATTCTACTTTGAGTAGAAGTTCAAAGGAACTGCAATCAGAATCTCAAAGAGATACCTGCACTCCCATATTCATTGTAGTATGATTCGCAATGGCCAAGACATAGAAGCAAACTAAATGTCCAGACAGATGAATGGATAAAGAAAATATGGTATGGTATCGACATGCAATGGAACATTATTCAGCCTTAAAAAGGAAAGAAATCTTGCCATTTGTGACAACATAGATGAATCTGGAGGTCATTATGCTAAATAAAATAAGTCAGTCACAGGACAAATACTGCATGATCCCATTTACAAGATGAATCAAAAATTACCAAAGTTGGGACATCTGGGTGGCTCAGGGGCTGAGTGTCTGCCTTTGGCTCAAGGCGTGATCCTGGGGTCCTGGGATCAATTCCCATATAGGGCTTTCCAAAGTGAGCCTGCTTCTCCCTCTGCCTATGTCTCTGCCTCTCTCTGTGTGTCTCTCATGAATAAATAATAAAATCTTTTTTAAAAAATTACCAAAGTCTTGGAAGTAGAAAGTAGAATGACTGGTACCAGGGGCTGGGGGAAGGACAATACAGAGAGGTGATGGTCAAAGGCTACAAAGTTTTGGCTATACAGGATGAATGAATCTGAGAAATCTACTGTAAAACATAGTGTCTATCATTAACAATACTGTATTGCAATCTTAACATTTTGCTAAGAGTGTAGGTCTTATGTTAGGTGTTCTTACTAGATGGATAGATGATAATTATAGATAGATAGATAGATAGATAGATAGATAGATAGATAGATAGATAAAGGTAGAAGGAAACTTTTGGATGGAAAGGTGTACGGCATAGATCATTCTGATTAATTCACGAATGAACACTTACCTCCAAACTCATCAAAGTGTATATATTAATTATATACAGTTCTTGTATGTCATATATATGTGTTTATACATGTGTATGTGTGCAGACAGGCAGATGACAGCAAGAGAATTAAAAAAGAAGTTAAAAGAAGCAGTGGGAAAGGCACTCCAGGCAGAAAGAACAGGGTGTGCAAACCCCAAGAGCCTTGGGCTGCCTCACTCTCAGGAGTTGCCAGAGGCACACAGGGAGCACCATCAGAACCTGGACCGACAGAAGGAGAGAAGAAACTATCAAAGGAGGAGCATGCTGTTCGGGGCAGGAAATGCCTGCCAGGTAAAGTCAAATGCCACTATTTCCCAGGGTTGTGATAGAAAAAGGAGCATGTGATAGATCAAGTACAAAGTGAAGTTCAACAGGGAGGCATTTAAAGTTTAAAAAGAACTTCCTTGACCTTCAACATGTTTTTGGAACTAAGGAAAACTGCTTTGATTTATGTACTCTTTTTTTTAAATAATAAATTTATTTTGTATTGGTGTTCAATTTGCCAACATACAGAATAACACTCAGTGCTCATCCCATCAAGTGCCCTCCTCAGTGCCCGTTGCCCATTCACCCCCACCCCCTGCCCTCCTCCCCTTCCACCACCCCTAGTTCGTTTCCCAGAGTTAGGAGTCTTCATGTTCTGTCTCCCTTTCTGATATTTCCTACCCATTTCTTCTCCCTTCCCTTCTATTCCCTTTCATTATTATTTATATTCCCCAAATGAATGAGACCATATAATGTTTGTCCTTCTCCGATTGATTTATGTATTCTTGAAAGGTTTAAATTAAAATTTTCTGAAGAGTATACCAATGGGGCAAAATAGACATATAAAGACAAAGAATAGAAGGTCTAGGACGAAATTTTCATTTTCCACCTATGACAAGTGTTATTTCAATAAAACGAAAGGAGTTACTTAATATTTGTCACCAGCCTAATGATTTTTTTTTAACTATCAGACTATTTTTAGAAGCAGTTTAGATACAGCACCAAAACCATAATCCAGGGAAAAAATTGATGTCAGACTACATTAAATTAAAAACTTGTGCTCTGTAAAGACGTGGTCAAGAAAACCAGCCACAGACTGGGGAGAATGTATTTCCAAAACACATGTCTGAAAAGGACCTGTCTCCAAAATATACAAAGAAAACTCAACAATGAAAAAAGAAAGAACCCAATTTAAAAATGGGCAGAAGACCTGAATGGACACTTCACCAGATATGCAGATGGAAAATAAGCATCGGTTACTTTTAAAATAGATCTTTTCACTTTACACCATAGAGCTAATAAATTACACATTGATAAAAACCTTTAAAGTACAATATAAACATAAATAAACAGATGCATTTTGTAAACACGCTATGAAAAAACTTTCTCAGCTATAACATGACACAATAGAGCCAAATACTGACAAATTTTCATACATAATATATTTAAAAGAGATAGTATTTTTTTATCAGAGACCACAGTAATATTGTAGTCTTGTACTTCTATGGTGCATGGCACTTAGTCGCACTAACAGAGTTCAAGAAATAGCCTCATTCCAAGGGTGCAATATGTGAAAGCCATTTGGATCTGTAAGCAGAGTTTTCTTCCTGCTAAAGCAAAAGTAAGTAAAAGTCCCCTATGTAAGAAAATCCTTTCTAGGCTTAACTTTTCTTTTTTTTTTTTTTTTCACTTTTCTGACATCTTTTCTGTGCATGTGAACTGAAGTCTTGTATTTTGGAACCAAACCAAATGTTTAATTAAAAAGTGAAATGAATATTCCTTTATACCTCGTTTCTTTCATCTCACCCCCAAAGAGGCAAGAGTGGGAGGTGACAAGATGATAAATTAAAAAGCCAGAAGCCCAGGACATCTCCAGGGATTCACAACCTCCACATTTATCCCCAAGAGGCACTGCTATGCATCCCTCAAACCAGGCTCTTCACCTAGAGGGATTATAGATGGGAGCTCAGCAACTGGGGTTAGCAACTCTTTACATAACATCCAATTATTTTTCTAATTTAACACATATCTCCAAAATTCTCAGATTTAGCAGCTACCTCTAACATTATGAACTAACAACTGACATGCAGGGTATTATTCTGTGCTAGGAGTGGGTGTGCTCTATCCCAATATGCTTATTTGTTTCAAGGCCTTTTGTTCGATAAAAGATGTTTCTGGGCATCAAATTCAATTTCTGCAAAAGGCACACAGAATTCTGGGGTTAAGTAAAGCATTGATCTGTTTTGCACCTGGTAAATCTCATGATAGATTTCAACATGGTGCTATCTTTTGCAAGTTGGCAAAAAACTTCATAGTTATTATAGTTGTACTTAGTATATGTACCAGACTGTGTATAATGATAATAAAAAGTTACCATATTTTTTTATTTAAGATTTTATTTATTTATTTATTTATTTATTTATTTATTTATTTAAGATGGGGGAGTGGCAGAAGGAGAGAGAGAAGACAAGTAGACTGTGTTGAGTACAAAGCCCAACATGAGATCAAGACCTAAAGTGAAATCAAGAGTCAGCTGCTTAACCTACTGAGCCACTCAGGTGCCCCTTTACCACAGGTTTTTTATTTATTTATTTATTTTTTTTTTAATTTTTTTATTTATTTATGATAGTCACAGAGAGAGAGAGAGAGGCAGAGACACAGGCAGAGGGAGAAGCAGGCTCCATGCACCGGGAGCCCGATGTGGGATTCGATCCCGGGTCTCCAGGATCGCGCCCTGGGCCAAAGGCAGGCGCCAAACCGCTGCGCCACCCAGGGATCCCTACCACAGGTTTTTTAAAAGTGATTTTACTTTCTCTCAACTCAAGGGAAAGTTATTCTAAAATTACTTTTCTTCTAGAGATTCTTCTAGAGGCATCAAAGTTAGCCTTTAAATGAAAGAACGCCTCTGACTAGTGGCAGTATAATCTAATCATGGCTATTAGAAGGAAATATATGACATTAGGGTTGTTTTCAACATAATCCTATTCTCTACAAAGGAATCAATTGGCACATGAGGACACATCTTTTAATATTTAATGTGGGACTTAAAACCACCTTATAATATATAGAGTATATAAATCAGAGCATACTGCCTTGATTTTAACTGATCACCTAAAAGACCAAAATTCAGAGGGTATTTTTGTTAAAAGGGACAATAACAAAACCTGAAGGCTGAGTAAAGACCAAAGATATGGATTAGGCTGCAAGGTTTCAGATTTATCACTGACATTGTTTAAGGTAGAAATAACTTTTATTCCTTTTTAAAAAATTAGATCTAGTAAAATTAACTTTGAGAAATTATAGTTTCATTGAATGGAAAAAATATATTAATGATAAATGTCTTTGTATCAATGAAAACTATCATTACCATAAAGTAGGTAAAACCAGGTGAAATCACACATTGGCTTGTATAAATATTCACATGTAATGTCATTTATGAACTAAAGAGCTACAAAGAAAATTAGACCTGGCCAGCTGAAGAATGTGAGGTTTTAATAAATGCATTAAAAACATTCCTTCACCTCTGTGTCAAACTTCCAAAACCCTGTGTTTGTGGTGGAAATGTAAATTAGTGCAACCACTGTGGAAAAACAGCATGCAGATTCCTCAAAAAACTAAAATGGAACTAGCATTGATCCAGAAATTCTACTTTGAGTAGAAGTTCAAAGGAACTGCAATCAGAATCTCAAAGAGATACCTGCACTCCCATATTCATTGTAGTATGATTCGCAATGGCCAAGACATAGAAGCAACTAAATGTCCCAGACAGATGAATGGATAAAGAAAATATGGTATGGTATCGACATGCAATGGAACATTATTCAGCCTTAAAAAGGAAAGAAATCTTGCCATTTGTGACAACATAGATGAATCTGGAGGTCATTATGCTAAATAAAATAAGTCAGTCACAGGACAAATACTGCATGATCCCATTTACAAGATGAATCAAAATTACCAAAGTTGGGACATCTGGGTGGCTCAGGGGCTGAGTGTCTGCCTTTGGCTCAAGGCGTGATCCTGGGGTCCTGGGATCAATTCCCATATAGGGCTTTCCAAAGTGAGCCTGCTTCTCCCTCTGCCTATGTCTCTGCCTCTCTCTGTGTGTCTCTCATGAATAAATAATAAAATCTTTTTTAAAAAATTACCAAAGTCTTGGAAGTAGAAAGTAGAATGACTGGTACCAGGGGCTGGGGGAAGGACAATACAGAGAGGTGATGGTCAAAGGCTACAAAGTTTTGGCTATACAGGATGAATGAATCTGAGAAATCTACTGTAAAACATAGTGTCTATCATTAACAATACTGTATTGCAATCTTAACATTTTGCTAAGAGTGTAGGTCTTATGTTAGGTGTTCTTACTAGATGGATAGATGATAATTATAGATAGATAGATAGATAGATAGATAGATAGATAGATAGATAAAGGTAGAAGGAAACTTTTGGATGGAAAGGTGTACGGCATAGATCATTCTGATTAATTCACGAATGAACACTTACCTCCAAACTCATCAAAGTGTATATATTAATTATATACAGTTCTTGTATGTCATATATATGTGTTTATACATGTGTATGTGTGCAGACAGGCAGATGACAGCAAGAGAATTAAAAAAGAAGTTAAAAGAAGCAGTGGGAAAGGCACTCCAGGCAGAAAGAACAGGGTGTGCAAACCCCAAGAGCCTTGGGCTGCCTCACTCTCAGGAGTTGCCAGAGGCACACAGGGAGCACCATCAGAACCTGGACCGACAGAAGGAGAGAAGAAACTATCAAAGGAGGAGCATGCTGTTCGGGGCAGGAAATGCCTGCCAGGTAAAGTCAAATGCCACTATTTCCCAGGGTTGTGATAGAAAAAGGAGCATGTGATAGATCAAGTACAAAGTGAAGTTCAACAGGGAGGCATTTAAAGTTTAAAAAGAACTTCCTTGACCTTCAACATGTTTTTGGAACTAAGGAAAACTGCTTTGATTTATGTACTCTTTTTTTTAAATAATAAATTTATTTTGTATTGGTGTTCAATTTGCCAACATACAGAATAACACTCAGTGCTCATCCCATCAAGTGCCCTCCTCAGTGCCCGTTGCCCATTCACCCCCACCCCCTGCCCTCCTCCCCTTCCACCACCCCTAGTTCGTTTCCCAGAGTTAGGAGTCTTCATGTTCTGTCTCCCTTTCTGATATTTCCTACCCATTTCTTCTCCCTTCCCTTCTATTCCCTTTCATTATTATTTATATTCCCCAAATGAATGAGACCATATAATGTTTGTCCTTCTCCGATTGATTTATGTATTCTTGAAAGGTTTAAATTAAAATTTTCTGAAGAGTATACCAATGGGGCAAAATAGACATATAAAGACAAAGAATAGAAGGTCTAGGACGAAATTTTCATTTTCCACCTATGACAAGTGTTATTTCAATAAAACGAAAGGAGTTACTTAATATTTGTCACCAGCCTAATGATTTTTTTTTAACTATCCGACTATTTTTAGAAGCAGTTTAGATACAGCACCAAAACCATAATCCAGGGAAAAAATTGATGTCAGACTACATTAAATTAAAAACTTGTGCTCTGTAAAGACGTGGTCAAGAAAACCAGCCACAGACTGGGGAGAATGTATTTCCAAAACACATGTCTGAAAAGGACCTGTCTCCAAAATATACAAAGAAAACTCAACAATGAAAAAAGAAAGAACCCAATTTAAAAATGGGCAGAAGACCTGAATGGACACTTCACCAGATATGCAGATGGAAAATAAGCATCGGTTACTTTTAAAATAGATCTTTTCACTTTACACCATAGAGCTAATAAATCACACATTGATAAAAACCTTTAAAGTACAATATAAACATAAATAAACAGATGCATTTTGTAAACACGCTATGAAAAAACTTTCTCAGCTATAACATGACACAATAGAGCCAAATACTGACAAATTTTCATACATAATATATTTAAAAGAGATAGTATTTTTTTATCAGAGACCACAGTAATATTGTAGTCTTGTACTTCTATGGTGCATGGCACTTAGTCGCACTAACAGAGTTCAAGAAATAGCCTCATTCCAAGGGTGCAATATGTGAAAGCCATTTGGATCTGTAAGCAGAGTTTTCTTCCTGCTAAAGCAAAAGTAAGTAAAAGTCCCCTATGTAAGAAAATCCTTTCTAGGCTTAACTTTTCTTTTTTTTTTTTTTTTTCACTTTTCTGACATCTTTTCTGTGCATGTGAACTGAAGTCTTGTATTTTGGAACCAAACCAAATGTTTAATTAAAAAGTGAAATGAATATTCCTTTATACCTCGTTTCTTTCATCTCACCCCCAAAGAGGCAAGAGTGGGAGGTGACAAGATGATAAATTAAAAAGCCAGAAGCCCAGGACATCTCCAGGGATTCACAACCTCCACATTTATCCCCAAGAGGCACTGCTATGCATCCCTCAAACCAGGCTCTTCACCTAGAGGGATTATAGATGGGAGCTCAGCAACTGGGGTTAGCAACTCTTTACATAACATCCAATTATTTTTCTAATTTAACACATATCTCCAAAATTCTCAGATTTAGCAGCTACCTCTAACATTATGAACTAACAACTGACATGCAGGGTATTATTCTGTGCTAGGAGTGGGTGTGCTCTATCCCAATATGCTTATTTGTTTCAAGGCCTTTTGTTCGATAAAAGATGTTTCTGGGCATCAAATTCAATTTCTGCAAAAGGCACACAGAATTCTGGGGTTAAGTAAAGCATTGATCTGTTTTGCACCTGGTAAATCTCATGATAGATTTCAACATGGTGCTATCTTTTGCAAGTTGGCAAAAAACTTCATAGTTATTATAGTTGTACTTAGTATATGTACCAGACTGTGTATAATGATAATAAAAAGTTACCATATTTTTTTATTTAAGATTTTATTTATTTATTTATTTATTTATTTATTTATTTATTTAAGATGGGGGAGTGGCAGAAGGAGAGAGAGAAGACAAGTAGACTGTGTTGAGTACAAAGCCCAACATGAGATCAAGACCTAAAGTGAAATCAAGAGTCAGCTGCTTAACCTACTGAGCCACTCAGGTGCCCCTTTACCACAGGTTTTTTATTTATTTATTTATTTATTTTTTTAATTTTTTTATTTATTTATGATAGTCACAGAGAGAGAGAGAGAGGCAGAGACACAGGCAGAGGGAGAAGCAGGCTCCATGCACCGGGAGCCCGATGTGGGATTCGATCCCGGGTCTCCAGGATCGCGCCCCTGGGCCAAAGGCAGGCGCCAAACCGCTGCGCCACCCAGGGATCCCTACCACAGGTTTTTTAAAAGTGATTTTACTTTCTCTCAACTCAAGGGAAAGTTATTCTAAAATTACTTTTCTTCTAGAGATTCTTCTAGAGGCATCAAAGTTAGCCTTTAAATGAAAGAACGCCTCTGACTAGTGGCAGTATAATCTAATCATGGCTATTAGAAGGAAATATATGACATTAGGGTTGTTTTCAACATAATCCTATTCTCTACAAAGGAATCAATTGGCACATGAGGACACATCTTTTAATATTTAATGTGGGACTTAAAACCACCTTATAATATATAGAGTATATAAATCAGAGCATACTGCCTTGATTTTAACTGATCACCTAAAAGACCAAAATTCAGAGGGTATTTTTGTTAAAAGGGACAATAACAAAACCTGAAGGCTGAGTAAAGACCAAAGATATGGATTAGGCTGCAAGGTTTCAGATTTATCACTGACATTGTTTAAGGTAGAAATAACTTTTATTCCTTTTTAAAAAATTAGATCTAGTAAAATTAACTTTGAGAAATTATAGTTTCATTGAATGGAAAAAATATATTAATGATAAATGTCTTTGTATCAATGAAAACTATCATTACCATAAAGTAGGTAAAACCAGGTGAAATCACACATTGGCTTGTATAAATATTCACATGTAATGTCATTTATGAACTAAAGAGCTACAAAGAAAATTAGACCTGGCCAGCTGAAGAATGTGAGGTTTTAATAAATGCATTAAAAACATTCCTTCACCTCTGTGTCAAACTTCCAAAACCCTGTGTTCTACATGAAAGCACTCTACCTCCTGCCTGAAGGTGAGGTAGACAGAATAAAAAACATGTCATTTTCCTGCATGCATATTTTGTCTTCAACTAGGTCAGAAGCATTTTTTTTTTAAATTATACCTGCTTTTTTCTTTCCTTTTATGTACCCATTGCAGTAAGGCTATGCTCCACAAGTTTTCAAAACATGGTTTTTGATGATACTCTAAAGATGCAGCGAAATACTACATTGAACTGAGTGGGAGAAGCAAAGACACGTTCTTCATCCTACTTTTTGCCCTGGGTCTCAGATCCCAGATCCTGCCAATCATCACAAAGACGACTTTTCGAAAAGGCAGTAGGCTAGTCCCATTCATATCTTTAGGCAGTCACTTATCTAACATTAACTTTGCAAACATTAGCTTTGACTCTTCTCTTTTTAGAGTTTTCATAGAGTTCAAAGGCTTCCAAGGAAGGTGTTTCTCTGTTCACCTAGAAATCATGCATTTTGCCATCACGTGTTCTTGGAGTTAAAGATCCATGCTGAGTTCTTTTGCTTTCTACTATAACCGTAAATTGCTAAGAATCTTTGAAAGGCTCTCGGAGAATCCAAAAAAATACAAGTACAAAGTTTGGGGGGCACCTGGGTGGCTCAGGGGTGAGCTTCTGCCTTGAGCTCAGGTCGTGATCCCAGGGTCCTGGGATCGAGTCCCACATCAGGCTGCTTGTGGGGAGAGCCTGCTTCTCCCTTTGCCTATGTCTCTGCTTTTCTCTCTGTGTCTCTCATGAATAAATAAAATCTTAAAAACAAAACCAAACAATAGTGTGCAGCAAAGGGTCACTTCAGCAGGCTCATGTGGTCCAAGCCCTGAGCATTCCAGAAAAAAAGACCTGCTTGGGGAGGGCTGGTCTTGGGTGGGCTCTTGGGGCCTAACTTCTAAGTCCTTGGAAAGTCCTGCCTGACCACGGTGACTAGGTGTGTCTGCAGCCCTGGGCCATCCTGTATCAATTTAACCAGATAGTTTATGATGACAGACAGTGTAACTTACAGTAAAGGCCTTTTTAAATTATCCTCGAGGCCTTTGGCCCCATGATCTCAGTGGTTTGACCTATTCAGAGCTGGAGAGTGAGGAGCAGGAGTCAGTGTCACATGCCTATGAGACAGGCCCTTAATGAAACCCTGCACCCCGAGGCTTAGTGAGCATCCCCGGTTGGCACCCTTCATACATGCTGTCTCTTCATTGCAGAGGGAATGAAGACAATTGGTAAGACTTCACTGGGAGAAGACATCTGGAAACTGGCCCCTGGTTTCTCCTGGTCTTCACCTTGTGTACCTTTTCCCTTTGCTGATTATAATTCTGCATCCTTTTGCTGTAAGAAACCATGATCATGAACACAACCGCTTTTCTGAGTCCTGTGAGACCTACTAGTGAACCCCCAACATGGGTATGCACACAATGACAGAAGCACAGATGGAAAGATGATTCTCCACAGAGAGTCAGGAGTGACCTGAGATCGAAGGAGATGTGGGGTCTTGAATAAGAAAAAGAAAGGGACTCTCATTTCTGAGTAACTACTCATACTAGAAACAGTGCTTCATGATGTTACATTTATTATTTCATTGGGGCCTCATGGTGCCCTCTGATGTAGGAATTATTGTCTTCATTTTACGAGTGAGGAAAACATATAGATGGAAGGAAAAGATGCAATATTTCACGGTAGGTGGTTTAGACCCCAAAGTCCATGCCTCACCATCCTCAGGGCACTGAAGCATCATCCCATATGATCTGCTAAGGAAATTGTAAATACCTGTGAGATGGTATACGATAGAGTGAGGGGAAAGGAGAGCTGGGCAGGAAAAGCATGCACCTCAGAATTTGACTTCACTCTATTGGCAATATGGGTATACTGAGTAAGGTGAGAGAGAGAGATTTGAGGTTTTGTCTTCGAAAAGTTTATGAACTGAGAAGCGTGGACATAAATGCAAAGTACAAAATAAGACAGACATAAAGACAGACTACCCCTAATATCATGCACCCAAAAATAAGGTTTATTTATCATACATGATAGAAATAGTGTCACAAAGGCTCAAAATGGAAGCAGGGTAGCTGTGGAGATCAGAGAGCTCTTATAGGGTAAGGAACACACCATAGAGAAAGTAAGCATGGATCGTATTGACACAAGACAAGGGAAAAAGAAAAAAAAAAAGACTCCAAAGAGGCAGGGAGAGCAGTTAGTGAACCCTTGCCAAGAACCAGAAACTGTGCTTGTCGCTGGCATAATGAGAAGGAAGGCTTGCTTTCTTCCCTTCGGATGCTAGGAAGCCTGTTGTGGAGAAC
Organism: Vulpes lagopus; assembly: GCF_018345385.1. NCBI lineage: Eukaryota > Metazoa > Chordata > Mammalia > Carnivora > Canidae > Vulpes > Vulpes lagopus. Next base: position 5,095,248 of record NC_054839.1, on the reverse strand, counting down.
TTTGGGGTAAACAAATCTCTTCAGTCCTAGATCAGTATAAAACAACAGCTAGGGGCAGCCTGGGAGGCTCAGTGGTTTAGTGCCTGCCTTCAGCCCAGAGCCTGATCCTGGAGACCCGGGATCCAGTCCCACGTCGGGCTTCCTGCATGGAGCCTGCTTCTCTCTCCGCCTGTATCTCTGCCTCTCTCTCTCTCTCTGTCTCTCTCTCTCTCTCTTTCTCTGTCTCTCAAGAATAAATAAATAAAATCTTAAAAAAAAAAAAACAAATAAAACAAGAGCTAGGACCAAAGGGCTATAAACCTGAGAAACAGGACCACCAGTTGGGCTTAGAAAGAGGCAATCCTCCAAGTCTCCAACCCACCTGTCAGACACCCATTCAGGCAGGTGGCTGACTCCGCCTCCTCAACTTCCTAAACCATGCTACCTTGGACACGTTACCAAATCCCATAGTGGCAACTTTGCCCAATTGTAAAATTAGAGATAATTTATTCACCTACTCCCATAAGAAACTGGCATATCAAAGGGCAATTGCTAAGTGACCAGCTGTTACTCTTATTACTCAGGAAAAGGAAGGAAATTTAAATGTGAAGGACAGTGTATGTTGCTGGGAGGGGGAAGAGTCAAAATGACACTTTGGTGACAAAACAAGGGGGCTGAGAGAAGTATCCCACTGTGAGCTCCAAATGCTTATAAGACTTACTTTGAATCTTTACATTATGGGAAAACATGCCACAGTTTAAATGTATGCAATATGAAATTTTAAATGAGTGAAATAACTAATCTATGAACGGATCTTCACTTTTCTATAAGGTAGGCCTGTGTTTTATTTTTCACAGAGGATTGAAGAGGTCACACTTTGTCCTTTTTATTAAATTTACATTTTGGCATATAAGCTTTACTTTTACCTTTTTAAATTTATGGCACAAAAATCAGAAAGTCTGATTTATTTTTACTTATTATTTTACTGATTTATTATTTACTTATTCCTTCTATCATTAAAATTATCAGGATTTTGGTAATATCATAGAAGTTTTTAACTTGGATTTTTTTAATATAAAAGGAAATGACATGTAGCATCCTGGTTTACTAAATATCTCTTGGTTTAGGGTTTATTAAATATTTGCATATTATTAATATATACCATTAATCAAATGGTATAGTTATTTAGATACCTTTCTGTTTACTCTTTTGGTTCAGCAAAAACCTTAAGGTTTTCCCTTTTTCCTTTGAATCTTTCTGCATCCCTAGCCTGCCCTGTTCAAACTCTTGCTACTCCTATCTTAGCACCTGCCTGGTCCTCTGTGCTCTGTGGAAACCTCTATCACAGAAGACTGAACAAAACAACTCCTAGGCAATCTGTTGGTTCACCAATTGCTTACACTGGCACATCTTCTGTGCTAATGCTCTCCTATATAATGAGTTTTGGCCATTTTCACTAAGTAGAACCAGGAAAGGAATCCTACTCACACCCAAAATAGTGCTGTAGCTATTGATTAGATGGAGCACTGGGGGTAAGTTCAGGAATGTGATGTATCCAATAATAAGGGCAAGGTCAGTTGTGGGGAGAGCTAGGGGTAGAAGAGATTAATGGGGGGGGGGGATGGTCACCAAGAGTCTCAGCATGGGATCTTGAGTGAATGGAGCATGAAACTTCCTGCTTCCTGGAGCCCAACCATCACCTGCCCTTTGTGGCCTAGAGCACATGGACATCTTCTAAAATCTAATTTTGGATCATCTGATCTATTCGACTTTAGGCAGAATCAGGGATGGAGAGAGCTTATTTAATGGTTCAAAGGCCTCTTCCTCAAGATAAGAGAGAGAAAGAACAACAACAAAACAAAACAAAACAAAAAAAACACTGAATTAAGCTGGAAATGGGTTTTGAACTGGGAAAAATCTCTTTGTATCATATGGTTTTTTGAAACTTCTTGTAAAGTTGTGTGTATGCGTGTGTTTTTCTTTTCAGGGTGTTTTCTCAGTTTTTCCTCTATTTGGGGGTTGTTTAGGCAATGTGCAGATGGGGTGATGGTGTTGCAATCTGCTCTTGCCTCTTTCAAATTGCTCTACCGACTTCATTCATTCCAAGTTTCTCATGTACTTATGTCCCTGTGATGCTGCACTCAACTGGTGGTGCCTGGCAATCATTTACAGACTTGACTCCATCTCTCACCAAACTTCACATGACAGTTTTGACCACCTTCTCTCTTTTGGCAGTTTTTATTATTCTTTTTATCTATTACTTCAATATGTCCTTTAAACACATGTGTAAGTTTTTTATATATTGTGTAACATGTGTTCCTGGCCACTTGAATTTACAGAGCAAGCTACATCATTCCACCCTGACATGGAAGTAGATGAGTCCTGGTAACATTTCTATTATGAATAGAAATGAAAAATATCAAGTTAAAATCTGTATAATTTTGGCACCCCTGCATAGATATATACTTTCTTTAGTGAAAGGCTAAGGTCAAAAATATGCCTCTGGTTCTCTAGCAAAACTATTTCTATTCCATATTCTCCCATTTTCTCTGTAAAATAAATTTTAAAATTCCACAATCCACCTACAAAAGGATAGCAGTGTATTCAAGTCCCACTGATTCTTTAATTTCAGTATCTTGATTTCACAACCAAAGTGAAATCCACAATAAGAATTCCATTACCTTCTTCTAACTCTTATGGTATAATTTTTTTATGGTACAATTTTTTATGATTAATGAAAATAAGAACCAGTTAAAAAGTTTGATGTTCATATTGCATTGAGCAGAGGAATAGCTACATGAGAGCAAATAAGATAATTGAAAAGTCAACTACTTTATCAGTAAAATTTTTAGACAAATTAGCAATCAATATTTTGGAACTATTAAAATCAGTAACTATCAGGCTAAGAGAAGTCATATGATTGTTCCTTATCTCTATCTTGAGTCATGGCGATGCACTGAATTAATGAAAATAAAAAACAAATTGCTGATGTGTTTTACAACTCAAAGAAGAAAAGTGCTAAACATTCTGGTGAGCTGTATAGTGATTTTTGTTTCAATTCAGTACAATCCTAACTTATTAAAATGTAATAATTTTACAGGGAAATGGAGACCACTATCTGAAAAGCTAAATTCCATTCAACAAATGTTTGCAGGTACCAACAAGAATAGCTGTTCATGTTTCTACACTCATAAACCTTAATATCTGGAGAAGAAGGAGCCAGCAACCCTTGATGCTAGTCCACAGCAGGATGAAATCAGTGCTGAGCATGTGCTGCTCTAAGTCTTCAGAGCCACAACTGTCATGCCAGTTACCAGAGCTTCCTCCACTTGAAATTCTGTGCCTGTTTCCTCACTTTAACATGAGTCATTATAAGAAAAATATGAGAATGAAATGAAACAAGATGTGAACAGGTGTCTATTTTCAGCAGTTGGTTAACTAGATATATATTTTTAAACTGCAGATACAAAACCCCTACAACTTCTGGGGAAAATAAGCACCTAATGAACATCTTTTAATGAGTGAGTGAGCTTATGGAATAGTAAGAGAGGAATCCAATATGTAGACACATAGCTATAATAATGGCTATTATCAAAAATAGAAGAATAACAAGTGTTGACTGAAGAGGTGAAGAAAAGAGAACTCTTGTGCATTATTGGTAGGAATGTAAACTGGTGCAGCTACTGTGAAAATAGTTTGGAGATTCCTCAAAAATTTTTAAATAGCCATGCTATATGAATATATGCTATTATTCATATAATATATGAATATTATATATATTCAGCCATGCTATATGAATATATGCTATTATTCATATAATATATGAATATTATATATATTCATATATGAATATATGCTATATTCCACTACTGAGTATTTACCCACAGAAAATAAAACTCTAATCTGAAAAGATACTTGCATCCCTATGTTCATTATAGCCTTATTTACAATAGCCAAGATATGAAAGCAACCTAAGTGCCCTTCACTAGCTGAATGGATAAGGAAGATGTAACACACACACACACACACACACACACACACACACACACACTGGAATGCCAGTCAGCCACAAAAAAAGAATGGTATTTTGCCATTTTTGACAATGTGGATGGACCAAGAGGGTATTATGCTAAGTGAAACAAATCAGAGGAAAACAAATACCATGTGATTTCATTCTGTATATGATCTAAAGAGCAAAACTAATGCACGAACAAACAAATAGAAACAGAATCATAAATACAGAAAACAAACTGGTGGTTGCTAGAAGAGAGAGGGTTGGGGTGTGGATGAAATAGACAGGATTAAGAAGGATATGCTTCTAGTTATAAAATAAATAAGGCAAGGAGAAGAAAAGTACAGCATGGGGAATATAGTCCATATTGTAATAATGTTGTATGGTGATGAATGGCAACTATACTTACCGTGGTAGGCATAGCTTTCTGTGTAGAATTGTGGAATCACTATTGTACTCCTGAAACTAATATAGCATTGTATGTTGAGGCGCCTGGGTGGCTCAGTTGGTTAAGCATCTGCCTTTTGCTCAGGTCATGATCCTGGGATCCTGGGATGAGCCCTAGTTGGGAATTCCTGCTCAGTGGGGAGTCTTCTCCTCCCTTTGCCTCTGCCCCTTCCTCTGCTTGTTCTCTCTTTCTCTCTCTCTCTCTCTCTCTCTCTCTCTCTCTGTCAAATCAATACAGAAAATCCTTTAAAAATTTTCATGTCAACTACACTTCAGTAAAAAGAAAGAAAGCACTGAGGAATGTATAGCAGTGTTGAATAATTATATTGCACATCTGAAACCAAAATAACACTGTATGTTTACTTAAATTAAAAAAAAAAACAAGAAAGAAAGGGAGAGAGGGAAGGAAGGAGGGAAGAATGAAGGAGGGATGAGATAGGAGCAAAGCACTTTGGAAATAAAGAAGAGGGAAAATACAGAGAGAGAAAATCATTGTTTTAGAGGTATATTTGCATGGCATAAGGTCAAAATGCACCTAGTAACATACACAATTAGCAACTGAAGTTAATCTTTGATGATTCTTTAATAAATACACAGAAGTATGATTATAGTTAATAGTACATAAAAGATGGTATGTTTTGTTGAATTTTGAGCACAGTTCCTCAGTACAATTTTTACCAAAAAATATGACCTTGATTTCTCCCAAAGCTCTAAGTTCTTACTTTCACAGATATACTGATTTTTTTAATGTGATTTAAAAATCTCAGTATTTGAAAAACACAGTGATAACAAAGTGTTAATAAGTTCTACTTTAGAATATATATATTATCTTACAACCCAGCTACATTTAGTCTTTAAATATATCCTTGGACTGAGAGATAAAAGATTGTATTGTTTATAGATGATCAGGCTCACAGATCATGTTTCAAGCTATATTTTTTAAACTTACAAAATAGGCACATGATTTCTGTAAGTCTAACCATAGTAACAAGAAATTCAAAATTACATACTACAGATGTAAAGTGCATTCTTATAGTCAAGATATATTTATGGCATATTTCTTAGAGCATATAAATCAATATCTATGGCTATTTTGGATCTCATAGTAATTATCTTGTAGTAATTATTAAAAAACAAATTATTTTAAAACATGCTGGAATGATTAATTCTTAGCTGGAAGGGTCTAATGAACCCTATCTCAACTTATTTCTATTTTTTTTTGCATATACTTATTATTTTGCATATACTTTATTGTTAAGGTACTTATTAAAATACTAAGTATTTTGCATATACTTATTACAGCTATTTCTTTTTTATTGAGGTATAATTGACACATAATTTAATATTAGTTTCAGGCATATTGCAAAGTGATCACTAGAGTATATATAGCTAACATTCATCACCATAGTCACAAAATTAGTTTCTTGTGATGAGAACTTTTAAGATCTACTCAGCAAATTTCATGTGTGCAATACTATATTATTAACAATAGTTAATTATTTCTTAACTTACTTCTTTACTGATTGACAGTTCAGGTAAGTAGTATAGGAAATTTTTGAGTTTTCTTTCTTTTTTTAAAGATTTTATCTATTTATTTGAGACAGAGACAGACAGACAGAGAGAGAGAGAGAGAGAGATTGAGAGAGAGAGAGAGGCAGAGACACAGGCAGAGGGAGAAGCAGGCTCCATGCAGCGGGAGCCCGACGTGGGACTGGATCCCGGGTCTCCAGGATCACTTTAGGTGAAGGTGGCGCTAAACCGCTAAGCCACTGGGGCTGCCCAAGTTTTGAGTTTTCAATGCTTTAGGTCAATTATTTAAACATACTCATTTTCAAAAGGAAAATGAAACTCTCAAGCAGATAGAAAAGCAAAAAGGCTTTACTGGGATGGAGAAGGTCATAAATATTTGTTAGTAGTAATATGCTATAATATATAATAGTAATATGCTCAGGGAAGTCAGGACATTTTCTTACACTGCTCAGTCATAACCTGTTATGAATAAAACAGAAGTTTATTATACCAAAAATTTCTTTTCTAGAAGCTATCCTTTAGTAATATTTTTATATGCACATGTATATACATATGCTATATATTCAACTGTGTCCCCCTCAAAAATCTATATGTTGAAGCCCTAACCCCTAATGTGATGGTATACAGAGATGGGGCCTCTGGAAGGCAATTAGGTTTGGATGAGGCCATAGGGTGGTGTCCTCATGTGAGATTAGTGTCCTTAGAAGAACAGACAAGAGTGCTCCCCCTCTCTTTCTCTCTCTCTGTTTCTGCCTCTGCTCTCTTTCTCCCTCATCATAGGAAGACACAGCAAGAAGCAGCAGTCTGTAAGCCAGGAAGATGATCTTCAGAATCAAATCTGTCAGCACCTTTATCTCCCAGCCTCCAGAACTGTGAGAGATAAATGTCTCTTGTCTAAGTCCTCCAGTCTATGATATTTCAATATAGCAGCCTAGGCTGACTAAGACAACGTACAAAAACGTTTATTGAAGACTTAGTTCTAAAACTGAGGAAACTGGAAAAACCTAAAAGCCCCTTAACGATCCATTGTGAAATGAATTATTTTACGTACATATCACAGAATATAATGTGGCCATGAAAAATAGAAAGATGAATCTATATGAACATGAAATACTGTTTTTAAAGATTTACTTGAAAGAAAGAGAGAGAGAGTGAGTGGGGGGAGGAGCAGAGGGAGAATATCTTTAAGTGAACTGCCCACTGAGCATGGAGCCCCACTTGGGGCTCAGTCATACAACACATAAGATCACGACCTGAGCCGAAACCAAGATTCGGACACTCAACTGACTGAGCCACCCAGGTGCTCCACCCTGCCCATGAAATATTTTTATTAAAAATATTTTATATAATTAGGTTACTTATAAGGCATATATATGTACACAGATATTTATACATCACAAAAGATAACATTAAATTATTAATAACAGTTATTCTGAGTAATCTGAGGGACAACTTTGACTCTATATTTTCTACGTTTTTATATCAACTGAGTGTTTGCAGAGTACATATCGCTTTTGCAATTTGAAATGAAGATGAAAATAAACAGTTTATGACTGAGAAGGAACAATGATTCACAGAGCCAGGAAATGAAGCATGGTAGATGATGGCATTTTGACATTAAGCCACTCTTATGCAAATCTTGATCAAAATCATTTTGACATTAAGCCACTCTTATGCAAACCTTGCTGATAAAGCTATCCATCCTACCTGGAGATACTGAGAGACAAACCCATGGCTCTCTGGAACTGGTTCTATCCAGAAAGATGGAAGAAAAAATTCTCCTCAGAAAGCCAGGAGGCTCTAGATTGTTCAAGAGGAGAGCAGAAAAGCTGAAGCCCAGGAGACAGACATGGTGATGGGTTGCAGCTCTGCACTCTACATACAAATGCAGCTCCTCTACTGAATACAGGAGAAAGATACCACTCTTCTGGTTTGCATACGGCATTTTGATTCCATACATATGTGTTCATTACCACAAAAAAGATCAAATGCCTGATCTTCTCGACAACGGGTTTATTGGGGATTCTTTAGATAAATAAGAATTTACTCTTCAAATCAGTGTTTTTATTTTTTTTTTTAATTTTTATTTATTTATGATAGTCACAGAGAGAGAGAGAGAGAGAGAGAGAGAGAGAGAGGCAGAGACATAGGCAGAGGGAGAAGCAGGCTCCATGCACCGGGAGCCTGATGTGGGATTCGATCCCGGGTCTCCAGGATCGCGCCCTGGGCCAAAGGCAGGCGCCAAACCGCTGCGCCACCCAGGGATCCCCAAATCAGTGTTTTTAAAGGTGTCCTTGAAAAGGCAAGTGATAAAGTAATGAAAACAAGTATAATTACAACTTTGTTTTATTTTGGAAACTGCTAAAGAAATTCTCAGGAAATTTATTGTCTCTTTCAGTTCAATTAAGTGGACACAATAAAATTAGAAAATAACAGACTTTGAGGGAGAAATTATTTCCTCACAGGAGCTCTTTACTGAGGATGAACAATGTTCTGTAGAAGCTCACAGAGAAGCACCCATAGCCTTCATCCAGTGCAAAAATACAGTTCTCCCCTTTATTCTTTTTAATAGACAAAGAAGTTGAAATGCATGTAGGACTAACAGGGAAAGCAGCCCAAAACCCTATAAATTGCTGGTCCAGGACTCCTCTGGGGACATGCACATTGGAAAGAGGAGATTCTAGGTCTACAGGCAACCCCATTCTTTTAGGAGACAAATTAGCACTCAGCCCACACATTGATTTTGTGAAAGAAATACCTATTTCAAAAAGGAAGTCTTTTAGGATTAATACAATTACTTTTGGGAGTGGCATCCTCAAGTGACAAAGGAAGTCCTGTCCTTGTAGGCAAGAAGCCTCTTGATAACTGAGTTGACATTTTATGGACACAAATGATCTATCCTGAGCTCTGAATTTTGAAATAAGGACCGCTCATCAAAGAGTGATTGTAAAAGGTCAGCTATTCTGACCTATTCAGTTATGTGATAGAGAATAAAAAGGTATAACACAAGTTGAAAATATCTGACATCCCCCACCACCTATTTGACCACATCCCTCATGCATAAAATTATGTAAGAGAAAAATAAGACAAAATAAACTAAATTAAATTTTGGCTGCAAAAGTATATTACTGTCTTTAAAAATATTGATACTAGGGATCCCTGGTGGCTCAGCAGTTTGGCACCTGCCTTTGACCCAGGGCGCAATCCTGGAGTCCCAGGATCGAGTCCCACGTTGGGCTCCCAGCACGGAGCCTGCTTCTCCCTCCTCCTGTGTCTCTGCCTCTCTCTCTCTCTCTCTCTCTCTCTCTATGTCTATCATAAATAAATAAGTAAATAAATAAATAAATAAATCTTTAAAAAATATTGATACTATTGAATTAATTTTTAGTATATTGTAAGAAAATTGATGATCATTCTGAGTAAGAACTTGAAATTATTTCTTTGATATTTGGACAGAATAATCCCATCCAAAACATTTAATCCTTCATATGGCAGTGACTAAAGTTATCTATAAACTTTTGGTCATTTGGTTAATTCGGTTTAAAACTACATTTCACTTCAGGCACATGGAGTTGGGATTTTTGCATCCAGTCTCATCCGGGTATGATCACAGATTTATGTTAGAATCCCTAAATGGACTCACCTGGTAAAAATTATCTGGCAGCAGAGACAACCACAGAGATCCTCTGCTGAGTCAATTAATACAAGTGTTCCTGTAATGAGCCAAGAGGTATTTAGAAACTCAGGGATCAATTAATTTGTAAGTCAACAAACAATTTAGGAGAGTAACTAGAGTGTTTAAATGGACATTAATTCCTTTAAAAACACAAATCATATTGATGTGACCTTATAAAGTGTTTTCATGTGATACCTGAAGCTCTCAGGAATGGCATTTGTAGTTAGGGAAACTGAGTTAATAAGCAAATCCAAGTCAAATGAAAACCATCTGTGTCTTCTATTTCAATTTCTAACACACACACGCACGCACGCACACACACACGCACGCACGCACACACACACACATGAATGCACACGCACAGTTAAATCTTCAATTAACTACCAAGAATTGAGAGTCATCCCATAGTTTAATGATCAGGACCAAGATGAAGGCCTTCTACATCAACTGCCTTTATTATTTGTTCCAGCAAATTCTTTTTCAAGGAGATAAAGCTATATATATATATATATAAACCTATAAATAACTTCATTGTATGCTTCAAGAACTTTCCCCAAACCACCAAACTGCCCAAATAGAATCCTTCTCTATTTAAACCACTGTTCATTTGTAAATACTGGCTTCAAGACACTTGCCTTTTTGGGTCTACCAGTCCTAAATTACAGTATCATGGCCTTGACTCAATCTCAATCAGATCCCTGCAATGAAAGACTCATTTTAAATCCTTTGAGTCCAGATCTCAAAAGCTCATCAATACCTGTCCATGGGTCTTTCTTCTGAAGCCACTAAAAGACTCTGTCATGCCTTGTCCTACAGTGAAGGTAATGAAAGAAACTTGGCTTGGTCAACATGTTAGTCCAGTGGTTAACCATGATGGTCCCAATGTTCTCCTCCATGAGATGAAGACACAAACACAAGCTTCCTCCTGGTTCTAGGCCTCTGAACTTCTGTTTCCTAGAGCACTCTTTTTTTAAACTTGTAAATATTACAAGTTTTGTCCTTTTGAGCTGTAAATCATTGTAAAGCCTCTTGCCACTTCTACAAACCAGGAGTGTCTTCCTGAGAACCTGGGAGCCATCCCCTTGAAATGTAGACTTCAGAGGAGACAGCGTGCCATCTCCTGGTCTCTGTGGTGGGAGAGGGACCTCTCTTCTGCAGGTGCATAACTAGAAGTGGTAACAGTACCTCCTATCATGAAAAATTGACTTTTTTAGGGAAAAGGAGTAAAAACAATCAGCACACTCAGACAGTCAACAATCCCATTCCATACTTTGTTTTGGCAGAGTGGATTTAGATGGGATGCTGGCTTCTCTTCTTATTACAGCAACCTTGAATAAATTCATGCTGGCTTTTTTAACCTTAACAGGTACGATTTTTGTTTTGGCATGGTCTTTCAAGTATTTGGTGGTCAAAGCTAATTTTCTCACATGAAAATATACATTTTTAATGCACGACTCAAACATGGTTGGGTTTAATGCAAATGCTTTTTATTTCTAGTTGGACCTCATTTTCTTTTCTTCAGGGAATTCAACAAAATCTAATCAATTCTGCAATTTCATAAATGCATACTTAGACTTATATAAAACACACATACTTCCAATGAAATTATTTTACAAATGTAATATAAAGCATCACAGTAAAGCACACATATGTGAGCTTATAGGTAATAATATATGCCATTATTTGCTGAATATTTAATAAGTAATGGGCATCACCAAAATCTCCCTGTTATATAAGTATCCTATACAGCTGCATTAAATAGTAAAAATATGCATTTGATTAATCTATAGGATCTTTAGAAACAAATGTGCTTGTTCCAAATGCTAAGATGAAATAATTTCTAACTTTTCATAAAAGTTGCATTTCAAACTTTTCTCTAGAGTTTCATCATGCAGAGTACTTGGCAAACCAGGAGAATTAAAAATTCTTCACATCAAAGTTACTTTTTTATTCAAATGGGTTTCTGAGTGCCAAAGGAATTGTTCACACTGTCAGTTCCAGCCTTCCTTCCATAGAAGATGCTATTCATGTGGGTCCCTTAAAACAAGTAAGGACCAGCCACCCCACTTTGGGTCCATTTCTTCCTTCCCTGCCCAGGCATCTTAAACATTTGACTGTGAAAAGTGGCAATGCAAAATCCTCGAGATGCCCAATGTATAATCAGGATCTGCCTTTGGGAATATCAAAACTCCTGACATCAGAACAACTGGCTTCTTATGAATAATTTTTCATCCTAATATCCCTGCCTTGTTTTAGTTTTATACTCACATTAAAGAAATACGAAGAGTATATTCATCTCCTGTATCACAAAGAACTTTGATTATTTTAACATATCTGTCAAAGGAGACTCATCCTAATTCTGCCCTCCTCCACACCAGCTTCTTAAATAGTTACATTTGTCCCTGACATATATTCTACACGTATCCATTTTCACCATTGTGGCGCTTTGCTCTTTGGTGACTAGAATTATTAAATAATTAATTTCTAAACTGAATTTGAGTGCTAGATGATGTTTTTTTGTGAGATCTGCTCTAGGGGAAAGAATTGGAAAGAGGGGTAGAGAACACTTACTAATTAAATAATATCAAGGAGGATATGATGCTCATACCAGTGTCAATCTGTTGTAAAATGATTATTTCAGACATGTGAAGTGAGACCACCATGTATTTGAAAATTGCCAGTAACTTTATTTAAATCAAAGTGGATTTTTTAAGAAAATAAATATTGTGGAAGAACTTAAATCATTTCTGGAAAGTTATACACAATTCTTTCCACTCAATTTCTGCCCCCTCCCAGCCTCCTGCCCCACCTTTTGTCACTCTGTTTTACTTTCCTGAGAAGTGCTGTGACACCGAGTATGAGATTAAAGCTCTAGAAGATGAGCCATTTACAGAATTTCTGGCTTGAAGGACAGCAGGAAAAGTGTGTGTGTGTGTGTGTGTGTGTGTGCGTTTGTGCATTTGTGTGTGTGTGTGTGTGTGTGTGTTTCAAAAAGTCAATTTTCAGGATCCCTGGGTGGCTCAGCGGTTTGGCGCCTGCCTTCAGCCTAAGGCGTGATCCTGGAGTCCCGGGATCGAGTCCCACATCGGGCTCCCTGCATGGAGCCTGCCTCTCCCTCTGCCTGTGTCTCTGCCTCTCTCTCTCTCTCTCTCTCTCTCTTTCTCTCTCTCTCTCTGTATCTCTCATGAATAAATAAATAAATAATTTTTAAAAAGGATCAATTTTCATAAAGAACCCAAAACAGTAGTGGATAGAGGGGATTACTTTACTCATAATGTAGAGGTGAAAAAGACAAATCAGGTCATTGGGAGCTAACTTCTTTTAGCACTCTTACTGTTGGTATCATTTCACTTCACAGCAAGGCTGGCAAAGCTTGGGGCGAGGGGGTTGAGGTGGTAGGGGGGTGCAGTGGAGGGGTCAAGGACAAGGGGCTAGTGAGGCGGAGCTGGAGTTCAAACTGTCAGCTAGGGATACCCGGGTGGCTTAGCGGTTGAGCATGTGCTTTCGGCTCAGATCGTGATCCGGGGACCGGGATCAAGGCCCGCATCGGGCTCCCTGCATGGACCCTGCTTCTCCCTCTGCCTGTGTCTCTGCCTCTTTCTCTCTCTCTCTGCCTCTTTCTCTCTCTCTCTGTCTCTCATGAATAAATAAATAAATAAAATATATTTTTTAAAAAACTGGCTGCTGACCTCAGAGACACTCTCTTCGTAACACTAAGTTTGCCTCTCTAGAGGTTAAGCTTACTTATTTACTAGGTAATTCATTAGCTAAGTTGTTCATTAGCTAAATCATCCTAGCATATCTGCCTTGCTGATATTCTGACTCAAATCTGTTCTTCAGAAAGATTCTAAATTGTGCCATGTCGTGATTCTTTGGGGAGTCTGTAAAACAGTAACACCTGTTTATACTGCAGCCCTACTGTATTTTTTTTGTTCTGGCCTGAAATGAAGTATGTTAGAAGCTGATCAGCAGCAGTTATACAAGTTAAGGTAAACCCCAGGGCAGCCGGGGTGGTTCAGGGGTTTAACGCCGCCTTCAGCCCAGGGGATGATCCCGGAGATCCAGGATCGAGTCCCACATCGGGCCCCCTGCATGGAGCCTACTTCTGTCTTTGCCTCTGTCTTTGCCTCTGTCTCTGCCTCTCTCTCTCTGTGTCTCTCATGAATAAATAAATAAAATTAAAAAAAAAAAGAGGTGAACTCCAGAGCTGTAAGTATTCACTAAATATAGGATTGCCATTGAACCTCTAATTTTATTTTTTTTAAAGATTTTATTTATTTATTCATGAGAGACACAGAGACAGGCAGAGACACAGGCAGAGGGAGAAGCAGGCCCCATGTCGGGAGCCCGATGCGGGACTCGGTCCTGGGACTCCAGGCTCATGCCCTGGGCGGAAGGGAGGTGCTCAACCGCTGAGCCACCCAGGCATCCCAAATCTCTAATTTTAAACAAAATGTACTGATGAAGGTCTTCCAATATCCTTTGGTTAATATATCTACTAATTGTTCTGTATTCTTCAAAATATTCTAAACAGAGAGTGAAAACATTTTGATCATTTGGTACTGAAGTAACCCTTTTGATGTTCCTGTGACCAAGACCTGAACATGTCGATTCTTCTGAGCAACCAAGGAGGTTCTGCGGCAGCATTTGCTTCTTTGAGCCTGAAGATCTTCTCCTCTATTAACTACATTTAAGCTGATCTGACAAACATATAACCGCTGGATTGATTGCTAAGAGTTTGATTAGCACAATTAGACAGCAATTGCATTATAATGCTTAGGGATTACGAGAAAGTCACTGAAGGAAAGTGTTCATTTCACACAGTTAAATGGATTTCCTATCATGACATTTCTCTCCAAGAGTGGAAATTGCCCATACATAAAATTTCTAATAAATGAAATGCTATCTTTGTCACAATGGTATATCTGAAATGATTTCACAGCACATAAATCTTTCTCGCTTTCCTTTCAAACACTCGTGGAAAAAGAAAACCTAGTGATATTTTCTTTTCTATTAGAAAGAGCTTATTATGTGAAAGCAATCATACTGAACTAACAATTGTTTATGTTACTTCTCCTGGAAGCATGTAAACAGATACACTAAGCTTGACTTTTTTGTTTGTAGTTCACCTAAAAACTGTCTGTTAAGGGCCTGTTATGAAAGATACTGCTTGGGTGGGCAATGCATGAAAAAGAGTCCTGTCTCCAGTGGAAGGGTTGTGGGTGAGGAAATGCTAGTGAATACCTGAGGGGGAGAATGTGCAAGGTTCTATGGGACTCAGTGGAAGGATTGTGTGGGTCTAATTAGCAGCATAAGCAATGCTTGTCAAAGATGACTTTTGACGGTGCCAAGAGGATCAGAAGTGTTGACAGGAGTCCTCTGCTCTGTGACACTAATTTTTAAGTGGTGCTAGCTGATCAATAATAGAAATACCAGAAGCTTTAGTGGAAAAAAAAGACCGTTGACTTAGGCCATATAGAAAGTGTTCTATTAGTGTTCTATTATCTGTATTTCTACCATCTGCCTGAAACTGATGATTTCAGCATGGTGGTTAATTTTATATGTCAGTTTGGCTAGGTTCAGGTGTCCAGATAGTTGAGTTCAACACAAGCCTACATGTTGCTGTGAACGTAATTCTTATATGACATTAACACTGGAACCCACAGATATTAGAAAAAGCAGGTGACCCTCCATAATATGGGTGGGCCTTGTTCAATCAATTGAAGGTCTTAAGAAAAAAAAGACTGGGGTACCCCAAAGGAGAGGGAATTATGCTAGCAGAATTTTACCCACAGACTCAAGATGGCAATATCAACTCTTCCCTGGTTTCCAGCCTGCCTCCTGCCCTGCAGATTTTGAACTTGCAGGGCAAACAATTTTGTGAGCCAATTCCATATATACATAGTGACAGACACACATACTTTACTGGTTCTTCCTCTAGAGAACCCTAAAACAGTCAGGGACTCCAATGAAGACATCACTTTTCAACAAAAGAAGGCCTGTAATATCCTTCTACATCTACAGCAGAGCACAGAACTTAAGAATAGGACAGACAGCATCCAAATAAGGAGAAGGGGATGGAAAAAGAGGGGAGAGACTGCAGCAAGTTTCACTTTAAGTGGAGGGGGGGCACATTTTTGCAGCACATAGGAGAAATAAACAGAGCTTTTAAGCAGAATAATTAAGAAAACTTTACACAAGATCAATTTGCAGCAAGAGTATAGGAATCGGCCTGGAATAATTGTCTTGGGAAAGCAAAGATGCATTGGAACCGCTCTACACGGCAGATGGAGAGTGGTCTACCTGGGAGAGAAACTTCCGGCCTCAGACAGGCAGGGAGAAAACAGACATGAACAAGACCAACCCCACAGCAGTTCCCTGGCCATGGTGCCAAAGTTCAGTACTGAGAGTAATTGAAAAATAGAAGTCACCATGTCCTGCTGCTCCCTCCCCCGACAATTAATACCCTGCCATCCTCCTGGCTGCAGCTTCATGCAACTCTGCCCTGCCAGGACCACATGACCCAGCAGTGCTTAGTGTGGGGGTTTTACATCTATTGGTGGGATATTCGGTTTAGTGTCTGCCTCCCAAACGGCACGTGGGCTCCATACAGAAATATGCCACACTGATTCCGTGTTTTTGTTCACCAAGTGTCATGGCAGCACAAGCAAACATTCTCAGGACCTACCAGTGAATGAGGGCATGAATGCACATGTTTCTGTATATGATATGTATATTACTGAATGCTTTGGCTAACAGATAAAATATATATAAATCCCATCCCATGTCCCAAATTACTTTGATTCTGAGACAACTTTACCCATTTCTAGAATCTGGTTGTGTAATAAAGTCAATAGCTTATCATATTTTAATTGCCTGTTTTTTTCATGGTCAGCTACTGGACAGCATATTTGATTTGATGATATGCAGTGTACATTTAAGTCTTCTTCTAATCAGATTTCCACCTGTGACATAGAGAAATCTGATTTATTAAAGCAACTAAGGCAGCAATAAGTAAAGGATATTTTTTTTAAGATTTTATTTATTTATTCATGAGAGACAGAGAGAGAGAGGCAGAGACACAGGCAGAGGGAGAAGCAGGCTCCATGCAGGGAGCCCAACATGGGACTCGATCCCGGGTCCCCAGGATCACACCCTGGGCTGAAGGTGGTGCTAAACCGCTGAGCCACCCGGGGCTGCCCTGTAAAGGATATTTCTTACCCAGACACAAATATAGGCCTTTCCAAGGAGGAAACCATAAGACAAAGTAGACTTCAGATTACTTCAGGACTTGCATGATTTTTTAAACCATGCAAATTTTATTCAAAGAGCTTTGAACCAATCATTATTATGATATTAGATAAGAATTAGATTACACAGAAAGGGATTAGAGCATCAACTTGGAACCCAATTTTTTAGAAGATTTTATTTATTTGAGAAAGAGAGAGAGCAGGAATGAGGGGAGGTGCAGAGGAAAAGAGAGGGGACCGAGAAGCAGACTCTGTACTAAGTGAGGAGCCCAATTCGGGGCTTGATCTCATGACCCTGAGATCATGACCTGAGCCAAAATCAAGAGCCTGACACTTAACCTCCTCAGCCACCCAGGCACCCCTGGAACCTAATTTTTAAACTCTTAAGCTAGTTACATCACAACACTGTAGCACTCACAAGGACTGCAGTTTTATAAATATAAATATATTACACAAACATACAGTTAAAACATCTTTGGAGTTTAGAAAAAATATTTTTAAATTATATATATGTATATATAATATATGTTTAAAGTACATATATAAAATCTTGTAAGAGTCTCAAAAAAATCAAAGGAATAGCTATTGGTTTATTATTATTATTATTACTAGTCCCTCTGTTCACAATTTTAAAGGTTAAATGTTTTACCCATAGTCCCCTAGCAAGTAAATGGAAAAGCCAATATTCAATGCAAATTTCCTAACTCCAAAAAATCTCATTTTTTCCCTCAAATCACTATAACACAATGCAGAAAGCCAAAAAAAGAATGAGAAATTCATCATTCATTACAGCTCGCTGACAGTAAAAAGGTAATTGAAATAAAGAAATATGTGTCCAATATCCCTATATATTACAGTACTTCTAAAAAAAAAGAATTATTCATTTTTCCTGCATGTTATATATTCAAAATCGAATTGAACTAGTTTTGTGTCCAATTATGACTCTCTTGCTTTATAAACACTTTCTGGAAAATTACTTTGGGGAATGGTCATATTTTCAATCACAAGAACACATTAGATGTCTGAACTTTAAATTATTCTTCAGTATTTTGAAATCCCCACAAGACCTTGGCAAGGAGAACTAGGTTAGCAGGGGCAGAGCGTTCAGTCTGGACTTGGAGGGACCTTCTTCTTGCTCCTTCTTTTTCCTTCTTCCTCATCGAGGTTAAATGAAGAACAAGCAAGGCTCTAACAGGGCTTCTTACTACTCATCTATGGATTCTCTGTGCCAGCCAATCAATACTTGTGAAATGAATGCCCAAAGGAATAAATGTTTCCAGTCTATTCGCAGCTGTGGTTAACGTCCTGCATGCAGGCAATGTGGCCTGCCTAGGAGGCGTTGGGCAAAGGTGAGTAGAGAAGAAATACATGAGGTATTCTGATATCTGCACATGTTTATGTATATGATATGCATATAATCAGCATACTGAATGCTTTGGCTAACAGATAATATAAATAATATATAATATAACATAAATATAAATATAAATATAAATAATATAATATAAATCCCATCCCATGTCCCAAATTTCTTTGATTCTGAGACAACTTTACAGAATGTGTGAGGCATTCTGGTATCTGCACTGACTTCTAAACAGAAGAAAGGTACCATGAGTCCTGCTCTCCTAGGAGCAGCAGGCAGTCCTTATTTTTTGAATCAGAACTCTGCGGATGTGTAAGCAGAGACAGTCCGCAAAGAACCTGGAGTTCATAGCCACGATGATACATTTCTCCTTTGAAGCTTCTTGGAGGGATCACGGTTGTGGAGTGTTTGTCTCGAGAGTTTTCCCAGCGATCAAAGTACTTGACCAGTGGAACGTGATAGTATATCAATTTCTGCTCCAGTTTCTACCCACCCAGGACTCACCAGCCTCATAAATGCTAGTTAACATGCACAGGACTTGAAATGGATCTTCCTTCTCAGCACATCTCAATGGGCAGCTATGATAGTCACAATAAGGAAGTAGGGCTTCAAGGGTAATAATGACATATTATGAAGACTTCACAAGTTGTGTCTGTGCTCCTCTTGGAGATGACGGCGGTGCCTTTCAATGTTGCCTCTCTCAGTGATTGCTAATTAGTAAAAATTAATTAGACCCTTTACTGGCACTTGTGTTAGAGCTGCGGCAGGCTTAGTACTTGGACCCCATTAGTCCCTTCCACATTTCCCAACATTCTAAAGCTCCAGACATCTGCAGTGACAGCAGTCCTCAGGTTCCGTAAACTCAATCCACCAGCGCGAAGCAGCTCATTGCAGGGCAGACTTCTGAGTGAATATCATTACCTTGTAAACAAGTGCTCTACCTTCCTCCCTATTAAGGCAGTGCATTTCCCACATCTCATTTCCTTCACACATTCAGTGATGACGCTGTGAATACTTCAGGGACCGAGCTGCTAGGGGGGCAGGCAGAGGTTGGGTCTCAGTGGCTTCTAAACGGTGGGTATGCAGCAGAGAGTCAAGTCTGAGAGAATTTCCAGTAACTATTTACTGAATGCACAAATGAACAATTGCTTGGAGAGAAAAATAGATGCATCCTCGCACAGCTTCTGGAAACTGTCTTGTGTGATGTTTACCTAAAATTTGATGGAAGTCCAAAACCTTTACTGTACTTTCAGGGTCTTTGGTTGTGGCTCCTCTTCTCAGATCCCAAAACAGTGTGCTCCTCTCCAGGGTAGGATGGGGGGATCCTTGCATGTGCACATGGCCTAACCCAGCCCCCCATCACCTCTTATTGTTCCCTCCAATATACCTACATCCTTGAGGACACACTCCTGAATCCCTACACCACAACAGGTTTCCCTGTTATCTATGCTCAAAGCACTGAAGATGGTTATGATTCTCTATGAATCTGTGAAATCACTTGTCTAACCTATGTATACCCTCTTTTACCTCCCACACTGCCAAATGCTGCAGCTCCCATGGTTTCATTCCCCAGTGTGTCTCTAGAAGGTCACTCAGTGTCAGGCAAAGGGTTCAATATCCAGAACATGTATTCATTGTTTATCTTGACCAAAATTGCACATGTGCAGGATGACTCTCTCTCTGCTCCATGGGTATTAAGGGGAGCTGAGCTCAGTGGACAGGTGGACCTTTCCACTAGGCCTTGATCTTATACGCACCAGTTAACTAGATGCATCTCGTGATGAGAAACTGCTGAAGAGAAAAAAAGCAAAGCTGGGTCTGGAGTTGTTAAGCCACAGATGAAAGGTAATAGGAGCAGACAGCAATTATGAGGTGAAAGATTATGAGAGGAATTTCCAGTAGATGTACAGTCTCCCTCCATCCTCATGTCTCTAAGAGCAGAGGACAGGCCCAAGGGAGAGAAAAGTTGTTCCTATGTTTGAGATGCTTCCCAGTCTTGTGTGGGCAAGTGGCCTCACTAGCTGGTGACCCACGGAGAGCTGCCCAAAGGTGGCAGGGAAGGTATGCACAGAGGAGTGTTCCTTTCAAATCTCTCATGCCCTCTTTCCAATTTGAATTTTCCTAGGGAGGGAACAAGAAAATGAATGTAGTATTTCCTTCTTCCTTCTCATTCCCTCCTTTTCTCATAAAATATTTCCACTAGTCTTTGGAGACCCCAAGGGGTCAGCTTTTTTTGATCATGTTTTCATAGAGGTAATACTTTTGAGAAATACTATAACTGTCTGAAGAGTAAAATCGACACTAAGGGTGTAAAAAAATATATATCCATAAAGATACTAAATCCTCATTTTATAAAGCCATTTAGCAATGTACAAGGAGAGCCAGCTCTTCTTATATATAAAACAGAAAGTGATGTGGATGCAGAACAGTAACTCCTTGGATGTAGTTAAGCCTGTTGTGTCTGGAAAATGGTCTGAGGTAACAGGTGTTGACGGACCACTGGTTATTTTCACACACAATGTCATAGGAAGTGAGTTAGGACTTAGGAAGTGAGTTTCCAAGTATGTGGATATGTCTTATCCTTTCGGACACTGAATTTATTGTTGATGAGGTGCTTAAAAATAAACAGGGGGCCTTTATGAAAACGTCGGTTGTTTATGATCAGCAGTATGAAACCTTCAGCATGCGCTGATTCGGCACACATTTACACCATGTGGCAGATCCACAGGGTTGGAAATGTATATCCATTTGCTGGTAAGCTCCATGTAACATTTTATGATTTTTCCACAAACTGTCACATTTTTAAAAAGAGTACCATTATTTATATGGGCATCACTCTCTTGGGGTTTACTTTTCAGGTTTATTATGTAAGAACTCATTGCAGCCTGTCAAAATGGTAAATGGTAATATAATGTACCTGAGACACTAATAAAAAAGCTAATTAATCCAAATCATCTCCTGCATATTCTGCAGAGAAACCTTGCAGAATTGCCTACACCCCTAATTTTCCAGGAATAAGGACACCTGTGCACCTACCCCTACTTACTGTTTTACCTCAATAAAATTAAACCACGCATCTTAACATACTCAACTTAAAAAGGCATAAGAGTGAAGGCCTTATGAGTCTAGCAAGACAGTGGATTATAGTTGAAGACATTTGTTTTAAAAATAAAGGCAAAAAGAAATTGTGGCAGAGGCCATGTCCTGATTCACTTCATAGCAAAGTGGAACGCCTAACAAATACAGAACCAAATGACAGGATATTTTGTACAGTGCAGGTGGTAAACCAGGACTTGGGACTGCAAGCACTTACAAAGCCTTGAAGAACCCCTTTAGGGTCACATGCGAGTGATTTTGTTGGTCATAAACGATGACAGACATGGCACTAGGTGATTGATTCCAGGTCTGAAACAGAAAGGGAAAAGTGAATGATACCTACAAGAAGACAAGGTTTCCAGAAGAGTCTAGAATCTGCATTTGTAGTTGAATAGATAGCTTTGGAGGGTCAGGGTGCCCTGCCATGTGAGTAAGGGGGAGTGGAAGACCAGCCACCTGGACTGTGCCCACCAGAAGCGCATCCTCGATCCACAGTCCAAAAGGTGCCATGGGAACTAGGGCAGCCCTAGCTTTCTACCCCTGCAAAGACTAAATTAAGGATGCAAGAGGAGAAGGCAGAAATGATCACTGGAATGTGAAAGCCATAAAAATAACCACATCAGAAATGCTGCTAACAAACCTTGCCTGGCTCCCATTCACCCCGTATGTGATTCCTGGTTACCTGATACACACTCCCACTCACTCCTGCCCCCCAAACACACGTGCTCTCCTTACAACACCCCACAAGTTTGGAGTAAACATGAATGGAGACTTACAGAGCACATTTAATTCATTCTTACAAAGATTGCATAGAAAGGGGAAAAAAAAGAGGAAAAAACCTGAAGATAACAGATAAAATGAGCCAAAGTGAAAACATGGTAGGATTCGTCATTGTAAATGATAAAATAATTGTAATATGGAATATGTAATTATTTTATAATCATAATTCTATTATCGCCAGTGTTATCATCCTGATAAATGATGTCTGCGTGCATGTACCCATCAGGGCACTCTGCCCGGCTCCAAATGTATTTTGGCCTCATTTCTACAGGCCTGGCTTAAACGTACCCTGACTTGGAGGATTGATGTATCAGAAATAGTCCCAGATTGATGGTCAAAAAATTAAATACCTACTCTTGCTTTCACAGGTCTTCTTGTGCTCTTCTCTGAGCCATGGCCTCCCTATATTTCTCATTCTGTAAAACCTCATTTTGTGAAGTGTCCGTCACAGAAGCCTCTGCTGCCTTCCTCCAGGCTGGCTACAATCTCACCACCCCCCACCCTTCCCATATTTCCACAGTATTTTTATAACTGGCTGTTTCTTTGTCCTCTCTCCTGGTTTCCTATCACTCCCTGCTGTCTACCAGGAGGATGTTTTCTTAGATACCAAAGGAAGAAAGCATGACGGAAAAGATTAACTTTGAGGTTCTGCTAATAGATGCACTTCATGGATAGGCAACAATAGATCTTTTGTAGTTTGTTGAGATTCCAAGCTGGTTCAGTCAAAACTCCAGAAAAATCAAGTACACAATTCCATTTTCTTTGAGGGTAAACATCTGCAGCCAAAAGAGACAGCTGTTGAAATGACTTCACAGTGATATTAATATGTAGAATAATTATGACAAATGGAGCAATTTGTTATTAAGAACAAGTCTGGCTGAATTAGAATTTATTGCTGGTATTTTAAAAAAAGATGATCCACTATTTTATAATTTTTAGCATTGTTCCAAGGGCTTTCGTGATCAGGATTTTGTTTATGGTTTTATCCTCTCATGATAGCCCTGAGATGCAGGAAAAGATATTATCATTTCCATTTTATGTACAAGGAAAATAGCATTCACAGTGGTAAAGAGATTTCCCTGAGCCGAGGCTCAGGACTGTCACACAAACCAAAAATGGTGATGAATGGACAAACAGGCATTCCCTGGGAACATCTGCACCCAGAAAATGAGCGCAAAAAGAAGTGATGCAAAAGAGTACTTACACTGAGCCTTTTATTTATATTGTGTAAAATTTAAGAAATGGGCAAGTTAGGCTCTCAGGTTGGCCGCCATGTTGTAACCTTTGATTTGGTGTCCCAATGGGTAAATGTAAGAGGTATTGGTGCCTTTAGTCACCCTGCACAAATAATGACTTCAGTGAAATGTAGGGTCAGGAACATTAACAAATAAAGTCCTGTAAGTGTTCTGAGGGCTTAGGGGAAGCAAGCAGAGAAAAATAAGACAAAAAACTGTAGAAGAAACTATGGATGAGGCAAAAGACTTATCAGTTGGTTTCATCAGCACTAAACTATTTTGCTTGCTTATAAATAGGTCTAACGATTCATTCTGAAAATGGATATGATTTGAGATCAGTAGTAGAAATACTGATAAAAAAGAAGTGTATGTGTTGCCAGGTCAAAAGCATATGCATAGCAGGCCAGCATTTACCCCTTGCCATAGTTGAACTGATGGGGGAAGATAGTGACCAAAAGAATCTGGATAGACAGAGAATCTATCTGCTTTAGACAGTTAGAAAGGACAGGTTGTTATCATGCCTAGGGCAGCTAGCATCCACAGGCAGGTAGACAGAATGGTTAGTGGGGGTTATTACTCACTCAGCTCCAAACAGAAATGGCTGGATGTAAAAAGATACTTTCTTTAAAAAAAGGAAACAAGAAACAGAAGAAAAGACATACCCACGATTTCAACTCAGCACCTTGCCTCTGTTTGCATCGTGCTCCACTTCCTCTATCACTAAAAAAGACACTGGTCTTCTTTCAGTTCCTCAAAATCAATATACTGCTTTTCACCACAGGGCCTTTGCACATGCTGTTCTCCTGACCTATTCTGCAGCCTTTGGCCATAGGGACTCCTAACCTTTCCTCAGATATCAGCTCAATACTCCTTCTTCCCAGATAAGTCTTCTCTTAATCAGTGCAATTGCCCTTTATCACACATTCACAAAACCATGTGCTTCCCCTCTGTAACACTTACTATGGCTGAAATTTTAAATGGTCTGTGAGGACAAAAGCTGAATCTTAATTTTGGATTTTGTCTGTACTAATCATCCCTGACTGGTACAGTAGCTGCAATTTATGTTCTAGTAGAGATGACTTTAAACAACTTCATCCACATTCCCAAGGCCAATT
Organism: Vulpes lagopus; assembly: GCF_018345385.1. NCBI lineage: Eukaryota > Metazoa > Chordata > Mammalia > Carnivora > Canidae > Vulpes > Vulpes lagopus. The sequence goes on along the minus strand of NC_054839.1, from coordinate 5,070,765 downwards.
GCTCTTTTGCTGGAGATTCCATATTCCCTTCTTACTAAAATTCCCCTCAAAAAGAAAGAAAGAACCTGAATGCATCAGGATTCCTTAGAAGAGAAGGAACCGTAAGCAACATTTTGAGGTGGGGAGGTTTGTCTATTACACTCCCAGATCCCCCTTCTATAGTTACAGATGATTTGCTCAATCTATCCCATAAAACAGTCCACTTCAAGGGGTTCTGCTAGTTCATGCTTCATTCTCTGGCAAACTGATTCACAATAAGTATAGATAAATCATCATCTTCATCTCTCCTATCTCTTTGCAATATTGGTATTTTAGCACAGACCAAAGACTTAAGCTAAAAGAATGTTTATTCGTGGGATTAGAAACCATTGGTGCACCTTTCCGTACCAAGCAATCAAGATGCATAAACTGCTGGGCTGACCAAGCATTCTGCTCTGACTGAGGGGTCCCCTATCCCAGGAAATGCCTCCTGAGAAGTACACACCTCCTATGTCAGCCCAAAAATCAGCGCTGAGAACAGCACTGTTTTCAACTTTGAGTGGCTATGGTGTAGATGGTTTGCCTTCTGCGGTCACCTCTGCTGGTTTTCCCTGACCATGGATGTTGACGACCGTGACTTGGCTCATGGATTGACCCACCTGCTGCCGTATGAGTCACAGTATTGCAGCTTATGGGCATTGATCATGCATTTTAACAGTCTGTCTGTTTGCCTGTTGCTTAACTATCATACTCCGTATCAAGATACTCTGTATCATGTTCTGGATCAAGAACTATCATACTCTAGTTTAATTGTTCAAGGTAATGGATATTGTGGACATGTTTCCTAAGAGTTCACATGAGGTAAAAAATGATTATACAAGCCAGCCTGACCCAGACATCACAGAAAAATAAGGTAAAATGAAGGTGTTATTTTAATGGCAGATGGAAGGACACATGTGACCAGATCAGGGTGGCAAACAATCAGAAGACAGCATATTTCACAGAATGAGGAAAAGAATTTGGGTTTAGGCATGTGAAAGGGATGTGAAAGTGCATCGGGGGACTGACTCTCCTCATCAGCATGTTTCTAAATCAATCAATCAATCAATATGGGCCAGTTTCTAAATCAGTCAGAATATTTTGCCGCCCCAAAAGACACTGATACTCTCAGTCAAACATAGCAGCCACTGCACAAACAGGCACACATTATCATATCATTCTCTTGTTGGCCTAATGAGACTGAGTGAAGTTACATTTCCTAAATCAGAAGCTACAATCTGCTTTATGGGTGAACAAAAAGAATTTTGACATCACAAATGTTGGCCTTTAGGCTGTAGAGCTGATCTTCCCAGATCCTACTAACAATCATGTTTTGTGTAATGTATCAAATGATATATCCAATGACAGCAATGAAAACGTCAAAAATGGTCTTCCCTAGCTCATGGGTACTTTGATCTGAAAAATGGAGTTTGAAGATGTCTTCTTGATTTCTATGAAGATTTAATGAAAGTAAACATAAAACAGACATTGCTGACTATTGCTATATTGTCCCAATGCAAACTAGACATTGCTCACATTGCTCACCTATCTGCACATGTGCAGAAAGCACAAATATAAATTCTGGCACACTGCACTCAGCCTATAATCTGTATACTCACTTCCACCCCAAAATTACTTCCGAATGTGATGTATACCTCATATACAACACCGCTAAATGGGGGTGTGGTTTACTACCCTGTGGCATTAAGGCTTTCACATTGAAAGTTCTGGCCACTGTTCAGTTGCCTTAAAATATGTGGAAACACTTAATGAGATTTTTTTGAATTCACAGCTGTGGAAGGAGATCGCACCCATAGACCAGATGGTTATTCATGTTGTCAGCCACAGAAGATGTTAAAATGTCGACCTGCTTGAAAGGTTATACTTTCAAAGTGTGACAATGAAGGATGCCTTTCACTAATTTGAAAGTTCACTGAGAATGAGAAGAGAGAACAAGATGATAGTTCTACAGAAATGTCTATACTGCTCCTCCAAAACAACCTTTGAAGAGTCCAGAGGAAGACTCAAAAGGAATAAACTGACCACACCTGAGTTGTGCAGAGGTCTGCGTAGGCCATGTCAAAAACTCACCAAGACTGCATAAGAATTTTTTTAAAAAAAGGGCAGCCCCGGTGGTGCAGCGGTTTGGCACTGCCTGCCGGCTGGGGTGTGATCCTGGGGACCTGGATCGAGTCCCACATCGGGCTCCCTGCATGGAGCCTGCTTCTCCCTCTGCCTCTCTCGTCTATGAATAAATAAATAAAATTTTTAAAAAAGTTATCATAAAAGGGAAAACGAATTAAATAGTCCTTTCTCAATTTCTTCACTAAAATTATAACTTATTTGGAAACCAACTTTGATTTCACAAGCTCAAATTATGTTTGTGCTTTGACAGCATGTTTCCTGAGAAAGAGGATGTTTAACTTATGATGACAACCAGTGTGCTTTAGAGTGTTGAAAAATGTCAACCCTTTGGGGGCACAGAGAGCCAGTGTGATGAATTTTTAGATGCAGAAGACCTAACTGACAAACAGCTGGATTCCCAAAACAAGCCCATAGGTACAGTGTGGAGGGCCATTTTTGCAAAACTGGAAATGAATTCCTAAAAGTCTAAAACCTGCTGTTGCTAATAGGGAAAACCCTAAGTTGCTCCTGCTCTGAACCCTTTGTTGAGAGGATCGTTAGGTTGAAGTCATCACATGGGATGGACACCAGAAATCAGTCTCATGTGGGTCTGACAAGAACAGAGCTACAACTCAAAGTGAAATTCATGTTTGACTGTATTCAGTTTTACTACCATGCACAAGGAAAGAGGGCTTCAGACACTCCAGAGAAGTATTACTGCACATGGAAACAAACGGTAAAGATACCCTACTGTGCCAGAGAGCAGACAGCAACAGTCAGCATTTTTTATTAAATATAGGTAATATGTGGTTAATTAGTCCTGATTTTATGTATTTCCTTTCTAAAATGATCACATTTATGAATGTTAGGAATATATAATAATACAGCCTATGAATTTTAAACATCCACTAGGGGGTTTAAGAAAAGTCAGAATAAGTTGCTATACCCAAGAACAAAAGTAAATGTTATAAAAAATATTGTTAATTTCTATTATATATATTTGACTTATCAGTCCTATTTAATTACTATTAATTGACACTGTTAATTCATTCTATTTTATTTATTTATTTATTTGAGAGACGGAGAGAAAGAAGGAGTGCAAGTGGGGAGGGGCAGGGAGAAAGAAGAATTCAAAGCAAACTCCACACTGAGTGCAGAGTCCTTTGAGGGGCTTGATCCCACGACCAGGAGATCATGATCTGAGTCGGACATTTAATACACTGAGCCACCCAGGCACTCTCCCAACCTATTATTTAAATAGCATTTATCTAATAGAAAAGTAAATAACAGAATGTCATTTCAAATAAACACCAATATTTCATAATTTTGTAAAGCAATAACACACAGGCATACCATTGCTGATCATATATAATGTTGTGGTGTTTCTGTATTACCTGCTATGGCTGTATCCTGAGTTGTCTCCCTAGAAAGGTGGGCATTCTGATCACCCAGGTTATATCAGGAAAGTCACTCTCTCCTCGTAACGTATTTTCCTTCAGTTATATTTTTCCAGATGATTTCATATCCACATCCAATGCTACTCCATCAATAATGGCTTTTATAATCAAAGCACTGAAAATTAATAACCCTCAGCATTCCCCACAGAGCTTTGGATATAACTTCCCTGTAATTTGATTGGTATCATAGACATCTATGGCATGAAAATCTTCTTCATCAAATACAGACAGTCCAGAGTCAGAAGCCAGGTCTCAGGTACCTTCACATGCTTCTAGGGCTTCTCGGTATAGGCCATTAATGATAATGACTGAATTTGTCTCTGTTGCATCTGACAATTGAATAGAACAAAACAACTGGAACTCAAATCAGCAGATCTACCACATGCACGCGGGTAAAGTCAGCAGTTGTAAACCTTACCTGTTCCCTGTTTATCAGAATCTTTGTCCCTGTAAGATCAGATACTGGTTTATAAAATACAACCATGTAAAAAAAAATAAAATAAAATACAACCATGTGGTTTGACTGCTTCCCCCAGGCTCTAACTGCTGTCCAAAAGAACTAAGATGAAGCCAAGCAGATTTAATCTTTTATTTTATTAATTTAGTATTATAGTAGATGGGATATTGATGATCCAAATAAAGGGATGCCACATAAAACCAATCCTGTACACAGAATATGTGTGTAAACAGCCAGAAAGAATGAAAAAGTTGTATTTGGTGATGGTCTTATTCCCACATCAAAACAAAGAAAGCTGGGAAAATATTAGTCACATAGCAAAGAAGTCATGCCGATAAAATGTGTCCGACAGGAGAAAGCCCAAGGAAAGGCTCCTATTGTTGGATGCATGACAGAATAAGTACAGGAGATGAATTCAAGGGCTTGGGAAAGAATTCTGGGAGAATAGGAACAATTGATGTTGGGGAAAATAAGAAAGCCCTGGAGATGTCTCTTTCTGATCATCATTAAAAATGGTTTCAGGTTTCTAAAAGTCAATTGAATTGGGGCAGTGATTTCAGAGGGTAAGCAGATTTTGTGCAGAAAGGGATATGGGAAGATGATGACTAATGATCAAAGGGTAAGATTTATCACTGCAATTTCAAGGAGAGAAAATGTGGGGAAGGAGACCCTGGGAAAACGGTGTGGAGCTGGGTAGTAATTGCAGACCGAAGAGACGCCTTACAAATGAGACTCTCTCAATCACCAGGGTAAGGAAAATGAAAGGAAATGTACAGATTCTGAGAAAATTAAACAGGAGTTTGATTTTTTATTCATGTTGCTGTCATTATTTTAGCAAGGAAGTCCAAGTTTCTTCAACAAGAGAAATAAAAACTGCAATCCCTGACAATTGCCTACATTAAGATTTAGAAAGGATTTTTTTCAGGTTAAGAAAAAAAAATCTTCAGTAGAACACTTAGAAGCAGTTTTCGTGCAGAACAACTGAACGAGAATGGACATGTGTAGGAAGAATAATAGTAATGAATTTTTAAATGTTTTTAGGGTTTTGTCATCTATGTCTGTCTGCAGGTACCTATCTATCACGCACACATGTGTACACACACTCCTTCATGGTGCAGTCCTAAGGATGCCTATACTTCAGCAAAGAAAACAGATCAACACACTGACAGGTAAAAAGAGATGATGCCTGATTTCTTACTATTTCAGTTATTTTAGTCAGTAAATTAATGCCAGAAGGGGAAAAAAACTCATATATGGTCACTTTATAAAATTTTATTAATATAGTTCACTTCAAAGACACTTCTTCAAACACAGAAATTATTGTTTCTCAAACATTTTGAGATTTAGAGATCCATAGTATTCACAAACAATTAGACTTAAATCACTGTCTTATAACCAGAGGTCATAATTCAGGTGGAAATTTCTAGGTTACGTGCCTCATGCATAATCTTGATTAAGTCACTGTTTCACACTATTGTAATAATGTGTGATTTTTACAGTATCATTCTAATACTTGAGAACGCTGTAAAAAAAAAAAGACCAATATTTACAGACCAAAGGAAAAATATAATCAATTATTTCCTTGTGCCTTGGTTTATTTTTCTTGCTATTCTTAATTTGACATATTCTTCTCTAATTATTCTAAATTTCTTTTATGTGTGTGTATTTTCCCTTTTCCTGGAATATAAGTGACTTTGGGACTTTTCTTTCCCTTCATTCTACATATAGTACAATTTTTATTCATTATTTCCAAGTAATATGCTGATAGACAACTCTATTGTTTCTCTGAAGCAACTCATTATCTTTAAAACTCATCTTAACATTTCGTTTAAAAGGTCAGATATAAAAGTAGCATCAAAATTATCTATACCATCAAAACAGATCACACACAGTTTATAGGTCAACCGTATCAATTATTATGTATGAGGTTCGAAGATTATAATGGAGCCTGTCAGCAAGAATATGAGAAGGCTTAACAGTCCAACATACATTAATTCTAAAGTGGACAGAGATAAAAAAAAACTGCCCTACTATTTTGTTACTAGTGATTGTAAAAACTTACATCTTAAAACATAATTGTATGTCTAACATCACTTTGCTGCAACTCTCACTTTTCTCATGTGTTCATCTATCTATCTATCTATCTATCTATCTATCTATGTTTATTTATTTATATTTACTTATATATAAATATGTATACTTATATATATTTACATATATATTTTGTGTATATATATTTACACATTACATATATTTATACATATTTACACATTACATATATACATGTATATACACATGTATATTTTGTCATTTCCATTGTGTCCTCTGCCTTGGTGTGAAGATGTCCACTGGGAAGCTGCTGAAATAACAAATATTTTGCACAGTGACTTAATAAACTGAAGTACTTAAGGAGAAACTCCATTTTCAGAATGTCAAACATATCACGTGAACGTGACTGCATGCATTTACCAAGTCAATTTCCTCAGACAATGTTAAGTGTGGGCGTGTGAATTATTTACACTGCACAAGGATGGGAGGAGAGTTCTACTTTTTGTTGAATGTGGTGATTTAAGGAGGATAAATGAAATAATGATTTGCCAGAAAATAAGAAAAGGGAATTACTTTTCTTTGCATTCTTCCATCTTATGAAATATATACTTTCAGGCATTCCTTTTAATGTGAGTAAGTCTGTTTGATGTATAATAGGAACAACTAACAATTTATCTCCAACTGGAAAAAATGGAACTTCTGGAAGGGCATTTCGCTGCTCTTCTCATGAACAAATGCAAAAGGATTACGATTTGAGGCTCTCTTCTGAGGAAGCAGTGAGAATCCCTCAAATTTAAAAGGACTGGATAAATTTTTTTGTCATTTGCAGACTGTTAAACCTAGAACAAGATAGATTCTTTCTGGGCCCAAACTATGGGCAAAGCAATCCATTTCTATGATGGAGTCCCTGCCTGATAAGGTCAAGAGTGCAAAGGACACATAATTTTGGATGATGGGTATATTAAGGCTTCCTTCTTATTTAATGTTTTGGAGAGTCTGATGAAGATATGAACATGATAAAAACACTTTGAGAATGTTTTATGTTGATGGTGTGACAATGGGAAAAATACAGTTAATACCACTCTTTGGTTTTCAAGAAAGGCCTTTAAGAGATATTTGAGCACACCAGGCTCCCTTTCATCCCTCCAACACCCACCCCCTTATAGTACATAGTCTAAATCATCCTTATACTTCTCTGAGTTATACCCCTTGGTAGATTTTTATTTAAAGATATATGTTATGGTACAGGTCAGTGGTTATTCATCTAGACAAGTGAGATGCATCAAAGGTATCATCTGAGATCATAAAACAGATGAGAAAAGTGATGACCTTGATGAGATCCCTCCCTTGAGAGACCCCCACCTGCACCATCTGATCACCATCTCTGCAGGTCACCACCCGTGGCTCCAGAGCACCTGATCATAAGCCCATGGCACTCTGGATGCATCTTTACTTAAAAATAAACAAACAAGAACAACTACAAAAAACCCTCCATAAGGTACTATCTGCTTCTTATAACCAAACAATAAATTCTAGAATGTCAGATGATGTCAGATGTTTTTCTAGACAATGAGATGAAAGTGTGAAAGCAGCCACAGGATTACATTGAGATTTCTCTCCTGCATTGGCATTTTTTGTGAAATTTGACTTCCTAAATGCTTTGGGAAAACATAGCTGGATGAATAATGATATTGTCATTTGATGAGTATTTTTTTCCTTTCAAAGAAAGACCTATAAACACGGGATGCAGCTTGCTCGTTTCTCTATTTGTGGAAATAACCACTTCAGGGCCGGCGGGGAGCATGGCCCAGTACATAGCTCGTTCTGAGCCGAGTCTGGCTCCAACTGCGGCTGGCACTTCAGCTGATTGGAGCCTGCAGAAAACTCTAGCAGGGTCAGAGTCCTCGGCTGACTCCTAGCAGCACACTAGTGCTCTCTGACTCCCAAATGCAAACAAGTAAAACCGAACACGGATGCCTCAGGTGGACGCCAACCCACCAGCTCATCCGTTCAGGTTCCCTGCTGCCCCATCGACCCCGGGAGACATTCACACCTGTGGCCTGAACACTGGCTTTTAACAGAAGACAGATGGGATAAGACAGGACAGGCCTATTTTTTAGCAGACCCTCCAGTGGCTATTCTTGCTCTTTGTAAGTTTTAAAGACAACTGATGTCTTATCAATAAGGCCTAATTTAAAAAAAAAAAAGGTCTAATCACATCATTATTCAGTTATGCATTCTCTAATATAAATGTATATATTGCAAAAAAAAAGTGTATATATTCCTTATAACCTGAAGGTCAAAGTTCTTGATACTGACATTGAAGGTTTTTCCAAACACTGCCTTTTTTTTTTTTTTTTTCAATTTTATGCTAGGCACTAACCAAACCACAAAACTAATATTTTTATTGTGGACAAATATCTTTTCACTCAGGCCTTTCTCTCTATTTTGCCTTCAAGTCACATCATAGCATTTGGTGTCATTCTAACTGTCCCTTTCCTGTCATTCCTCTTGTCACCCTGGGCAAAGTTGCTTTGAGCCCTGGAGTCTAGATACCATACCCTCCACATGCGTTTATCCAACAAATAGCAATGCCCACCTACGCCAGGCCCTGCTTTTAGCCCAGGGATCCAGTGTTGAACAAAACAGACAAAAGTCCCTGCCTGTGGAGAGGTTATGCTCCAGCCGGGGAAGCAGACGATCATAGGTACACCACTACGTCTGAGGCAAAACTGCCAGAAGCTGTAAGGACTAAGGAGAATTACCTGCAGAGGGAACAGAGAGGAATTGCAACTCAGAAGAAGCTCAGAGCAGGTGACAGTGAGGGAGCAGAGGCATGCAGGTGAGGGAAGAATGTTCCAGAGAGACAGCACAGCAAGTAGGAAGGCAGTGCAGGGAGAACAGGGTACTTGTGAGGAATGTCGAGGCCGTGGGAGAGGTTAATGTGCAATAAGTGAAGGCAGGAGGCCCCCTCCGAGTATGGCTTGAGGAGTGGATTTCCTCCTCAGTGTGTGCAGAGCTGAATGATATGATTTGATGTCCTGCTGGAAAGGCAGGAGGCTCGCAGTGTAGGCAGGGAGCCGGGGGAGGTGACCCTGGCAGGGGTCCAGAGGGTTCACTAGTACCAGGAAGAAGGTCAAAGCTGGTTAAGGTCTGATTTACAGGGAAGTAGGACAGCAGGTGCACGGATGTTGGACTGGATGTGGGAGTGAAAGAGAAAGCCAGGCATGACTTCCATGTGTGAGACCTGACAACGGGGGCGTGGGGAAGAATCAGAGAATGGTGATAGAAGAGCCAGTTTGTGGGCAGCAGAGGCTAAGAGGTCCTCTGGATCCATATGGAACTTGAGGTGTCTCTGATGTGTCCAGATGGTGACTGCCAAGAGAGATTTTTAGTATGCCTTTGCACGAGTGAGTCTTGGATTTCCAGAACTAGGCATATAAATTTGGAAAGTTTGACATATCCATGGTATTGGGAGGTTTTTTTTTTTCAAGTTTAACATCTCACTTGTATATGGAAAACAAATCCCTCACAACATAATGCCTACAGTTAACATACTGTATACTTCATACTTAAAATTCGCTAAGAGGGTAGATATTAATGCTAAGTGTACTTTGGGAGATGATGACTATAGCCTATGACGTTGATGGTGGAGATGGCTTCACAGGTGTATATTCACCCCTAACTAATTGAATTGTGTATGTTAAATACGTACAGCTTCTTATATATCAATCATATCTCATGAAATGTTTCATAAATATACTAAAATTAAAAATAAAATAGTATATTTTTAAAACTGAGTAGCTTTATGGAGATATAATTCACATAAAATAGAGTTCACCCATTTAAAGTGTACAATTCAATGATTTTTAGTAGGGAGGAAAAGAATACTTAGTTTCTGGGATATTGCTAATTTCTAATTGAATTGGGAGCTCTTTGACAGAGCTACCATGTCCAAAATATATGGCACATTAAGAGGATGCATATGAGAATTCTAAGCTACTTCTCAGGGAAGGAATCATTACTTATATTGTAAATAGAACTTCATAAATAGAATTTTATGTTAAGCTGATATAGTTTAAGCATTTTGTTAGGGATTTCCCAGTTAGCGAGTTTGGGGTATTTGCAGATTTTTAAGCTATAAAAATGGCAGCAAAATGTAGGAGGAAGGTAGACTTTCCTTCAAACTTACTTGCCTTTATTGACTTAGAATGCAGAGCATTTGTTTATAATGGCCACAGAACAGATGCATGCATTTCATGTGCTGGAATTTTTTTTTTTTAATGGCTGTTGAAAGAAAGTTACATGAGAAACAAGCAATTGAGGTAACCAGAGGTTAACAAAGCTGCTCATACATGTTTAAAAGGACAAGTCACGTCCTTTGGGGGGAAAAATGTCTCCTCAGTATGTATTCGTTTTCCAGCCTCTACACAGACAGCTAAGGCAGAAATATTCAAGATAGCGAAGTTTACAGTAGCTGTAAAGTACCCACTTTTTCTGGTGTGGTGAACTGGCTTTGAAATCAGGACTTTGGGTTTGAGGTATCTTAAATTATCTTAGCTTCTTGCTGCTGGGATTCCTTCAAACCATACCTGCTATGTTTATGAAAATATTAGGGAGTATTAGGGAATAATTAGCACTTGTTGCATAGATGATTGCAAAGCCAAATGAAAAGCCTAAGGAAAAGGAAAAAAAAAATGTGACCTGAGCCGAAATCAAGAGTCCGATGCTCAATTGACCACAGCCACCCAGGCGCCCCTTGGATTTGGGAAACTTTTACATGTCTCTTGTTAAAGCTTGCTATAAACATTTGTCATGAAAATAAGTCTAACATCAGAATAAATCATTATTTGCAAATTACATTTTAACAAAGCTCCAGTAGTTAGCAAATGCAGTTAAATATTTGAGATACACGTTTTATTTTTTAATCAGTTTCTCTGTGTCAAACAGAAATTAGTTGAGAATATGCAAAATAAACAAATTCAGCCTACTATTTATGCAGAACTGATTTCTCCTATTTACCATTAGTGTCTGTATTTTGTGGTATTATATCTACATATTACATACTGCATTGTAACCTTGTACACAGATGCATACATACCCACACACAAACATACCAGTCATTCTTGGGGCTCTTATTTCATATTTATCTGATGCAATTGACAACTTTTCACTATTTTAGTGGTTTAACTCCAAGAAATTTAAATAACAATTGAAAGGTATATTAATAATTAGGGAACCGTTGATTAAATTTACTGGAACGAAATCCTCACTACAAAGATTTTAGGAAAGGACTTTGTGAGAAACAATTTGAAATTGATATACTCGGATTACAACGTGGGGTATTCCTTCAGTTTTGAAATATTCACACTTCCAAGACCCAATACTGGTGAGGCTTCCTTAAGCCTGGGGCACTTTTCCACAATCACTATTACAAGGTCCGTTCCATTTTTTTTTTTTTCAAAATTTCAACATCTCTTATTAGATGCAGATTCATCTATTCATTTTAGCCACACACACAAAAACAACAACAAAAAACAGCAGGATAGTAAATACATTAATAAGGAAATTGGAAACAAGTAACCACTAACCAGTTCAAAACATTTCCTTACGACGATCATGAGAAAATAACTTTGAAATAACTTTCCTTTGAAATTCTTAAAAGAACAATTAGTTTAACTAAAACTTAAGCTGGCTATTGCTTTTCCTGGACAAAGTGTGTATCCTTGCATGCTACCTACCCAAAGCTCAAATGCTCTCCCATGTAAGCTGACAACAGAGGGTTTAATCTCATTGCTTTCAGTGGAAAACCAAGATCAGAATCACCACAGAGGTGGATGTGGCTTGGGATCCTGGTATTTTCTAAGCTAACAAAGAAATAATACTAAATTTTATCAAGCACTTAATATGTTTCAGATACTATGTCACATACTTTCATACCTATTTAGTGCAGTTCTTGGGACACCTAGAAGTCTCGGCGGTTGAGCATGTCTGCCTTTGGCTCAGGGAGTGGTCCTGGAGGCCTGGGATCCAGTCCCACATCGGGCTCCCTGCATGGAACCTGCTTCTACCTCTGCCTATGTCTCTGTCTCTCTCTTTCTGTATCTCTCATGAATAAATAAATAATAAAATATTTTTTAAAATAAAATATTAATATTAAATTAATATTAAATATTAAATATTTATTAAAAATATTAATATTAAATTAATATTAAATATTTTTTCTTAACTACCATGCTGTGACATCAATATTGTCATACCCAATTTATAGATGACAAAATGGTTGAGAAAGGGCAGAGTTGCTTCTGGCGTCTAGAGACTGTGGTCACTCACAGCCATGCCTTGGCATTCTGCTATTGAACACAAACTATTCCACAGAACCTCAACATGAGCCAAGGCCACTCTGTGACCATGACAGGTCAACAGCACTCTGTAATCACATCTGAACACAGACAAAATGTGGATATTGTTCAGATCAGAGACAGCCTCACACCCCTCCATCTGGGCTCATGAGTAACTCCTACTTTCATACACAGTCCAGTGGAGTTGTCACTCCCGTCTTCCCTTCTAGATAATATTGATTGAGATCTCCTATTATGGAATCCCCCACCCTGTCCTGCTTCTGGACAGCCTCCAGAGCAAAACCCCACTTAAGCCCTTCCGGAATCACCTACCACAAACCTCAATGCCATATGATCGGTCCTTTCTAACATCCACCTGCCAAGATACCCTTGATTCTCCATGGTGCACTCTCCCTTGCTATGCAACATGCAACAGGTGAGAACCCCCTTCACATGCCCAGCAACAACTTTGACTCTCTTTGATCAATCTCCTGAAAATCAAATGCCAGACCACAAAAAGCATCTGGATAAAGCCAGTGTTTGTGGTTGTTTTCATTTCCTTGTGGAGTTATAGATATCTAAAGGTCATTGCCACTGTAGGCTCCTAACCCCGAGGAGTAAATATTAGACCTGTAGTAAATTTCTATGACTTAAATATCATTAAGGGAGCTCTTATAAGAGGTATCAAAACAGCACTACTTGAATATACTTCAAACTGGGATGCCTTCCCAAAACAGTATTTGCAAAATCAGCATTTAAAAGAATGCATCACAGTTGGAAGGACTTTGTGAGGACTCAAATGTAAGACAATGCCATCTTGTTTGAAGGATAACTTTAGGGGAAAAAAAAATACTCTCCTTGATATTTGGACATTTGAGGTGGTTACTGATTACTGCATGCTTAACATGTATCATTCTTCTATGTGCTCTGTGGCAAAATAACTCCCTTAGCTATTAATCTAGAAAGAAAAAAATATTTTTCAACCTTTTTTATTTTTTATTTTTATTTTATTAAAGATTTTATTTATTCATGAGAGACACACAAACACACACACACACAGAGGCAGAGACACAGGGAGAAGGAGAAGCAGGCTCCATGCAGGGAGCTCGATGTGGGACTTGATCCCAGGTCTCCAGGATCACACCATGGGCTGCAGGCGGCGCTAAACCGCTGCTCCACCGGGGCTGCCCTGAACCCTTAAAAAAAAAATCGAACCTACAGAAAAGTTGCCAGAACAATATGTTGTGTGCTACTGTCATGCCATGAATTGTTCTCACTCTCCATCTCCAAGCCCTTTCTGAGACTTCTGTATTTCCCTGCCTCAGAGGAGGTTTGTATTGTAGGGAAAAGCAGTTGTTTAAGACCAGAGCATCCTGGCTCTTTTCCTGTCTGAAATCCGAACTAATTAAGGGTGTATTGCTATTGTAAGGGAGAAGAGAAGTGCCTTTGAAGTATGGTGGTAGAAGTAAGAATAGAAAGCAAAATGATTGCCTCGAGCCTAGGGAAATGGTGAAGATGCACAAGCAGATAAGATCCCAGGTTCTCTTCCTCACACTGGACCCCTGTTCCCTGTAGGTAGCAGGTCATCTGGAGGAATGGTCAAAGGTCCAACAAGGCATGCTAAACCAGAAAAAGAATTAGACCAAGCCATTTGGAAAACCCAGGTCATCAGACATAATGAGATGCACTTCAATGGACAGTGGGTGTCTTGGTGGCTCATAGTTTATGATTTGAGGAGTCTCTTCTAATTTTTCCTTCGGCATAAGAATCCTGAGACATGTGAGTGACCACTGGGCCAGTTATAAATGTGGACATCAAACTAACTTCTCTGACTGGATTTAGATAAATGTAAGATGCATTATCTTGCATATGTGAATTGACTGAGAGAGATTTACACGTTTCACATGGCAGTGTGAAACCAAGTCATACACATTGTGTTTGTTTGCCAAAGCCTTCCTTTCTTTTCTTGGAGAGTTTAAGGAATTTGCTGAAGTTCAAGGAGCAAATAGTTGAGCCCATATTCAAACTCTGGTCTGTCTGATCTAAAGCCTAGAATGTGCCCACTTAATTGTTCACTCCTGTTGTTGAATCACTGGACAGACAACAGGATATAGAGGTTAAAAAAAATTAGACAAGCTAAGGAATTACATAGGTAATTGGTAGGCACTGGACAATGTGATCAGATCTGATCTTTGCTAACCTAACAGGTATTAATCCTGTGCTTCCCATGATAAATAAGAATACAACCTGTCCTCAAATAGCTCCAAGAAGATTCAATAGGCTATGTGACCCACCAGCTATGTGGTTGTAAGCAGGTCACTTAACTCCTCTGAGCAACTCACTCTGAGTTAACTCACTCACAGAATATGAGAAATCATGGACACTCCAAATGGAAGCTTTGTGGGCAAAACACACTGCTTCTGTAAAAGTGCACTATTGTTACAAAACCATGCCTAAATGAGAAAATATGACCTGTGCCAACAGTTGAGTGGTGCCTGTTGCCAAAACCTCTGCCCTGACAGCAAGGATGGAAAGGTCAGGCATGGGGCATTGTTTGACAGAAAAGTTAAAGATTCCTGGAATTTTTTTTCTTTGGAGATTCATGCTTAGATAATACTGAGTATCAAATATCAGTATACTGAGCACTTACCATGTGTCATTCACCACGTGAAGCCCTTTACATCAATAAACCCACTTCATCCTTATAGCCAGCTCCACTGGTAGGTACTACCATGATCCCCATGGGCCAGGAGAGGAATCAGAAAAGATTTATGATGAAATCAGTGACATTTGCCCCAAATTAGAGTTTTATAACAACAGATGTTGGGTTTGAAACAACTCTCAGTCACAAAACAATTATGCTCATCTGTTACTATTATTGCTAACAATAAGCAGGTACTATTACACAGAGTGCTGTAACACACCATGGTAACCATGAGTTAGAGATATTTATTCCACTTTTCCCTCAATACCTTCTTCACAGACAGTGAGCCATGCCTCTCTCGTCCCAGGCACTGGGATAGCTGCCCTACCAGGCTCATTTCTGGAGTTGGACTGGAGTGGAAATGGTCTTACTGTACCCATGGTATGAAAACAGATTTCAGGGAAAAAAGAAATAATTCAAAGTGATGGGACAAAGATGGGAGAAAAGGTAACATCACTGCTGTAGAAGGAAACTATCTCAGGTGTTGAGTTGGGTGTGAAAGGGACCAAGGAACCCTCCCAAAGAAGTGAACTGGCTCCTTCAGGCTATGCCCTGTGCGGGAGAGCCACCTTTCCAGGAGGGCCTCCCTCGGCCATTCTGGAAACAAAATGAAAACATTCATTCTGCAGCGAAGTGACTGACATGACCTGCAGGGTTTTCAGGAGAGAAAGGCTGATGTTTGATCCACAAGCAATAAAGAGTTCCCATCCAGCTTTCTAAAATGACAGAAGACAAAGACAACCATGAACAGAGTCTGGGTCTGAGGACACAGAAGGGAAGAAAGAAAAGGCAGACCCCAGAATAAAGACAAGGTGAACCAGCCCACTAACATGGCAGACAAAAGGGTCAAAAAACTGTGCATCCTGTTTGCTGGCTGTTCTATCCACATAAAACATACTGGAGTGAAAAGTAACTGCTATTATGTCAAGAACAGAGGAACTGTCTTTATACAAGCACTGGCCATTGTGTTTTGGGAGCCTGCTTCTCCCTCTGCCTGTGTCTCTGCCTCTCTGTGTGTGTCTCTCATGAATAAATAAATTTTTAAGAATATTAAAAAAAATCTGTGCTATTTAGTACATACTTTTCAATGCATTGAAAGTAGAATTGAAGAGCTCAGAATGTTTAAAAACATAGAGAAAATATAATTAAAAAATCAAAAGAAAAGAAATAAAAAGCAGTAAAACACTGGCAATGTTGGCAAAAGCAACCCTGAATTAACTTCTTCCTCCATAACAATGGGAAATTCTTTCTTAAAGTAGAAAACGAAAGGAAATTACAAGTTAATGTAAGAGAAGTAGTTTGCAGTAAGGCCAGATCATAGCACACACAGAAACAACCCACGAAGCCTGCACGGAATGCAGCTGAGAAGATGAGTTGCCTTGGATCACAAGTCTTAAAAGTTGTGAAGAACTGAGGTATAAAATGACTCTGTCATCTATGAGAAAAAACAGTTGTTTTATTTTGTGTCTCCTGCATAGCCCTGTTATTTTTTATTGTTTAATTTCAATTTCAAGAATTAAATGCTGGCAAAGAAAGGACAGAAGAGAAACAGATTAGATGAGGTCAAAAGTTGCTCCCAAATGATTAAATATAAAGTAGATCATTTTTATGGGGGCCACACATGGATTTGGTTTGTTTAGTCGTTTATGCACACTCTATGAATAAATTCAAACGTGGGGATTTGGGGTACCAGGGAGTTGGAGGAGTAAGTGTAGTTTTTGTGGAATTGATGAAATGCAATTTGAGGTGCTCATATATGTATCTGGAAAGAAAGGTGCTCTCTACATTTCTAGGAAATGACGTTAAGGTCTGTGAATCTATCGCAGCTGACAGGTAACAGGAGAACGACAAGCCCCAGGAAGGCCTAAGTGAAATGAATGGTGAATTTAAAATATATATCCTATATTTCAGCAACACAGAGATACACTTCAGTGGGACATGTCTATGAAAACAGAACAGTAATTCTGTTTCCCAATTAGAGAAAATACTAGACCATTTTCTCAATTTTAAGTTTCTTTCTTCTCCACGTATATATTTTGTTTCACTCACTTATTCATTTAACAGATATTTACTGGTTGCACTGTGTGTCACTTTGCTCATTACTCAGGATACTTCTGGTTATAAAACAAGGTTACCTGTTCTCCTGGAGCTTCCATCCTAGTGGGGATAGACAGAAGATCAATGAAAACATGATAAACGAGGAAATGTATGACATCTGAGAAGTGGTAACTGTTTTAGGGGAAAAAATAAGAAGCAGACCCAGGTAAGGAGCTGGTGAGTGCTGGGGCAGGGGGGCCAGAGAGCAAGTTTCCATAAGTGAATCACAGCCTTGACAGGCTTCGGCTATTACTTTATCCTGAAGGTGAGTGAAAGAGGGTATCTGAGTCAGCCTGAAATTGCACATTTGCTTCTGGGTGCTTTTCAACAGGCATGATGATTTTCAGGTGGAGCATCCTAAATAAAGGAGACCATTTCAACATCATGATGATTTATTCAGGAAAGTGAATTTGAAATGGAATTATACCAGACTACAAGGCCAGAGTGATTCATGGGAAACACATAAGTAAAATGGGACTACCACGTGAAGATAAGACCACAGTGACCCTTGTGGGGAAACCAAGTGAGATGAGATTGAAAGTCAGACAACAAAGCAAACATACAAATAGACCAGCACCCAGATGATGTGCACTCAAAGCACGGCTTCTGCTGGAAACTGTAATGTGCAGAGCTTACAAAGCATCTTCCAGGGAGCTTTGGTTAATATCGGGTAAAAATCATTAGGCAATGGCTTGTGAACTGTGTTTATAATCAGTCACAGGTACAAATATATCTTAGTTATTGTTCACATGATCTCCAACCAGAATGATAGTATATTTCAGATTCTCAAAAAGAGATGCAAACGTCTTTAGGGCACTGAATTCCAGTTGTGGTGGGTTATTCAACAAATGAAGTCATAGTATGTGGATGATAAAAGAGGACTTTTATATAACACCGTATTAGAGGATGTAGGGAAAGAAAAGAGAACTCCTCATAGAACCCTCATTAAAGTGTGCAACTGTAAGTTATAACTTACAAACACTTTGTGCTATAAGAATTAAGTGGAGTGATGGTTTGGAGGATCATTTTAGGAAGAAGCAACATCCAGTGCATGGCTTACCAAGGGATGGCCATTTGCCCATTATTAGAAGGTGATTTAAGTTGTTAAAGAGCTGCTGCTTTTTGCTGGAACACAGAAAGTCGCTGAAGGATCCTATTTTAACTCTTTCTTAGTCACAGAAACTGAAGTGTCAAAATATGAATATCTAACACCAAAATATTAAATGAAACTGAATCTACATGAATTAATAAAATGAACTATACTTTCCAGCCCAAGTAATGTTTTCTTCCACTGCAGTTGTCTCCTGACATTACCAAGAGACAGAAGTAGGGAGGAAAGAATTAGCTTGGGGCACGATGTCCAGGCATTATTCAGTTAAAATTAACCACCAGCTAATTCTGGAGATAGCAATCATCTCTAACTAAAGTTAGAGAATGGACATTTTTATAAATGAAGCACTCTGGTTAGATTAAAGTTGCCAATAATATCATGCATTAATTCATATGGAAAGCAGTTTAAAAATTAGAATTCAATGGCCAACAGATATATGAAAAGATGCTCAACATCACTCACCATCAGGGAAATGCAAATTGAACCTACAATGAGATGTCATCTTACACCTGTCAGAATGGTTAAAATCAACAACTCAGGAAGTAACAAGTGTTGGTGAAAATGGAGAAAGGGAACCCTTGTGCACTGTTGCTGGGAATGTAAATTAGCGTAGGTACCATGGAAAACAGTATGGAGGCGTCTCAAAAGATTAAAAATAGAACTATTATGTGATCCAGCAATTCCACTTCTGGGCATTTATCCCCCTTCCCCCCGAATGAAAACACAAATTCAAAAAGATATATGCACCCCTGTGTTCATTACAGCATTATTTACAACAGCTAAGCTATGGAAGCAAATAAAGTGTTTACCAGTAAATGAATGGATAAAGAAGATATATAGTACACACACAAAGCGGAATATTACTCAGCCATAAACAGAATGAAATCTTGCCATTTGTGACAACATGGATAAGCCTAGAGAGTAGTAGCTGAGTGAAATGAGTCAGACAGAGGAAGACAAATACCATGTGATGTCACTCATATATAGAATCTAAAAAACAAACAAATAAGACACTCAGGTACAGAGGGCAAACTTACGGTTGCCAGACGGGAAGGGAGTGGAGGAATGGGTAAAATAAGTGAGGGGGATTATAAGGTACCAACTTCCAGTTGTAAAATAAATAAGTCATAAGGATGTAAAGTACGGCATGAGGAAAATAGACAAGCATATGGTAATCACTTTGTATGGTGACAGGTGGCAATTAGAACCATTGTGATGACTGTGTGATGTATATATGTGTCAAACCACTACGTTGTACACCAGAACTAATAGAATATTGTTTGCCAACTATGCTTCGATGAGAAAAATAAAATTCAAGAAGTAGAATGAATACTCCAATGATTAGACTTTATTTTTTGATGACTCAGGAAGGTCTTTGGTATAGTCACTAGGAACAGCATCATAAAGGTTTGTACAGGAAGAAAATTATAGGTAATTGAAGTTTATTTGTACCAGCCCAAGTCATACCTTTGAAATTGCTTTTGCAGATCCAGTGAATATAACTGTTTTCAGGCATGTACAAAAGGAAATGTGCATGAAAATAAAAACAATCTGTTGTTAAAGCTGTCAGCTTCATCAGTTTTCACTTAGATAAGGATTCTGTACTCTAAAAC
Source organism: Vulpes lagopus (assembly GCF_018345385.1). Classification (NCBI taxonomy): domain Eukaryota; kingdom Metazoa; phylum Chordata; class Mammalia; order Carnivora; family Canidae; genus Vulpes; species Vulpes lagopus. The sequence goes on along the minus strand of NC_054839.1, from coordinate 5,050,794 downwards.
CACAATTAAAAGAATGTAAATGAGTTTCAGAACTCCCATGTAATTTACATTTCTTCATTCAACATATTTTCTTCACATTGAATATCCAGAAATAAAATGTTGAAGAACAAAGATTGTTGCAATAAGAAAGAGGCAGAGATCTGAGACATACCTGGAGAAAACGAGCTCCAAGACTGGGAAAGGTCTTTTGACCTAAATCTGAAATCAGAGAAACAGCTCCCCAAACTGTGTCTTTAGTAACTGCAATAGCTAATAAGCTCCAACATTTATTAGAGCTACCCAGTGCTTGGCACCTGAGTAAGCATTTTACATTCAGTTCATCGTGAATGAACTTTATTCCCTCAATCCTTAATAACTTATCAAACCTTTACTATATGCAAGCCACTGTACACTGTGATTCTCAACAGGGCTACTTCTGTCATTTGCTGAAGCAGCACTTCACTGTGTGTGACTGCCCCGTGCACTGCAGAGCAATTGGCATCCGTAGCCATAGCTACTGGTAGGGTTCCCCAGTCCTGCCTGACAACCAAATGTGCCTCCCTACACATTTCTAAACACATAGGGTGGGGCAGTACCAACATCCACTGTAAACTCTCACCTGCTAGAGCTAGATGGACAGATCCCTGCCCTCCAGGAGCTGGGCTTGTGACTGCCTGGCCTTGCATATTTAGAAATATGGAGAGGTGTATTAATTGCAGCCGGCAATAAGCCCTCCTTATTCCTCCTCCTCCTAGCTAACGCTGGTATGTTGTCCAAGCCACTAATATAAGGACCTTAGATATATTACTCTCTCCCCAAACCCATAGGAGAGTTCCTACTCTAAGCCCCATTTAGGGGGGAGGGCACTGAAGCATAAAGAGGGTGAGTAACTGCTATGAATCTCACAAAAGTCCTATAGGAGGTTCCAAGAGGCAAGCAGTTGCAGAGTCCACTTGTAAGCCATACGGAGCTGATGTTTGAAAAATCTCTCCCAGGACGGCATTTCTCAACACACTAGATCATTTTAATTTACAAGAATTTAAATGCATGTGTGATATTGTGATTCAAAATAAGAAATATATCTTTGGCCTTCGCCCCTGTTTCTGGGACAGAGTTCCTAAAACCCTTGGGATTTCCAAAGTGATGAGAGGGACAAAGGTGTCTTTTGTTATATAATGAAGTGACTTTGGCTCACACATACGGATGGTTATTCATAAAATTAGGAATGGAATTCAGAGCTGTGGTCCTCACCATGGTGTTTGCCCTGGATCACCCATGATGGGATGACTCTGTTGTCGGTGATAGGCTTCAATGAAAAGAATGATTCTCAAAGTGGTACAGGTGAGCAGTTCACAGGAGTCTCCATTGCAAAAGCACCCCTGCACACCATTCCACAATAGCAATTTTTATCTATACCACCCCATACCCAGACTCTCTGGAAGAACAGAGTTCTTGCAGAGTTCCAAGGGCCAAGACTGTCTGAGATATGAAAGCTGGAGAAGGAGAGATTGCCTTCTTATGCTTCACATGTGTGTGTTAGGAGGACTAGGGGTTCCTACCAGTGGAAATACGGCAAATCAGAATGATAAATACATTTAAGATGAGAGTAAAATTATTTTTTGTTTAAATTGTATCCCCAGCTTGTTTACAATTTTTATCCATTTTTTTCCTGATGATAAAAATAATATCTGATGAAGCCAAGGAAAATCAAAGTTAGAAGCAATTATATACTATGCTATGTTTTATAGTATAATGTAGGTATATTTTATATTAATAAATGTAAACCTGCAATGGCTATACAGAAGTGCATTCCACAGAATTATCTTCATTTTGACAATTACCAAGCTACAGATGTTGAAGGTTTTTTTTTTTTTTCAAATTTTCAGCTATAAAATGAGGCCTTGATTATACATTTTGTTTTGCTTTGCTTTTTATTCCAAAAGGTGATACTCCTGGCTCAAAGGAGCATGGGCATGCCATTGGGCCTTCAAAGGGCATGCCATGGAAACCCTGGGTACCATTTGATAACTTGAATTCCATAATTGCATCTAGCTTTAATTTCTATCAATAATGCAAGAGAGTTTCTATTCCAACTCTGGGCAGCACTGGGATCTTTTCAAATACAGAAAGTGCCAGGTGTTGTCAGAAAAGTCAGGTACAGAACAACCAACTGACTGGAAACGGATGTCTGTAGTTCATTGAAGAGGCCACAGCAGATTTGCTAAGAAGTCAGAACAGTTAACGCCATTTTTCAAAGAAAAAACTGAGTAAGGGAAGAGAACCAATAGATCCAACTTTCTAGCTCAACAAAATGTCAACATTTGGAGGGTGAGAGAAAGTAGACCTACAGAAAAAAGTCAGACTAAAATAATCAGTAAAGTGGTGGAAAATAGGAAGGAAGCAGTAGAACAGTAGGCAAGATAGGTGAGATTTCTTTTTTAGGATACCACATAATAATAATTAGCATTCTATATCCCAAAGCCTCAAAGCACACTGCAGTGTAATGATCAAAATTTTAGAATACCCTTGGTACGGAGAGAGTAAGTCAATAGGAAAACTTGAATAAAAAGGGGTTAGGTCGATGGATGACTCAAAAGTTTACTCAACCTCAGGGATGTCAGGGACTCCAAACCTGAGTTAAGAAAGGGAACGTAGACTCCCTTCCAGGTTACTGTATATATAATATTTACACATTCCCAGTTTCACATGATTTCCAAAGCCACAGTTCAACAGCTGCAGATTAAAAGCTGTGAATTGAAACATTTCGGTAGCAGACTTAATTTCTGGCAGAAAACAAAGATCTCAGAGACGGAGTGAACTTCTAAGCTTTTAACTTCACCCCACATCTCTGACTTTGTTTTGCGCCTGGGGCTTCGGGGAGATTAACCTACAGATGAGTCAGTGAATCCTGAACATTTGAAGAGCCTATGTGAACCCTCTTTTTAAAAGTTTCCACTTAAGTTAGCATATAGCTAAACAGATCTTTTTGTGTGTAAAGTTCCATGAATTTTGACTCGTGTCCATTCATGTAATAACCACCACAATCAGGAGACAGGACGGTCCTTCTACCCCTTAAGCTTCCTTCATACTGTTCCTTGAAAGTCACACAGTCCCCTCACCCGTGGCCCCTAGCAAAACGCTACCATATTTTCCATCTCTACAGAGCTTTGGCTTTTCCAAAATATAAACAAAACAGAACTGAAATCTTACAGTTTGCAACCTTTCAGGACTAACTTCTCTCTTTCAGCTATGCACCAGAGATGCATCTATGTTGTTGTATCAATATTTCATTGTTTTTAATTGCTGAGTACCATTCCATGGCATGGAAGTACCACAGTTTATTTATTCATCCACTGGAAGGTATTTGAGTCGATTCCAGTTTTTGGTCATTATGAATAGTCTTTATAAACTTATATACAAACTTGTATAAACATATATTTATATTTTTGCCTGGGTAAAATATACATTTGCAGGATGCCTGGTTGGCTCGGTGATTGAGCAACTGCTCTCAGCGCAGGGCATGATCCCGGGGTCCTGGGATGGAGTCCCACATTGGGCTTCCTATGAGGAGACCACTTCTCCCTCTGCCTATGTCTCTGCCTCTCTCTCTCTCTGTGTCTCATGAACAAATAAATAAAAATATTTAATATATATGTATATATATATTTGGCTGGGTAAAAAAATCAAAGGGTTCCTTTTTTAAATAAGATTATTTATTTATTTATTTGTTTGTTTGTCTGAGAGAAAGAGAGCATAAGACAGACAGAGATCATGAGCAGGGGTGAGGGGTAGAGGAAGCAGCAGATTCTCCGCTGAGTAGTGAGCCTGAAGTGGGACTTGACCTAGGACACTGGGATCATGACCTGAGCTGAAAGCAGATGCTTAACCAACTGAGCCACCCAGTCATCCAGATTCTTTTATTTTTATTTTTTTAAGATTTATTTATTGTAGAGAGAGCATTGCGTGCATGTGCATGCAAGGGCACAAGTGGAGGAGCAGCAGAGGGAGAGGGAGAGGATCTTGAGCAGACTCCCTGCCAAGCATAGAGCCAGACTTGAGGTTCGATCCTAGATCCCTAAGATCATGACCTGAGCTGACATCAAGAGTCAGATACTTAACCAACTGAGCCACCCAGGTGCTTTCTTTTGAAAGCATTAGGGTTTCTAGGGCATATGATAAGTACATAATTAATTTTAAGAGAAACTGACAAGCTTTTCCTGGATGCATCTACTATTTTGTACTTTTTTTTGCTCTATTTTACTTCAACAATATAGGAGAGATCCAGCTGTCTGCATATGCACCAGCACGTGATATTGTGTGTGTGCGTGCATACATACATATATGCATGCAAGTACATATATACTTAATATTAGTCATTCTGATATGTTGTGCTATCTTATAGTGGGCTTTAATTTGCAATTCCATACGGCTAATAATGTGGAACATCTTGTCATGTGCTATCCATAGATCCTCCTTGCTAGAGTGCCCATACACGTTTTCTTCCCATGTTTTGATGGGGTTTTTGCTTTTCTTACTACTGGTTTTCAGTGTTGTCTACTCTTAATGCAAGATCAGCTTTGCAAATATCGCTCCCCTACCCATTTTTAGTTTCCTTTTACTCTTTAACTGTCATTCATAGGGCAAAAGTTTCAAATGTCTTTTCTTTTTACCTTGTTGCTTTCATTTAGCTTTCTTTCTAGAGATACTTACCCTCTGCCTATACTTTTTTCTTGAGCATCGGTGTGCTGAGACAAAGTACGTTATTAACATAATTTGACTGTTTAGCTATACCTAAAACAGTGACTTAGAGCTCATCTCTACTGAGAGTATGACTGAAAGCTTTTGCTGGCAGCAGCTGATGTACCACTTTCTGATGACTTTATCTCTTAACTTTGTTTCAATTGATTGTTTGATGCCATCCATGTATCCCCTAGCAGAGAAAACCAGAGTCCTTGTACAGTGTGGTTATTTGTGCAAATAATTTAATATTCATTATTCATCTCATGCAAGATTTTCCAAGGCAGTACGGTAAGCCTGACAATTTTTGAGGATTGAGTTACATTGCAACTACAAATAAGATTACCGTAGTAGGATAAACAGTGAGAAATTGTTTAGCAAGGGGATCCTAAGAGAGTGATATGAATTGCTATGTTATGGATGTAACTGATATGATTTAGAAGTCAAAACAAAAGAAGACAATCTAAAATTACAGGCCTGGGATTAGTCCTACCAAGAAGTACAGCTCATACCTCTTTTTTAGAGAACATTCAGTGTAAGACCTTCCAAATCAATGGAAATCTATTCAATTTTAGAGATCCTTAATGATTAAGAAATAGCATCTGCTGCTCAGATAAAAATTAGTCAAACACGAGACAGCTTTGAAAGTGTTTGTCTATCAAATGACAATAGGAAATGAAACTGAGAAGGAGTATAGTCTAACCTAGTTATGATCCACCCAATTGATCTGCTGAAGATCCACTGAGGCTCTCAGATACGAGAAAATGAGGACGTTCATGATTCTTCTAAGCCACGTTACTTGCAATGCGCCTTTGGAGCTTTCTAATTAACCCCAGAGAAATTTCAAACATGATTTTCTGTTGCCATGAGTGTTAAGGAAAAGAAAGTGTCCAGTAGGGCTATGATGTGTTGACGCTTACTTGGAAAATCACAGCTCTTGACCTGCTGTCATGGGGGATCATTTTGATGTGGAGAAGGATGAACAGATTTGTGCTTGATACACTTCCATGTTTAACTTGGCTCCTCTGTGATAAATTGTTAACATTTGCAAGAGGTTCAGAGGACATCTGTGGGAACATGAACAGAGGAACTCTGATGGTCCAGAAAAAAAAAATGTTTTGAGAGCTTGCATAGATATGATCCATTTGGGAAGCATAAATCTTTCATTTTTGAACACAAGTATTATTTTTATTTTTATTTTTTATTTTTTATTTTTTATTTATTTTTTATTTATTTTTTTTAATTTATGATAGTCACAGAGAGAGAGAGGCAGAGACACAGGCAGAGGGAGAAGCAGGCTCCATGCACTGGGAGCCCAATGTGGGATTCGATCCCGGGTCTCCAGGATCGCGCCCTGGGCCAAAGGCAGGCGCCGAACCGCTGCGCCACCCAGGGATCCCCAAGTATTATTTTTTTTTCCCCAAGTATTATTTTTAATAACATTAATGTATGAGCATGAGTGTGCACATGTGTGCATGCATATACATACACGTGTGTTTTACATGGTTGAACATTAACTACCTAAGTTTTGGCCTCAATTGAAAAAATTCTGCACAGCCTAAGCCGGCCTGGATTTTTCCTCTTTAAAAAATAGTATTTCTTATATTTCAGAAGTATTTTGTTTATTACAAATGAATATAAACATAATATACTTTAAAATGAATGAGGTTATTACTAATATAATTGAAAGAACATTGACTAATTAAAAAATGTAAGTGTATATAAACATAAATATTCTTAAATTACCAGCAAATTATGTGATAAAGATAGCTCAAAATTATTCTCTGCAATTAATCTAGACAATAATACAATAATTTGCATGTTGGTAATAGCAATTAAAAAACATCAACATGTTTTACTGATTAGAAAAGAAGTGTTCACAATGGGCCTAATTTGTTCATTGACATAATGAGGTAAATAGAAACTACATTTATGCTGTAATAAAAATGAGTTTAAGCCACATATTCTGGTTAAGAAAAAGTATAAAAATATATCCTAACAATGTGGCATATTAGTTACTTACAATCTGTATGGAAGCATATGCGTTTTTAATTAAAATCTGTCCAATTAATCAGGGATTCACTACCTGAGTCCCTGGAACATTTGTTTCTTTTTTATCCTATGAAATTATCTGAGGCTTCAAAATCTGCTTTTGACAAACCTCCAGCCTAAGTGTCCAGTTTCAAAGATGCCAGCATCCTGGAGGCATCTGAGGGCATTGTCCTGCTCTCAGGTGTGTGAGCATGAGCTGAGGATGAGCTGGGGTGAAAACGAGAATCCATTCAGCCCTGAGGTATTATTACCCCATCGGATAAGGACAACAGATGACATTCCTTAATGACAAAAGCTGCTGTCAGCAGTTGTTGATGCATCTAGGAAAATCATTTATAGCACTCCTAAAATACAGATTGGATTTTTCAGGGTGTACAGAAAAGAACCCGGCGTTGATCACTTGCAATCAAACTTCTACTTCTGTGTTGTTCAAAATTTGAGGATATAGCGTATTCAAGAAACCAGAGAACAGCTTAATATTTTAATGAATAAAAATGGCATAATACCTTGTATTGTGAACTTCTGTAGACCGGTTGTGTGTGGCCCTTGCCTATACTAACCTTTTCCTCTTCCTGGCTAAGCACTAATTATTTTTCAGATAGACAGTGAATTCTACAGTCCTTTCATCCTAGGTTGCCCAGCCCCACCTCTGTTACCCCACAGCGCCCCATCCATTCATTTACATCCCATCATCCCATTCCACTTGTTCAACCAGGGCTACCCAAGAGAGATGGTGGGCAGCCTAAAGTCAGGAACATGGTCTGAATCACGTTCCTCTTCTCAGTGCTTACAGCTCAGCAAGCAGACCACTCCCAATGCTCACATTTGAAGACAGAAATGAATAACAGAAGATGAGACTATAGTTCTGTCATTAACAAGTTGCGTCGCTTTGAGAAGTCACTTAACTCCTTGGCCTTAAAAAGGGTGAGGAGAGGAACACCTCACCTAGGGCTCAGTATGTGAGCATCTGCTTTGGCTCAGTTCGTGATCCGAGAGTCCTGGAATCAAGTACCGCATCAGTCTCCTGCAAGCCTGATGTCTCTGCCTCTCTCTCTTTGTCTCTCATGAATAAATAAATAAAATATTTTTTTTTAAAAGGTGAGTAGGAATTGAGGAGAGAGTCAGGAAAAGAGAATATTCCAGATAGGGAAAAGGGGATTTGGAAATAGAGAGATAGAAGGGAGTGAGGGATTTCCATGGAATAGTAAAAGATCTAGCAAGTTTGGATGGCCCTCAAGTTTCATGATTTTGACTCTTCATACAATCCCATATTCTCATAGTATAAACACTGAAATCCCTAAAGTAGTGTTCTGTTGCTCTTAATTTGGACTCTCAGATAAAAGGTGCAGAGTGCTGGCTTCCAGCTCTTCCAGGATGGCCCCAGGTACTACCAGCCAAACACCTACTAGCTCTGCCCACATTGCATTGATTGCAAGATTCATTTTGTTCAGATCTAGAATCCAGCGCACACAGCCACACGAGAGATGACCAGGCACCACCTGATGGAGAGGATGAGCTCTCACTAGATTCTGACAGTGACAGAACTTGAGAAACCATCTATGGTACGAGTGTAACAGGCTGGTCTCGGCTTGATATCCCTTCATCTAGTGGCCATGGATTTCAAGGTAGCTTTCATAAAGAAGAAAGAAGCCAAAATCACAAGTGGCCTAACCCAGAAGTCTCACCTATCAAAGAGAAGGAATGACCAATAGCCACGGGTAAAAAGCAAGGGTTCTATTGCCACCCTACAGGCACTTTCCCCCACGGTTCACTCTCCTTCAGCTGCATGGGCACCCTTAGAGCCAGTCCTCCGACATCTGTGACTCCCAGGCTCAGGCCTTTGCCCTGTTCTCTCTAGAGAGCTAGCTCAGTCCCATAGGTACATTCCAGTCACTTGCTCAGAGCGCCTGCTGAGTCTGTGCACAGCAAATTCTCTGCCACTGTAAGACATTCTCCCTTTGTTCTATTCATAGTATATATTCCAATCATTAATTATCCCTGCATGTTTTCCTATGTTCTGCCTGCTGCCCCCACCAGCACAGGAACCATGTAGAACCTGGTGCATAGTGGTGGGTAAGGAATGTTTTTGTGAATGACATAGATGCACATGGGAAGAAGCAGAATCTGACAAATTTCTCTTTTTCAATATTTCTAAAGTTGAAAGAATTGGCTTAAGCTTAAGTGTACTCAACGTGATTATTTTAATATGTCCATAGCATGCACATGTGCATAATATATGCACATGCACACATTAAACACTCCTTCCATTCAAAAATGCCAGGGCAGAAATTCTCCCTGTTGGGACAACCGAACAGCTCTGACATGACAAACAGGAGGCAAAACAATATTGCAAATCACCAAAGCTATTGGGAAAACATAATACCAATTACATTATAATTATATGAACTGGAATCCATCCAGAACACTGAGGCTAATCGTCTATGAAAAGCAGCTGACACCATACAAAGAAAAACAAGCTTTACTAAGTAACAGATGAACTATGAACTGTTTTCCCCCATTCTGTCAGGAAAATTTCAGAAATAATATAGAAGTAGTGTAAATGTCAGGGATGTATCTGGGCCCTGTGCAAAGAATACTCCCTATGTTTATTGCAATTTTTAGTGGCAAAATTCTAATTGTGTGAAAACTCTTAAAGAGACAGAACTCTGTCCCCTGCAGTCTTATGTAAATACCCCCTGCTGAACACTTAAAAATATTTATCCCTTGGCACCTGAGATGTTATCTTAAGGGACATTCCTATGAGAGGAAGTACTGAACCAGAAAGTATAGAGTTTCATATATAGTTTTTATATATTTTTAATGTGCTCCTCTAAAAAGAGGAGCATCAATTTTATCATCAATGTTCCTCATTTATTCTAATTCCAAATTTAGAATGGTACTTTTTAGTTAAATTTACATTGAACATTTGGGGGTTTTATGGTTTGTCTGTTCATATGTATTTTTTTCCATTTTTCTGTCAGTATGCTCATCTTGGTTTGACTTTGACAGCCAGATATTTTGCAAATAATTTTTCCAGTTCTCACTTGCATTTTAATTTAAAGGGGCTTATCTAAAAATAACATTTTAGGAACTGGATTGATTTGCCTAGATGCAGTTGTTGCCTGTCCTTTGAATTAAAAAGACATGCCGAACTTTTGGATTTTCTAAAGACTGTTTGTGGACATTTTCCTTTGAGTTTTTCATTCCTTTTATGCTCATGAAGTTCTTCATCATTTTGTCAATGGATATTCTTGTATTTGTTTTCCATGTGATTATGGCATCGTATTTTATAAGTCAACCTTTAATATAGCTGATTTAGTGCACTGATTTAACTTAAAATTTTTTACCTCACATAGTTAGCTAGTAACCCAAAAAGCATTAGCTGAAAAATGTTTTATTTCTTAACTGATTTACAAGTAACTTTATTGTGCACTAAATCATTTTTAAGTGTGCAGGTCTGAATACAGTAGTCAACTAAGAATAAAATGAAAGAGAAACAGGAGAAATTGAACAGAAGTAGAATCTCAAAAACTATAGATGTTCAAGGGCAAATTTTTAAAGTAAAACTGCATCAGAGCCTTTGAAATATTGTGAATTCTCCCAATGTGTAATGTGTTCCTATGCAAGAGTTAGTCTTGAAGAATTCATTAAGAATGTTCAGTGATTTTTATTTTCTTTGAATGAACTGTCATCATGGATTACTTTGCTACTTACCTTTTTAAAAGATTTTATTTATTTGACAGAGAATGAGAGAGACAGTACAAGCAGGGGACCAGCAGAGGGAGAGGAAGAAGCCGACTCCCCGCTGAGCAAGGAGCCTGATGTGGAGCTGGGTCCCAGGACCCTGAGATCATGACCTGAGCTGAAAGCAGATGCTTAACCCCTTGAGCCACCCAGACACTCCACTACTTACTTTCTTAATGAGTCACAAACATTGATAGTATTTCTTTTTTATTACGATGTTTTTCAAAGAAGTATTTTATCTAGTGGCCTGAATGTGTACATCCTCATCAATAAATTTGGAACTTCTCTTATTAAATATTAAGAGTTCAGGGATCCCTGGGTGGCGCAGCGGTTTGGCGCCTGCCTTTGGCCCAGGGCGCGATCCTGGAGACCCGGGATCGAATCCCACATCAGGCTCCCGGTGCATGGAGCCTGCTTCTCCCTCTGCCTGTGTCTCTGCCTCTCTCTCTCTCTCTCTCTGTGACTATCATAAATAAATAAAAATTAAAAAAAATAATAAATATTAAGAGTTCAGTTTCCGTGAAACATCAGATTTTTGGTCTAATCTAGTCGAAACTCACATTTCATAAACTACTGGAAAATTAATCAAAATGCACTTCATGAAGTTACTATATACCTGTATATTCTGACATGAGTTATTCAAAATGTCTGATTATTTCTCATAGATACCATTCGACTTTGATTATTCCCATGTCATATGCCTAGTCCATTTATATGATGAGCCTTGGATGTTAATGAAACTCTCAAGAATTTCAATTTAAAGAAAACATAAATCCCTAAAAAGATAGCAATTTAGAAATTAATTTAGGAATATAATCATATTTTCATGCTGGTTTTTAAGATAAAATTGCAATTATGTTGACCAAAGACAAGAGGTTTGCCCCCTAGATAGGCTCCAAAAATTACATTAATGTTAGAAGAGCTACTAGAAAAACTACATAAAAATGATAGCTACACCATATTTTAAATGATAAGAAAACAAATTAAGTATAAATACTAAGCTGAAACTTAAAATAACATTTAAGAAACTGGATTGCTTTGCCTTGATCCGACTGCTATCTGTACTTTCAATTAAAACCTTCAATAAAAAAATAATAAAATAAAATAAAACTTTCAGTCATTTTATACATTTGAACTGCATAATGGTAAATTTATGGTTCTAGCACCATTTTTTTTCTTTTTCTTTTTTTAAGGATTTTTTTTACTTATTTGAAAGCGAGAGAGAGTACAAGCAGGATGAGAAGCAAATGGAGAACAGACTCCCCATTGGGCAGGGAGCCTGATGCAGGAATCAATCCCAGGACTCTGGGATCACGACCTGGGCCCAAGACAGACACTACACCAACTGAGCCACTTAGATGCTCCTAGCATCGTTTCTTTAATGTGTGTCCAGAAATCTTTTGAACTGGAATTTAGGGAGTATTAGAAAGGTTTTCCTTTGGAAAACAAAACAAAACAAAACAAGCTCACTGAATACAACGACCTCCCCACTCACTCCTGTGTTGCACGCAGGGGGCTGTAAGGGCATCATCAAAGATCATGGCTTTGGTTAAGGACTTCTTAAAAGTTTAATACCTGTAAAGGAGTGTCTTCATCTGTCACAAGATGGCATGAGGTGAAAGCAGTTCTTCAGATTGTTTGATGACATAAGGATCTGATTTATTGGACAGTAGTGAGGAGAAGGGATAGAGGGATCTACTGTTGCCTGGGGAGAACCAGGGAAGTAAGTATCTGGGAGGCAAAAGGATACAGGAAAAAATTCACAGGAAGGATGGTGGAGATGATGGAATGTGAGAGGGAAGCTAGAGTCGTGGTTTCCAAAGTATGGTCCTTGGACCGGCAATATCAGCATTACTTGGAAACTTGTGATAAACACAAGTGCTCACCTTCCACCAGTCTTACAGACTCAAAAACTCTGTAGTGGGTCCCACCAGGGGATCTTCATGCACTCTTAAGTTGGAAAACCACTGATATGTTTTCCCTCCTCTTCTGATTACTTACCTCGGGGCATTTAGACCTCCAAATGAGCCTTTTTATAGGAGGGCTTTGTATGTAATAGTCACCACAATTTGGAAACTAACTTGAACATGTATTCCCTCTAACATGTGCTCTGTTTTATAACTGAGATGTAACATTTTATTATTCTTTGGCTTCATTATTCTAGCTTGTTTACTTAGGGATTGGGGTACATTTTCAACATTCCACTTGAGAATTTTAGTAGAACTAGAATTCCCTTAACATCTGATTTCTATAATCCAAGGGATGGTTTTACACTTTGCCATCTCAACAGTAGTTTACAGACTCATGTCAAAGGTGATATTATTGGGATCCAACATGGAGAGAACCAGCTCAAAAGCTGCAGGACCATCTGTTTTCTACACTGATTGACTTACATTCTAATTAAGTCATTTAATAAATACATCCTTCACTTTTTCTTTTATAGACTATTCCTTTATTTGACCTTTGAAATGGTCCAAGTCACATGAATATGTGTTTATCACTACAGCTATTATGACTTTGTGTCTACATTAAAACTGTTGAAGTTGAGATTCAAACCCAGTTCTTCTTCCTGACTCCAAAGCAGGTATTCTTAACTAGCATGATGTATGGGTCTTACTCTACATTACTGAGATGTATACATTTACAAAGTCTTTTTTTTCAAGTTCTTAATGATGGCAATTTTAAGAGTTGTTCTAGTTAATAAGTAGTTTCTTAAAATATCATTAAAAACTAAGAAAACACAAAGAAACAGATAGCGACTAGGTATTGTTAGCCTAATCAGAATTTAAAGTGTTCCTAAGCTATATAATAATTACTGGAGGACAATTTCTAAAAGAATTATTATTCTGTTAGAAATTCCCAGCAGAATGTCACTAAGTCATTCTCTGTCATGGTTGAGGAATACCCCTTAGACCATTATGCCATTCTCCTTGGGTACAGAATAGACTGGGCTTTACATTGACTCCTGCTCCTTATAGTATGGCTCTAAGATACTGGAAAGGAGTGTAACTCCATATTCTTCAGCCTCTGTTAAGGCTGGAAATACCCAATATATAAAAAGTATTGTTAAATTTGAAGAAACTGCCTCTCAGTTTTGATTTAAACACTTATCAGTCTACTGCTACATAAGTAACATTTGAAATTCTAATTTCCCTATCATGATCAAAAGATAGTATCCTATAACCTAAAGTTGCATTCTTGATTTTCTAAAATGGATATTTTATTTGTGTAAATATATGCTGACTGGGAGGTAGAAAACACAGATCTTCTAGAGAGGTGAACAATTTGCTTTTGTAAAGAGTAATTGATTGAATGTTCTGGTGTCAATTTCCACAGTGACTGCTGGCCACTGAATTTTAAGAGACTGAATTCATTACAAATAAAAATCATTTAATCTTCTTTCATACTCAGAACACTTTATATAATCTAGTTATCTAGTTTCCAAATTCCTGACAACATAGCAAACATTCATTTCTGGGAGATAGACCTACTCCATGCATATACAATATACACTAAAAATGTTTTGAGATATGCTCAAACTAAAAATCTGAAAATGTACAAGTTTGCACACATGAACTAATTTAGATGATAGGGGATTCTGATTAAGAATCCATGAAAGCCCGTGGCATTCTTTTTATAAAGACAATTCCAATAACACTCCATTAGGATTTCCCCCTGTTAAATTAACTTTACAGACTTCTAATGGATTTCTTAATTAGACTTGTTATTAACAAGAATATTAAATGAATTAAAAACAGTCCTGACAGCCACTTGTAATAAACAAAAAATGAAAAGCAAGATTTATGCTCTTTACTTCCCCCACCCAATCCAAAGCTTTTAATAATCTTACAAATTTATTGCAATTAATTATTCAACTGTCAAGAATATAAAGCTAGTATCATTATATGCATGTTTGAAGAAGGCCTTCTTGTTATTTCAAAATGGAAGCTGATTACTGGAGCTGCTATTCTAGCCTTGCTCTTAAAGAAGCTGCTTACAGTTTGAATGGTCCATTGTCCTGTTATAGCTTCAATATATTAATTTGGTATGTCTATACCTGCAAAAGTATCTTTTCTCCTTCATTTTCTAGATCAAAAGGAGCTTGTAAGCAGAAGAAAGGTATAACTTTTATTCCAGACTCAAGACACCTGAGTGACCAATCCCTTGACATTTAGAGAAAGAGAAAGAGAAATTTATGCCCCCTATTGACCACAATCAAGTCCTGAGCTTCCATTATATATAGCTTTAAACCTCCACTCTGCACTTCATATATATAATTTGAAGCAATAGATGTGTTACAGACAAAAACTAGGTAGAACAAAGATGATCTTATTAAAATGAATGACTCCCCAGCAGAGTCCTTTAGATGGAAAGTATCTTAAAATTTCCACCAATAGCCTATAATAGCAATGACATGACAGCTTTCTGATACAAACATAGAACCGCAGATAAAGGGGAAAATGTTAAGTATTTTCCCAGGATGAAGAAAACCAGTAGACTCTACTTATTTATCAAATCTCTATCCTTGGATGATGGCTTAGCCTCAGTGAGATTTTAAGGCATTGTAGCTGAAAGAACTGTGGTCCACCACTGCACTGTTCCTTTTACCTTAGTACGAAATCAGAAGGATCCCTTGATAACTAAGAATAGGGACAAAACAAAATAAAATATGATGGCAGAGTTCAGGGATGGCCTTGTATTACCAAGCCTATGTCATTCACCAAGCTTTTAGAGCCAGGCAGCATACATGACCATGAACTCAGTTTCTCTTCCCAGAAGAAGAATAAGGAAGCCTTACCTGTTCTTTTTATGGCTGCAGTATATAGAATTTTGCTGCCAAAGAAATGAATTAGGAACCCTGCTGCATTAGCAACTAGTATATTATTCAAGACCCAAAAAGCCTGATTTTTCAGTTAATATTTTACATTGGTTTATTAATTCTACACAGCTAAATTACAAATATTTACTTGAATGCAATTACAGATATTAGTGGATACACAGCCATGACTGAGATAGATACAGTGCAGACAAGTCTATGCAACGACTCAACAAACATTCTGTGGGATATACTATGGGTACAATGAGTTTACTCCTCTCTCTGCTCCCAAGAAACTCATAGTTTACTGGGAGAGTCAGAAAAAACAAGAGTTAAAATATAGCATGATAAATGCTCTGCTTTAGGAAAGCACATGTGCTTTCTTCAATACTCACTTGGAGGGTCCGCTTCTAGAAATGATTGGATCTGATCTGTGTTTTGAAAGATGAACAAGGGTTAGCTGAGCAAAGACAGCAGAGGCTGCAGGGAATTCTGCAGCTGAGAGAGAAGGCATAAGCAGCATTTCCTGTAATGAGTGTTGGGGATCCTGTGGTGAGTAGATATCCGGTGTCAGCCTTGGAAATCACCCGGGTCAAGGGCTACAGTAAGCCAATTACTTACCAGAACTAAATATGGTAAAAATGAGCAAAATGAACCAATGTAGACTAAGAAGATGAGCTCTGGAATCAGGTATCAAGGCTTGAATCCCAGGTCATCCACGTGATAGATCTGAGTTCTTGGGTAAGTTACTTAAGCCCTCAGTCATGTAAAGGTTAGTAAGAAAGGCATGCAGAGGGGCGCCTAGGTGGCTCAGTGGGTTGGGCATCTGCCTTTGGCTCAGGTCATGATCCTAGGATCCTGGAGTTGAGCCCCACATTGGGCTCCCCGCTCGGGGAGAGCCTGCTACTCCCTCTCCCTCTGTCTTTCCCCCTGCTTGTGTATTCTCTCTGTCATGTAAACAAATTAAATCTTAAAGAGAGAGAGAGAGAGAGAGAGAGAGAGAGAGAGATAAATGCAAGCAGAGACTTTGGAGTCATGTTCACCATACTCTGTTGAATAAATGTCATCAACTCCAGGGCTGCAGAGCCAAACACAGCCTTCCATGGAGGCATTCATAGGGCCACCCCCCACCCCACCCCACCCCCAAACCAGTCCAGAGGAATCAGGGAAAGTTTCTCTGTGCGGGTAACCTATGAACCTAAATGTGATAGATGTGAATGAGATGCATGCATGTGGAGGCTGCACAGGGCAAGAGAGAATGCAAGACAAAGGAGAGTCTGCTTGGCTTTCTTTGATAGAAACAGCCTTACTATGGAGATGCAAAGTTATGGGAAAGAATTAAAATCACCAAAATTACAAAGCAGGTTGGATTAACCCAATTAATAAATGTGGAAAGGAGATGAAGAGATATTTCTCCAAGGAATATATACACATGGGCAAAGAGCACATACAAAGATGCTTTCCCTTGTTAGTCATCAGGAAAATGCAACCGGAACCCACTGTGAGACACCACCTCGAGTCTGTGAGATGCTAGTATTGAAAAGTCAGATGAAAACCAGCTAAGGACCAGAATGCAGAGAAACCAGGCCCCCAGGTGATGCTGGCAGATGGGAAAATGGCACAGCTTCTTTGAAAAACAGGTCTGCAGTTTTTAGTTGTCCAAACACAGAGTCACCATAGAAGCTGGCAGGTCATCCCCTAGGTATATATGCCAAGGAATTTAGAACAGGTGTGCTAACAAAACTTCATTTATGAATGTTCACAGCCACAGTATTGGCAACTGCCGAGGGGTGAGAGCCACCCAAATAAATGCCCATGGAAAGACGAATGGGAAAACAAGTTACCCTCTATCCATGTGGTAGAATACTATTCATGCATGAAAATGAAGTGCTGACCACTTGTACCAACCATATGGGTGGATCCTGAAATGCCAGCCACAGGAGACCATATGGTTTAGGATTCCTTGTACATAAAATGTCTAGAATAGGACCAATCTATAGACCCAGAAAATAACCCAGTCACAATTACAGCTGAGGGGGTGGGTGTGGAAACTGAGGGATAAAGGGGTAAAAACTAAAGGCTACAGGTTTCTCTGTGGTGATGAAACGTTCTAAAGCTAACTGTGCCAAAGCTTGCATACATCTGTGAGTACATTCTGGCCCATTCAACTGTACACTTTAAACAGCTAAATTGTATTGAACTGTCTCTATAAAGCTGAGGTTTTTTTTTTTTTAATAGTTTAATTAGATTTGGTCCAAATGTGTTTTTATCGCTTACAAGACCATCAATATCAATATTTCTACCCAAACAAAATCTACTGATTTGTTTGTTTAATGTGTTGGTTTGGTATGAAGCCATAGATTTTCATCAGTATACACATTGACTGGAAATAAAATTAAAGCAAAACTGAAGTTATTCCACACGTTTTTGCTAGAATAGGTACTGACGGTTCTACGTTTTTCAAATTTATTAAGAACAAAAGTTGAATTAGGAACTTTAAGCTCTTGTTAGAAAATATACTAAAATATTATAAATTCAGACTTTTAAAATTATGCTATAATTTATCATTCTAATTCAGGTTTTGAAAACATGGGACACCTGGGTGGCTCAGTGGTTAAGTGCCTGCCTTCAGCTCAGGGTGTGATCTTGGAGTCCTGGGATCGAGTCCCACATTGGGTTCCCTGCATGGAGCCTGTTTCTCCCTCTGCCTATGTCTCTGCCTCTCTCTCTCCCTCTGTGTCTCCCATGAATAAATAAATAAACTTAAAAAAAAAAAAAAAGGAAGAAAACATTGGAAGCCATGGCATTCAGATAGCCTGTAGTCCCTGATGATTTACATAAGTTGTCTTAATGCCTTTATCTGTCATAGCCAATAATAACCTTGGCAACATCATTGTTATTAAGTTTCTAATCTTTGTGTTCTGGAAAGCCCTGGTAATTTACTCAGTTATAGAGATCATTTAAATCATCCACATTCATTCTGATCAAAAACTATTTAACAGACTTCCTGAATATTAGAAGTCAAATTGTCTTTTGAAAAAGCAAAATGCACATTAGAAATATATTTAATTATTGTAAAGCTATAAGATCTATATGGAACAGGGCTATCACTAAGTTCGTATCCTCTGAAATGAGTAACAAACACTATTATTTCTCAGGGTAAATTCTGTTCTTAGAGTCAGAATAAATGGTTCCCATACCAGATACCAAACCTGAATAAATATAGCTCAAGGTATGTGTAGCATTGAAACCTGAAATTAATACTACATCATATGTTATGATTCAATTGCAGCTCACTTTATTTAAAATAGTAACAACCATCAAACAACAACCTCATATTATGAATTCAAGTGCCATAACTCTGCAACGTTATGCAAGCCTACCCCTGGGGAAAATGATCCAAGTAGGCACTGAAACTGGGTATCTGAAAAAGCAGGTATCATTAGATACCATTCAATCATTAGAGAATTTCTGCCTACTAGATATCTTCCTAAAGAAAAATAAAAGTTTCATCGATAAGAAAAGTTTTAGAGCTCTGAACATTTCAGAGGTGCAGAGAAAACTAGAAGTGAAATAGTAAAATATAGAAAAGTTTACGGTGTTAAAATATCTATAGCTGATAAAATATTTTTATTATCTATATATATAGCTGAAATTTTTTTAATCAAGCAGTGAGTGATGTTTCTGGTCTGCGAACAGCAATTAAAAACAATCCAAAAGGCAAAATAAAAAAAAAAAGTATCTTGATACTCAAATGTAATACATGCACCCTTTCTGCTAGAATTAGATAGATAATCCAAGTGTACACACCTGATAACAAGCCACACGCAGAGCAAGTTAAATTATGAAAAATTCTAAACAAACTGTGTAATAGCAATTTGCAAGAATAAAGGAGGTGGGCTGACCCATGCTTTCAGATAAGTGGCCTTGAATCTTCAAACACACTCTCTGGGGCATCCAAATAGAATAACATTTTTATTTTCCCAAATCCTTAGTTAGAAAGGCTTGGCATTTAGGATTTTATTTTAATATGCTTTATATTCCCAGTTCAGAGACTTCTTTACTTCAAATGGGCCTACCATAATTGAGAATAGATGCCTTAACTATCCAAAATGAAGAAAAACAGCAATTTTCCTCAAAATTTTCCACTACAATAAACAAAAATGTCTCAAAGGCAAAATAGAAGCATGAGCAATTTCCAAAGTCAGAAATCCAGTTTCTTTTAAGCCGTCTTGCTGCTAAACTTAGATTAGCCTAGAGTCTGACAATACATATTTCGACCGAACAGGCCAGAATGACAACATGGGCATTCACCGGCACCAACCACTACACTATCTCTGCTTCTGTCATTGTCCCTGTGTATGTCCCTTTTTCAAGCTCAGATCTAAGGAGGTCACCATTATTAATATCTGCCTTTGGAAGGAGAAGGGGATGGGGAATAGTTCACACAGGAGGGAAGGAAAAGTAAGACATCCATTCATAAACATTTTTGAGCCACTGTGTGCCATGCCCTGTGTAGGGATCTGGCATAGCTGGAGGTGGACACATGTGGCTCACAATCCACCAGAGGGGACCGGCTTGACACAATTCACTACCACACAGCAAACATGCAATGGCAGACTGTCCTGGGTACTCTGGAGGACAAATACAGTTTGCTATATGTTAGGGGTTAATTGTATCTCCCCAAAAGATAGGTCAAGGTCCTATTCAGTATTTATAAATGTAGCCTTATTTGGAAATAAGATCTTTGCAGACATAGTCAAGTTCAGATGAGGCCATTAGGGTAGAGACACTGCTGGTCTCTGTAAGAAGAGAAAGACACAGAGAGAGGTTCTCAGGAAGGGAAGAAGATACGAAGAAACACAGGGAGAATGTCCTGTGATGACAGACTGGAGTGGTGCATCTAGAAGCCAAGGAATGCCAGGGACCACCAGCAGCACCAGAAGCCAAGAGCAAGGCAAGGAACAGATTCTCCTCTGGAGGCTCCAGAGAGAACTGGGCCCTGCCGAAACCATGATGTCAAGCTTCAGGCCTCCCAGACTGAGAGAAATTTCTGCTGTTTTAAGTGACCCGGCTTGTGGGATTTTGTTACTGCAGTCTCAGGAAACTAACGGGCTATGGGAGTGTATGGCAGGAAAGCCTGAGCTTACTGCCAGATGGAAGGGGGCCGGGTGTGGGGTCTGGGAAAACATCCCTCCCAAACCAACCTTAAAGCTTGAAGTAGGGTCAGAGTAGCTAATGGGGTGGGGTGGGGTGTAAGGGTGTTTGCAGGCAGCGGCCAGTGTGTCCAGAGGGCTGAGAAGGCAGGATGTCTGATGCATTCTAGTTGAGAGGGGCTGGGTGTGAAGATGCCCCAGACACCCAGGCAGTGTGGGTCGTGGGGCAGGCAGGCAGGGCAAGGTCCTGAAGGCCCTTTGAACTGAGAAAGGAATCTCTGCTCCTTTCAGCTCTAACACCCAGGAATAGATCTAAGGAGGGGCCACAGGGCTTCCCCACTGTCCCAAAGTAGAGTTCCTATGAAGCCTTCCCAAGCCGAAATGGTGTAAAGCAAAGAAGCAATCGTCACTAATTTATATGTAAAATATTTTTTTTAGAATTCCTAGGCCCCAAAAAGCACCTCCTTTAGGCTTTTCTGATACCTTCGGATACATTTTGCTTAGGGATACACAAAATACACAGTGGTAAAGCCCAGATGCTCAGGGACACAGCGCGGAGTGCCGGCCCTTGCTGCGGGGATGCTGCGCGCTGTGGCCAGGGAAGGCGCTGGAGGGCGCTGCGGTCCCCGCGTGGGCTCTCTGCAAAACTAACCTCAAACACACCCTGCGTGCACTGAGAATCCTATCTGGGTTTCTTCCCATTAGGGAAAAGAGACTCCTGTAGATCTTGCCTAAAGGTAAAGCGTGGCAAAGAGAACTTCCCGAAAGCAGGAGGTACTTGTATGTCTCATAACTAGTTTGCCTCTGTCGTGTAACTTCTCCCCAGTAGCAAATACCTTTCCAGAAAGAATGATGCTGCATTTTTGTAGGCTTCTGTTCAGCAAATACAAACAAGAGCTTCCTTGACATTGAAGTGATCACGGTCTCTAGGTCAGGCATCTGAGGACACTTTGCTAGCTCTCAGGTGCCTGCCCACAAACAGCCTGAAGCCTCTGGGGCTTCCTTCTTCCAGGGATGCTTGCAAACTCCCACTTGGCCTCTGGCATCCCAGGCGCTGCTGTGCTGGGGAAGGCGGTTCAGATTCACCCTGTCCTGCTGCTCCCTTCAGGCCTCAGGTCAGAGGGAAAGTTGCCACTTGAACTTCATGCCCTTAACAGACACCTACTGCGTTTGCCCTGCAGGCAAGAGAAATCAATAGGAAGCACACTCAAGGTGCTGAGTTTTTCAGCCTTCTTCAGAGAGCAGGTTTGCCTACAAAATCTCTTACGTGTTTCCCCTTAGTTGACCTCATGGGTGTTCAGTGTCCAGTATAATGGTCTGAGCTATTTCATTTTAAATTAGGATCAACCCCCCTAAATACGACATTCATTTGTAGATTCATGTTCTATATTGACCTTTTTATCTGCACTTCCAGGGGGCAGAGAGCTCTAGCTGCAACCTCAAGCACTGCAAATACAAATCAAAAATACTTCACTATGAGGCCAGTTTCATTATTTGGTTTCTTTCTTTCTTTCTCTTGGCTAGCTTTCTTCAACCTAACCGTCCAGCCTCTCTATGCCTACAAAAAAAAAAAAAAAAAAAACCAAAGTCCATTACCAAATTTTAAAAAAATAGACCAACAAAATCCTACTGATAAAGCATATAAATGACCTTCTGTTTTTGTAAAGAATAGAAATGGTGTCATCTATATTAATACAGCTGTAAAGAAAGAATAGAAATGTTGTGATAGATGATACCCAAGATGTATGTATATATTTATAAACATATATAAAATATGTCTACAAAAAGGACAGATATATATGTATATCTAGCTACAAGATGTGTGTGTGTACAAACACACACACACACATATATTGCTCTCTTGATATGTGTATGTACATTGTTTGATGTATCCAAGTAACACTTCCCACAGCACTCAGTATAATCGAGTCCCTAATATATTTGCCCTTTTATTGAATAGGGAAGAACCATGATAGAGGATTTGCAGAAAGACATCCACAGGCCTGATATTCTAAATCCAAGTCAAATGTGAGCTGTGTGACAGTCACTAAGTCACCTCTTCTTTCTTATCATCTTAAGCTCCTCTAATTTGTAAGTCAGGACAATAAATACTTGCTTCATAGTTTTGTTAAGAGAAGTAAATGCAAGTATTTGTGAAGCTCTTTGCTCAGTGCCCAATACTTGGAGAGTATCCAATAAATGGTCATTAATAATAATCATACTTCATAAATAGAATGTATATCATTTATTGCACTTTTGTGGCATTAGAGAGTAATTCACATGTAGAATCATATAGCTTACCATGTTCATGTGACTGGGAGGGGTGAGGTGGTGAAGTGAGTGTTCCAGTGTTTTCCTCAAAGAGAAATGCTCCACTGAAATTGAAATCCAGAAAAGCTGAATTCTGTTATGGAATCCCAGATCCTTTCATTTTATAATATTTATTAAAATAATATAAATTTCAATTATTTGAAATTTAAGAGAGTCTACAGTAGATACCACCCATGGATTACCAAATTAATTTTTAACAGTAGTTGAGTAATAACACAACTAATGACTCTTCTGTGTTTCCTATTGGTTAGGTACTATGCGAAGTACTTTATGTGCATTTGCTTAATTAATCCTCACTATAACTCTGTGAGGTAGCCTGCTATCATTATCCCTGATTTACAGATGAGGTCATCAAGGCATGATTTGCCAGTGCGACACAAGGTAGCAAATGGCGGGGCCAGTTTTAAATGCAGGCCAGCAGCTCCAGAGCCCCTGCTCCTGACACCTACACCTATGGCCCCTCCCCATAAACGATTCTCAGCATTCAATACTAGGGCCATGTTAGAGCAATTTCATGTAGGGCTAACACAGATTTTAACAAAGTGGTGAATACACACTTGTATTAAATTGGAATGTATTGATCTAGCCTAAAATCCATGAGACCACTAGTAAAACAACAATTGTTTTTAAAAATTGAGATAGAAGAGCTATGTCTGCATGACCACCTACAGTAGGACAAGTGATTACAGAAAAGAAAAGCTCCATTAGGAAAGAAGAAATGAGGCTCCTCTCCTTGCCACTGTTACCATTGTCTAGAAATCCTTGCCCCATCTTGGTGCCAACCTAGTCCTTCCTCCTCCTACACCATCCATCAAGTACTGCACTCCCTTCGAGATATCTCCTAATATCCCTCCAGAAAGTTCTGCAACCCTTCCCTGTCTCTCTTTTAATTCCATGACACACTACATGTAGCACTAATTGTGCTGTGTTGAAACCACTGATGCTCTTCTTGACCATCTGCCTGCAACCTACGAACTAGGTTATTTTCTTATTTTGCATATATTTATAACATATATATTATGTGTTATACATAATATATATAACAAATAATGCATATACTATGCATATATGTGTGTAAATTATGACGTGCAATATGTAATAAATATATCATATGCTTGTTTTCAAGACTCAAAATATGCCTATAGAGTTATTTAATTAAATTAATGCATTGAGCAAATTATGCATTAGCAAATTAAATTATATCAGGAAAACAGATCATTTAATCGAGATACAGATCATTTAATAGAATTTCCTTCTTTACAGAGGAGAATTTAGTGATTTTAAATGCTTCTCTGAAAGATAAGTGAACCATGAGGCTGCAGGCTTATTAACTGGGCTCATGTGTGCATACTGCCTTCTCATAAACAGAGAATCTAGGAAGTGCCTTAGTTCAAAGATAATTTTCTACTCTTGCAGGTACCACAAAAACACTCCTGACATCAGTCTTTCTGAGTTTCAGCCTTACTGCATTGTAGAACATTCTGGGAACTATAGCATATTTATTCATAATGAGTAGTTGTCTCACAAAAGGAAAGAACATATGAAAATGATGGATAATTATCTTATGGTTCTGCATTAGGCATTTCTAGTCTTCAGACGATACTTTAATCTTATAGTTTTTAAAATATGTTTATGGAGATACAGCACATTTTTTGGAATTAAAAAATGTATGTTTTACCAGTGATTTATATATATCCAAATATGGTGTGTATTCATATTAAATAAAGTATAAAGGGTATATAACACATTACATCAATTTCCACTCTGAACTTTTCTCTAGCAAACCAGTGAATTAAAACTAGATATTCAATGACCCTCATTTAATTTTGTAAGGTTTAGAAGCTCTATCTCATAAATACATATAGATGAGTTGTCCATAGCATCTATATTCAGTAAGTGAAAATCAACACAGGCAAAGTGAAAGGACGGAAATTTTCTGAGAGAAAAATTCTACCTAGCGGTTAAAAATAAGGTGTGCTTGCTGGCCTGCAAAAGCTAGGAACACACTACACAATTTTTTCATAAAACTATTTTATATCATGTAAGAAATCCCACTGTACCTAATGCACTTCATTAAAAAAACAAACATTTTTGTTATCATGCTTTGGGCAATCATCAATAAACATATCCCATGCCAGCCCATAGCTCCATACCCCCTACCTGTTACCCATCACTCTTGACAACAGATATGTGGGGAGTTGCAGTATATTAAAAAGGTAACTACATTTTTAAGCTAATATTTATAGAGTTTTTATTATTGTAAGTAATTGTAAACCTTTTACAAACATCATCTAATCTTTCAATGAACCTAGCAATTACTTCTGAAGTTAACATTACGGTTTACTACGCATTATTTTAATTTTATTTTTACAATGTATGGATAAATTATGATAATTTTCTATTTGTAAGGTCTTAGCTGAACTTTCCTGTCAATAAAACCTCACCACGGGAGGGGCAAGATGGCGGAGGAGTAGAGTCTCCAAGTCACCTGTCCTCAGCAAATTACCTAGAAAACCATCCAATCATCCTGAAAACCTACGAATTCGGCCTGAGGTTTAAAGAGAGACCAGCTGGAACGCTACAGTGAGAAGAGTTCGCGCTTCTATCAAGGTAGGAAGACGGGGAAAAAGAAATAAAGACACAAAAGGCCTCCAAGGGGGAGGGGCCCCGAGGAGCCGGGCTGAGGCCGGGGCGAGTGTCCCCAGGACAGGAGAGCCCCGTCCCGGAGGAGCAGGAGCTGCACCAACCTTCCCCGCGGAAAGGGGCTCCCCGGGAATTGGAGCAGGACCCAGGAGGGCGGGGATGCCCTCGGGCTCCCGGGGACAGTAACAGAGGAACTGCGCCCCGGAGAGTGCGCCGAGCTCCCTAAGGGCTGCAGCGCTCGGCGGGACCCGGAGCAGCTCGGAGGGGCTCGGGCGGCGGCTCCGCGGAGGGGGCTGCGGGGCTCCGGGAACAGCTCAGCGGCGGCGGCTCGGGCGGAGGAAGAAGCTCCGCGCGGAGGGGGCTGCGCGGCTCCGGGAACAGCTCGGAGAGGCTCGGGCGGCGGCTCCGCGGAGGGGGCTGCACCGCCGGGAGCGCGAATCCAACAGCGCAGGCCCCGGAGCACAGGGCGCCGGGACACAGCCCAGGATCCGGCCTCCCCCGGGACAGGCAGAGGCCGGGAGGGCCCAGGACAGCAAGGACGCTCCTGCCTGGAACTGAGCAGATCAGCGGCCCCGCCCCGGAGCCCCCAGGCCCTGCAGAAGGAGAGCCCCGGAGCTACTGCGGGGGCTGGATCCAGGGTCCCAGAGCTGCCCCCGCCACTGTGGCTTCCTCCCGGGGCCTCACGGGGTCAACAACCCCCACCGAGCCCTGCACCAGGCAGGGGCAGAGCAGCTCCCCCAAGTGCCAACACCTGAGAATCAGCACAGCAGGCCCCTCCCCCAGAAGACCAGCGAGACGGACCAGTTCCAAGGGAAGTCAAGGGACTTAAACTACACAGAATCGGAAGATACTCCCCCGTGGTTTTTTTTGTTTTTTGTTTTTTTGTTTTTGTTTTTTTTTTTGTTTTTTTTTTGTTTTTGTTTTGTTTTGTGCTTTTTTTTCTCTCTTTCTTCTTGATTTCTGATTGCTTCCCCCACCCCCCCTTTTTTCTTTTTTCTCCTTTCTTTCTTTTTCTTTCTTTTTCTTCTCTTTTTCCCCTATTTTTTTCTTCTTTCTCTTTTTTCTTTTTCTCTTTTCTTTCCTTCTCTCTCTTTTTCTCCTTTTCCCAATACAACTTGTTTTTGGCCACTCTGCACTGAGCAAAATGACTAGAAGGAAAACCCCTCAAAAAAAAGAATCAGAAACAGCCCACTCTCCCACAGAGTTACAAAATATGGATTACAATTCAATGTCAGAAAGCCAATTCAGAAGCACTATTTTACAGCTACTGGTGGCTCTAGAAAAAACCATAAAGGACTCAAGAGACTTCATGACTGCAGAATTTAGATCTAATCAGGCAGAAATTAAAAATCAATTAAATGAGATGCAATCCAAGCTAGAAGTCCTAACGACGAGGCTTGACGAGGTGGAAGAACGAGTGAGTGACATAGAAGACAAGTTGATGGCAAAGAGGGAAACTGAGGAAAAAAGAGACAGGCAATTAAAAGACCATGAGGATAGATTAAGGGAAATAAATGATAGCCTGAGGAAGAAAAACCTACGTTTAATTGGGGTTCCCGAGGGCGCGGAAAGGGACAGAGGGCCAGAATATGTATTTGAACAAATCCTAGCTGAAAACTTTCCGAATCTGGGAAGGGAAACAGGCATTCAGATCCAGGAAATAGAGAGATCCCCCCCTAAAATCAACAAAAACCGTTCAACACCTCGACATTTAATAGTGAAGCTTGCAAATTCCAAAGATAAGGAGAAGATCCTTAAAGCAGCAAGAGAAAAAAAGTCCCTGACTTTTATGGGGAGGAATATTAGGGTAACAGCAGACCTCTCCACAGAGACCTGGCAGGCCAGAAAGGGCTGGCAGGATATATTCAGGGTCCTAAATGAAAAGAACATGCAACCAAGAATACTTTACCCCGCAAGGCTTTCATTCAAAATCGAAGGAGAGATAAAGAGCTTCCAAGACAGGCAGGAACTGAAAGAATATGTAACCTCCAAACCAGCTCTGCAAGAAATTTTAAGGGGGACTCTTAAAATTCCCCTTTAAGAAGAAGTTCAGTGGAACAATCCACAAAAACAAGGACTGAATAGATATGATGACACTAAACTCATATCTATCAATAGTAACTCTGAATGTGAACGGGCTTAATGACCCCATCAAAAGGCGCAGGGTTTCAGACTGGATAAAAAAGCAGGACCCATCTATTTGCTGTCTACAAGAGACTCATTTTAGACAGAAGGACACCTACAACCTGAAAATAAAAGGTTGGAGAACCATTTACCATTCAAATGGTCCTCAAAAGAAAGCAGGGGTTGCCATCCTTATATCAGATAAATTAAAATTTACCCCGAAGACTATAGTGAGAGATGAAGAGGGACACTATCTCATACTCAAAGGATCTATCCAACAAGAGGACTTAACAATCCTCAATATATATGCCCCGAATGTGGGAGCTGCCAAATATTTAAACCAATTAATAACCAAACTCAAGAAATACCTTGATAATAATACACTTATACTTGGTGACTTCAATCTAGCTCTTTCTACCCTGGATAGGTCTTCTAAGCACAATATCTCCAAAGAAACGAGAGCTTTAAATGATACACTGGACCAGATGGATTTCACAGATATCTACAGAACTTTACATCCAAACTCAACTGAATACACATTCTTCTCAAGTGCACATGGAACTTTCTCCAGAATAGACCACATACTGGGTCACAAATCGGGTCTGAACCGATACCAAAAGATCGGGATAGTCCCCTGTATATTCTCAGACCATAATGCCTTGAAATTAGAACTTAATCACAACAAGAAATATGGAAGGACCACAAACACGTGGAGGTTAAGGACCATCCTGCTAAAAGATGAAAAGGTCAACCAGGAAATTAAGGAAGAATTAAAAAGATTCATGGAAACTAATGAAAATGAAGATACAACCGTTCAAAATCTTTGGGATGCAGCAAAAGCAGTCCTGAGGGGGAAATACATCGCAATACAAGCATACATTCAAAAACTGGAAAGATCTCAAATTCAAAAGCTCACCTTACACATAAAGGAACTAGAGAAAAAGCAACAAATAGACCCCACCCCCAGCAGAAGAAGAGAGTTAATTAAAATTCGAGCAGAACTCAATGATATCGAGACCAAAAGAACTGTGGAACAGATCAACAGAACCAGGAGTTGGTTCTTTGAAAGAATTAATAAGATAGATAAACCATTAGCCAACCTTATTAAAAAGAAGAGAGAGA
Source organism: Vulpes lagopus (assembly GCF_018345385.1). Taxonomy (NCBI): domain Eukaryota; kingdom Metazoa; phylum Chordata; class Mammalia; order Carnivora; family Canidae; genus Vulpes; species Vulpes lagopus. The sequence goes on along the minus strand of NC_054839.1, from coordinate 5,022,090 downwards.
AGACTCAAATTAATAAAATCATGAATGAGAAAGGGGACATCACTACCAACACCAAGGAAATACAAACGATTTTAAAAACATATTATGAACAGCTGTACGCCAATAAATTAGGAAATCTAGAAGAAATGGACGCATTCCTGGAAAGCCACAAACTACCAAAACTGGAGCAGGAAGAAATAGAAAACCTGAACAGGCCAATAACCAGGGAGGAAATTGAAGCAGTCATCAAAAACCTCCCAAGACACAAGAGTCCAGGGCCAGATGGCTTCCCAGGGGAATTCTATCAAACGTTTAAAGAAGAAATCATACCTATTCTACTAAAGCTGTTTGGAAAGATAGAAAGAGATGGAGTACTTCCAAATTCGTTCTATGAGGCCAGCATCACCTTAATTCCGAAACCAGACAAAGACCCCACCAAAAAGGAGAATTACAGACCAATATCCCTGATGAACATGGATGCAAAAATTCTCAACAAGATACTAGCCAATAGGATCCAACAACACATTAAGAAAATTATTCACCATGACCAAGTAGGATTTATCCCTGGGACACAAGGCTGGTTCAACACTCGTAAAACCATCAATGTGATTCATCATATCAGCAAGAGAAAAACCAAGAACCATATGATACTCTCATTAGATGCAGAGAAAGCATTTGACAAAATACAGCATCCATTCCTGATCAAAACCCTTCAGAGTGTTGGGATAGAGGGAACTTTCCTCGACATCTTAAAAGCCATCTACGAAAAGCCCACAGCAAATATCATTCTCAATGGGGAAGCACTGGGAGCCTTTCCCCTAAGATCAGGAACAAGACAGGGATGTCCACTCTCACCACTGCTGTTCAACATAGTTCTGGAAGTCCTCGCCTCAGCAATCAGACAACAAAAAGACATTAAAGGCATTCAAATTGGCAAAGAAGAAGTCAAACTCTCCCTCTTCGCCGATGACATGATACTCTACATAGAAAACCCAAAAGCCTCCACCCCCAGATTGCTAGAACTCATACAGCAATTTGGTAGCGTGGCAGGATACAAAATCAATGCCCAGAAATCAATGGCATTTCTATACACTAACAATGAGACTGAAGAAAGAGAAATTAAGGAGTCAATCCCATTTACAATTGCACCCAAAAGCATAAGATACCTAGGAATAAACCTAACCAAAGAGGTAAAAGATCTATACCCTAAAAACTATAGAACACTTCTGAAAGAAATTGAGGAAGACACAAAGAGATGGAAAAATATTCCATGCTCATGGATTGGCAGAATTAATATTGTAAAAATGTCAATGTTACCCAGGGCAATTTATACGTTTAATGCAATCCCTATCAAAATACCATGGACTTTCTTCAGAGAGTTAGAACAAATTATTTTAAGATTTGTGTGGAATCAGAAAAGACCCCGAATAGCCAGGGGAATTTTAAAAAAGAAAACCTTAGCTGGGGGCATCACAATGCCAGATTTCAGGTTATATTACAAAGCTGTGGTCATCAAGACAGTGTGGTACTGGCACAAAAACAGACACATAGATCAATGGAACAGAATAGAGAACCCAGAAGTGGACCCTGAAATGTACGGCCATCTAATATTCGATAAAGGAGGAAAGACTATCCATTGGAAGAAAGACAGTCTCTTCAATAAATGGTGCTGGGAAAATTGGACATCCACATGCAGAAGAATGAAACTGGACCACTCTCTTTCACCATACACAAAGATAAACTCAAAATGGATCAGAGATCTAAATGTGAGACAAGATTCCATCAAAATCCTAGAGGAGAACACAGGCAACACCCTTTTTGAACTTGGCCACAGTAACTTCTTGCAAGATACATCCACGAAGGCAAAAGAAACAAAAGCAAAAATGAACTATTGGGACTTCATCAAGATAAGAAGCTTTTGCACAGCAAAGGATACAGTCAACAAAACTAAAAGACAACCTACAGAATGGGAGAAGATATTTGCAAATGACATATCAGATAAAGGGCTAGTTTCCAAAATCTATAAAGAACTTATTAAACTCAACACCAAAGAAACAAACAATCCAATCATGAAATGGGCAAAAGACATGAAGAGAAATCTCACAGAGGAAGACATGGACATGGCCAACATGCACATGAGAAAATGCTCTGCATCACTTGCCATCAGGGAAATACAAATCAAAACCACAATGAGATACCACCTCACACCAGTGAGAATGGGGAAAATTAACAAGGCAGGAAACAACAAATGTTGGAGAGGATGCGGAGAAAAGGGAACCCTCTTACACTGTTGGTGGGAATGTGAACTGGTGCAGCCACTCTGGAAAACTGTGTGGAGGTTCCTCAAAGAGTTAAAAATAGACCTGCCCTACGACCCAGCAATTGCACTGTTGGGGATTTACCCCAAAGAGTCAGATGCAATGAAACGTCGGGACACCTGCACCCCGATGTTTCTATCAGCAATGGCCACAATAGCCAAACTGTGGAAGGAGCCTCGGTGTCCATCGAAAGATGAATGGATAAAGAAGATGTGGTTTATGTATACAATGGAATATTACTCAGCAATTAGAAACGACAAATACCCACCATTTGCTTCAACGTGGATGGAACTGGAGGGTATTATGCTGAGTGAAATAAGTCAATCGGAGAAGGACAAACAGTGTATGTTCTCATTCATTTGGGGAATATGAATAATAGTGAAAGGGAATATAAAGGAAGGGAAAAGAAATGTTGGGAAATATCAGGAAGGGAGACAGAACATAAAGACTCCTAACTCGGGGAAATGAACTAGGGGTGGTGGAAGGGGAGGAGGGCGGGTGTTGGAGGGGAATGGGTGACGGGCACTGAGGTGGACACTTGACGGGATGAGCACTGGGTGTTTTTCTGTATGTTGGTAAATTAAACACCAATAAAAGTTAATTAAAAAAAAAAAAAAAAAAAAAAAAAAAAAAAAAAATAAAACCTCACCACTCAAAATATCCATCAATTTACCTGACGTTTAATAGAAATAGGAGTTAATTAAGCCTCATTAATTTTTTTAAGATTTTATTTATTTATTCATGAGAGACACAGAGAGAGAGGCAGAGACACAGGCAGAGGGAGAAGCAGGCTTCATGCAGGAAGCCCAATGTGGGACTCGATCCCAGGACTCCAGGATCACATCCTGAGCCAAAGGCAGACGCTAAACCACCAAGCCACCCAGGTGTCCCCCTAAGCCTCATTAATTCATGGAAACTTACTGATACACTTAGAACAATAGTAAGTTATGACAAATAGAGGGTCTTTTGACTCAGATTTAATTATAAGAAGGCCAGCCCTGAATGTCCCAGCCTTGAAGAGTCAACACACTTCCCCCAACCCTGCTCTGTTACTCAAGGTCACATGAATCTTTATCCTAGACTTGATTTGGCCTCAGGTAAAGCAGGTGCACAGAGGAGCCCATGCCTAATTAAAAAGCAGGTTCATGAAGCAACAGAGCCAGGAAGTCACCTGTTCCAGTCTCAGCATCCCCACTCACTTCAGAAGGTCTGCCAAGTACAATGCCTGTTGATCGGCCCCTGCGGGCCTCAGTTTCCCCCTCTGCAGTTGATGATACTCCTGTGGCCTTATGCAGTTGGGCAGATGGGTGCTCCCACTGTGGAAAGCCCCAGGTTCCCTGTAGGGTCTCCTGATGTAAGACGGACAGTCTGCGCTGAGCCCAGAACAAAGTTCAGAGCCAGAGCCAGGCTGTGACATGGTGTAGCTGGAGGTGCCTGAGCTGCTCTTTGCACAAAACTTTGTTTTTAGCTTTCTGTAGATTAACAGTGTCTGTCCTTCTGTCCAGTTGCAGGATGTATGCCAGAAATCTCCGAGAAAAGGCAACAAGGACAAGTTAAAAATACAGATACGTTAAGGTCTGAGTCAGAGGGTCCATTGCTTCAGAGAGTGGGCAAGGAAGGTTCCAGCAGAACCACCGTGTCCTGCACTTAACACAGAGCATCTCTTGCCAAGGGAGGGCTGAGGGAAAGCAGTGCAATTAGTCACTGTGAGACTTTGCAGCTTGGGTACATGGGACAGCCGCCTGCATGGCATGCCCTCATGCCTTGCCTGGGTGGCAGCAGCAGGCCTAAAGATGCTGAGAGAATAAGTTAACATATGGGAGCTGGAGACGAGTTGTCACAGCGAGCCATGGTGCCCGTCAAATTGGATACATTATTTTCACAGGTTTGACTTCAGAATTTGAAATGCACTCTTCCTTTCTAATAGGCTCTGAGCGTGGCTCGCCATCCACATTTGCTGCCCACACTTTCATATTGTCTCTCTCGCTCTCCAGCTGCCACTAAGGCATGATAATAAATATTGCCATTTCTTTGGTGGAGGGAAGGTCTTCCCCTCTGCAGAATGCACAATCAGGCTGGCTCGCAGGGCTGGAGCTCGGCATGTTGACTAAGAGCATAGAGAATGCTTAGGCAGGGAGAGGCCAGTGCATGCAGGCAGGAGAACCTGCAAGCTACCTGTGGCCCTCTACTCTGCAGGGACCATCACAAGGACCCACCTACCCGGGGCCCTGAAAGCAGCGCAGAAGAGCCTGTGAGCCCCGGCTGCCCAGGCAGGTTGCCACTGGAAGCAATTCTCTGTTTCCTAAATATTACAGGTAAAGAAGACAAGGTGAAGTGTAAAACAATCACTTTAATTTGAGTGATTATTGCAAATCTCTAATTATTCCAGTCAGCAGCAACCAAAATAATGGAATCAATCATTCAGCAGGCTGTTTAATTATATTGTGGTTCACAACCCCTAACCATTAGAATAGGGCTCTGGAACAGGATAATACAAATTTCTTCATGCAAATTATCACTCAAAGTTTATTTTGTGAGTGGAGAAAATGTTTGATTGTAGTAAAACAAATTTGGGAAGCTCTCTAGAAACCCAAATTCACTCTGGATAACAGTCATTAACTTTTCTCTGCTTATTCAAATTGCCTTTATTGTTAATTAGTGTATCATTCACCAGGTAGCCTCCTTAAGAATAATTAAAAAATAATTGTGAATAATTGGGGAGGGTTCTATTTAAATTAGGAAAGAATAGGTTTTATCAAATAATTTTAGAAGAAATTTAGTTCTACCGTCTGTAAGCCGATATGGTTAGATAAAAAATTAGCTAGCAAAATATAACACTAGTACATCCATGTGGACCTTTTGGATTGTTTTTCTTGTGGCAAAAACCACCTAGTGCAAGATCCAACCTTTTTTTTTTTTTTTTTAAGATCCAACCTCTTAACAAAGTTTTAAGTGTATTGTCACTCCAGGCATTATTCAGTACAGCAGGTGTCTAGAACCTTTTCATCATGCAGGGCTGAAACTTTATATCTCTTTAACAACAACTCATCTTCCCCAACCACCATTACTCCTCATCCTCCCCCAACCACCATTCTACTTTAGATCTAACTCATGGAAATGGCAGAACCATGCAGTGTTTGTCTTCTTGTGACTGGTTTATTTCCCTTCAATTATCCTTAAACTCTACTCATGTTGTAGCATGTGGTAGGATTTCCTTCTTTTTTAAGGCTAATATTCCATTGTATGGATACACTAATTTTCTATCTCCAGTCACCTCTTGGCAGAGATTTGGGTTGTTTCCAAATTTTGGCTATTGTGAATAATACAGACTTGGCACGGGGGTGCAGATATCCCTTCACAATCCTGATTTTAATCCCTTTGAAAATATATCCACAAGTGGGATTGCTAGATCATATGATAGAGTTAGTTTTGATATTTTTGAGGAATTTACATGTTGTTTTCCACTGTCTACAGCAGCTTACATTCACACCAACAGTTATGAAGGTCTATTTTAATGACTGGGCATGAAAATATGTGTTTAGAATATTGTTTAAATCAAAACAAGTGCCCCAATGTCACCTAAAATAATGTGGTTTAGGAATACTGTTAAATGACCTCTTTACTCAAATTATTACTGAATATTCTCAAACCCTAAATCAATAAAATTCTATCTAAGTCTAGTCTAAGATTGTATTCGATTTTCAAAAAAACAGTAGGATATATTCTTCTCTTGAAAGTTATTCTGGTTTTATAGTTAAACTAAACTTATTTTAGCTGAAGAAAATTCAGTCAAATTCTTACACAAATGAGGTCCTTGAAGACATAAAATAAAAGAGAGAAAGGGATAGCGGAAGGGAGGTTTGCACTGGCCACAAATGTGGACCGATAATAGTTCTTTTTGCTTATCTTAGAAAATATGCCAAAAATATATTTCTTGTATGTATGTGGAGAAGCCTTAGGAAATATTTGGGTTAAAACATTTTTCTCATCTTTTTTCTTTAACATTAGGACTCAGAGACCTTATAGATACATACTGAATTCTTACCTGTTTTATTGTTCAACCCTTCCTTCTTATTAAGCTCTACTTATCTGCCAGGATTTGACAGAGAGAGGAAGGAGAGCTGGAGGAGGTGAGGAAGGAACTGAGGAGGGGAGGGGAGAAGGAGGAGCAGGGAAGGGCCAGAGGATGTGGGAGGGAGGAGGGGGAAAGAATACTTCAGTAATACACAGAAGAGAAGCAAATACACCCGTGCTACATTATTTGCATAATGCAAATTTCCAGCCTTGGACCTGCACGTATGTGTTGGGTTATGGATTAGTGTACAGCAGTTAATCTTCCCAAAATAGTGATATGGTTTAATTAGATTTTTAAATATTAAAAAAAAAAAAAAAAGAAACACCTAAAAAGTTCTTAGATCAAATCTTATGGTCAGGGCCTTGCTTCCTAGTAAGAATAGATTGGTTTAGTTAGTTGTTTTTTTTGTTTTTGTTTTTTGTTTTTGTTTTTGTTTTTTTCAGATTCTATTTATTTGAGAGAGAGAGAGAGAGAGAGAGCATGATTTGGGGAGGAGCAGAAGAAGAGGACCCTGAGATCAACAACCTGAGCCAAAATCAAGTCGGTTTAGCAACTGAGCCACCCAGGCGCCCTTTGTTAGTATTTTTAAAAGATTGTTCATTTATCCATTTTTTCATTCACCTAAACTGAGTATTGACCACACCAAATTCTTGTAAGCTTGAGGACTACTACCACAAACACAACAAACATGTGAACAAGCACGGTCTGTACAGAGTTCTTATTTAGCTCTTCTAGAAGCATATGGGAGGGTGTAGTGATAATTCCACATACGTTCAGCAAAACATGGAAACTTTGGGAAGGCTTGTGGGGAAAGGGTGTTAAATGTCTCCATGCAGCTGGCAGAAGAGGACCAGCCTGGTCTTTTTTTTTTTTTTTTTTTTTCAGCCTGGTCTTTACTAGTTATATCTTGTCCTAACTAGTCCTAACCTTCCTGGGGTGTGCAATAAATAAAGCCCCAATTCACACCTCCTCCCCACTTCAAGTTCAACTTGGAATATTTTATTTTTCTTTGCCCCTGTATTCTTTAATTCAGAAAAAGGAACTTGATAGGTTGTTAGTACTTATTTTGCTAAAAGTTTTATTTGACTTATGTCTTTGAGTACTTTCATATACATTATTTTTACTGGTTTTCCTAATTTATTAAAAGCAAGCTATTTTTTGTTTAACACCAAGAGAACTTGCTGAAATTGTGCTGGTTATCCAACTACTCTGTACCAAACAGTGACCACGGATGCCTTTCCTCCCTGTGGGGAAGCCCACAAAAATCACACTGGTGTGTTTTGGCTGAGGTACCATACCTGTTCAAATGGTCCTTTCGGCCTAAACATCAACCCAATGGTAGATATTAACAGCTTCACAAATAAATTCATTAGGATTCTAAAACTGAATGCTTACCACTAAGTTGAGGCTAATTCCAGGAGATGTAGAGGTTATCACTATAAGCAATAGTTGCATAAGTCTTATCTTTCCTTCTGAGCATGAAGGTGATTTATCAGAGTTGGGGTCCATTAGAGCCTGGGACTTGAGACACTTCAAACAAGCTCTGTCATATAGGCGGTTGACCCTAACTGTGATTCTCCACATTCCAGATGTTGTCATCATCATCATTGTCAACATCACTGTCATCATCATAATCATCATTATTGTCATTGTCATCATCATTGTCATTGCCATCATTATCATCATTACCAACATCATTGTCATCATAATCTTCATCATTGTCATCGTCATCCTCCTCCTCCTCCACTAGATTATAGGCCATGTTTTTTCATCTGGCTTATTTTCATCAGATTTGAGTTCCTATATCTTCCTTGAATTACAGGAAATAATGCATATAAAGGCTTTTTTTTTTCATATAAAGGCTTAATACAGATCATGACATACAGTAGTTTCTCAATAAAGCTATCTTTTATTAGCAGTAGTAACATTAATATTATTGTCTAAAAAACTCCAAGATTTTCTGCAGTTTGAAACATGAATGTTCAATCAATACTTGTCTAATTTTACTCTAAATTTTTGCTATAGATGATTGCTTACCATGTAAGTTGACTAGATCACTTCTAAGTTCCAGAGCAAAAGAAATGGGTTTGGGCTGATTATAGCAGAAAATAAATACAAAATTGCCTAAAAAATTGGAGGACCAGACTTGGAGAATGAGAAGTAATATGGCCCAAATCATTGCTAAACACTGTGCAAATTGCCCTTCAGAACCAACTGAGGACACTGCTGCCACCATAAGGGACTCTAGATGCTTTGTTTGTGCTGTTGACACGAAATGATGGGGCTGCTCCTGCTCCACTGTTGCCACTATCCCAGGAAATGGATGATGGTTATTCTTCCTTTAATTATTTTGGTTTCTCAGAAGGATGGCCTTTTCAAGATTAAAGAAATCACATTTTGTAGAACAGAACACTCAGGCACAGAAAATTTAAGGCTTTTCCTAAGGCACAAAATCTGTGGTTCCCAAATCCCATTTCAATATACTTTCTACCATACCACACTGTGTAAGAAAATACAAACAACTGAAACATGTGTCTGATGAATAGAAAAGAGGTTCCACAGTGACTCCAATTTTCTTTATTGTTAAACAGAAACATTTATAATTTCATCAAAAGTGCCTATTCTCAGTGTTACGTTTATGCACTATAGTTGTGGGTTTGTGTATTTGTGGGATGGATTGTAGTCACAGTGGTCGCTCATATTGGAAAGGTTTGGTATTCAGAAAGAGGAAACACAGCTCAAACCCAAAACACATCCCTACAGAGACACAGAGGTTACTGGCTCCATATCATTGAGAGCCTCCCCTGAGAATCTTCTAAGAAAAAGAAAAAGTTATTTAAGTGTTGATGAGTTCAGAGATAGAAATTAATGGCCCCCAAATACTGCAGACAATAAGTGGTAAATCTGTGAATAAACAGATGTCCCTTCTTTCCTTTATAGAATTCCAATAAGCTAAATTTGTGTCCAAATACAGTATCCCAGATTTCTTAAAAGACATACCAGGGCAGCCCCGGTGGTACAGCGGTTTAGTGCCGCCTGCAGCCCAGGGTGTGGTCCTGGCAACCCAGGGTCAAGTCCCGCGTGGGGCTCCCTGCACAGAGCCTTCTTCTGCCTGTGCCTCTGCCTCTCTCTCTCTGTGTCTGTCTCTCATGAATAAATAAATAAATAAATCTTTAAGACATACCAATGTGACCACATAAGTAAAATAGCAAGAACAACTGTGGTTGCTTATAATTATTTTCATGAGGAGAGCATAACTAAATCACTCCCTATGCTTGCTGCTGGCCTCAACGGTGGTCTGAACTGAAATTTGGTTTGGAGAGGTGGATGTGGTAAGTCAAGCTGCATGCATGGATAGATCTCATGGGGAAGAAGCAAATGCAAGCAACCAGAGAGGATGAATTGTGTCCAAAGTACAGCCTGTGTGTTCAAAAACAAGAAGTAGAGAAGACTTTAGTCAGTGATCCCCAACACCTTGCATAGTATGGATGTGACTGGACACAGAAAATAGCCCAGGTAAGGAATAACTATTTAATTGCTTAAGGATTGTGATTCATAAAGAGAAAACAAGTTAAAAGTAGCTGACAAAGATACAAAGAGTATGATAAAATGTAAGAATAATTGAAAAAAAAACCTTTGTGAACAAGAAAAATACATTCAAGAGAAATAAGATGAAATCAAAAGAAAAGTAAATATCCAATACTATATTAATGGTTGTTATCTGAGCTTCCTAGATCCAAAGTAAGGGAACAAACACATTCAGCCTAGGCAGTCATCATATCCGAAGAGGTGATACACATGGTCCACATGCATTATTAGATAAGTTGCTCGGGCGAGGAAAGCTACTCATCAAAATGGAGATTCTCCTCCTTCTCAGGGACACGAAGGTCATGCAATGCACTATACACTCAGCATAAGATCTATGCAAAAACAAGTAATAAAATCTGTAGGGCTGTAACTTGTATCACTTTTCAGTGTTCACTCATGATAAATTTTAAATTAAAACTAAAATATTGTATAAAAGGGAAAGGACAATAATGATTTAAAATAGAACAATACTAGTGTGAGAAAAGCAGGGGAAGACGAACCATATTGCAGAGAGATAGAATCTGTGGTGATGAGGCTGAAACTGGCTGAGGAGAGCAGGAAGTCACAGTGTTCCAGGGTCTCGCCCAATCACAATAGAGAGTGAAAGCCCATTAAGCAAGGTAAGGAGCATCCGGGAAATGACCACATTACTTGGGATCAGGGGCAGGTAGAGAATGCAGAAACGTAGGTTTGCACGTGTTGTGTTTGAAAGCCAGTAAAAGCTTAGAGCAGTGTTGATCGAATCCACAGGCTTCCTGGAACATGCATTTGGAAGCTCCAAGGGAAAGCTTGAATGAGATAAGGTCAAAAGTGGACGTGGTTATTCAACCCTATGAGAGGAATGAGATTGTGCCATTTATGGCAACATGAATGGACCTCAATGGTGTTATGCCAAGTGAAATAATTCAGACAGAGAAAGATAAATATCATAGGATCTCTCTTGTATGTGGAATCTAAAGCAAAGCAAAACAGAACAAAACATAAGCTCATACATGCAGAGAATAAATTGGTGGCAGGATATGGGGAGAAATGCATGAAGGGGGTTTTGAAGTAAAAGGAAAGAAACAGTAGACTCCAGACATGACAGGAAAGGAGAAAGGTCCTTTGAGGAGACACAGGGTGGGGCTGGGAATGGGAGATGTGGGGATCCAGAGAGCCAGGACAGAGAAATCTCTGAAGAGAAGAAATATTTAAGAATTTGTCTGTTGATTTTCTTTCAAGGATCCTGCAAATAAAAAAGCAAAATAGCTACTGGCATTACAATCTGTATTACTCAGAAGTCCCTCTGCAGCCCAAGATTTAAAATATTTTATGTTTCTTTTAGTACTTTTTTTACTCATTATGTTTTAGTCTTTTAAAAGGTCTGGAGTATAACTGTAATATGGTATGAAGTAGGGTTAGACTTTATATTATTTTAAATGGAGAGCAATTGCCCATGACTATGTGTTTATTAGTGCATTCTTTCTAGTCATGTCTTCATAATAATAAATCCACACACATATACCCCTCTCACACACAGAGATGTCTGCACTCTATGCTCCCCAGTGATAGCGATCTACTGGTGCTCTGCCAAGACCAGTATATTTTTAAATGTTCATATGTTTATATTTGCTAAGGCATAGAAACAACTTTTTAAAAAACATACCGTGAAAGTCCTCACTGGGAACATTTTAAACCCAGGATAAACTCCTCAACATGGTTGAGAAGAAAGTCAATTACTTGTTCTCAACATACCTTTCCCTAACCTGATTTCCTGCCACCTGCTACCAATCCCATGTTTCTATGAGACTATTTCTATTTTTAAAAATACTTCATGCCAATTCCTTATTCTGTGTCATTACATGTGTGTTCTGAATGTTGCACGACTTTGCCAGTTGTTTTGTTTTGTTTTTGCTGAACCACGTGGCAGAAGGTTATTTTTTGATTCAGGTCCATTTACCCCTTAATACACATTTAGGTTCCTATTTCTCAAGAACAAAGATATCCTCTTATGTAACAGTTCAGCTATCACAGTTAGCAGGTACAGCACAGATATCACAGTTTCATCGAATATACATTCCATATTGCAATTGTGACAAACCCAGTGATGACCTAGATGTCCTCTGTGATGTTTCCCCTGCTCTGATAGAAATTCAGTTTGAGATCACATCGTATACTTAGCTGCCATGTCTCTTCAGTCTCCTTTTAACCTGGAACATCTCAATTTTACTCAGTCCTTCATGACATTGATATTTTGAAGACCAAAAGCCAGTTATATGGTGGTGTTTCTCACTTTGGGCAGACGTGAGGCACCCCTCTGAAAAACACATATCTGTTTCTCAGGGCACTGTGTTTGAGGACAGCCAGTGTCTCTCCGCTCTCTCTGGTGATGCTAATTTTGTATTCCTGGTCAAGGGGTGTGCAGTTGCCACTTTATCCTTTACCCAACATGCCATATGGAGGGAGAAACTCTGAGCACAAGCAAATTCTCTACTCCTTGTCAGATTTTTGGTTTGTGGATTCCTACCTATGATTTTTGAAGATTGCCATCTCTTTGTATGAAACTTTCACAGGTCCCAAAGCACAGCTGATGCTATGCCCTGTGCGTGCCCCTGCTGAAGGACACAGCGCAAGTGTGCACTTACATAATGGTCTCCTCCCTCTACTGACTTTTCAAAGGCAGAGACAACATATCGCCAGCACTTACTTCTCAGGCTTGCAAATTAGTTACATTAGTATTAAGAGACTTGATTTTATTGAAATAAATCATCCAACGTTTGCCATTTTAATATCTCTAACAGGATACAAAAGGGAGGAGCCCGTCTTGTAATCCCTTGGATTTAGACATCTTTAATGAAACCTTATTTGTAGAATCTAACAGTAACTGTTTAATAGACTATCAGAAAATTCAAAACATAGGTTTTGCTATTTGACTTTGCTTTGAGATCTTAGAAATTAAAAAATATTGCCTTTTATTCCTGGGCCCACTGTACCATACAGCTTGAAGACATGTGTGCACTTTCTCAGAATGGTAGAAAACCTATGGAATTAGCATATTTTGGTATAGACTTAACTTCCATTTCATTCTGTAACACATGCTACTTTGAAGGAGTCTTTAAGCTAGCATCTGTGCAGTTTCATTTCTCACAGAAATAACGGTCAGAGACGTGTTTGTAATGCGTGTATTCTATCCTTATCTGCCACTCAATTTCTAGCCGCATGACTGTTCTAGAAGATAGGAGGTTGTAAACTTTGCAGTCACTGTACTTGCACAGATTCCTCCCCTGCTGTGCCTCTTCTGTCCTGTATGCATCCGCCACAGCTGCAGCACCCGGCTTGCTGCAGATATCTGATATCACTACAAAAGTTTCCATTTTATTTTCCTCTGAAAAATCAGTTGATAAATGCTAAGGAACTAGTGGGTCTTTCAAACCATAATCTTCTTTGTACAGTCTCCGGGTTTCAGCCTCCAGATGTAAACTTCAGAACAATAATGCCCTTTGTTTCCCAGGCCGTATGAACTCACTCTTCAGATGTTTTTTGACCGCCCTCAGAGCTCCAGGCTGAGGAGGCTACAAGGATAAATTAAATCGGTCCCTGCCCTAAAGGATTGCGCAATAATCTGATGGAGCAGCACTGGGTGCTATGAGTTCTTTCTTTTTAAAGAAAATATTACCTCCCAGCCAACTAGAGTCTTCCTAGTTTCAACATCCAATTCCCGCTCTCTTCCACCTCAGAATTGCCAATGCTGACTTCTGGAATTCTGGAGCTGGGGCCCTACTAAGAGCTCTGATGGGAAGGCTTTCTCAACTCACAATTCAGAGGACTTTTTCTACCGCATACGTTAATGTGAGTGAAAATATGTCTAATGAAGTTTTAACAACATTTATTCAAATTTGATTTTTTTTTAATTTATTGAGCACAAAGTTAGCTTAAGGTCATCACTTGAAGGAGTGAAACCATGAAAGGTGACATGGTCCTTGCCTCAAGGTGACTCTCATGTAAGTATGGAGATGGCAACTTTATGTGAATGCCAGCTGCTGATTAAAATCACAAGCTGTCATCCCAAAATACTCAGTCCTCGCAGATCTGTGCTCTTAAGAGTCAGGCCAGACCATAGCCATCAGTGTTGACAAACATGATCAGTAGTATAGACTTCTGCCCCTGAGAATTCAAGGTTCAAGGACCATAGTCATTTGAAATCTCCATAGAAAAGCAGAATCTCTGGCTCCAGCCAGAACTTGGAAATAAAACCTGCATGATGACAAACTTCTGAGATGCCTCGGATGCACATGAAGATCTGAGAAGCACTAGTGTGGAGGTGTTATTCTTTTATTTACATTTGAAATGGTGACATAAGTTTGCAAAGTCGATTTCATATGAGGAGAGGAGACTGCAGTGGATATTGCAACATATAACTTACCTAGTCCTGTAAAGCCCTCGTGTCCCTTAGCTCGGCCTCTCTTTTCCAAAAGTCTTTGAAGATAGTGCAGTTGCAAGGGAATCAAAAGAAAACACTACCATTCTGGTCACTGGTGACAGCGCCAGCTGTTATGTAATTTTGTTATAAAGCTATTTCCTGCTACTGGAGGGTTTGAAATAACATTTACTTGTGTAATTCTAATTCTATTTGGTTTATCCATCTAGGGCCAAATAAAAAGCATAAATTAATCCACTATGAACATGTCAGGCAGATAACCATTTTAGAATATGAGAGAGAATTAAATGCTATTTACAAATCCTTTATAACCTTATCAAAAAACCCTTCCAAAGATCTCTCAACATCTGTCAGATGGCTCACATTTGACCTGCTGTTGTTCACCAGAGCAGGATTTTGGGACTCTTGCTATCCTGAGCTCACTCTAGAACATGTGGGCCATATTGGGAAAAACGTCCTGCCTGGAAAGCAGCTGTGGTAGGGAAGGAGATGCTGTCCATTCTGACAGAGCTCAGGGTAATGAGACTTCCTCTATTCCTACAACTCAGAGGCTCATCTCTCAAATGTAGAGCTGTAACTAACCAATGGTAAGGTCTTGTCAGCTCTAGAGTCTCATGATTCTAATTTGTTTTTTGTTCAATTTCAAAGGTTTTAGAAATGCACAATGTAACATAAAGTGGTTATGAATGGGGGGAAGACAGGCAGAGAGAGAGACTGATTCTTCAAAACAGTCTTACTTCCTTAATTTGGGAATCTCCATGGAAGAGAAGTCATTGCCAATCACCCTTCAAGTGTGTCCTGGAGGGAATAAGCCATATCCTCTCATCAGTGAGGTTGTTGTACCTGGCCAGGCCTTTCCGAGCTCACCCTGGCTGCTCTTTCTCATCCCCAGGGAAATAGAGTCTAATCCTAGGGTCCAAGCCCCTAGATCTTGGACCTTGATTCTTAGGGAGGCAGAATTCTGTTTCTCTTCAGACTAGCTCAGACAAATATCCCACATGAGAAGCCACCTGAACACCACAAGTTGCTCCTAACAGAGCCTCTAACATCTAACAGAGCCTAACAGAGCCTCTGCACATCTTTCCTCCCTCTCTTCTAGAAAGAACCACTGGCTCTGAATCAGCCTCTACCTTATTGGGCTCTAGGTTTGAAGGGGTGAGCAAAAGGGAACAAGGATTCTCTTTTGGTCAGTTTTTCTCATCCACAGTCCAGCTAGTGGCAGCAGAGTCTCTTTATCCTTCAGATCTAAGACAGTCATTACAATTCTTAGCCCAAACCCCCATACAGGTAAAACTGTTGCAGGGTGTGAAAGAAAAGGATTTGATTTGCTTTTATTGGGAACATTCATGACGACTCACCACAAGAATTTCCACATGTTCCCAAATCTGAGAGAACATTGTAGATATATTTTGGGAACAGGATTATATATAAAAGCATATATATATATATATATATATATATATATATATATATATGATTTTAATTTTTATATTGACCAATGCAATGAAACATCAATGCCTACCAAAAAAGATATTTTCCTTGGTTTTCACCTTACATACACAATCATGTTTACATCAGAGAAGAACAGGAAGGTGAAACTGGTTATAGTGAGAGAAAAAAAAATATCAGGGAATGTGTCATTTAATGAAGTAAGAAAGCAAATGGAAGAGGAAGAGGCAGAAATAAAAAGAAACAGAATAAAGACAACGATACAGATGAATGGTAACTCAAAATACAGGTAGGAAGTAGAGAAAGGTGGGAACAAAGGAAGGTGCAAGAATGTGGGAATGTAGGAAAAGCAGGCATAAAAGTAGTCTATGTCAGGGGGAAAGACAAAAGAGCAGAATCAAAGACAAGCAACCAACATAAAATGAAAATAAATAGTGTCACACTAGAAGAAACAGAAGTCTTAGAGGTTGCCAGAGGAAACAAAAAAAAAAAAAAAAGGCCCAAAAGAAGAAATTATTGAAATGAAGAGGAATAATACAATAGGAACTCTAGGAATATGATAAAGAAAATCTGCCAAGAAGGAAGCCATGTTCAAATCAAACAAAAACCGAAACACAAAACAGAATCCCCATTTACAATGCACTAGAGAAGATGTACAAAGATATTTTGGAAAGAAAGCAATCCTGAGAGTTGGCAAATCTCCTCTCTAGGCCTGAAACTGCCACAAATGCATTCTTGAGCACGCTATTATTCTCAGTAGGCATGATATCCTCATCCGTAGCGGGAGACAGTTGTCATGGTGCTACATGATGTGCATGCCTGTGGGTCTCTATCATATCAGGGTGTGGCCTGTGTTTGCTCTCTCTCCTTTCTGTTTTTGTTTTCTGTATTTACATTTTCTTGGGCCTCTGTTTCTTCCAGCCTGAGAGGAGTTGGACTTTTCTCCTTAATCTGATTGTTCTCAAAATTCTCGAGCCTACAGTATCTGTCTAGGTACAATTTTGAATCTCCCTATGAAACTTTGCAGTGTTTTCACTTGTGACCTCCAGCAGCTTCTAACATTTAAATTTTTCTTTAAAACAGAAACAGGGATCCCTGGGTGGCGCAGCGGTTTGGCGCCTACCTTTGGCCCAGGGCGCGATCCTGGAGACCCAGGATCGAATCCCACGTCAGGCTCCTGGTGCATGGAGCCTGCTTCTCCCTCTGCCTATGTCTCTGCCTCTCTCTCTCTCTCTCTCTCTCTCTCTCTGTGACTATCGTAAAATAAAAAAATAAATTAAAAAAAAAAACTCCACAAAAAAAAAGAAAAATATTAAAAAATAATAATAATAATAAAAAAAAAATAAAACAGAAACAAATGTTTCTCAATCTTAAAAGTCACCTATCATGACTAGTAGGGCTTAACTTTTCAGGTAAAAGATAGTCTCTGTTTCCAAATAGAATCAAAGAATATGCCAGTATGCTAACATATATGAATGGCAACTTACTTCGAGGTAAGCCAAAAGACTCTTTCCTAGCGAGAAACAGTTGTTAAAAGAAAACTTCCAACTGATAGGGAAATTTTTCTCGGCAACATTAAGCTGAGAAATTATTCATTTCCCACCTGAAGTCAAGAATTTCTATAAAAACATTCATCCTATTCATGGCAATGGGGAGGATTTCATGAGAGGCACTTCACAGAAGATATTCGCAATTTTCCTGGCCAGGAGGGATTTTACAGAAGGGTGGAGCAGAGCACATTCTATTGGAAATGAGGCCCACCGGCAGTGTGTCACACACTGCGTATTTGTGCACTAATAAATATGAACCTAAATTGCCTCCATCCCAAAAATAGAGGCGAGGAAGTCTCTGTAGTCACAGCCATGCCTCTCTGCATTTCAATGACAATACGAGGCACAATTGCAGAGGAGCAGGAATGCTTGGAGTTTGAGCTGAGATCACCAGAGGTAATCCAGAGCTGCCTGGTCCAGGGGCAGGGTACCCATCAGCCCACCACAGGTGCTGGGGGAGCCCACCCTCAGCGGCCTCCTGTTTCCTCCCAAGTGGGTGGCTGCCAACGGCAGCCCATAAGGAGTGGATCTCTGGAGGCCTCCAGGGCTTGCTTCCTGCAGAAGTTGTTTCCTTCATTTGTATACACTTGTAACATCTCACAGTCTCATTTGTATATGGTTTCTTCCATTCTTATTTCATGATTGCTCTTGGTCCCTTTTATAACAAATTATTTTGTCATATTTTTTATGATGTCCAATTTTATAGGTCACCATTAGGGAATCTAAAAGAGAGCTGTGTGAACCGAGGGAATTTGACATTTGCCATCAAGATCCATTTACTAAGGGCTGGGAGCCTCAGAGGCTGTGCCCCTGAACGGCTGAGGGCTGGGCAGCTGACCTCAGTGCCGTTATAGTAGTGCATCTTGAATCTTTTTATTTAATGAAATGCAGCAATGTTTTGGTGTATAGCCAGATGCCAAACTTCATTTTCTTTTCTCCTGATTTTTACTTTTTTTTCAACTAAAAGAAAATGACTAAGATATACAAATGTCAAATATTAATGAAATATGTGATGGAGAAAGTAAAAAAGAAAAAAACTCTATACCTCCAAATTAACTATCTTCTACAGTATAATGTAAGTCTCCCAATTTTGTCCATACATATTTTTAGAATTATTTTTTATAAAACTAGATTATTCGTATATCTATATGTACATATATAAATGTTTGCTTTAAAAATTAAAATGGTCTATGTATTTTGTACATGTATATGCCCACGACAAGTACAGGTTTTCTAATACTTACCAAGATACCTTAGATATTTGATAATAAACTTTAAATTCTGTCAAATTTAGCATGAAAGTCCCAGCTAACATTAATATTAAATTCAGCCTTTAAAAAAATAATAGTTATTTGGGGTGCCTGGTTGGCCCAATCAGTTAAGCAGCTTGCCTTTGGCTCAGGTCATGACCTCAGGGTCCTGGAATTAAGCCTTGGGTAGGGTTCCCTGTTCAGCAGAGAGTCTGCTTCTCCCTCTTTTTCTGTCCCTTCCCTCACCCCACTAGTCCTCCCACCCCTACTTATGCTCTCTTGCTCTCTCTCAGATGAATAAACAAAATCTTTAAAAGAATAGTTATAAGGACTCAAAGTCAGAAAATAATTAGAATTTAGTCAAATACACTTTTTTTTTTTTTTTAAATTAAGCTCCATGCCAAGCATGAAGCCCAGTGCAGGGCTTGAATTCACAACCCTGAGATCAAGACCTGAACTGAGATCAAGAGTCTAATGCTTAACCGACTGAGCCCCTTGGTTGCCTCAAGTGTAACACACTTGATTGACTTGACAGTCTACTTGAAATGACACCCACTTTTTCAAAGTTTTCATTCTGAAATAATTACAGATATGCATTAGATTATACAGAACTATGCAGAGAAACTCTTAATATCCTTCTCCCAGCTAACCCCAACTTTAACATCTTACACAAGTAGGGTAAAAACATCAAAAACAAAAAATTGACATTGCTACAATCCATAAACTTACCAAGATTTCACCATTATAGATGCACTTATCTGTGTGTGTGTTTGTGTGTCTATGTGTGTGGTTCTATACAATGTTATTACATATGTAGCTTTGTGTAACCACCACTGCAATCAACATATTCAACTGAAGCATCACCATACACCTCCCTGAAGCTACCACTTCATATCTACATCCACCCCATCCCCTAGTCCTAACTCCTGGTGACCACTAACATATTCTCCATCCCTGCAGCTATGTCAGTTCAGGAACATTGTGTACATGGAATCAGGCAATAACCTGATGGGAGACTGGCTTTTTAACCCACAAAATCTCCTTGAGGTTCATCCAAATTGTGTGTTATCAGTACTTTATTCATTTTTATTGCTGAGTAATATTTCATTCCATAGGTATATAGCAGGCTGCTTAACCATATACCTATTGAAGGACATTTGGGTAGTCTCCAGTTTTTGGCAGCAGTGAACATTCATGTACAAATTCTTGGCTGAAAATGAATGTTCATTATGTGGGATAAGTGCCCAAGAGTACAATTATTAGATCCTTTGTAAGTCCATTTGTAGCTTTGAGAGGAAGTAGCAAACCACTTCTAGAGTGGCTGTGCCACTTTATACACCTATGAGCAAGGGATGAGCAATGCAGTTCTCCACCCCCTCACCAGCATCTGACGTTGTCAACTGCTTGCTGTTTGGGTGATTCTGAGAAGTACGTAGTGACCTCTCACTGTAACACTAATGCACACATCTCCAGTGGATAATGATGTTGAACATCTTCTCATGGGCTTGTTTACCATCTGTATGTCCTCTCCAGTGAAATGACTGGGAATGTATTTTGCACATTTTTTTAAAAGATTTTATTTATTTATTCATGAGAGACACAGAGAGAGAGGCAGAGACATATGCAGAGAGAGAAGCTGGGACCTGTGGGCAGCTTGATGTGGGAACCAATTCCAGGACCCCGGGGTCACGACCTGAGCCAAAGGCAGACACTCAATCACTGAGCCACCCAGGTGCCCTACGTTGCACATTTTTAATTGTTTTCTAATTCTGAGTTTTGAGAGTTCTTTCTATATTCTTAACACAATGCTAATGCACTAAGCATTTTTATCACAAACAGATACGGTATTTTGTCAAATGCCTTTTCTGTGTAAATTAATTGATCATTAGATTTCCCTTCTTAACCTGTTGATATGGAGGATTTACATAGATTGTGTTTCAACTACTGAACTGAACATCATATGTTAATTAAAACATGTTTAATTTAAAAAATTAAAACAGAAAAAATAAAATTATTTTTATGTATAAAACATGAGAATATCATTGTGGAACCTATTTGACACATTACAAAAAATTCTCAATGCTTCTAAGGAACTTCACATTCCACCTGTCAATATAAATAGCATTTCAGATTTACCCTAAGATGCTGTGTGAAAATTTATAATTCACTAAAATGATCATTCATATATAATGGGATTTTATATCTTGCACAAATACTTTCAAATGATACTACTAGAATTGTATTTCAAGAAATAATTCTCTAAGTGTCTCCTGCATGTCTGCATATCCTATAAAAAGGTACTGATTCCCTTTTGTCTGGTCTACTTCTCCAAGAAACTTTGTATAGAGAACGGCCTTGGGCGATAGAGATCTGTCTCTATCATGTATCACATTATCTTTCTTGGTCTTTCCAGAGAGCAAAGGGAAGGGATACCTACAACCCATTATAAATGACGTGGTGTCTCTAAGCTCAGGGTTCCCCTCCTGTAATGCAACCCACCAAGTGGGTCAGTGGCACTGGACTCTGTGTTGCCCTATGGGGACAGGGGCTCAGTAACAGGTATAAAGTGACAACAGTCTGCATGTTGCTATTTGGTAATAAATTGCCCTTTGTTCTGACTCAGTATTCCTATGATTTCCAACGTATCCATGAAACTGTCAGGCTTTTATAAGCTTGTAGGTAGGGTAAAGTCTTAGGCCCTTCATAGTTCTTGAGCGACATATATCAGCTTTACACTGAGTAAACTAATTAGCAAGTAAATATTTTATTCATGAAAGACAGAAGTTATTTTTTAAATCTCTAGAAAAAGATAACTTACAAAATGGCACATTTCTGTCCAGGAATAAAATTCATCATTCATTTTGGTTTTAATGTTATCTTTTTTTAAAAAAAATTATGTTTCCTCTAAAACATGTCAAATTTATCACTCTCCTCAAAGCATATCAGTGATCTCTCCAACCCACTTAAAGAAAAATCCAAAGTGCTACCCATAGCCTAAAAGACCCTATAGAATCTGGTGTCCTGTTACTTCTCTGAAATCGTCATGAGCTCGCTATGCTTCCCTTTGCTAATTCTGCAGCCACACAATATACACTTCCTTTAGAAAGCCCTTTTCATTTTTCTGCTTGTGCCTCTAGAATTATTCTTGACCTGACAACCACATCAAGAAATAGCCCATGGACCTCCTGTTGAAACATAATTGTGTCGTGATAATTAGACCAAATAGTTTTACTGTCTTCTCAATGTGGTTCTGCTCAGTTATCTAATTTTTCTTATTTTACTTTT
Source organism: Vulpes lagopus (assembly GCF_018345385.1). Taxonomy (NCBI): domain Eukaryota; kingdom Metazoa; phylum Chordata; class Mammalia; order Carnivora; family Canidae; genus Vulpes; species Vulpes lagopus. The sequence goes on along the minus strand of NC_054839.1, from coordinate 5,000,179 downwards.
TTTGTGTAGATGTCTCTTTTGCTGTGACCCAAATTTGGCTTTCTTTAGAACTCTTAGCTTGCCAGGGTACAGGGTAGGAGAAATAATTGACTTGGGTAATCAGAACACCCACAGTACTTAGCACATAATTGGTGTCTGAGAAAGGAACTTTCTGCCCCAAATATACCTCTTCTTTTTTTGTCAATGTCTTCTGCTAAAAACTGCAGTTCCCAGTCACTCTTGCATCCAGGTGTGGAAACTAAATTCTGGTCCATGAGGTGTAAATAGAACTTGTAGGTGATGTCCAAGAATGCTGCTTAGAGAGCATTTAGACACACTTCCTTCCTGTTGCCTAGAATGTGGACAGGATGCTTGAGCTTCCACATCAATAAAATGACTTTGAGAACAAAAGTCACTTGTCAGGATGATAGGCCAGATAGATAGAAGACCATAAATGTATGTCACTCAGGTCTTTGATATAACCGCTCTAGATCACTTGCCTCTGAACTTCTATCACATGAGAAACAAATTTCAGTCCTGGTTAAACTAGTGTTATTGTGGAGTTTCCATTTTATGCATCAAGACATGATCCTAAAAGATACAGTGCTCAGAGATTTGACCAAATAGACTAACTCAAATGGCAAACTGGTTACTTTCCATTTTGTCCCCTCATCCTGCACCATTTTCTTCTATCACTTATCATCACGTGACATGGCGAATATGTCATTTGTCATATGTCATATGTCTGTGCCTGGTCTGTTGCTTCCTTCTTCATCCCAACTAGAATGAGAAACTCCAGGAGAACAGAGGCTCTTTCTTGACCTCGGGTCTATTCCTAGTACCAACAAAAACAAGCACTCAAGAAGTTATTTGTTGAATGTATCACTGAATGAATCAATCATTGAATTTTTATACCTGGCCTGGTACTATGGACAAACCAAGAAAAGATGCATTTGATGCTAAAATCATACTTATGTTTTAGAATCACTTACTGGAGATCATGCTTTGCTTTTTCATGTTATAAAGCATACAGATGAAACTTGGTTTACTCCTTGGTAGTAGATCAGTTTCACCAAGTAAAAGGCTCTGTGGCTCTATTATTCTGCAGGCCAGTGGTTGATTCCGCAGCTTGAAACTCCTAAAAGACACACCCAATGCTTCAATCTGCCTATCAATGAACAGCTCCTCTTTAGCCTCTTTAGCTGAGACATTATCTTTGAATTACAAACAGAAGCTTGCACTCCTAGTACAACAGGGCTGGCAAAGAAAGTGAAACCATCTAGGGCAGGCAGAGAAGTTCTTGCTAACTTGGAAATAGTACAATGACCAATAAATATTCTTACATTAAAGTATCTTGCACTTATATATGTTATATTATAATGCTCTCAGCTACTAAAATTCCTGGATATATGCTATAAAGTTCTTGAGATTTATAAAGGAACCCTTTTTACTGTACTAAAAGTAAAGAAAATTTGAAACTTACACAGATAAGGCCTACTGTGAAATTCTATGTTCTACTAGCAAAAAAAAATTATTTGGATATAGAATAAAAAATTATATACAATAGATTGGAGCCGTAGGGCTTTAATGAGTCTTTGACATCAACAAAATTAGTAAGCAGAGTCCAGGGGTAAAAAGAAAAACCTCTTATTTTTTTTTTTTAACTTTTATTTATTTATGATAGTCACAGAGAGAGAGAGGCAGAGACACAGGTGGAGGGAGAAGCAGGCTCCATGCACCGGGAGCCCGATGTGGGATTCGATTCCGGGTCTCCAGGATCGCGCCCTGGGCCAAAGGCAGGCACCAAACCGCTGCGCCACCCAGGGATCCCAAGAAAAACCTCTTAAACTCAGAGGGACTCCAAGGCCAACACCAGTTGGAATGCACTCATTTTGCATTTGAGAAGATCTAGGAGGAAGAGATGGAGGGAGTAGCCCCAGGCCAATGAAGTCAGGGCAGAGTCAGAACCAGCAAGCCAACCAGGACTCCTACCTGTACACGGCTCCACCCTAGGAACTCCATTAAACAATGTAAATTAGTTCACCAAACACTCTAATGCTCTACCTGGTTCTTTTATACATGCAGGAGAGCAAAATTACATCAAAGGACTAAGGCCAACAGCATAGTGGGAGTCCATAAGGACAGATAATAGTGTTGGGAAATGGCAAGCCATGTTTGTTTCTCCACAGAAATGACTTGTGGCTGTCACCCACAATATGACATTTTCTCTCATGTATGTGGTCTATTTCCTTCACCCTCTCTGCATGCCTCATGGTCCCTTTTCTCTTTCCTTTGGTTAAAGATGGACACCTGACTGCCACTTTCTGCCACCAGCTTGTGTTTGGGGAGAGTTTATGAAAATGTCAGATTTTTTGTAGTATGAACCAAATCATTGCATATTAAGGTGATAATTTTTTCTCTATCTATAACACAAGCCTTGGACTCTGAATTCTAGTCTGAAAATATGAAGTCACATTTGGAAAGTGGTTTCTGACTCCTGATCATTTGATACATTTGATTTCTGACTCCTGATCAAGAGCAAAGACATAAAACAGCAACAAGCTCAGATGCGATTAGTTCTCTGTCCTGCTCAAATCAGGAAAGTAGAATACAATCTACCGTCTTCATCAACTTTTCATGTAAGAGTGAAAGGTCCACAGGTCTTATCATTGCAGATAATGATTCAGCTCTTGCTGGACCAAAGTTAAATGTACTATGTAGCCACTGAATTAGTAATCTGTACCAATTCACTGACAACCTTCCTTCCTGGTCTAAAATTCCTGATAGTGAAACAATAATTACCTCAAAGGAGAGAACATTTTTCTTTCTCTATTCTCCTGAGAATTCTTTGCTTCAAAGTTTTAAAGACTTCTACGTATCAGAAACTCTAAAGGGTGAACCAGGTGGGAAAACAATGATGAAAAAATTCATCCTATCTACTCAACCAGGAGACCATAGCCTGGTAGAGGAGGCTAATGTAAAAAGATGATTACCACACAATGTGATAGTCTAGGGTAAGACTATGTAAGAAGTCCTGCATGTGGGTCACCTCTATATAGGTCAAAGAAGGGAATGACTCATTGCCCAGTTAATTCAGGGAAGGTTTCACGATCTAGGTCTCACAAAATGGGGTAAGATAAACCAGGCAAAGAATGTGAAAGACCGTTCCAGAAAGAGAAGACAACTGCACGAAAGCAAGGATGGGTGAAATGGCATGCAGTGTGTGACAAATGGCAAAAGATCAGGAGTCTAGAAGGACAGAAGTATAGGAACAAAATATTTTCTAGTTTCAGATGGAGATGGACTTAACAATTGCTCAAAATCTTCAGAATCTTCTGTGGATAAGAGTTCTCATAAGGGGGGTAAATCATATGGGATCCCTGGGTGGCGCAGCGGTTGGGCGCCTGCCTTTGGCCCAGGGCGCGATCCTGGAGACCCGGGATCGAATCCCACGTCGGGCTCCCGGTGCATGGAGCCTGCTTCTCCCTCTGCCTGTGTCTCTGCCTCTCTCTCTCTCTCTCTGTGTGACTATCATAAATAAATAAATAAAAATTAAAAAAAAATAAAAAAAATAAAATAAAATAAAAAAAAAAGGGGGGTAAATCATAGCCAACCCTACAGAGACTAGAGGTACACGAACTCTAGCCTGTATCCCTTCTTTATAAGTTTTTATTTAAAATCCTGCATAGTTGACATATAGTGTTATATTAGTTTCAGGTATACAATATAATGATTCAACTCTTCCATACATCACCTGGTGCTAATCACGACAGGTGCACTCCTTCATCCCTATTACCTATGTAACCCAATCCCCCATCCACCTCCCCTCTGGAAACCATCAGTGTGTTCTCTGGTAAGAGTCTTTTCTTGGCTTGTCTCTCTTCCATTTCCCCCCTTTGCTCATTTCTTTTGTCTCTTAAATTCCACATATGAGTGAGATCATAGGGTATTTGTCTTCCTGGACTGATTTATTTCCCTTAACATCATATTCCCTAGCTCTATTCATGTTGTTGCAAATGGTAAGATGTAATTCTTTTTCATAGCTAGATAATATTCCAGGACTGTATCCCTTTTATAAATTACAAGTTAGGCAAAGCTTTCAGAAGAAAGAAGTGCTTAGTATTCTATGTCCTAAGTAATATAAAAGTTTGTTTCTCCCTCACGTGAGAGGCAGGGAGTGGGCAAATCAGGCTGGCATGATGGCTTTGCTTTATGAAGATATTTTAGATTCCAATTTATTTCCATCTTCTAAATCTGTCCTCATCTTGGACATTCTCGTCATTCTCATCTACATTATAGAAGTTGGTCTACCAGCAAACCTAGGTTCCATTTGGGAATGGGAGAGAGTGAACAAGGAACAATTTAATGAACATATGCAAATCCCACATATCTCTTTTTCACCTCCCATTGGCTAGAACTTGGTCATGTGGCCACACCTAGCTGCAAGGAGAGTGGTATGTGTGTGCTCGTTAACCTCTACTGGCCCAGGATGAAAGGATCAATGAATCTGGGGGGAAAAGCTAACAGTCTGCAATACCCCAAGCTAGTAAAGTGATAATACTTCCAAACAAAGTAATCTGTAATCTGGGAAATATATGTTCATAATTACTTTGCAAAGTCAAGGGGTGTACCATATTGCTTCTCACTCAATTTATTACCTCTCTGATTTAAAGGATTTACTTAAATCTTCTTGCCTCTGTTGTGAAGATCTCCTTATTAGATGATTGGGTGGATTTGTTTGTTTGTTTGTTTGTTTGTTTTGGCATATTTTCTCTCCCTCAAATTTTTTGTAGCCTCCAATGCTGTATGAACCACAGTGTTCTTAAGACTCTCCCAATTCCATCCCACCAACTTCTTGTTATTCCAGATCTCTTCAAGATCCCCTTCTACTCTCTGCCTTTTCTGGTTCTTCCTCTTCCTTCCTGCCTTGAGCTCAGCTTTTGTCTTTGTCCATTTTGTGAGAAGATATTTGCCTTTTCATCAGTAACATCCCTCTTTTCACTCTCAAGTTTCACTTCTACTACTCTGTCTTTAGATCTAAAATCCCAGACTAAAACTCTCTGATTCTCCATTCATTTAAAATATCTCCTGATAGATTTCACTTTGAGACCTAAATTCCATGGGTCCAAGGCTGATACTATATCTCCTTTCATCCTCCAATTATTGTCTCCTCTTTTACTCCTTTGAGAGTCCATTGTGAGTGGCTAGAACTTAAAATCTGAATCCTTGACCCCTCCACTTATTTGTTTTTATGATCCAATTTGTTCCAATTTGTTAACTGTCTGTTAACAGCCCCTGATTCTTAGCTGAATTTTACTTTCTTAAATAGTCTCTGATCTTTGTACACATTAGAGCCTCAAGCCAAAAACTGGTCTCATCTGGGATTTTTCCTTTCCCCCATATTCTACATTAATCTATCAGCAAGTCCTGTTCTTTCTACAAGTCCCATACCCCTTTCTTAACTATTATCCCTTTGATACAAGCCATCTTTATATCCTGTCTGAATGACTATAATAACTTACTAATTGGGCATCAAGCTTCCTTGCTGAGACCCCTAGAATCCATATCTTGTCTCCTTTCTATTTCAAAATCAGTATTCATTCAGTATTTACTTTTCTTTTCAAGTACTATGTTCCAGTCTGTCTTCCCTTTGCTCCCTAACACTTTTGCCTGGTTCCTATCCAAGAGTTTTGGACCTGTCTTTCCTCTCCCTTGGAATGCTCTGCCTCCATTCTGGATACAATGGGTCCAGTTTTCATCATTCATGTCCCAACTTCAATGGCACCCCTGAGAGGTCTGTCTTGGCTGATGGCTCAAAAGTAGCGTTTCCCCACCCCACATGTTCTTCATGACATGACCCTCTTTCCTTTTCACTCTCTGAAATTATACTATTGTGTATTTGTTCCGTTTTTCTGTGTCTTCTCTTAAAAATATGATTTATGAAAGACGGGGCTTTTTCTTGTTTGTTGCTCTATTTGTTTGGGCTGGAAGCGTGCCTAGCACATAGAAGACAGTCAATTGATATATTTGCCTAATAAATAAAGCTATTTATTAAAACAAACAAGTATTCTTTCTGAGTTTGGAGGTAGAAGCTGAAAACTTTGGGGGATAATGTTTAATGCATAGATTTTTTTCTCCTCTTTCTGAATCATAACTGAACAGTTTAAGAACTGGAGGAAGGAATGCCAGGTTTTGACCAGCAAGGTCTAGCAGCTTGATGGCAACTTAAGAATCAAAGAAAAAGGAGCTGAAGAATAAAAGGAAAGAGAGAGCCACTGTAACAATAGAAGAAAAACTGTCCTTCACTGTGGCTGTCTGAACAGGAGCCAAGAGAGGCTTTTAATGAGCTGGAGACCAGAGAAAAAATGCCCACAACACGGTAAACCCAGATAAGAGCTAAGTAAAAGGCTCTGGCAGGGAAAACCAAGACCTGGAAACGATTTTTTGAAGAAAAATAGAGTTGTTTCTCCTGTTTCGTTTGCACTGTTTGTTCCTTGGAGGCATTTTGATTAGGCCACGGTAAGCTAACCACTGATTCAGGACATTTGTCAGAGGCTGGGTAATGGCTGTGTTATTGTTTCTTTATGATATTACTTGAATGTGAACATGTGGTATTTTTCCATACAGGAAAAAAGTAACCCCATTAAAGGCCAAAAAAAAGGGGAGCAGGATGAACAGAGCAAAGCTCTGTAACCTGTACCATAACTCATTTCTTATTCAAATCTTTTGAGTTCCCTACTTAGCACTCACCTTAGTTGTTATATACGCCTCAGAAGTTTAATGTAGTATGTGTTTATTGTTTAGAGAGAAGCAATACCAAGATATCAATGAGCTTTCAAACTCAGCTGTCTTGATGATTTAAATAAAAACTAACACCAAAAGCTTGTTTAGTACAAGAAAATTGTGTAATGAGAGAGGGAACTGAACTCTGAGAAAAGTAAGTAGATCATTGTAGTACTAATTAATAAAGCAAAATGAACATATATTCTATGAAGTGTCCAGATAATAGGTGTAACCTTGCAAATAAGTGCTTGAGTCCTGTGGCCTGTTCCCTCATGAGTGATGTGTCACTCTATGTCCAGTCCATACCCATTCAGACCCTCATCAGTTCACATCAAACACATTCCCACTCTGTGTGACTCTCTTCTCACCCATCGTCTTATGTTCGTGATATTGGCCACTGGTCTGGTTCCCACAGATTCCATCTTATGATGATCATTCTCTCATAAGATCTCTTTGGGCACTTACTTCTCCTATGCTATAGGCTTATGGGCTTTCTCCTAGCAATATTTGTATTTTGGTCTACACTGTCAATAAAGTCTCCTATGCCATACGTTGCTCAGTGCAAAGCCCATCTATGCTACTTACAGATTTTTTTTTAAAGAAATAAGAAAGGTAATTTTGTTGACTGGACAGTGTCCCAAAATTAATATAATGACATGAACACCAAGACATAGGTTTGTTTTTCTTTTTTTTTTTTAATTTTTATTTATTTATGATGGTCACAGAGAGAGAGAGAGAGAGAGAGAGAGAGAGAGGCAGAGGAAGAAGCAAGCTCCATACACCGGGAGCCCGACGTGGGATTCGATCTCGGGTCTCCAAGATTGCGCCCTGGGCCAAAGGCAGGCGCCAAACCGCTGCGCCACCCAGGGATCCCCATAGGTTTGTTTTTCAAAGAGTGATTAAGAACAAACTCTGAATAAGCACTAAGAAAGAAACTTAGCACATAAGCGTGGAGAACACGGATTCTGCTCTGCTGATGGGAAAAGAGTGACGCGGAAACACTCAAATTCTGTCCAGAATGGCAAACACAATAATGATGGAAATACAATTGTTCCAGAAGCACTGATGAAGAAGTTCCTCTGTATTTTCAGAGAAGCAGGAAAGGTGTCACAGGCAGCTAACTATTGAATCTGTCCTTAAACTCTGAAAACAAAAAGAGAGGCCTTGTCAAACAGTTCCGGACCAAGAAAAAAATAGAGAAATGTCAGATGTTCAGTATGGTGACCTGTAAGTTGAATAAGCAGGAAGCATAACTGGTTATTGGGTCAAAATGTATAGATTGTTTTAACCATAAACTATAGTTATAAATTATTTCTTAAATTTTAATTTAGGGAAGGATTTAAGGTAAATTTGAAGTTAAACGTATAAAGTTTTTTTGGGGGGGTAACCAAACCTATATACCTGTAAACATGGAAAAGTTTATGCTTAAGAACAAATAATTCTAAGAACAATAATTTAATAATGATTTTTCTCCTCTAATGAAAAATCAAAGTTTATGTATGATCCAGACAGTTTCAAATCTTTTATTTGCAATATATATGCAGCCTGACATCTGTCTGCACCTGTTCTCTCACTTTGGTTTTGCTATTGAGAAATCCAGAGCTGTTCTGATTCCTTTTTTTTTTTTTTTTTAAGATTTATTTTATTTATTTATGATAGACATAGAGAGAGAGAAAGAGAGAGGCAGAGAAGCAGGCTCCATGCCAGGAGCTTGACGCAGGACTCGATCCCCGGACTCCAAGATTGCGCCCTGGGACAAAGGCAGGCGCCAAACCACTGAGCCACCCAGGGATCCCCCCTGTTCTGATTCCTGATTCTTCATATGTCCCTTCATTTCCCACTCTGGAAGATTTCAGAGCTTTCCTTTCTTCACAATGATCTGAAATTTCCCCATAATACACCTAGGGTGGGAGTATTGCCACCACTTCTTAAACTATTTCATTATGATTTCCTTCTTCTTTCTTTGTCTCTTTTTCTGAGTCATACAGTATTTTGATAAAGAAAGAAATACAGATTCTGATTTTGACAGGTAAAACATTTATATATAGATAGATACATATATATATATAATATTTATAAAATATAATATATAGTTCTAAAATATACAATTTATAAAATATAATATTTATAATATAGATGTATTTTTGCAAAACCATTTTAGTGATGTGCATCTTAAATTTTAGGATCTATGGATACATTTTATCAGATGAAAAAGTTTTCAGATAATTTATCAGTATGTTTTATAATACCACAAATGTTTTATTTCAGATCAATTATAAACCATGAAGTATGATTGGTAAGACATACACGATCTCAGTTTCTGAATAATCAATACTTGCCGCCTATTGTTATGTGGCTGGTGATGGTAAAATGCAGTGAGTATCCACTCCTATGATCAGTCTGAGAAGACTACTGCGGCTCTAAGTCTAGCTTCCTATAACAAATACCTCTGAAATCACAAGCTGTTTGCACCCTCAGTTTCTTTGATATTGGAAGTACACTAGGTTAGCATATATGATTTCCAGTCTCTGACCTAAAGGGACTGAGGCTTCTTAATCTAACATCACTAATGAATATTTTAGGGGTAATTAAACTTTCAGAAACTATACACAGAATTTTGTGTGTATATAAGTTCTGCAGGGATGCAACTACCTGGCTTTCCTCGAAATTTTGAAGAGTGTGTCCCTAGGTGTTCCTACCCACTGAAATACACCTGATCACTATACTGTATTCTTGAGATTACTACTTTCTCTATTCACTATCCACTATCCACTATACTGTATTCTTGAGATTACTACTTTCTCTGCCCATTTCTCTCCTCTCCTCATCACCTTTTCCTTTGACTTCCAGTAAAGAAGATTCCCAGCACATTCCAGCACATTCCAAGCACATTCCTAACTTTCCCTTATTTGTTCAATATCTGTCATAAGGAAGTGTACAGCAACGAGGCCTAAGGGCATATAGGATTTAGGTTATGTTTTCTAAGAGGTCGCTGGTACCTGGCCATCTAGAACCTCTGGTTTTAACTCACAAGATGTTTTTAATTTTTTTTTAAATTTATTTATGATAGTCACAGAGAAAGAGAGAGAGAGAGAGGCAGAGACATAGGCAGAGGAAGAAGCAGGCTCCATGCACTGGGAGCCTGATGTGGGATTTGATCCCAGGTCTCCAGGATCACGCCCTGGGCCAAAGGCAGGCGCCAAACCGCTGCGCCACCCAGGGACCCCCATCACGAGATGTTTTTAAAGATGAGTAACAACCTATGTCTCTCCAATAAACAATTTTCCTTTTTTGTTCCTGAAAGGAATACTGTATTTGCTTGAATGAATCACACCTAAGGACAAGGGAGTCAGCAAACGAACACAAGATTAATATCACAAACATAAGAAAATTAGACATAAACCAGAGTGATTTAAGAGATTTAACAGAAATTGTGCTTTGGAATGTCAGAGAGTCAGTCTATAAAGCTACCACTCATAAGCAAGACACTTACAAAGTACACTCACTTAGCATATTTTAATGCATGGCTGTTTAACGAAATGAGCTATTTGCTTTCAAATCTTGGATTTGAAGAGCTCATTTTTTTGCATTCATTTATCAGTTCATACCTGTATTTAACATCATAAATTAAACCCCAGAGAATCAGTGATCAGTGTGTCAAATACAGGCAATAGTTGGAAGAGGCTTTTAAATTATTGCTTCTTGTGTGAATGTCAAATATCAAAACGGTTCTCATTCTTTATCACTGCAATAAATAATATTAAACCAAATATCAATGAACCACCACATGCTTTCAGCTTGTTTTTACTCCTAACTTGGGATAAAGGGAAAGATTCATTTCTGATAGTAGGTAGGTCTCTCTATTACTTTTTAGCTGCTCAGATGTAACTTCTCTGTATCATGCACCATTTCATCTGAAGCCCACAGGCTGGGTGGCTTTCACATTTCTCCTGACTCCATGCCTGTTTCTTCCACTATACTGTATTCTTGAGATTACTACTACTACTACTACTACTACTACTACTACTACTAACTATTACTGCTACTAATACTAGAGCTGTCACTACCATGGCATGTCAGGCTACCATAGTAGCCCATGAGCTACTTACTACGTAGTATAGCAGCTGGCTTCCTTAAATAATTAAAAATAATTTATCCTTACATTTGCCTTGGGAGAGATTTTTTTTCCCATTTTTCAGATGATTAAGAGAGGCTCAGAAAGATAAAGTGAGTGACTATGGACACACAGGTAGAATGTGATAAAATTGCAATTCGGACTTATTCTGGTTTCGGAGACTTAACTTTTCTATTAAGTTAGGTATCAATCTCCTTTCAAAATGGATCCTTCATAATCAGTTGTTGAAACAAATCAAATAAGGCATTTCTTATGTTCCTTCATCTGAAAATGGATACAAATAAATCTGGGAATTGAATTACGAGATCAAACCTTTAACCAAAGGGCAAAACCCATCAGGACCGGCATGGCCAAGGTGAGCAAACAAGATGTCTTTGGTAAAGCCAAGTGCTTACAGACAGAAAGAAATATGCAACTCATCTTGCAAGAAACCTGCAGTTTTACCTTTCAGATAAGGCTGATATTTTTTTTCCCCCAGGGGCAAATAAATTGTCAGTTTTCTGAAGAAAATTTCACAAAGGCAAAGGAGAAGACTTCTGCATTTTCTTTTCTTGGAGGAAAAAATGAACTATTGGACAAGATCCTGTGGATGATGTCTTAGCCCAGCATGTAGTTATTTCAGCAGAGCCTTCTGCATATTTGCTCCACTATGGGAAATTACCCATCATTTATCATCACCTACTTCCTGCTTGCTGGGGCCTCACCACCCAGCTGACAGCCTCTGCCATCTGTTCTTGGATCACAGTCAAGGACACTAAATACCTCAGAACAACAAAGCGACGCTCTTTGTGTTTATTTTCTGCCATTGCCACATACCAACCTCATAAACACACTGTATGGGATTTCATTGATTTGATCACTCCTTTCACAAAATCCTTTCTGTTGGGGACAAATATCAATTCTCTGAAATCTCAAGCAAAGTACGTATTTAATTACTTTTGACCATATGTTTGGCACTGGAACATTCACATATGATAGGATTTAAAGGTAATACTCCAAAACATCTAACTTGGAAGCTTAAGCTCTGGAAGAATGCCTGTCACCTCTGCAGGTAACAAAATGTAGTCAAGCAATAGCATTCATCTTACACTTGCTGAGTATAGAAGACTGTGTGTGAAGGAAAGGGAGAAGGGACAAGGCTCCTGGTGATGATATGGTGTTCTGGAAAGGCACTAAAGGGAAGAGTAGGTCTGAATTTGCAATCCCAAGGAATCTTAACCTCACTTCCCCCATTTATAAAGTGAGGTGGATAACTATCCAACCAACTTGGAGTTGTTATTAGGAAAGTAAAGCACTAAAACTGTAGTCCTGCCATCCTTTATCCTAATGAGCATCCCAGCAGTCAACGTGGCTTATAGACATGCATTGAGGGGCGCGTGGGTGGCTCAGTGGGTTGAGCATCAGACTCTTCATTTCAGCTCAGGTCATGATCACAGGGTCTTGAGATTCAACTCTGTGTCAGGCTTCACACTCGGTGGGGAATCTGCTTGAGGTTCTCTCTCTCCCTCTCCCTCTGCCTGTCCCCCTGCTTGTACGTGTGCTCTCTCCCTCTCTCTCTCTCTCTCAAATCAATCAGGTCAATCAATCTTTAAAAAAAGACATATGCACCAAAAGTTTGAGTGTCACAGGGACTTTCGGTTCCACACAGCTCTAGTGCTGAATGCAATGGCCCCAACATGCTGCTGGAACATTAATATGTGGGGTCTGTTTCTAACTATTTTGTTAGTTATTTAAATAAATAACTGTATTTAGTTATTTATGGGGGTAGGTTATATAACTGCATTTTAGAAATATAGTTTCAGAGAGCTATCACTCAGAGATGATGCTGTTACTCAGAGCTCTCCTAAGTAGATTTATGCGACAAACAGGTTTACAAAATGTGTTAGAGCAAAGAACATGGACACAGGTAAGGAATATTGTCTGGGGGACCACTCCCAAATCACCAAAACCCTACCATGTTTACCTTCTCCTATTGTCAACATTATGCTTTGGTACCCTTTGGATAAGATCTATGGACAGAGAAGAGAAATGGATGAGATTCAGAGAGAAAGAACAAAAGGCATCACAGTAGAAGGTGAAACAGTAAGGGCCTCACTTTTCCTGTGATTCTTCCGTCATCCTCAGATACTTCCGTGAAGCCATAAATGGGCACAGTTATGGGGGTGTGCATGATAAAAGCTGCTGATGGTTCAAATGCGTCCCCATGGCTCTGAGTTTCAAGAGGGTGGGAGAGGTGTGAAGGAGACCCAGAAATTCCACAGGACTGATGAACCTTTCTACCTGAACTACGACAGAAAAGCATGTTTTTCTCAGCCAGGCATGGATCCTTGAGAAGCAAAAGACTTAAAAACTATGTGGTGCAAAAGCCCAAACTGACCTTTTAGGAAGGTCAGTTACCAACCTACAGGAATCTACAAAATAGACATACTTCTGAGCTATATTTTTCAGCATAATCCTTCCCTATTTCAATGATGCTTTGCTTTTAAATCCCAGGTTCTCTATAAAGAAAGTAAGTTTTCAAATATAAATGTTGCTTTTTCTGATGGCAATTGTTGCCAAAAGCTCAATTCAATCTGCTGCTCCTGGGCAGAGTGGGGTGAGAAGAAAGGAGAGAGGAAGAATGGATAAGGAATAAACATATTATTATAAGGGGATCTGAGACTGTGATGCACATGCACCTGACGTGAGGAGAAGAAGCCAGCCAACAGGCCAGGAAGTTAATGAAACACACCTTGTCTCAGGATGAATGAGGCAAGTGTATGGCTCCTGATCAACCTTCAAGTCGTTAACTTTTATCATTATTGTTTTTTGCATGATTGCTGTCTGTCTTTTTACTTTTACCTGGATTTAGGGGGTGAGTCATGTAGACATGAGTGCAGCCCTGCTAGACCACAAAGCACACAAGGATTCAGACAATCTTTATCCCTTTCTTCCACATCCTCAGACCACACCACCATGCAGTGTGGTAAAGGAATGAATGAATAGGGGTGCCTGAGTGGTGCAGTCTGTTAAGCCTCCAACTCTTGGTGTTGGCTCAGGTTGTGATCTCAGATTTGTAATCTCACGGTCCTGAGACAGAGCCTCACATCCGGCTAGACACTCAGGGCGGAGTCTGCTTCTCTCTCCCTTTCCCTCTGCCCTTCCCCCTACTCTAAGATAGATAAATAAATCTTTTTTTTTTTTTTTTAGAAATAAATGAATGAATGGATGAATGATTGAATGACTTGTAAAAATTTTCCTGCTGACTTTAATAAGACTTTATTCCCAGCAACTTATTTAATTAAGCTACAAGGGCTATTTCCACAGTGCCCACATCAAGTGGGCATGTCTTAAATATCCTTCTTTGTTCTCTCACAATGATACTGTCCAAGAGCCTCCAAATGTAGAGTCACAGTGGTAGGCCACTATCAACATACACACATTTAGGCTGAGGTTTAAAGTACAGAGAACCTTAGGAGAAGTGAGCGTCTCAGCTAAGTTAAGGGTCCATATCACTTTAGACAATTTTTGACTCTTGCTTGATACAGTATGACAATGTACAAGGGTATGTTGTAGGTCCTGGGAAGGGTGAGTTGACAAACATGACCATAAGAGCCTAAGATGTCTGGAGACTGTGAGGAAAGTCCTTGATAGCTGGGCCTTGATGCGGGGAAAAAAAGAAAAAAGACAACCCCAAAATAAGTAGGAGTGAAAAAGGAATCTGAGATATGATGGTTTGAGCATAATTGGAGGAGAGAAAGTAGTCATCACAGAACCACTCTGCCTATTACGCTGTTTTGGTATTGATGAATCTTGTTATTTGGGATTGGAAAAGGAATAACATAAATTTCCCTTGAACAATTTCTGTTGTGTACTCTGAGGATTTTTAATTTCTACATCTGCATAATTTTGGCTGCTGCAGAAAAAGTAATGTCTTTTTAATTTTTGTTTTTTTCTGAATGGGGTATACTTGGCACCATGTTGATGGCATTCTGCATGTGTATAAAACTGAATCAATCATATTTTCCAGGAGTCATGAAAAAAGAGAAAGAGAGCCAAATCTTTAAATGCACCAAGAGCAAGTGAACTTCCATAAGTGGCAATATCACAACTTGATGTTATTTTAACAGATTAAGCATTTAAAAATGTTGAAATGATCAACTTAATCAAAGGCTAGGGCACATTTCTGCCCAAAATAATTTAATTATAATCCATTTTAATTGAAAATTTGCTTAAAATATTCAGGACAGAAAATAGCAACCGGTTGGTTACTGCCAAGATATGCTGGACCACAAATTTTTGTTCATGGTTTCTCTGTCTCTTTCTGTCTCTCTCTTTCTTTTTTTGTGGTAGTGTGTATGATGAATTGCTAAGTCAAGAATCAAATGTCAGTCAGTGAATTACCCAAATTGTTGTTTATCTTGTTGTCTTACCTTTTTCTGCCTTTTAACATTTTAAGAATACTGGCTCCCTAGGAGTAGTTGGAAAATCAAGGTGAGGATAAATTTACACATACTAGTCTTACCACCATTAAAGTTTTGGTTACTTTTTCAGGTTGTAAGAGAAGCCAAAAGCAGATTCCAACTGTCTAAATTCTGGTAGCTTTTTACTAAATAGTAGCTGAAATGTTTTTTACTATAAAAAAATTCATTTAGAAAAATAATTCCTGATATCTTTTGTGATTTTACAAGTGCACTGATGCTGGCCGATTTAACTGTTTTTGGAAATTTCAAAATTTCATTTTATGAGTTTGCTGTCATATACAAAAATTATCAATGGCCTGAGGATAGATGATCTATTCAACATTTTCTTTTCCAGGATAGTGAGAGCTAGGGGTTTTGCGCCTAAACATTAAGGTTATTAGAGTACATCTGCTATTACTTAGTTTTTGTGATGTTTAACAAAATACCTCTAAATTCTGTGTAACTAAACTGCAATTGTGAAATGAAACATTAAAGTAAAATATTTATAAAACACAACAATTCATGTATAATTAGATACTGATTAAGGAGGTAGATTATCTAGTAAACTAGTTTTTTCATTGATTGTCTGATTTTGGGCAATTCCCTTGAGGCAGTGATTATCTTACTGTGATTGAACATGCAATATTTGCTTAAATTTATAACATCTAGCAGGATGACCAAACAGATCACATATTTAGAGCAGCTGGATTACCGACACCTCTGCTAAAAGAAGGTCGAGGTCAGCTCTTAGCCACTTCTATTTTTATCAGTTAACAGGCTAATATTCTTTATCTTTTACTTGAACAGAATTAGATCTTTCTACTCCTGTGCTTTGCTGGCAAAAAAGACACTAGAGATACATCAAGATAATAATTATAATAGTCACAAATACTGTTTTGACAAATATTCTTATCATGAAAAATACCACCATCATATATTTAGAAAATATTTAATCTTATTTGTCATGTAAAGGTAAATAAAAGGATTTAATATCTTTAATGAACAGTAATAATTTCATGAAAATTACAACATTCGACATCTACTTTATAAAGTGAGAATTTTATTTGCATGATTTTTTTCTTATAGGAAACAGAAATGAGTTTGTTAACCTCTGGATTTCTAAAATATCTTAGACTTGTTTAGGAAAAAAACAGTGGAACATATATTCACAATTAAGACTGTACTGTGTGGTATTTTATTGTCTTAAATATCATGTACTGAACAAATCTATTCATTGTTTCAAAGAAAATAAAGTTGCTTATATTATAGATTAGTAATTATATAATCTTCATA
This sequence comes from Vulpes lagopus, assembly GCF_018345385.1. Lineage (NCBI taxonomy): Eukaryota > Metazoa > Chordata > Mammalia > Carnivora > Canidae > Vulpes > Vulpes lagopus. Next base: position 4,983,547 of record NC_054839.1, on the reverse strand, counting down.
ACTATTATTCATAAGTCTACAAAATCTTTCTGAGGTACAACAGCATACAGTAAAATGGAACCACTTTGTATATTTGGCAATGCCAAGAAATATTTTGAACACAGAAAAAATTGTTATTTAAACTAGGTAGAGTCCTTCTCAGAAGTTAGGAACAAGCTTCAAGCATTGCCAACTAACCTCTTTATCTCTTGATCTGGCTCTCACTTGTGAATTTCTCTAAGCTGTCCTTTGGTAGCAGTAAATGGGTATCATTTTAATTGTCTTATTAAGTAAGAAGTTCAGGCTATGTTTGTCTCGTCATAGCAAGAACTCCCATTGGCCCAGTTACTTTCTTCATGTGTGGTTTTGATAACTCCCTTGCTCATCAGCTACCAATTTTCCACTGCTTCTATCTGCAATATGGCCTTATCTTACAGACACCTGGAAACCCCTGTAGGTTACCTATAGTTGATTGATAAACTCTGAAGTCATGCGGTTTGTGTGACTTTTTACAAAGCCTACAATTATAAACTCTGTAACAGAGTTTATAAGAACTGTTATAAAACTTGTTGATAGAGAGAACTTGTAAATGTGAAATGGATAGGTAGGAAAGAAAGAGACCAATCAGTGGACCAAATACCTAATAGGGTGAATAATAATGAGAAATGTAACAGAATTCACATCAGGGGAATTCTATATTTCAAAAGTTCTCAAGTAATTTTTATATAACCAAAATATCTTTCCATAGGCATTCTGGTAGTTATGCTTACCATTGAAAACAGAAAGAAAACTGTCAAGTGAGTGCAAGGAGGGCATGAGTGAGACACAGAGTATAGAAGGAATATTCCAGAAACCTCTTCCTTCCCAAGGCTTAGGTAAATGCAGTGACAAACAAATAAGGATTCTCATTTGAGTGACAAAGTTTAACATCTACTCTGCGATATAATAGGCTTAGGACAGTCAGCATTGTTTCAGACTTTTTCAAAGACTGACAGAAATATTTGAGTACATTGAGAAACTACCTCCCAGACGAATGACTGTATACAAATGTAAAAATTAATTAGAACATTTTTACTTACTTCCACCACATATGTCAGTTAAATGCCAGATGCAACATAAGAAGGAATTCATATTCATTTTATTTTACCTTTTATTACAAGGGAGACTTTACTTCCAAATGACTAAAGTGTAACTAGATTAAGGTTTGATTGATTTTATATCTCTTCCTATTGAGGAAAGAAGAAAGCCACTTTCTTTTCTTCAACCATTTGTGGTTTTTAGAATTGCAAATTAACACTTCATTCTGAGAGAAATAAAATAAAATCGTAATAAAGCTTCTTGATTGACTCTCGGTATCATTTCAAATATGTAAATTAAACAAATTAAAATATTTGATAAAATAGTTTCTAAAAATTAAACTTAGTCTGTACATTTTCCCCCAACAACGAACCTATATGAAAAAACTATTATTTCTGATGTATTAAAGATAGAGGGGATTCTATAGCTTGTGGAATGGGCAAGTAGAAAATTGACATTTGCCCTATCCTATAATTTCAAGTATTTGTCTAACCAAATGCAGAGATGTCACTTTCTAGTTCTTCTAATCAATGTCTCTTGCAAATCTGCTATACTGTGACCCCATTGTTTTTTGTGCCTCCCCAAAAAGAATATTTTGTATTTGTTTGGATATATCCAAACAACAAAAACATTTTTATTTTTTAGAAAAGGCCAAATGAAAGCATTTTAGCTATTTCTAACCTTTTTAATCTCTCTCTCTCTCTCTCTATATATATATATATAGCTAAAAATAGCTAGAATCTTCCTTAAAGAAGGAATTTAAATTACATTTTGTCTACTCAAACTGTTACATTTACTATCATGCCTATGAATGAAAAGATGCAAGAATGGGAACACTAGTTATCTACAGATATATAAAAAAATTCTACTAATAAGCTTGTAATTATCATCATGAAGCCTATATTTTTTTCTAGCAAGAAGAATCCATTTAAAAATACTTTAATATATTATCCTATTTTTAATATGTTGTACCACAGTTTCATAAAAAGTATGACTTGTCCTTTGACATTATTTACATCACTACTATTTAAAAATTATTAACATTTAATTCTAAGAAGAAATGGGATAAAATTACCATGACATCTAAAACCAGTAAGATCTACTAACAGAGGGACAGCTATAGAGGTGACTGTATTTCATGGCAGAGATAATAGGATGCCTTGCTTTGGTTTGACCAAGGTTTGTCTTGATGTATTTGAACTAAAATTCTATTTAAAAATATATGCAAATGTTTAAGTTAGCATCTTCAGGCTCTGAAAATCAGTAGGTATACAGGCCTAGACAGATATTTCACATATTTCTAAAGAATCTTCTCTGCATAACTTTTGACAGTGTTTGTAGTTACTAGTAAATTCGAAAAAATGTACATAAGAAATGAAAACCTCCAGGATGAAAGCCATCTGTCCTTACATGACATTCATATGTTTTTTTGTGTACTTTTGCCCAAAGCAAAATTTTTAATATTGGCATTTAGAAATACAAGCCCAAAGAAATACAAGCAAGCATTTGTCATTTATAGATATGTAAAAATAGTATTTAGTTAACACTATTGAGGTCTACAGCAAATGTGATTTTTCAATATGCATATAATTCTAAATGTATGAGGCTCACATTAAGAACTAAGCATTAATACCTCCCTAAAAGAATATATATTTGGCTATTTTTCATTAATTATCTAAATAATAGGTTTCAAATAGATACTCTTATCACATTTAGGATCATTAATTTAATCTAGAAAGTTAAATTTTAAGAACATGTAAAGTTATATACCATATTCTAAAACATCTTATCTTGTGTTTCTTGGCATTTATTATGTTTATGTTACTTTTTAATCCTGAAATTTGTTATAATGCTTAGGACAGTATGTATTGAAAACTGTTTACTGATTTCACATAGAATTGGGTCATTATCCTACTATCACTACAACTTCCCATAGACATAAAACGGCTTTTAATAAATTCAACTAGTACATGACGACCCTAAGTGAGAGGTTACAAATGCATAACAACTTTAGAGCTCTGAGGGACCTAAGGCCAAGTTGTCCTTTACAACACTCAATAAATGCCAACTCTGAGATCCAGTGAGAATAAGTGATAGGTTTGGGGAACACACATCATTTGCTTGAGATCACACATGACACGAATACCCTGAATGACAGTAAAATAACTGTTTAATGTCATCACTATAGATCACAGAAAAAAATCATTTTTGACCAAGGACCAATTTGGATTGTCATTGGTACATTTCTACCAAAGAAAAAGCAGAAATGAAGAGAAATGGGAAATTGCTTTTGTTTAGAACCTATCATGGCCCAGGTACTCTATCAGGTCTTTTAAAATATATTTAAACTCTACAACAATATATAGGAGGAGTGTGCGGCCAGCTATAGAAGCTCAAGAATATGGAGCTTCAGGCCCCCAGATAGAAAGACAAATTTACATCTAAATAAAACTTTCTTATTCTACAAAATGATGAATGGGGTCTGAATGTTTATGTGTCCCCCAAATCCATATATTGAAATCTTAGCCCCCAAAGGTGATGGTATTTGGAGGTAGGAACTTTGGAAGGTTTTAAATCATGAGAGGGGAACCTTCATGAATGAGATTAGTGCCTTCCACCAGATAAGACACAACAAGAAATCTATGAAAGACACCTCTCAACCAACCATGCTGGGACCTTGATCTTGGACTTCCAACCTCCAAGACTGTGAGAAATATATCTGTTTCTAAGCCACCCAGTCTGGGGTATATTGTCACAGCAGCCTGACCAGACCAAAACACTGCATCTCAATCTTGTAGATGATGATCCATTTATCCATCTGTCTTCATAACCAATTTTCTCAAAAATTGGTTCCTAACATGGAAATTGGGCTGAAAATGTGAGTGCAGGCTCTTGGGCCCACTAGCCTACTGAAACAGAAACACTGAATGGATACTCCAGTTTTGATTTTAAGTAATCTCCCTTCTATTTTCCATACTGTTGACCTTGAAACTCACTATGTGGCTTTCCTGACAACACAAAATTTCACTAATTATATTATGCTTTCTTTCCCCCTCCATAGTTCATTCTTTTACCCTTACAAATCCAAGTCCCCTTTTTTGATTCTTCCCTGGTTAGAAGCATGCCAGAAGTAAGATAGGTCTGGCCTTTGCTCACCATCGATTTTTCTCCCTGGAGTGCCAGTGCTGACTCTTCCTCTGAATTCCTCCTAAATGCTGGTTTTCTGTAGGGTTCCATTCTTCCCCTACTCTGCTTTCTCTCTCCTTTCATTTGTGACCCCATACACTCTCTTTATTTTAACTCTCACCTGCACATTGATACTCCCCATGTCACGATCTTCAGACCAGCCCTCTGAGGCTCTGAAATTTGATGTCATATCTATCTGCAAAGCACACACCACATGTGCAATATGTCAATCAGGGATGCAGTAGCCATTCTTTTTTAACTTTCCTTGGGATCATTACAAAGTCAACTGTTCTAGAAATATGAGTCAACTTTGACTCTTTTCCAATCTACCCCTAGTATCCAACTAATTGTCAATTTCTAAATATTTCTACAAGCCAACCCTCCCTTACCATCAAACCCCCAAATCTGGTTCTGTGCTGCCTTCCAGAGAATGTCAGTTCTCCTCTAAACACTCTATCCCCTACTTTACTGCTTGGGAATTAGACATTTAGTAAATATTTGATGGGATAATTTATGACTAGTGAATAAATGAATTATCTGTATGAATCTGAGCAATGAAATACATAGTCATTTTGTGACTTTAAGATTACCAATCTCTATCTTTTTCCTTCTCCTCATTTTTCATACTCTGTAGAAATTGATCAATTGGCATGTTACCTAAATATCCTACATTTATTGCTGTTAAGATGATCTTAAAAATATTTTTTGCCCACTAGAGTTTAATTTATGAGAGCCAGAAATAGTGAGAACTACAACAACCAAAATAATTTCGTATAGCAAATTTTAAAGCAAATTTTTCTATGTAAAAACACGATAGTATTTTAATTACCCAAAATTCAACTATGACAATTATCCTTAAAGTTGGAAAATAAAAGCAAACTAATGTTATTGTTTTTCCTTAAAAAAAATAAGTATTAAAATGGTGCTTCCCCAATGACAACTCTGTTAAAAGTTAGAAAATCTTGGCACAAAATTAGAATGCACTGAATCTTCTGTAAACTCTCAGGCTGGGGGGTTTATTATCTCTTAAAATGGTATGATTTCCAGTGTAAGATGTTCCAGAAGCTTACGAGCCTGGTATCATTTTTACACACATCTGCATGCATGCATGTGCACACACAAACACACATATATACACACACCCACATGCAGGCACATGCATGCACACAGATGCACATATATGCACTCATGCTCACACATACATGCATGTGCCTGTATATATACATATATATACAGGCATGTGCACATACATATAGAGGCACACACATGTACACACACATACATACACATTCACACATTCTGTTAGCAAACATTCCAGAACATGAGCTACTCAGGCAGGTACCCGGGTACCTGAAGTGTTCTAGTGTCAACGTAAAGCGAAATGGAAATCTTTCAGCCTTTTTAAAATTAAAACTGCAACTTCATTGTTTTAAAATTGTCACATTGCTCGTAACCAGGGAAAATTTTTCCTTTTAATTGGAGTCCATCAAATCTAGGACAGAATGAGAACATAATATGCCTCTAAGAAAGATTATTCTTATACAGAACATTCTAAACAATGAGAACAAATTCAGGGATCTCCTCCTTGCTTGTCCAGAAATTTTAGTAGATTAAAATTGTTAGAAGGAGGTTTCTCATATTTCCTATTGATCATACTAAAAATAGCCATGGGTGTAGATCACTGCGGGAAGCTTTTCTATTACTGCCTAGCTATTTATGCTTTCCATGGCACACCAATATTACAGACTCTACTTTCCTGACAATCCAAAATAGTCGATACTGAGTTAAGTGCAGTACCACGGCTGATTATACTTCTCTATAAGAAATCACAGATATGTTTCTAAGGCATGCTTTCTAATTGCCATTATTTCCAGATAAACACTTTTAAAAGGATAAATGCAAAGCTCTGATTAACATGTCTAGTCTGAGATGGTCATCAGTTGCATCATCTGTGACCATTAGAAGTGAGTGAGAGAAAATGCAGAACAATTCCACATAACTAGAAAATTAAGACTCAAAGTACCAGACACATTTTCACACAAGGAGGAGGGAAGTCCTACCTTACACATGCTTGTAGGATCTGCCACCATTGTCTAAAAGTCTGCCCTGAAGGGGCAGTGTACCATTTGGCTTTCTCACTTATTTTTTAGATATTTCTGGGGGCTTCGTTTAGATAGTCAGCCACTGGGGCATCTGGGTGGCCCAGTGGTTGAGCATCTACCTTTGGCTCAGGGCATGATCCTGGGGTCCTGGGATGGAGTTCCGCATCAGGCTCCCCTCAGAGAGCCTGTTTCTCCCTCTGCCTATGTCTCTACCTCTCTCTCTCTCTCTGTCTCTCATGAATAAGTAAATAAAATCTTGAAAAATAAAAATAAAATAAAATAAAACAATAAAATAAAATAAAATAAAATAAAATAAAATAAAATAAAATAGTTCAGATAGTCACCACTAGCTACTGAGATGCTAAACAAAATGAATAACATTAAAGACTTTTTGGATGGAGTCTGCTAAAATTCAGCCTGCAAGTGAAAGCCTGTGTTGCTGTGTGTATGTGTGTGTGTGTGTGTGTCTGCATGTGTGAGTGTGAGTACACATTTATGTGTGTAAGGGATCAGGCTCTGAGAGCAACAAGAGGAGGAATCTTCATGGAAGAGCTGTAATCGAAGGGAGGGAGCATCTCTGTGAATACAGGGTTGCAGCTGTCCCATGACATTAAGATCTCCCCGAATCTCACCAGGAAAATAACCATGCTATGTCAGATGCTCTAAAGAAGTTTAAGTGCCTTCTCATACAAAAAAAGCAATTTTCTTTCCTGTTTCTTGTTTTTTCTCTTTTCCAAATTGGCAATGGACTCAGTGTTATACTCATCTTAGGAAGGACACCGTGCCTGTTCTTTTAAAAAGCTGAACTTTTGGAAATTATGTCACATCACTTAAAGTAACAGCGATCATTTGCTCTTCTAGGCATGTGACTCTATGGGTCCTGCTTTAATTTGGTATTCATTTGAGATATTTTGATCTATTTCAAAATTGAGATAAACCTTGCACAATATTTTGCACATTTGAAAGGGTTAATTTTCATATTTGCCCTCCTAGAATATGAGACGTGTTCTTGCAGATAAACTGTCCAAGTCAATCTTTGAAAAAACACTACTTATTATTGAAGATACTAGCAGAAAGCAGCATGTTGCTGCCTTAATGCCTCGTGATCTGTGTAACCAATGCACCCTCCGTGTGTGCGCGTGGGCACACACACACACAGTCGCATGCACACATGGCACTCCTGCAGGTATAGTACAAGGTGAATTAAGGTAAAACTGGTTTAAGTTGGGATGCCTGGGTGGCTCAGTGGTTGAGCATCTGCCTTTGGCTCAGGGTCATGATCCCGGGGTCCTGGGATCGAGTCCTACATTAGGCTCCCCACAGAGAACCTGCTTCTCCCTCTACCTATGTCTCTGCCTCTCTCTGTGTGTCTCCCCTAAATAGATGAACAAAGTCTTAAAAAAAAAGGCAAAACAAAACAAAAACTGGCTTAAGTTATGCTTTTGAGGCAAGATTTAGATAATGTCTACCGAAGATTCTCATCTTCCACATCATTCGTTCCAAAGCCTTTTTTCATATAATAAAGATAGTAAAAATGAATGAATTTTAGTGTGGACATTAAAGTCCAGGAGAGACTATCAATCTCATGCTCATGAAAATTCTTTCTTCCCAGGGCTTTTGTTCTTATAAATAATAGAGGTAACATAAAGGGTATTGAACTGTGCAAATGACTGGCTTCTAGGGGAAAAACATAAAAGCTACAGAGAAAAATAATCAATGTTAGATAGTTCGATAGAATGGTAAAGGGAAGGAGAAACTTATCCTGAGACTAAGCTTATGCACAGTCTGCCTGTGTTTTTTGTTTTTGTTTTGTTTTTTTTTAATTTTTTTTTTTTTATTTTTATGATAGGAACACAGTGAGAGAGAGAGGCAGAGACACAGGCAGAGGGAGAAGCAGGCTCCATGCACCGGGAGCCTGACGTGGGATTCGATCCCGGATCTCCAGGATCTCACCCTGGGCCAAAGGCAGGCGCCAAACCGCTGTGCCACCCAGGGATCCCTGTTTTGTTTTGTTTTTTGATGCAAAAAGCTTTTGCTGCTAATTGGAAAAATAATATATAATTACTTTAAAAAAGCCAATCAGTACAGTAATGAATAAAAGTCCACATAATACATATCCTAATCCCTATTCCTATCACTTAGAATGATAGCTGCCAGTAACATTGTGCTGTCTGTCCACATTATGCTTTATGGACACCTGCGCACACCCCTAATTTTTCATAGATACATAATTTCCATTTTATTTAATTTTTATATCATGGAACCAAGCACTCCTGGTTCTGTGCCTTCATCTTTGGAACAATTTTGTGTTCTCTTTTCACTGGATTCTCTTATTTTCCAATCTCTAAATATTTAAATAACCCAAGGCTCAGTCTTTAATGTCTATACTCAGCTGTTAGATGATCACAGCCAATCTCCAAGGTTTAAATCAATTTATAGATGGAAGTTGCCAATATATACCTCCAGTCCTGAACTTTCTCCTTGAACACCAGTTTCATTTATTCAGTTGCCAAGACAACATCATTGAATGGAAGCCTGATGTGCATAACAAATTTAATATTTCCAAAACCAAATGTTTTATTCTTCCCCTCCTCAGAATGCTCCTTCCTTAATCTTGTCCATAGGAACAAAAAGGGAAGTCCATTATTCCACTTTCGCTAGCCAGAAATTACAATCTAGGACTCCTCTGACGTCCATGCTTAGGTATTCACTGGCCCTTTCTGCATAAGAACTTCTTCCTCCGCATAATGACAGGGTTTGCTCCCTGACTTAAATCAGGTTCCTGGCCAAATATCACCTTATAAGTGAGCACCCTATCTGACATAGCAGCTTTTTTTGCTTCCTACATCACTACTTAGTTACGTAGCATATTTTTCTTATTTATCATGATCTGACATAATCTGTCTTCCCTGTTTGCAAAGCCGAATGGTATTTGGGACTTTTTGTTGTTATTACTGTTGACTTGTTTGCTGATTTTTCCTCAAAGACTAGGAGAGTACATGATGTACAATAAATATTTTCTGAATTAAGGAATCAAATAATTTGATTTGTTTTATGGTATCCCATGGTAGAAGTTTGTCACAAATTATCTTATTGATGACCGTTTGGATTTTTATAGATTTTCATGATGAAACAACACAAATAGATTGTTAGACATTATTCTCAGAATTTGTGAGAGTATCTCCACGGATATATCTAGAAATAACATTAAGTTGTAGCATATCTAGTATCATCTTTCAAAAATATTGCCAAATTGCTTCTCAAAATAGATATTTCATTTTCACCCCTTCTGGAAGTCTGGTTTCTCATTTTTTCCATATTCCAGCCAATACTTGTCATTGACATATATTTAAAGTTTTGTAAATCCAATGAAAATGCCATTTTATTATTTTTTACTTTGAATTCATTTCAAAATTATTGTTGAGATAGAACATCATTTTATGTACTCTTGTTTGTTTGTTTTTTGCCACTCCAGTCTTACTTTCATGTCAATTTTAACTAGTATAGTGGAATCAGGAGCTGACAAATTCTAATTATTATAGAGAAATCCAATGAAGAAATATTACTTAGTTTCTTTATTTAAATAAGTTGTGGGCAGCCTGGGTGGTTCAGCAGTTTAGCGCTGACTTCAGCCCAGGGCCTGATCCTGGAGACCTAGGATCGAGTCCCACGTCGGGCACCCGGCATGGAGCCTGCTTCTCCCTCTGCCTGTGTCTCTGCTTCTCTCTCTCTCTCTGTGTCTCTCATGAATAAATAAATAAATAAAATATTTATAAATAGATAGATAGATAAATAAATAAATAAATTTTTAAAATGGGGCAGATTAGAGGAATTATACCTGAATACCTACAGGCAGTTGGTTAAGTCCCTGGCTAATTAAATAGATCATAAATATAAATAAATCAATATATGTATATATATACACACACACATATATACACATATACCTATATATTTATATATATATAATTCTGTACAAATAAGCAAATTTTAAAAACTTTAAACACTTTCCCATTATACAGCCTAACACCATATTATATTATTACAGAAGCAAAATTATCACATTGTATAAAATAAAATCACAAAAACTCGAGACCAGTGTTTCAGTAGCTTATCACCTGGTGGTTAATTACAGCAATCAGATTCTTACCTCCAGTTAAGAAGCTGTAGGAAATGCATCTCTCTAGGAAATATTATAGATAAGAGAATCACCATGATATTTGAAGTTGAAGTTTGAAGATTATATGTTACAATGACAATTAAGACAGGCATCCAACAACCAACTTAATTAAGTTTTTTTAGCTAATGTGATAGTCTCTCTTATAATACTTATGAATATGCAATCAGTAGCAAGCAAAGACAGAATAATGTTAACTTGTCAATGCCTCTGTCACATTATTAATTATTTTAGAGGTAGAATGACTTTTTTAAAAAACATTATTTTATTTTTTGAGAGAGAGAGTGCATACACATGGGCAGAGGGAGAGGGAGAGAGAATCCTCAAGCAGCTTCCCCACTGAGCCCAGAGTCCGACATGCGGCTTGATCCCCATGTACTGGTTGCATCTGTGAGGAATTGACAGGGCCAAGAAAATGCAACTTTGGGAGCTTAATTGGTAAAGAATTCTAAACAGAGTTTGGGCTGGGGTAGGAAAAGAGTAAAAAGTAACAAGGGTTGTTTGTATAGTCTTCTTGGTGATACCTCTGGAGATTAGGATGACTCCTTACCTCTTGGGAGAAGGAGGGAATATTTCACCTAGAGGGTTCATTTCCTCCTTTCAGGAGAACAGAAGAGGGCCTTAGTGTCCTTCCACAGTCTGTCTCTTAAGTATTTTTTTATTTAAAATAATCAATATGCTAAAGTAGCACATTTTGGGCAGTCTTTCCTTGGCCTCTAAAATCGATCAGCAGTACTTTGAAGAATTCCTGACTGTGAACTCAGTATTTCTTGAATAAAAGGGCAACAGTATGTGTATGCAGGGACTTGAGACATGATTGGAAGTGATGTTAGCTGAGTGCAGAGCGAGAGAAATGTCTGTGCCATTGGGAAATGCTCTGGGCAAAGGCCTTGGAAGACACACTGTGGATGAAAAAACAGATATTAAAGATTTTATTTATTTATTCATAGACACAGAGAGAAAGGCAGAGACACAGACAGAGGGAGAAGCAGGCTCCATGCAGGGAGCCTGACATGGGACTCGATCCCAGGTTTCCAGGATCACACCCAGAGCTGCAGGCGGCACTAAACCGCTGCGCCACAGGGCTGCCCTCCAATATACCTTCTAACACTGTGTCCTTGTGCCCTTCTGGAAAGAATTATTTAGATCCCCTTGGGCTCTCTTCCTTGATTAACTCCAATTCAGTTAGCATTCACTTTTTTTACTAATAGGGTTTGAGTGTTGTTAACTAAATTATTATACTGCCTCCTGACTATAATCTCACAAGGTTGTATGAATACCCTAAAAAAAGGCAATGTCTTCATTACACTTTCAAAAGGACTAATGCAGTACCTCCTTCACAACTAGTTTATAGCATTTTCTTTTCCTTAGGCACTATTTTGAAGCTATCAATGAAAAAATAAGACAAAACACACGCGCACACATATATCTACACACACAAAAATACAACAAAGACAAAGGATAGTCTTTGCCTAGGAAAGGTAGAACCAAAGTTGTTTCTTCACATAGACAGATCCTTAGCTATGAATCAATCATGCTGTGACTTAAAACCAATGGCCACTTCACCCTATTAGAGTGAAAATACTGAAGCTTTCTTTTCTCTCTTTCTCCCTCCTTTTTTTGATAGCATAAGTTTCTCCTTGTTTCCTTAAACATTTTTTCCTTATAGATCAATAGTATGATCTGGACAATCGCATCAAAGAAAGGTTCAGATGGTTTGATTATTTATTGTAGAAAGGCTTCTGACCTGAATGAGATACACCTGGTTGTGATTCCCAGCTCTGTGACGCAGAAGCTCGAGCAAATAATTTAAACTCCTTTGGTCTTAATGAGCATATGTATTCAATAACAAGATTGGACAAAAAGATCCACAGATCACTCAGTATAATATTCTACAAAACCATGAGATTTGAATCTGCCACACACTCAAGTCATAAGAGAGAAGGCTTCTTATGAATTATAATTGGAAAAGGGTTGAGAAAGGATTAACTTTTTGGAGAGAGGGTTGAGAAAGGATTTACTTTTTGGAGAGAAAGTATAGCCTGTTACAATGTAAGGTGCATCAGAATAGAGTCATATCAGAGATCTATCTAGATGTGCCTCTGCCATTACTAGCTTAGGGTCTGTGGCCCGGTTACTCAACCTCCCTGAAGTGAAGTGGTATTTTCTTAAAAGAATAATGATAAACCTGTTTGTTTATCTCAAATATTTTTTAGGTCGATCAGTTGAGAAATTATAACAACCTAGAATGCAGTTATTTCTATCATTGGTGACACGGCTTATTAATACTTTCTTACTTTCCTTAAATATTATACAACAGATTTCCAATTGTATTCTAGTTTACGTCTAAACATTTGAGAAATATTTAAAGGCTTAACTTAATATTTAGTTTGATTCTGTAAAAGATTGAATTCATTAAATTTTTCCTTGGTATCTGGCCTTGCAATTCATATGCTCATATCTGCAAGTTTTCACATCGATCCAGGCATCTCACCAATACCATTCATAGGCTGGCTGGACCAAAAAGGATAAACACACAAAAACACATGATTTCCTATATTTATATTTCATTATAGATTTAACAATATATGCTTATTTCACAACTTGTCTAGGAATTGCACAGCGAATCTTTTCATTCTATAGAATGAGTTAGACCAGAGGTTTTTTCAGAGATATAAAGGGTAGGATAGTATAAGCTGTTGTCCCAATACAGATTCTCTGGTCACAGAACTGTCAGTGAGGAGAAATTTGGGTAAATTCAAAATTCTTCTTGAGATTAAAAAAAAATTACTCCTTAATTGTTTCAAAAAGCAATGTTAAGATTAATCCAAATGATCATTTTTCTTTTTTCTTGAACATGTCTGCAATTTAATAATTAGTTGTGAAATTTCAATCCTATTGAAATGGTATTCTCAAAGCTTTCTAATTAAAATGCACTTTCTATTCACATTTTCCAGGTGACTTATGGACTCAGGACTCCATTTCCTGTTTGTTCAAAAATCCATAGAGGCATAAGCTCATATCTCAAGAAGAAAGATTGCCATGTTCTACCCAAAACTGCTCAAATGTAAGAACTTACTCTCAGGTTAATCAGAAACATTAGCCAAATATGAGGGGCTCTTTTTATAATTTTGAAGCAGTAATGAATCACTACTGCTGTTTTTAAAAGACTGAAGTCATAAACCATGTAAATAACACAGTCTGGAATCAATGATAAGGGGTTATTTTTTCAACATGCCAATGTGTATAGAATATGAAAGAGGAAAATGAATTAAAGAATATCATATAAAAAGTGCACTCCTCTCCTTTTAATAACAGATCCATAATGGCACGTGAACAAAGAGCCAATTTAAAATCTGATCATATGAACTAAATTGAAGAAGAAAGCAATGATTAAAATGAGAATCCTTTGACTATCATGGGGCTGCCCAGGGAACCATGGTCCCTGCATATAGCTGTGCCATATTCCATGTTTCTATCTGCTACTCCAAATGCCAAAAGGATTTTGGTGAATACAGTTACCTATTTTGAAAATGTCATGTTTTTTGTACCTTTTGACACTCAGATGACTTACATGTAATTCACTGAACACTGGGACATTTTTCCCTTATGCTGCCCTGGAGCTGGAGGGCTGTCTCACAGGGACACACAGGAGTCACATGCAGGAGACCATGTTTTACCTCAAATATTTTATTTTTAATTGAGGAATAAGTCATTTTCAATCTAAATCTTCCAGAAGTAATTTGTCCTCTAATCATACTTGAAGACAAAAATGAACCATGTAGCTTAATGTCTAAGTCATCACAAAAGCATCCAAGCAGAAGTTAAAATACAAATGTCACTCCTCCTCCAAACAGTTTTTAAACTGTGACCTTTAGGTCAGAAATGATCATACTCCTGATAATTGCATTCTTGCCAATCATCATCATTGTCACCACCATCATCACCATCCCCCAAATGCAAGCCTGCAAAAATTGCTTTTTTGCTGTTTAGGGGAATTGAGAAGTGGCATTCAAAATTGCTAGTCCTTTATCTAAACAATTATTTGCTCATTTTTTTCCACCTACATTTAGATTTCAGTAGTTTTTTTTTTCTTATTTCTAAGGAACTGAGAAATAATTTTTCTTATTCGTATAATTAGGCATTTCAGAAGAGTCAGAATCAAAATGAAAATACTCAAGGCAATGTAATTCCAACCTGAATTAGTGGATTTTTCATTTCTGAGGAAATGTATCTGGAAAAAAACATTGCTTATTTCAGAAAAGTCTAGAATGCATGCTAGTTTACATGTTTGATATTCTTTTGGAAGACTTTAGTGAAAACACAAATAGAAAAATTATCCTAACTAAGGCTAGGGGGTAAAACATAGGTTGAGAAACACAAGCAGAATATGGCAGTTTGCCTCATTAATATTCCATATTTTGATTTGAAAAATTTAAGTCCTCTGGATACCTGGGTGGCTTAGTTGGCAAAGTGTCCTACTCTTGATTTTGGCTCAAGTCATTATTTTAGGGTAGTGAGATCCAGCCCTGTGTCCAGGGCTCTGTGCTCAGCTCAGAGTCCACTTGATACTCTCTCCTTCTTCCTCTGCCTCTCCCCCCACTCACGCATATGCTCTGTCCTTCTAAAATAAATAAATAAATAAATAGATAGATAAATAAATAAATAAATCTGTTTAAAAAATTTAAGTCCTCAGGATGAAATTTATCTAAGGAAAATTTTTGTGCTACTTCCAAGTTACCTGATGACAATGAACAATGGTACATTGGTCTTGAACCTCTGCTTTGTGCTTAAAACATGGCTGAACTCTGTTATGAAGCAGATATTGGTGTTTTCCTTTTCAATCACCCTGTTAGCCACAAAATAGTAATAATGCTATGCATAATACTGATAACTTTCACTGTCTGAGTGCTTTCCATGTGACAAATCTCATGCTAAATACTTTATATGTATATTTTTATTTTTAAAATATACTCTAAAGTAGATGCAATATAGTTTCTTTTTTACAGATGAGAGAAAACCAAGAATTAGAAGTTTCATAATCTGCTCAAGGTCATGGGACAACTAACTGGGTTGCACACATTAGCTCCAGACACGGGCTCTAAACTGTTTTGCCCTACAACTTCAAAAAGATGATTTATACAAAGTGTTGGGCAAAGCATGACTCCCATTTGTGACAAGGACATCATTTCATATAATCACATCTAATAATATCCTGTGTTTCTCTTAAATCAAAATTCTGAGAACTTGATGTGCTTCTCTTCCGTGAAATAGTTTAAGCTATTACTGTTCATGGTATCAAATATGTAACACATCCTCCTGCTCTCTTTCCAGCTTAACAGGCGTCATAGCCAACTGTTCCTGAAACTAGTAAAGACATTTTTTGACCACCCCATTAACTGATTCAGGATTTGGCTGTGCAGATTGATAACAGACTCAATGATAAATTCACTATTAGGCCTATTTACTTGATTTTATATTATCATAATTTTGTTTTTAATATTTCTACCTGTTTGCTTTTTCTATGTGTATTACTTATGAGTCTCATTAAAAAAAATAAGACTTGATAAAGAAAATAAGGCTGTACCCCTAGGAAGGGAAAACTCCTAACTTGAGTCTTCTAAATTTCCATCCGTCTGCATATGACTCCACAAATGTTCTATAGGCTGAAAATATGGTGTATTTTCCCATATGGTGTGTCTCTAGAGAGCTAGACGAGGGTGTCTCCCATTAAGCAGAGCAGAATGGAGGCATTGCTTCAGGGAAACATCCCCTCCACACAGTGAAACACATTAGTTGAAAAAAAAAAAAAACATTTGTTGAAACATTTTCTAGCAGACAACCTGTTCCCATGCTGAGAAGCTAATGCCTTACCTCTTATGCACCAGTTAATTCCTTCCAAAAACACATGTAGACTCAGCCAGGGTATGTCATTCAAATCATAATCCATCATGGGACACAAACCTAGAGATGTTTGAATTTTAGTATTCAGTAGTTAAATATCCAGCAGATTTCCTGACATACCCTAAAGAACATAATTCTTCACTCATATCTACATTGCAGGCAAAATGTACAATTTGAGACAAATGTGTTTTCTACTAGTTAAACTCACATGTACATTAAAAGCCCCCAAATGAGCACTTTTCAAGCCTTGCTATGACTGTGTGACAGTGGCACTAGTGTTTACAATGACCAAATTAAACACTAGGCTATGGACTGACTACTCCCTGAGGAAACATTCTTGTATCTTCCTATTGGTTTTCTATTTCTTAACGCCTTTCGAGAAGAAACATTTGAAGTATATTTAGAGATAAATAAAAACAAAATCCAACTTAAAACTTAATTTCTCAACACAAATCTTGTTTCCAAGTTGAATATTTAGTCAGTTGGTGGGCTGGTTCCATACTTTCTCTGCTCTAATGTTTCTCTGAGGCACTCGTGATTTGGATTTCTTTAAAATAAATTTTAACCGTCCTGAAAACTGAAACAATTTATTAGGCTTAATTTGTTTTCATTTCTAAGCAATCAAATTTCCTCAATTAACAAGAGCACTATTTGAACTTTACCCCAGCCCTTTTGTAGCTGGAGGTAATTCCCTCTGTGGTACTATGAAGGCTAATTGTTACTGTAGTTAGTTTACAGTTCCTGGGGAGTGTCTAGAAAATACTCTCAGAGGGGCTATATTGTGTAAGTCCTCATTCCAATGTGGCTAGAGATTTTCAAGGTGTATCAACAAAAAAAGTGAACAAAGAGGAAACAGTAATGAACCTGTAAAGTATTTAGACCTTAACAGCAAAAAGAGGACTGCATACAGAAATATTAGAAAGTCAACTACACTGGTCTTGCACATGTGTAAACTTGAATGAATTTTTAGTATAAATATAAAGAAAGGTTATAAATAAATAACCTAAGAATTACATTCTAAATGCTGTAAAATAAGCTTATGGAAAACCCAAAGAAGGAAGTGAATAATGAAAAGAAAGTAGAATTAAATAATTAGCAAAAGCAGATGAGATTTTCAATAAATGAGACTCTAGTTCTTTGAAGCTAGTAGTAAAATGGAAAAATTTTGGGCCAGCATAATTTGTATCTTTTTAAAGAAATAAGTATAAAATAAAAATAAACAGAGGTAGTTCATTTCATTCCATTGGCTCACTTAAGGACAACCACTTCGCCCCTGTGTCCCCTCCCTGCCTCTCATGTGCCCCAACCTGTCTCTACTGCAGAGAAGAAATCAGGATGTAATAAAACCTAGGTTCTGGAAATACACCATATGGGTCTGAGCCCTGCTTCTCTGCTACTACCTGTGCAACCCTGAACAGCTTACTTAACCAACTCTGACTCATTCTCTGCATCTTGAAAATGGGATAATCAGAGAACCTAACACATAGGGTTTTATAAGGACTTGATGAACAAAATTTGTAAAGAAATTAGAACCATACCTGGACAAAGAAAATATATTTACCCAATAAATAAAATCCCCTGATTTTTCTTTACAGGAGGATGGGACTTTTTCCCTGGACCACACTGAAATATTGGATGCTGCTCTTTGAGAAAATTTGTCCCTTTCTTGATATCCATTTCATCTTGTGTTAAAACATGTTTTCAAATTCTTTGACAGTTCTACCAAACAAAAGTGATATAACTTCTCCCTCTTTAAATATGGACCGAACTTAGTGTCTTTTTTGAAGAACAGAGTGTGTTGGAAGTGAGGCTACATGGCTTCTGAGATTAAGTCATTAAATTTCCCATAGCTTCCATGGGCTCTTTCTTAGGATTGTTGCCCTTAGGACCCAGCCACCATATTGTGAGGACACATAATAGTCTTCTGGCCAGCAGCTCTAGCTAAGAGTTCTACCAACAGCCAGTATCAATCACCGGATATTCTAGTGAGACAATATCCAGATGATTCTAGGCCTCCTTCAAGCCACTTAAGCTGGAGCAAGTGGAGCCCATCCAGTTTGTAGATTTAAGATAAAATAATTATTGCTGTAAATTAAGCTCTGGGTGGCTTGGTACACAGCAATACATTTACACTACAGATTGTGTTGCTAAAAGCGGGGTGGTACCATATCAGAAAACCTGACACATGTGAGTAGCCTTGTGACTGGCTGGGAGTTGGAAGCTGTACTTGGTGATATACAACTAATTCTAGAAATGCAAGCATGGATTATACTGTGTTTGATATATATCAAATATAGGGATCCCTGGGTGGCGCAGCAGTTTGGCACCTGCCTTTGGCCCAGGGCGCGATCCTGGAGACCCAGGATCGAATCCCACGTCGGGCTCCCAGTGCATGGAGCCTGCTTCTCCCTCTGCCTATGTCTCTGCCTCTCTCTCTCTCTCTCTCACTGTGTGCCTATCATATATAAATAAAATAAAAATAAAAATCAAATATAATTAACCACATTTTAAAATTATAGCATAAAATCACATGACCATATCATTTAATTCAGAAAAAAAGGCATTCAATAAAATTCCCATCCCTGTAAAAGAATCTTAACAATTATTGCCATAGATTACCACAGATTTAAAAGACAAGCAACACACTTGGAGAAAACAATTTCATTTGCATAACAGACAATTATCCCAAACATATCTGTATTTATCTAATATATGTGTGTGTATGTGTCTCAACTTGGATGAATATATCTATGTAATGTGTGTGTGTGTTTGTAAGCATTCTTAAAAATCAATTTTTGAGAAAGGGAAAATTTTTTTTAAAATTTTTTGTTTATGATAGTCAGAGAGAGAGAGAGAGAGAGAGAGAGAGGCAGAGACACAGGCAGAGGGAGAAGCAGGCTCCATGCACTGGGAGCCCGATGTGGGTTTTGATCCCGGGTCTCCAGGACCGCGCCCTGGGCCAAAGGCAGACGCCAAACCGCTGTGCCACCCAGGGATCGAAAGGGAAAAAAATTAAAAATTAGAGAACAGCAGAAGAAAAAGAATAGCCAATTTATAGGTTTAAGATAAAATAATTATTGTTGTACATTAAACTCTGGGTGTCCTGGCACACAGCATACAACAGCAAAGAAAAAGCAAATAACAAAAAGAAGATGGATACATAATGGTACTGATAGAGAGGACACAGAAATTATCCACTTACTTCATAAGTAATGAAGAACACACAAATTAAAGCCACAATGAAATTCCCTTTCTGCTCTCAGATCCGCACAAATGTAAGTTCAGAAACATCAAACGTTGATGAAGCTATGTGGAAAAGGAACTCGCAGTCTGTGTTAGGGGACAGCAAATTGGGACAGCTACTTTGACCAGCAACTTGGCAGTACCTAGCATAATTGGATATATGTGTTCTCACTTACAGCCTATTGGTTCTCCTTGCAAGAGTATATACTAGAGAAGCACTCATATTTTACAATAAAGTAGAGGATTTATGGAAGAGTGTCCAATGTGTCACTATTTATAAAAAGAAAGAATTCAAAAACAGATTAAATATCCATTTGTCTATGTAGATGAACAAGATTTTTTATTTATTTATTGGACAGTGAGTGAGAGAGAGAGAGAGAAAGAGAGTGTGTACAAGAAGGGGTAGGGGCAGAGGGAGAGGGAAAAGTAGGCACCCTGCTGAACAGGGAACCCAATGCGGGTCTCCATACAAGGACCCTGGAATCAGGACCTGAGCTGAAGGCAGATGCTTAATCACCTGATCCACCCAGGTGACCAGATGAGATGACACATAAAAGGAATATTGTCTATATCAACAAAAAGCTCTCATACACATAATTTTAAGGGCAAAAACACAGAGCAATGCATACAGTATTTTGTCATTTATAAACTTTAAATAGGCATGAAACAATGACATACTTTTTTTTCTGAATATAATATATGTTCAAATTTTTAAAAATTGTACTGGATGATAACGTGTCAAATCCGTAACAGTGATTGTCTCTGAGTTGTCAATGGTGGTTTAAGAGGTTATGAAGTTTATTTGTACTAAAAAAGTTAGGTTATATTAAGATGCTTGGAAACAAATACTTTTCTAAGTACAAATGGAAAGTAAGAAAGTAAGTAAATGGTGTAAGTGAGCTTATGTGTGGGTGATGTCAACCTGATGTCCAGCCATCAGTGTCCCCTAAATCTATTTCCAGTATTTGAAGAAGGAAAGAATCACCATGGAGAATGGTTTTCATCGGTCCAGGAGCAGGCACCCAGCAAGATGACACCAGGGAGCCTCAAGAATGAAGCTGGCACTGTCTGCGAAGGAGTGAGGTGTCAGGGAAAGCTCTCCCTTCTGTCTGCAGCACAGGGCTGCCTGCCATGTGTAGATGTTACAGGAAGGTGGAGTGAGAGAAACAGAGCAGAGTGCAAGAAACACTCCTCCCTCTTTGGGCCTGGAATGTGGGTATCTTCAGAGTAGCAACTGCCCTTTTAGATTTAACTGTTTTTATGTTGCACCTTGTGTGATTTTTTTCATTTTTTCTTCTCCCACAGTACTCGATAGATTTTTGTGTCTGTCTGTCTCGGCTGTGCTAAGAGAAAACAAGAAAAGGTGTTTTAGTTGGAGTTTTAAGAAGAGTAGAGCTTCTGTTGGGGTTTGTAAATGGTGCTGTCACAATGGAAAACACTACAGAGTTTCCTCAGAAAGGTTTAAAAATAGAACTGCCATAGAATCTAGCAATCCAACTTCCGGGGTATATCCACAAGAATTGAAAACGAGATGCTAAAGACCCATGGTTGTTACAGGATCATTTATAGGAGTAAGATACGGAAACAACCTAAGTGTCCATGAATGCATAAATTTTTAAAACGTGGTGCATACATACAATGGAATATATTCAGCCTTAGAAAAGAAGGAAATTCTATGTGACAACATGGATGAACCTCAAAGACATTATGCTCAGTGAAATAAGCCAGTAAGAAAAAGACAAAGACTACCTATTTCCCCGTTTATGAGATACAGTCAAACTCATAGAAACAGAATATACAATGGTGGATGGCAGAGGCCGGGCCTGGGGCAGAGGCAGAAAGATAGGGAGTTCCTGTTCAATGCATACAGATTTAGCAAGACGGAAAAGCTGCAGAGATCCATGGCACAGCAAAGGGCATATGGTTAACAATACCGTAATGTACACTTAATAACTGTTAAGAGTCTGTAATAGTAAATCTTATGTGTCAATCTGACTGGGCCACAGGATGCCCAGAGATTTGGCAAGCATGAGTCTGGATGTGTCTGTGAGAGTGTATGGATGGCATTAACATTTGAATCAGTAAAGGGAGTAAAGCACTTTGCCCTCCCTTAATGGTGGGCTTTCATCCAATCCACTGGAGACCTGGATAGAACAAAAAACCTGATTAAGAGGAAACTCCTATTGATGGAGCTGGGGAACTGGTCTTTTCTGTCCTTTGTCTGGCTGAAATATCAGCTCTCCCTCGGTCTCTGGCCAGCTTTTGGACTGGATCTTATCCCATTGGCTTTCCAGGCTCTGAGGTCTTCGACCTCCATCTATTGCTTCTCCTAGGTCTCCACCTAGCCAGCTGCAGATCTTGTGATATGACAGCCTCCATTTGTGTGAGCCAATTCCTTATATTGACTCTATTAGATCTATAGATACATAGATGATATAAATATAGATATAGATATACAGATATTCCAAATGACCTATTGGTTCTGCATCTCTGGAGACCCCAACTAATACAAAGAGTGAATTTACATCTTTTTTACCACAATAAATGAAAAGAAAGAAGTGCAGTCTCTCCTGAAGGAAGTTAAGAGGATTTGATGAATGGATATTGATAAAGCGCTTAAAAACACACCACAAAAATAGAAAGCTATTATTTAAATGTTCATTAAATAAGCAAATTTACTCTGTGTTCTCTGGAGAAAGATGGGAGTTCGTCCATCAACCACATACATTCTTTTTCTACTTTGACAATGAAGAACAAGTTCCTTAATTTCAATCCTATATATCTTTTTGTTTCTAACCACCAATATCTAAATATGAAGCCATGATTTTAAAATTCAATCTGTGTAAGTTTGACCTCCACTCTTCCTCCCTCGATTCAACCAATACTCTGTACATTTATTTTTTTTCCTATCAAGGAAAAATCATGTCTGTCAATGTAAGTATTCTCTCTGTGATAGCACAGTGCTTTGTCTATAGTAAATATTCAGTGAAGCCTACCCTGCCTTTCCTGGTCTTTACACCCGGGTTCCGCTGTTTTCAGGTTTACCTACTGATGCTTGCTCTTACTATTCCCCCAGCCTAATTCTTCTCCCACAACTGCCCTCTTGTCAAAATCCCAGGATTATTTCATAACCCCTCCATCTGTACCATAAAAAGACCTGCTCCTTGCAGCCTTCCTTCTCCAATTTCTAAGCACTGATGGTCTATAAAGTTGCCAGCCATTAGTCAGGAAATAGCTCAGAATGGTACTAATTTATCAATCCACTCCACCTCCAGGGCAATGGGACATAGCCAGGAGGTGCTAGAGCCCATGGACCAGTTACCTCCTTGCGAACCAGCCTCATCAATCTGTGTGCACCTAATATGAAAAGGCTGACTAGCACTGGTCCATCTAAACTTAGTAGCCATTGGGACACCTGGGTGGCTCAGCGGTTAAGCGTCTGCCTTCAGCTCAGGGCATGATCCTGGGGGTCCCGAGATTAAGTCCCACACTGGGCTTCCTGCATGGAGCCTGCTTGTCCCTCTGCCTATGTCTCTGCCTCTCTCTCTCTCTCTCTCTCTCTGTATCTCTCATGAATAAATAAATAAAATCTTAAAAAAATAAACTTAGTAGTCATCTAAACTTAGCAATGATTATCTTGAATTGTTTTTTCTTTTAATGCAGATGTGCATTCTGCTCAGTTAAATTATAAGCCCTTCCAAGACTGATGAACACTATCACATCTCAGTCTAACAGAAAGCCAAACATATGGTAACTGCTCAGAAGAATGTACTCCTCAAAGCAAGTCTCCCACGCCTGGTTTTATAATGCCAGCCTTGCCATTTTAAAGTTCCAGGGTCCCTTGGAATTTCATAATGCCCAGTCTGTGAAGTCCTAATCTGTAAATTGGCTGTACTGATATAATTTACACAGGGCTGTAGTGAGGACCAAATGAGCAAATGCATCAGAAGTGCCATGCCTGTCACACCGCTGATGCTCATTAAGTGACCGTTGCTTTCTTACATGATATTAACACGGCTGATGAGGGTAAAGGAGCAGATGTGAAAGGTCATGCCTGCATCAACAAGATAGGAACTTCCTGGAAAAGAAAAATCTATTTTTAAGATAAAAGTTTATAAGAAGAGAAAATGCAAATTTGAATATTAAGATTAAAATTCCAGAACACAGACACACACGTGTGCTCAGGTTTAAAGTGAGCACCCGATCTCCAGTGACTGATTCTGTCAACCTGCCTGATGAACACCCTGTTCTTTGTGAGATGCCTCCTGGTCATGCTGAGGCCATCATACTTAGCAATAATCCAAGAGCTTTGGCCAGTTTTAGTTCAATATAATCTAAGCATTTTGTCACCATATATGTTGTGACCAGATTTTTTAAGTGTCTCTTTCCAAGCCATTGATCACCACTTTTTTGATGGAAAAATGTCAAAACTGAAAACAAAATACAAATTTGGTTTTGCAAGAGAATTCAGGGAAGCCTTCTGAAATACAGGGAAGCCTACCTGTGACTCAGATAACAAGATGTTTACTCTCCCTTCCTTTAGTCCAAAGCAGATGTCAGCAGCTGCCAGTTCATCATCCTCCAGAGAACAAATGCAAGACAAGCTGACACAGGAGGAGACATATAGTACTCTGGGGTCACCAGTAATAGTGAGAGAAGGAAAGGACAAGCCAGTGGCCATGCTGCCGAGTCCTCTCCCACTACAGTGAGGGAACATGACCAACAGACACAGTTCCAAAAGTGCTGTCCCAGACTGCAACCAAACAGGATTGGCAGCCACATGCCACTGAAGCATAAAAATACACAAGTGAAACATCTAGGAATGGCAAAGGAAAAGCTGTTACAGAACAATTACTGTTGTTTTTTTCTATATAGAGCATCACATGTAATCATTCTGAAGAATTATTTCTAATATAAAGATGTTAGGGTATATTTGTATATACCCTATACAAATCTGGGATCTCTCCAGTATATATAAATAGGTTTATAGAAAAGAAGCTAAATTCATGGTAGATATATTCAGTTTGTCATGGGATTTAATAATCCAAATACGAGAAATTAGGCATTTTACATTTCAAACTTTGTTTTCTTAAATTTGAACACATTTATGTCCTTCTAAATTTAACCATGAAAAATTTTTGAAAACCTGAATTCATTTGAGGAAGCAATCCAAGTGTACTTCAGTATATGGAAGCCCCTTTTTAAAATGACAAAAAGAGGGATCCCTGGGTGGCGCAGCGGTTTGGTGCCTGCCTTTGGGGAGATCCTGGAGACCCGGGATCGAGTCCCACGTCGGGCTCCCGGGGCATGGAGCCTGCTTCTCCCTCTGCCTGTGTCTCTGCCTCTCTCTCTCTCTGTGTGACTATCATAAATAAATAAAAATTTAAAAAAAATTAAAATGACAAAAAGAATCACTTAATCACTTATTGATTACACTGAACTGTCTTACCAGAATACCTTCAGTTACTATCATTCTGTGAAAGGATGTAATAAGTTTCTATTTCACATCTCTGAGGAGGAACATAATGCCCCCCATATAACAAGTTGTTTGAATATCAACTTATCAGAGGCTGAATGAATATTTTGGTTTTATTACCTGTATATGAGGTGAGACAAAACAATTCTTAAGAACAATAGTCTATCACCACAGAGGGTGGTCAATGGCTAGTCAAAAAAAAAAGCTCCAGTAAAGATGAGCCACAAAGAAGGCACCTGGGGATATCACTGGGTTAGAGAAGGCAAAAAGTAAGGAAAAGGCCACAAAATGAATGCCAAAGTAAGTCGAGGCAGGCAAGTCTGGCAGACAAAGCAGCACAGGAATGACAAATTGGAAGAAGGAGCTCCCTGGAAAAGCAAGTCCAAAGAGGAGGGGAACTGGTTTTAGGTGTCCTGATATTGTCTCCATCTTCCCCTTTGATTTTCTCTTTAACATCCCACAGCACCTTGCCTGGCAGAGTTCCCATGCTGTTCCAGATTGCCCTTGACTTGCCATTCTGAGTAACTTCTGAGCTTCTGAATTTTTATGATCCCCTTTTCTTCCTGAAATTCTCCTGTATCTCATTCTTAGAACTGATTGATGCAGGCAACTGGACTGATAAATGCATTTTGTTCATTTATTTATTCATTCATTCAACACGTTTATTAGAATATTTCACAATGAATAAGACAAGCATGATCCTTGCTCTCACCAAGCAGATCATAAAAAAAAAGAACACAAACACATAAAAAGCTATTCAGTTTGTGGTAAGTGCTCTGGAACACATAAATATGATGCTGAGATAGAAAATACAGGAGGGACCAAAGTAAGACAATCAGGAAAAGCCTCTTCAGAGAAAGATTTCAGCTGAGATGGGAAGAAACCAGCTATTTGCAGTGTGGGCATAACTTTCTTAAAGATGGCAAAGGAAGGTAGGGGTTCGAGCACTGTGAGCCCTCAGGTCATAGGGCCATAGCATCATGTAGTGTCTTAAGTGTAAAGGAAAAACCCTTGAGGTTTATTTTTTTAATTTTTTTTAAAGATTTATTTATTTATTTGAGAGAGAGAGAGAGAGAGCATGAGCAGAAGAAGCAGAGGGAGAAGGAGAGAGAGAATCCCAAGCAGACTCACCATTGAGTATGGAGCCTGACAAAGGGCTGGATCCCACCACCCTGAGATCATGACCTAAGCCAAAAACCAGAGTCAGATGCTGCGCTGTGTCACCCAGGCACCCCAACCATTGAGTTTTAAATTGAAGTGTGACATATTCCAACTTATGCTTTTATTTTTTAAATATTTTAAATATTTTATTTTTATTTATTTGAGAGAGAGAGAGAGCAGGGAGAGGAGCAGATGGAGTGGGATAGAGAGTATCTCAAGCAGACTCCTTGCTAAGCGTGGAGCCTGACATGCAAATTGCTCCCATAACCCTGAGATCATGAGACCATAATCTAAGAGCAGATACCCAACTGACTGAGCTACCCAGGTGCCCCACTACCTTATAAAAGAGCTCTTGGCCATTGGGTGAAAAATGGGGTGGAGTGAGGACAAGAGCTGAAAACAGGAGATTTCTCTGAATGGTTCTGCAGCCATGCAGGCAGGAGAGCTGGTGCTGGCTATGGAGATGAGGAGAGTTGATTCGACTGGCTGGTGGATTTCACTTGTGTCAGGGTCTTGGGGGAGAAGTTTGAAGATCAGGGTATACAGAGTGGGATGGCAACAGGACTGCCAGTCTGAGGATGGGCTAAGATGTGGCAACAATGACCAAAGCTTGCTGATGTATTTCTAAATATTTCTGGTATCTATCCCTTGCTCCATAGTCCTAGTCATGCTTCTCTGAAAGATCCTCCTCTTCTGATGCCTGGAACAACGCTGGGAGCAGTACTCTGTCATAAAGTACCTTATCGCCTCACAGCAATGCCAACATCCTCCTGAGCCATCCTAATTAAGTGGGATTTTGGAAGGAATGCAGCTCAATGACAAAAAATTCAGAGGGGGTCACCTCAGAACATAAAATGACTCTTTTATGCACTGTCCTTTTCTTTCTTAGATCATGGCCAAACATACAATCTTTTCTTACAGCCAAATTTGTAAAGATTAGAAAAAATATTAGTCATGTAATGAATTCCAATTTTAGAGAAAATTGCAGACTTTGAACTTGAAGGTACTCAGAGATCATGGAGTCCTGCCACCTGGCTTATATGATGAATGGCTTGCTGGGTGACATACGTCAAAGTCCACAACTAGCTAATGGCAGGACTGGGACAAGAAGGCAAGTCTCCTTATCCGTAGTCTATCATTTAGACTTCTAATGTAACCATGTTGTATGACAAGATTTAACCAAAACAACAGCAGCCAAAGCTTTCCCCCAACCCCCATACCCTACCAGAGGAGGCCAATATAGAAATTTCCAAGGCTCTAGTGCCTGGACATTCTGTTTTCTTGTAAAATTTCCCATATCATTAATAGATTAGGGGGGTTGGAAAGAAACAGGTGTCCTTTTTGTGTGTGCATTATTAAGTAATCTGGCACACATCAATTGAACATTTTTTTCTTGGCATTTTCCAATTGGCTTTTATAGGGCCTTTAAAACTGAATAATCCCTAATTGTGATGTTTGAAACCTATTCCAGAAAAGCCTCCTCTAGGACAGAGAAAGAGAGAGAGAGAGACAGAGAGAGAGAGAGTAAAGCTGCCAATCCTTAGCCAGGAAGCTTATCATTGAAGTCCAAAGTATACATTGGAACCACAATTTGATAGTGAGCCAGAGAAAGGATTTCAAAACAATGGTGGTGATTTGGTCAAGTGGGAAATGCCCTTGGTATTTAAACCTATCAATACCTGAGCCACAAAGAGCCATAATACACTAATAGAGATAATCTCTGTGAGGAATGATGTGCTAATGTTTGAATGAGACAGGGTAATCTCTAATTGTATGTGTCATCTGGAAATTCTAGGAGGAACTGAAAAGTCTCCAGCCTTGCAATTCTAAAACTGAATGTTCACAAATCTCTAACAAGATTCTTTACCAGCTAGACCGTTTATTTACCACATTTCTCACCTCATCATCTCACCAAAGGATGTTTTTTTTCATCCATGCGTTTCCTGGTGGATGGGCAATGGTTTTTGATACCGTTGCACAAAATCACTTTGTCACAGCATTAACAACCTGGTGCATATGTGTTGTTTTCCACCGTATCTCTTTTCTTCTGCCCACTCTTGGGACATTTAGGGTATAAAAGACAATCAATGTATGCACTTAGTACACAGTGACATCCAACCAACAAATCATGCCAGATATAGGCTCCTAAATATGAAGTATATTTCTAACTCAACCATTTTTCCTTTGATATTCCACTCCCATAAGACCATGTGGTAGAGGAATCTAGAACTATCTTTGCAGGGAAGGAATGATGGAAATGTGCCCATCACATGAATTTAAAGCTTTCCCTCATCTAAATTAATAACCCTTCCTGTGTGTTTCTAAGTTTTCCAAAATGTATTTGATTTTTTTTAAAAAGAAACTTTAGTTCCCAGTGCCAGAAGCAATCCTTTCTCATACTCCAGGTCATGCTTTCTCTCTCTCCCTTTCTCTCTCTTTTCACTAAGTTCATTAGGAAGGACTCATGCCATTCCCCTCTTGGTAGCTTTCATGACACTTAGCTAACTAGAGGCTCAAACATAGGGTACACTTGACTCATAGTCTCAGGGAGCATTCCATCTGCCAAGCAGAACATATGATTAAGACCAGACCAATGCACGATCTTGTAAATTTTGCTGCTGACCCATCCCATCACGGAAGGTATGTGATGCTCTGATTGATCGAGTCAGTAATTACATCTGACTGCCTTAACTCTCCTTGCAATTTCACCAAATTCTTCCTGTCCTAAATTACTGTGTTAACACATCAGTCCACTATGAGGTAGCTTGCATATTTCCTGGTCAGTAAGACTATATTCTTAATATATTTTTATGTAATCAATATTTCCTGATATTATTAAGGTTGCTTGAGGTTAAAAGAATTATAGAAACATGATGGCACATATCTTTTATTAATGACAATGTTAAGCTTTCTAATCTCTATGAAGAAAATCAAGAAACTTTGAACTTTGAGAAACAGGACAGTAAGAGTCATGTTTGGTGAACTTTTAAGCTAAATTAGACAGATGTAAAAATATAGAGGGGTGGTCTTTGAGTCATCGAAAGCCTTTTGTCCTAGCAAAAGGCAATCATGTTCTTCATGCCCACTGTCCCCATTCTAGTATTGTGCTGCTTACTACTAACAGGCTCTCACTTTCAGATGGTTGTATTGTATTTTTCCTCTATTATGGTTGTTAGGATATTACCTTTTTTTTAAGATTTTATTTATTTATTCATAGAGACATACAGAGAGAGAGAGAGAGAGAGAGAGGCAGAGACACAGGCAGAGGGAGAAGCAGGCTCCATGGAGGGAGCCTGACGTGGGACTCGATCCAGGGTCTCCAGGATCACACCCTGGGCTGCAGGCGGCACTAAACCGCTGCACCACCGGGGCTGCCCAGGATATTACCTTTTGTATCTAGTTATTCTCATTCCTCTGGGACAATACACATTTACTTCAGATGTGCCTGAAGGCCATGTTTTGGCTATCTGACCTATCATCTCTACTCAAATACTGAACACTCAAAACCCATGACAAAAATTGAGACACACTCCACTCCACTGAGACTATAATGAAGGCTTAGACCAAGCTCTGACCTCCTGAGCAGAAATCATATTGGAGTCAAATTTCTGGGGTTCTGATCCAAGTGTCATCATGAATAACTGGATAATCGAGACTTCATCTCCCTCTTTGCTCTAAGACTCAGTTCTGCCACATGTAACCAGGAATGAAATTGTTGCTGCTGTGATTCATGGAATAATATTGAAAACGCCCATGACAGAGTTTTTCCAAGAATGAATATTCTATCGAGCCTGTCACTGATGAATTTTACCTGCTTACCTCAAAAGTAAGCTACTGAAAAGAGAAAAATACAGTTTACAAAATCTCGGAGTTGCTTTCACCCCAAGGATTTACAAATCAATCTGCCCAGGTGGAATGCCAATGATTAGTCAGTGAAAAAAATCACTGGTCACCAGCCAAACTCACTCCATTTCAGATCTAATTTAAGTGAAGGGCTGATATTGTTAAATATTTATTTATTTATCTCTCTATTTATTTATTAATTTATTTATTTAAACAGTGTTCCCATAGGAAATGATCTTCAGAAACTATTATAGAAATTTATCATAGAAGTGGAATTGGGAGTGATTGACAGCATCTTCATTGGTTTTCTGTCAAAGTGAGAAAAATACATTAATATGAAACCATGTATATCTGGGAAACAGATTCACTGCACCTTGCAAACTTGGTGAGATCATTGAACAAACCTGATCTGACCAACAAAATCTACAATATGCCAGTATATGAAAGGTCATATCACTTAAGGTCAAATCACTTAAATGTGGAACATAAAAAAAAAAAAAAATTGAACTCATAGAAACAGAGTAGTTTGGTGGTTGTCAGCATGAGGGAAAAGTGAAGATGTTGGTCCAGGGCTGCAGACTTCCAATAATAGAATGAATACAGTCTGGGGATCTAATGTACATCATGGTGATTAAGTTATTAATATTTTATTATATACTTGAAAGTTGCTAGGAGAGTAGATCTTAAATATTCTCAGTACAAAAAAGAAATGGTGATTCTGTGATGTGATGAAAGCATTAGCTAGCACTACAGTGGTAATCATTTTGCAATATTTAAGCATATCAAATCAACATGTTGTATACTTTAAACTTCCACAATATGTCAATTAGATCTCAATAATGCTGGAAAGATAAAAAATAAATTACTTTTATTTATTTATTTTTAAGATTTTATTTATTTATTTGGCAGACAGAGCACAAGCAAGTAGAGAGAGAGGGGAAAGCAGGCTTCCCACTGAGCAGGGAGCCCAATGCAGGGCTTGATTCCAGGACTCTGAGATCATGACCTGAGTCTGGCAGACACTTAACTGACTGAGCCACCCAGGAGCCCCTAAAAATAAATTATTAAAAAAAACCTTCTGTAATAGGTTGCCACTATTGCCAAAGACATGCTCTTAAGAATGCAGTGGGTCCTGCCCCAAGCTTGATCACAAGAGAGGGCTGGCATCACCTGGGCCTATGACTGCCTCATAAGAATGCACAGATAACATTAATATAAAACATACATTGTCAACTCTGTATTATTTATGATTAGTCTTTCTTTCAAGTTCCCATTAATATAATTTAGAAGGTTTATAAATCTTGCACTGCTTCAATATCTCTTATCATGACTTATTTATTTAATCTATATTCAAAAAAGCAAACCATATAGCAATTTTTCTCTATATGCATTTTTTTCCAAGAAAATAATGTTTTTCAAGCAAGATCACATTGTTTAGGTTGAAAGTCTACATCATTCAGAAAGGAAATATTTCTGAGCTTCAGAACAGGCTAATTATATTAGAAAATAATTTAACTGCCGTTGAGCCATATATCTAAAGTTATTCTGCGATAAGTTCTGAATGTTTAAGAATTTTAAATTAAAAAATATTCCAATGTCTGGCGTGAAATATAGGCAAATGTACTATCTGCACCATTGTTTCTTCCTGTTGTATTGCTCTCCTACATATACAATATGGCAAATTTTGCTCTCCTACATAAATTTGCCACTCCAAAATATATCTCTTTGTCCTATGTATTATTTTAGGCTGATTATTTTTAAGAAACAGAAGGCTCAGGAAAAACCTCGGACCTTCACCCAACTGCCCAAAAGAATATGGCTAGAGGACCTCCTCCAGGAAGGAAGCAATCATGATAGATAACTATAGTATAATATGAGCTAGGTGGGGTAGACATCTAGCAAAGCCTCTTCCTTAAAATTCCTCTCTATGTTCTATTGTTTCTGTAGGGCCCAGCACCCAACAAACACAGATTTACCAAACATTTACTTTTTTCATATTCCTGTGAGTTGCTTTCCTTCTTTTTTGAAGTCTCAGACCACTACAGGCTTCTCCTTAGCTCTAGCTGGCATGTAAGCCTTAATTGCCTGACTGCCAGTGGGTCTCCTATTCTTATAGAGACTCTCTGTATGTATGTAATTAAATTTGATTTTCTTTTGTTAATCTGTTTCATGTCAATTTAATTCTTAGAAGAGCCAAAATAATCTTGAAAGGCAGAGAAAATTTCTCCTCTCCCCAACATATGTGCAGTTTGAGTCAACTGCACAAAATTTCTGCAGAAATGCACAGAAATTTGCAAGCATGCTTGCTGTGAAGTAAGGTGGATGAGGTGAGGTTGATTCCTTGTGCTCCCCACATCTCTTGAGAATTCTAAAACATAGGAAATAGTCATAAATGTCTATTCATTAATTAAGCAAATTAAAGGGTCCCATATAGAAGACAATATTAATTAGGAAAGACTTTAGGGATTAGATGATATTTAATCAGGGGATAGAAGGTGTTGGGCTGGCGAGACTGGGGACCTGAAAACGGCCGACTCCAGGCCAGCATCTTCCCGCCAAGGGCGCCCTAACTTCTTCCCGCCGAAAACTCTTTACACCCCCCCCCACCCACCCACAGGTTTGCCTGGGCGCGACTTCCCCCACAAGTCACGAACCTCGCCCACCCGGGAGCCTCCCCATTAAAGCACGCTCGAACCTACCTCCTGGCTCTGCTGTCTTTAATTTTCTCCGCCCATCATTAAAGGAAAACCTAACATTTGGTGCTGAAACCCGGGAGGAGAGGGAGGCCCCACGCTGGCGGGGAGCCCCTCTCCTCTCACCACCAGGACCTTAACTGAACCCAGCGCTGGAAACGCAGGGCAGGTTCCCCATCCCGGAGCCTCCCTCCGGGGGTCCTGCCTGAGGCCGAGGCCACCAGCAGGTGGCTCCGCTGGTCCCAACCCCTACACTATTCTTTCCAATGTCCCACCCAACACCACTCATTTTTCCATCCTCGTGACATCAAGGACGCCTTCTTCACTGTCCCCTCACACCCCGATTCCTACTTTGCCTTTACCTGGGAGGACCCAGACACACACATCTCAGGACAGTTTATGTGGATGGTCCTCCCTCTGGGTTTTCGAGATAGCCCCCACCGCTTCGGGCAGGCCCTGGCCGAGGACCTCCAACAATGTTCTCTGAAAACTAGTACCCTCCTTCAGTATGCAGATGGCCTCCTTCTCTGCAGCCCTTCCCTCTCTTCTTCAGAGGACGATACCACCACTCTACTGAACTTTTGGGGGTCCAGGAGATACAGGGTCATGCCAGCCAAGGCTCAACTTTGCACTCCATCTGTCACCTACTTGGATATTCCCTAACTCCCACCTCCAAGTCCTTGACAGAGGACCGCATCCAGCTGCTCTGGGACCTCCAACCCCCTCAAAGCGCCGCCAAAATCCTTTCCTTCCTGTGATTGGTGGGTTTTTTCCAACATTGGATACCTAACTTCACCCTTCTGGCTCAACCCATATATCAAGCAGCCAAGGAAACCCCCCACGGCCCCCTGACTGACACCACTGCAGTCCAAAACCTGTTTTCCAAACTCAGGGACTGACGAATCTCAGGACCCACTTTAACCCTCCCAGACCCTTCTAGACCATTTCATCTTTTTACCGACAAATGATCTGGGTCTGCTACTGGCCTCCTTGCCCAACCAGCTGGGCCAACGTACCAGGCGGTAGCCTTTCTATCCAAATAGCTGGACCCCACAACTAAAGGCTGGCAACCCTGTGTCAGAGCCCTGGCGGCAGCTGCCTCCCTCACTAAGGAGGCTCTAAAACTCACTTCGGGCAGCCCCTCACTGTTTTTTCCCCACACCGATTAATAGACCTGGTTGGCCATAGATCCCTGGCCCATTTGACCCCCTCACGCCTCCAACTCTATTATCTACTGTTTATTGAAAATCCTCAAGTCTCTTTATCTACTTCTCCACATCTCAACTCCGCTACTCTTCTACCCACACCTTCTCTTGTTTCTGAACCAACCCACTCTTGCCAACAACTCCTGGATGATCTTACCCCCTCTCATCCAAGTCTCTCTGATCAGCCTCTTCCAGATCCCGACGGAGTACTGTTTGTAGATGGGAGTTCCGTCATGGCTCCAGATGGCCTGTGGCATGCTGGATATGCAGTGGTCATTCTGGAGACCATTATTGAGGCAGCTCCCCTTCCTCTGGGAACTACCTCCCAGAAGGCTGAGTTAGCTGCCCTCATCAGGGCACTCCATCTCTCCAAGAACTTACAGGTTAACATCTATACAGATTCTAAATACGCCTACCTAATTACACACATACATTCTGTACTTTGGCAGGAATGGGGGGTTCCTGACCACCAAGGGTATGCCCATAGTTAATGGACCCCTTATTACCAAGTTGTTGGAGGCCCTCAACCTCCCCACCAAAATGGCCATTATACATTGCTGAGGCCATTAGACATCCCAGGACCTCGTTTCTCGAGGGAACAACAAAGCCGACACTGTGGCCAAACAAATGGCTAAAAAGGCTTCCCCAGCCACTCTTCTGTTTCTGAACACATCCCATACCCAGTCTTACTCAGATGAGGAGCTCAAACAAATGGAGGGCAAACCTGGTGATAAGGGATGGATCTTTCTCCAAGAGAAAATCACCCTCCCAAACAAACTCCTCCACACCCTGCTTACTGAAATCCATCAGTCTCTACACATAGGACCTAAGGCGTTGTATCACTTTCTGTCGCCCCTTTTTATCACCCTCATCTGCATAGGGCTATCAAAACTGTCCACCATGCCTGTAAAACATGCTCCTCCGTTAACTCACAAGGAAGGATCTGTCGACTGGGGTCCAACCACCAACTGAGGGGACATCAACTGGGCGAGGACTGGCAACTTGACTTTACCCATATACCCCATCATAAAGCTTTCTGATATATCTTAACTTTAGTGGATACCTTTACTGGTTGGATCAAACCTTTTCCCACCGCCCGAGAGACTGCTGATGTTGTTGCTGAAATACTTATCGAGCACATCATCCCCAGATTCGGCCTCCTTCAAACCTTACAGTCAGATAACGGGCCAGCTTTCACATCCAGCATCACCTAGCAGGTCTCCGAAAGTCTCAACATCGCCTGGAAACTGCATGTACCCTACCATCCCCAGTCGTCGGGTAAGGTAGAGAGGGCCAACAGCCTTCTCAAGGAACAGCTTATCAAATCAACCCTTGAAACATGCTTGTCATGGCCTTCCCTCCTCCCCCATGCCCTAACCAAGCCTAGTGCAGCCCCAAGGAGACCCTCGGGACTTAGCTCTTTCGAATTACTGTACGGGCAACCCTTTCTACTTATTCATAACCTTCCTTCATCACCCCCTCTTCTCCCCTATCTACCTTACCTGACTCTCTTGAGAGCCCTTCTCCGGGCCCACGCTGATTCTGTCATTCCTGCTCCAGGGCCACTGACTCCTGACATGTTGCGAGATCTGTCGCCCGGAGATAGTATTTTACTAAAAGAATTACACCCTAAGACTCTACAATCTAAGTGGACAGGCCCCTATACTGTTTTCCTAACCACTCCTATAGCCGCAAAACTCCTAGGTCACCCCCCGTGGGTACATATATCCAAACTAAAGAGACCCCCTTACAAAATGATTGGACTATCCAAAACTCGGGGCCCACCAAACTTCAGCTGGTCTGTGCCCCTTCTCCTCGTTCTGACACTCCCTCAGGGAACCATGACTAACTCCTGTGATCCATGCATGCAGAGCTCAGGACGCAATCAATATTTCCAGTCCTTCACCTTCATGCCTTCCCAAGGCTATGCAGGAACCCCCCCCCCCCCAGACCAATATCACTACTCAAGCCCAGGGCAAGATATTTTGGATTTCTGAACTAACCCAAACCAGTTGCTCCCCCTGTACTGCTTACCCCAAATCCAGATGAGTATGTTGGTCCTACCTGGCCCAAATAGGGCTCTTGGACAGAGGCGGGGTACAGGACCAGGCCTTAAAATATCAGTCTAAAACAATACTGCAGAATCTGACCAAACTCTCAACCCCACCTCAATATAGGAGAATCAACCTAACGGCACTCCAACAACTAACCAAAATCCCTAACACCCAACACATCACAAGGGAAATCATTAACACTAGCTATCAACTGTGGCTTAATACTTCTACCACTAACACCTGCTGGGTTTGTCTTCCCCTGGTCCGATCTGCTATTGTTGGGGTACCTGTCCCACCCTCCTGGAACCTGCCCATTACAGCCACTAACCTAACGGATCATACCCTTCACTCTGGACTTATTGGGTGACCCATTTCCCTCACCAGCGCCCCAAACTTCACATGCCTCCTGCCCTCTAATAGTACAGCCTCACCCGATCCACGCTGCATAAATATAACCATATCCTCTCCTTACTGCACTGTACCTGGAGTCTTTCTTTCCTGCGAGGGTGGGTTACTCTTCAGGTGCCGTGACAGCAACGACTCATCCACATTTGGGTGTATTCTGGTATTCCTCTCCCCCTCTGTGTCCCTGTACTCAGATGCTGAATTTGAGTCTGCCTTACTCCCCTCCCACAGGAAAAAAAAAGAGCGGTCTTTCTCCCCTTCCTGGTAGGTACTGGAGTGTTGACAGGGGTGGCGGCTGGGGCTGGAGGCATTGGGGCCTCAGAAAACTTTTATTATAAGCTTTCCCAGGAGCTTAACGATGACATGGAACGGGATCGCGGACTTCCTAACGGCCCTACAGACCCAACTCTCTAGCCTGGCAGCAGTGGCCCTCCAAAACAGGTGGGCTTTAGACCTCCTCACAGCTGAAAAAGGAGGAACATGCCTATTCCTCAATGAAGAGTGCTGCTACTATATCAATCAATCGGGTATCATCACCACCAAAATCCAGGAACTCCGGAAGCACATCCAGTCACAACGGCAGGGTGCTGCTGTTTGGGACCTCTTCCTCCATACATGGATGACTTGGTTTCTCCCCTTGGCTGGCCCCCTGTGTGCCATAATCATCCTAATTTCTTTTGCCCCTGTGTCATCCGATTTTTGTAGGGAAAGCTCCAAGAAATCGCCCAACTCCTCTTACACCCCTACACTCGCCTGCCCACCTCCAATAAACCCCACGACGCCCCTATTATCGGCAGGAAGCAGCCAGATCTGAATCATTGCCCCATTATAACAAAACAAAAAGATCAGAATGGTGGGCTGGCGAGACTGGGGACCTGAAAATGGCCAACCCCAAGCCAGCATCTTCCCACCAGCGCAGATTGCCACCCCATCCCCATCTTCCCCCAAAAAACTCTTTATAAACCCCCCCTGAGGTTTGCCTGGGTGCGACTTCTCTGACTCGAACCTCTCCAAGTCACGGAACCTTGCCCAGGAGTGCTCCCCATTAAAGCACGCTCGAACTTACCTCCTGGCTCTGCTGTCTTTAATTTTCTCTGCCGATTATTAAAAGAAAACCTAACAGAAGGAAAGAAATTGATTTGGCCCAAAGGATGAGGAAATAATTTCCAGAAGTAGGGAAAATAACATGCAGAAGTATTTTAAAGCAAGACAATGGATGAGAACATTTACCGGGGATGTGCATAGTATGTCAACATGTAGACTTTGTTTAATGAAGCGTAAATGCCATTCAATAGTATCACAAAATAACCATAATACCATCAAATGCCATTTGCATCGTACTTTAATATTTGTAAAAGGTTTCTGAATATTATACCATTAAGTCTTTGATGGAGAATAACTCTGTGATGGAGGAATAATCATCTTCATTTTGCAAACAAAGGAATGAAGGCTCAGATACGTTAGTCAATTATCTAAAGATACAAAAAAGGGATCCCTGGGTGGCGCAGCGGTTTGGCGCCTGCCTTTGGCCCAGGGCGCGATCCTGGAGATCCGGGATCGAATCCCACATCAGGCTCCCGGTGCATGGAGCCTGCTTCTCCCTCTGCCTGTGTCTTTGCCTCTCTCTCTCTCTGTATGACTATCATAAATAGATAATTTAAAAAAAATTAAAAAAAAAAGATACAAAAAAAAAAGGAAGAGGTTATATGCAGATTACTTCTGATTTACTATCTAATGCTCCTCTACTAAGCTACTGTGTGGTTTATATCCATATAAGTACAAATTATATGTGACCAGTGGGAAGGAAGGATGGGGAAATACATAGTAGACAATTACTGGAGCTCTTTAAATTCAAATTATTTATTATACCTCATACCCTCCATAGTATACTGGAATTTTCTGGTAAAAATTCTTCAGAAATCAGAGATTCCTCCACCTGTAGTTCTGGGGAAAACCACAGGATGTCATCTTGTGTAATACTTTTTTTCAAGCAAGTTATTTGTTTTGAGGTGGAAAATAAATTTTTTTAAATGGTATAAAGTTTTTCTTTTTCAAAGTGAACTTTATCATTTAGAATAGTCATTCATTCATATGGCTTGGAAATCAAAATGATTTAATAAATTACAGATTAAAAGTCTTGCTCTTACTCTGATTTCTATTGTCCTCAATCTTCACCTCCACCAGCTCATTCTAATCTCATAGTGTGTACCCCCTGGACTGTATATACACACAGACACATAAGCACACATGCATCCATACATACACACAAGCATCCAAACTCACTTTTCCCTACGTATTGCATTAATTGTAGTATGAGAGGCACCTTACTCTGCACTGTTTTAAAATTTAACCTATCCTGAGATACTTTATAGTTAATACCATAGAATCAGTTTCCTTTTTTTTTCCCCTAATATTTATGGATGAGCGCTTGGCTTCTTTCCAATTTTTGGTGTAAAACTTCTGAATAGTGAATCCTAGATCAGACATAGTTAAGTTGTAAGTTTGGATTTACCCATAACTATGGACTTTGACTTTTTTTTAAAAAAGATTTTATTTATTTATTCATGACAGACACAGAGAAAGAGAGAGAGGCAGAGACACAGGCAGACGGAGAAGCAGGGTCCATGAAGGGAGCCTGATGTGGGACTCCATCCGGGGTCTCCAGGATCACACCCTGGGCCGAAGGTGGCGCCAAACCGCTGGGC
Organism: Vulpes lagopus; assembly: GCF_018345385.1. Classification (NCBI taxonomy): domain Eukaryota; kingdom Metazoa; phylum Chordata; class Mammalia; order Carnivora; family Canidae; genus Vulpes; species Vulpes lagopus. The sequence goes on along the minus strand of NC_054839.1, from coordinate 4,944,337 downwards.
CATCAGGGCTGCCTGACTTTGACTTTATGTCTTCCCAGAATCCCTTTTCTGATCCTCTAGCTCTTCAGCTGCCTGACTACCCTCACCAATTCTACCCTCACCAGTCTTCTCAGTAAAGGAGGTGAGACCACAGCAGGATGAGAGTAAGATGCTCAAGCTCCAAATTTTCAAGGTAAATGCCAAGTTGCATTTCAGGCCAAAGTTAACAGTAACACATTCAAATGTGCTAAACCTTGGACATTTACAAATCTCTATTTTTAACATATGAATTTATTCTGCATAACCTCTGCTTTTATATGCACATGGCTCCTTCCAGCCATTTATGGTAAGGAATTACCAAAGATGATGGCACAACACACAACTCCCACGTAGACTGAACACTTTTTCTTGCTTTTAGAGATTAAATTTCCACAAGCACCTGATAATTTGATCCTAATCTACTCTACTTGCAGCTTTATGTAGATGCAGAATTAGATTCATCTCCACCCAGAGGCAATGTAACTTGAAAAATAAAAAATAAAAAAATAGAAAAACATATATTGTTCAATGTTTTTGATAAAAAGAACTAACTGGAGAACATCCAAAAGATTCAGGAAAGATGTTGACTCTTGCATCTAGCAGATAATGGCACATATAAATGAACCATCAGCTTCAAATAATCAGCTATATCGTAAGCAATTAAGCAACATCAGAACAAATTTCAGAGTACCTTGGGTATATTGTAAAAAAACTTAATTTCCCATCTTTCATTTCTACTATGTTAGTGCTACATTTAATGTGAGGCATTGCTTATCTTACAAAATGCTTCTGGAAAATGAAAGTTTATAAATGACACTCTGAAAAAAAAAATAACCCGGTCTCTTTTGCTCCATTTAATCCCAATGTTCAGTTCCTCTTCATCATTTCCTAATATGGCCTTTCCATCTGTCTTCCAAGCCACGGGAATGTGATTGTTTCCCAGGAAGGACAATGTTTCTGGAATAGATGTGCTTTCTAAGTCTGAGCTACACGAATCCAGCAAAACCCGTTATAAAGAGAAAATTCATTCCTACCTGACACCAAATAACTGTTTTGACTGATTATTTTCTCTGAACTGACAGGTTGTTTTGGCAATGTCGACACCAGCTTAGTCAATTTAGTGTATGAATGATACATGAGGGATTCCATATTCAAAGCAGAGGAATTGTACAGTTGTTCACTCAACACTCGGAGTGTTTATTCGGTTCCCTAACAACTATTTTAAAAGTATTGACTATACAGATTACAAAGGGCTTTTTTTTTTGACTTGTTGATCTTATGCACAACATAAAATAATGGCATGGATGTTTAATAGATTCTGTTAATAACCGATCAGGTGATTGATGTTTTGAAATCTTCTAAAAGTATATGGAGCTCCCGCTTTTATAAATCTATCACAATCACAGATGCTGTGAAAGAGTTATATGCAAAAGTGCTCCTTGCATTATTATTTTAACTAGACAGTGGAAACAAGCCAGAAGATCTATAGTAAGAACGTGGTTGAATAAATGAAGGCATCGTCTGGTTCTCGTTGCTCTCTGCCACACCCTGCCAGCGTGAACACCAAAAGTGGAGTGCACCTCAAGGTGCCATCACACATTGGACCTGGAATCGAAACGTACAGAAGGTGATTTCTTTTCCCAAAAAATATTTCTAATTGGGGTACCCGTGTGGCTTAGTTGGTTGGGCATCTGCCTTGGGCTCAGGTCATGATCCAAGGGTCCTCGGATCAAGCCTCACACCTCAGGCTCCCTGACCAGCAGGGAGTCTGCTTCTCCCACTGCCCCTTCCCCTGCTTGTGCTCTCTCTCTCTCAAGTAAATAAATAAAATTTTTAAAAAAATATTTCTATTTTAACTGCCTTAGCCAGTGCTCTATACACCAGTAACCTCAGAAAAGTTTTAACTACCTAGAGAAATATTATTATTTCTCCTGAGATGTGGGAATTAGATAGTGATTTTCAAACAACTTAGGAAAGGAAATGGGTACCTTGTGTGGTTAAGTGCTGCACCAGCTTGATTTCATGATACTAATTTATCAGCCCCTGTATTATTAAAATGACCAGGCTTCATGAAGTTTTCTCCTCCTTATGATTATTATCAGAAAAGCCCATAATGGAGTCCATGTTTTAGCAGAAAGTCATATTCCTTTCAGTGTTCTTTACCATGGGGGGACAGGGAGGCTGTCTTTTAACATGTGCCAGGGGAACTGTAATGCAAGAGTCTCTTTGCACCTATATTTTCTCTACATGAAAGCTGCCTGAATGTCAGTAACCAAGGAACATTCTTCCCTGTAAGCCCAGGAGTGCAATTTCTTCTAAAACTTATATTTTAAAGCCTACACATAATGCCACTCAGAAAGCAATTTGGAACAAAGAATCAAATGAAATATACCATTATGCAGAAAGAACTGTAACTGTGGATTCTATGTTTTCTCCCCCTGCCTCCATTATTATTGATTCTCAGCTTAGTTCTGAAAACATCCCACTTTTCATAGAGAAAGTACAAATTTGCTATATTCAATATGAATACCATCCATAAGTTTGGCTTCGTTTGCCTTAAATGGGAGGGTGGTTACCCCTTTGGAGTTATTCTGAAACTAAGCTCATTTAAAAAATAGGAATGCAATTTGAAAGGTTTTTTTTTCTTTTTCCTGCCTTGAAGCTAGAAAAATAAAATATATAGAACAATGAAAGTAATTACTTTCATTTCTCAGTAATGTCTATATGGAATCTATAAATGTCATGAAGAAGTTCTATCTCTAATTTCATCTTCACAACATTTATAGATTCCATATAAAATCTGAAAATGTGCAAGTTATCACACAAAGCTATCTTCAGTGGCATGGACAGCCTCCTTGTCCATGTGATTGATCTCTTATGTCTGTTTGTTGGTTTGCTTTTTAATAAACCATCATGAAGGCCTACTACCCTTGTAACAGACACTTGACATCTTCCCAAAGCAAGGCATTTCATTTAAAAAGACAGCCAAGATTCATGCTCTGGTCATTTGCTGTTAGGAATCAACAGACAGTTCTGACTGTTCCACTTTGCATTTTTTACAGTGCATTTGAGCTGCTTTAAGGCAAAATCCAAAGCCCTTTCCGTGTGATGAACATTATACATCCCCAATCTCCACTTTCCTTTCATTAGGCTATCCCTTTATGTCACTGTTTTTTTCAAGAAGAATGTCAAGTGAGTATACTAATTGATCTCTTGCTGTTTTGTGAGCCTCAGTCAGAAACTGAGGCCACTGGCAAAACTGTTAGAGTTAACATGCTTTCACTCAAAAGCTTACCCTTTGCTTCATCTGCTTTTGTGTCACAGAAATGTCTGAAAAGCACTTTACCTCTTTTACTTTTCATAAGATGTGTTTCACATTATTAAGCGGTGTATTGATTTAATGTGCTCACAACTATACAGCAAATGGGAAAAGTAATTAGCTAAAATAAATTTGCTAAAGATTTTTGCATATCAAAAGGTAACATGGATTTTCAGTTGCTTGAAGTGATTCTCAATGCTCTTTTAAAATGAGATGATCAGAGTTTTAAGGAATAGCTTGAACATTCTCCCAGTCACACATTTTTTCCCCTTATTCAGGGAAGAAGCCATTGTCTTTTATCTTTTTCCTAAGATTAAAAAAAAATTAAGTAATATCTACACCCAACCTGGGCTTGAACTTTGAGATCTAGAGTCATATGTTCCTCTGACTGAGCCAGCCAGGAACCCCAAGAAGCCATTGTCTAATGTTGTCCAGCCAACCTGTAAATGTTACCTAAAACCATCTAAACAAACAAAACCCTGATTAGCTTGCACATGGAATGCCAAATGTGATACATATTTTTTAGTAATTATTGATGTTTTTACTTCAAAATAATTCATTAAAAACTTGGGCAATTTTTAATAACTGGGGCACTGCAACATCAAATGCTTCTTAGACAAACATTTAACCTTGGATTAAGAAGTGATGTTACTTGGTCGCCTGGGCGGCTCAGTCATTTGAGCATCACTCTTGATTTCTGCTCCCGTCATGGTCTCAGGGTTGTGAGATGGAGCCCCTCATTGTGCTCTGCGCTGGACATGGAGGAGACTGCTTGGGATTCTCTGTCCCCCTTCTTCTGCCCCTCCTGTTTCTCTCTCTCTCTTAAAAAAAAGTGATGTTACTATGCTCTTTCTCTGTGAATTTTTTTTTTCTCCTTTACCTGTTTCCCAATTAAATTTCCTATTCTAGGACATTTGTTTTACTTTTGTCTGATATTGCAAGTACGAGTATTTATAGACTGCACTCTATTTCAAGAAGATTTAATTGAGACAAATTGTATTTTCCACTGTCTTATCCCTCTCTCATACACCAAGAACCAGGCAGAGGGAGAAGCAGGCTCCACACTGGGAGCCCAGGCGTGGGACTCCATCCCGGGACTCCAGGATCACACCCTGGGCTGCAGGTGGTGCTAAACCGCTGTGCCACCAGGGCTGCACGACTCCTAAAAGTTGCTTGCCTGGTGGTTCTAAGGTCTTTAGTCATGCAGACCTGCCAGGACCTTAGGTAGCAGATGATTTGTTTTCTTTATGATAAGCTCCCACAAATCCTTGCTGACATCAAACTGAGGGACAACTCAGCTTGTCTGATACAGATTATATACAGCTGGAAATAGTAATGTTTACCATGAGCTCTTTTTTATTTTTCAAAGGCAATTCAGCCACATTATAATATTCTTTCCTCTCTCTCTCCACCAATCCCCCCACCTCTCCTCCTCTCTCTCTCTCTTTCTCTCTTTTTCTTTCTCCTCTTGGATTTCTTCATCAAAGTTTTGGCATATGGGCCTCAGAAATGACAAAATCCCAATATCTTAGTCCTCCACATTTCATATTTGGGGTATAAAATTTTAAATTTATATATTAATATATTAATAACAATACAGAGAGCTATTACATGACATATGTAATTGACAGAAATCTTTGCATATGGTATTTAATTTACACTGATGCATTACATCCAAGTATTTTAAGTGTCTGTAATAGGATATACCTATTTTCAATGCTCTGGTGGCAAATGCTATGTCTACCTCTCTATCTCTGTATGTATGTATCTTTCTCTATGTATGTATGTATTTCTCTATCTCCATCTAGTCATTCACCATCCCTCTCCCCCCCCCAACACACACACACTCACACATCCCTTTGATTGCTTTATCTGTCTTTCTCTCCTTGGGTTATTCACACCTGTGTGGCCCTTCTGGATTCCCCATCCCTGGGTAAGGAAGCACACCAGGGTGAGCTCCGTAAGTCTAACCTTGGCTGACACTGACACAAGACCCCTTTATGTGTCTCCTTGGCTTTCCTTTAACTGCTCTTCCCTTCCCTTCTCTAGGGACTCACCTTCCTAATAATATTTGCAACTTTTGTGGTTTCCACACATGGGCATGTTCCAAGGTCACTGATCCTCTCTTAATTTCTCTCCCGTCTTTTTTCAAAGTAAGTTCTATGCCCAACATAGGGCTCAAACTCATGACCCCAAGATCAAGAGTTACATGCTCTACTGATTGAGCCATCCAAGTGGCCTTCTCTTCCATCTCTTAATGACTTCTTCTTCACCATGTTTTCAACTGCCTCCCCAGGATGATGTCATTTGCCCTTAATTCCCTCACCAAACCCAATAATTGAAGGTGAAAAAATAAATTCCACTTTTAGCTGCTTCTATCCAGAAGTATTGAAGGTTAAATTTGATAGCAGTTTATATTTAAGTAGATTATAATGCAAGTATATTTGCATCAATGACTTTATGACAAAATGAGCATAAATGCTATATTCAAAATGAATGAGGACCCTATGACCCAGCAATTGCACTACTGGCTATTTACCCCAAATGTACAAATGTAGTGATCTGAAGGGGCACTTGCACCCCAATGTTTATAGCAGCAATGTTCACAACAGCCAAACTATGGAAAGAGGCCAGATGTCTCTTGACAGATAAATGGATAAAGAAGATGTGGTATATATATTCAATGAATACTGCTCAGCATCAAAAAAAAAAAATGAAATCTTGCCACTTGAAATGATGTGGATGGAACTAGAGCATATTATGCTAAGTGAAATAAGTCAATCAGAGAAAGACAATTGTCACATGATCTCACTTGTAGTGGAATTTAAGAAACAAAACAGAATCTTAGGGAAGAGAGAGAAAAATAAAACAAGACAAAATCAGTGAGGGAGATAAACTTAAGAGACTCTTAATCATAGGAAACAAACTGAGGGTGAGTGGGGGATAGGGTAATGAGGTGATGAATATTAAAGAGGGCAAGTGATGTAATGAACACTGGGTATTATATAAGACTCATGAATCACTGACCTCTACCTCTGAAACTATGCACTGTATGTTAATCAACTGAATTTAATTAAAAACGTATAATCAAATTATTTAAAAAATGAATGAGAGAATAAACTGAATACAATTATTGTATTATGTGTTTTCTAGAGAAAGAAAGCCCAGAAAAACAAAAATAGAAGCAGAAACTTTTATGACAGGTCTCACAAAAAACCATGGAAGTGCAGGTGTGTAGATTCACTGATGAATTTCAATTAATGCAGCTCTTTTTTAAAAAATTAGCACCTGTCTTCAGTGAGAATTGACATGCTAAATAAGGCATGCATGTATTTTTAGAAGAGGGGAATAATCAGTCTGTTGATTTTACAATTATACTCTATTTTGAAATTTTGCGGGGGGGAGGAAATAAGCTTTGCTTACAAGCAAAAGAATGGCCGAGCAGCACATTCAGATACACAAGAGTATATAGTTTGATATAAAGGCAGACAATTGCTGATGTTAGTGACATTTCAAAAATAATTGTTTAAAGCTCTCCATGTATATAAAGCACACATACAAAATACAGATATAAGAAATTCTCAAAACAATGATGTAGAATGTAAAGAAAGTCAGGTCAGGACACAAAGGCACTTGTAAGAGCTATGCTGCCACGGAGCAAATCATATATCCCTTTGCTTTTCAGACATTACACCTGGAATGTAAGTAGCTGGGAAGGGTCATTTCTAGGGTCATTTCAAGCTCCCTTGTTCTACCAATGCCACATGTTACAGATTATCTTTGTGAAATGATCATGCCATGTTGTTAATGCTGACCCCATCACTGATTTTACTCCCACCCAATTCATTCACTCCCTCCCCTGATCTCTGTGATGCTCTATGGCCTAGATCTCATCACAGTCACACTACCACCTTTCTAAGCCTCTTTTCTATTTTCTTTTCTCCATATTGAGACATTCAGTAATAAGAAGAAAACAAATCCAGACAATTTTCTTTGAAGTTCATCCTACATTTGTCCAACATTTTATTTTCCCCATTTTTGTATATTTGTATAAATATATATATATAATAGTATACAAACATACAACACTATATGCATATTTAGATCACAAAATTGGTCAGCTTGTCTCATGTTGTTCTGGATATGATACTGCTGAGAGAATTATTGGGTTTTAATGACATTTTTAAAAATCAAGATATGAGGCAGTTCCAGTGGCTCAGCGGTTTAGTGCCGCCTTCAGCCCAGGGCCTGATCCTGGAGACCTGGGATCGAGTCCCATGTCAGTCTCCCTGCATGGAGCCTGCTTCTCCCTCTGCCTGCGTCTCTACCTCTCTCTGTGTGTCTTTCATGACTAAGTAAATAAAATCTTAAAAAAAAAAATTTAAAAAAATCAAGATATGCTAAGTACCTGCTCTTTAGTTCCTTATGAAATAGTGTAGAATTATAGGACTGACTCCAAGTAGGGGACATTAGCTGGCTCATTAAAAAGCACTTACTCTCCAATAAGGTATATTTACTGAATAGCCCCTGAGAAGGGAGGTAAGGATGATGGGGAGGCAGTGAGTAACCAACATGTTAATTTTTTCCCCTTCTTTCACATGTATTTGTACTCTACCTGGGAAAATGTAGTTAATATATGTGAGCAAATTAGAGAACAAATTAGTGTCTAAAACATGTGGTGTTGCTGCAGAAATTTAGAGAAAGGAGAAAACTCCACAGCTTGGAGCAAAGGAAAAGACAGATTTCTGGAGGTGGGATTTCGGTTAATGTGGGAAAGATGTAGATAAGCAGAGAGAAGGAACACAGAGGTGGGAAAAGGATATGAAAAGAGACCCAGAGGCAGTTATTTCCTCTCTCCTTTCCTTGCTCCCTCCCTCCCTCCCTCTTACCTTCCCTTCCTCTTCTTCCTCCTGGCTCCCCAACCCCTCTTTCTCTCTTTGCCTCTCTTTTTTTTTTTCCAGGGAGGGAAGAACTGTAGAGGCAGAGGCAGAATCAATGGCAAGAATGTTGAGATAATCAAAAAAGTCGATGATTCTCAGGATGGCCGAAGAGAGCCAGATGAAAGGCAGAACCTACAGTATCAGCATGGAATGCTACAGCATGTGGCTGAGGGAGAGGTTAAGGATGGGTGTGAAGTTGAGCCAGAGTTCCAGTTAACTCTGAAGAGAGCCCTTTCTGGAAAGTGCTGGGAACAAGCCCAGGAATGGGTGTGATATTATGGTTAGACCAAAAAAGGAGTTTCTGGTATATTTGTACATTATCTTCTGTTTTCCACTTCATAGTTATCCAAATCACAAATTAGTAGTACATATAAACTATAATCGGCAATAATTAAAATATTTAGACCAAATATGAATATCTGAACATCTTAACAACAAGAGTTCCTTCTACAAACATTGGGGCTGTTGCCACACACTCAAGTTCCTTCATGTCTTGAAGACTACCATTGAAGGCTACTGCATGTTCCCAACATGATCTCTGTCTGAAGTTCATTACTTACCAGCTACTTCTTCTTGGAGCATGAACTTAGCCTTCCAAAATTTCAATCTCCCATCCATAAAATGGTGGTGGAATGATGGTAAGGACCTTGTAATTTTGAGGAATTTATCAGTGTATGGAGAACACCTAACCCCATGAACAGCACATAGCTGCTGTTTAATGCTCACAATTGATTATGAACAGCAGCACCCCAAAAGCAAAACTATTAGTTGCACAGTTAAATGATTGGCTTGAATAGGAAGCAAAAGCCTTTTTCAAATTTATAATATAATTTGGTCTCTCCACTCTAGTTTACTCAGTTATTAAATGTGTAGCCCCAAATCAGATTGAGAGATATTGGAAGAAAGCCATCTACATGAGATGTAAACAAAAACATTTTTTGAAGGTATGGAAGGAAAGATAAGTAGGAAACTCTACTAATTCAAAGAATGAGTGCTCTAATTAGTGCAGTTTGAATCTGTACCAAAGGAAGCATAAAGCAGAAGGTCAGTTGAGTTCCTCCTAAATGGCTGAGAAGCACAAACTGTCACTATACCAGTTGAATTATTGAATCCATTAACCAGCATAATTTGATCCAAAAATCGAAGTTGCCAAACAAGAAGTAAACTAGAATGAAATATTGATAGGTTTGCTCATGCATCCATCCATTGAAAGCTTTTAAACAAACATAATTGTTTGGAATTGTCTTGTGCCAATTCCACAGAACTTGCAAGATGAACCAAAATATTTCTTCTTTGCATATTATTTAAAAGATTGACTTGCGATTGCTGAAAATAGAGATTGATTGAGAAGACTATACAATTCTTTATTTTCAGACGAAAATGCTAAAGGACAAACCTTTTTCTTTATTTCTCACTGTAACAGAATCAGATGCCTTTAGAGATACATTTATTTTTATTTTTCTATTTATTTTTACTGAGCTTTCTTTTGTTTTGCTTTTTGATTGCTCCTGGAAACAATGGTGGCCTTTTTTTTTTTTTTTTAACTCTTCTTACACAAATTTGCATGGAAAGGAGAGATATGCTTCAAAATATGAAATTATAGTAGGCTTTAAGTGGGTCTTAATCCTATAATTTACTTAATTATTAGTCTTTCTGTGTGTTTTCTTCAGTATACCAAACTCATTTTCTTTTTTTTTTCTTAATACTTGCTAGTCTTCATAAGTCTCACTTGCTCACATACTAATAAATACATAATATATGAAATAAGCCTGATCCACAGATTTGATTTTGTTGTGCTCTCAAGAGAATTTTCTCATTGTCATTCATTCAACAAATATTTATTGAAAGCTTGATATGTGCCAGCCTCTGCTCAAAGTGCTGGGGGGTGGGGGTGCTGGGTAGCGGTGAATAAGGCAGGAGAAGTCCCTGCTTTAATGAGTTTTCTAACTGGGACAAGGCATAGGGAAAAGAGATAACCAGGTAACAACAAACTTAGGTCATTGTTGAATAAAGCAATTTCAGAGAGCGAGGTACCCTTTAAAGGAGAAAACAGACAGGAGAGTAATGAAATAAGGGGGCAGCTGAGGGCATTTTTATGGTATAATCAGGAAAGACCTCTGCAGAGTTGGAACCTGTATGAGTCAGAAGGCAGCCATTTGAAGATTTTGGAGAAAAGCTCCCTGGGTGGAGGGAGGGAGCAGTGGCCCTGGGCCAGATGGAGAGAGTGTACTGGAAGCACTGAGAGGGATGGGGAGTCTGAAGCGAAAGCTGCAGGGAGGGGGGTGGGTAATGAACTCACAGGTTGTGGGGGGGGGGGGGAGGGTCAGGCTTCCTCCTAAAGACTGCAGAACCAGGGGCATTCATGTGGCTTCCATGTACACACATACCATGTAAAATGCTTTTCATTAACTGAGGCTCAATAAGCAGTTGCTGATTGATTATTGTTGGAACAGCCGATTGATTACAGTACACTCCCAGTAAAAGCAAATTGTTCTCCTGAGAGAAATAATGAAAAAGATAGCTGTCCCATGGAAGAGATAATTTACCTAATATAGCCATTTATTTTGCCGGAGGACAAATGGATTACTCCTAATCCATCCTCTATGGCAGCCAGACTGACTTGCAAGGCAAACTCTTATGCCACCCCCCTCTGCTTTCCACAGAATACAGGCCTTAACCTGGAATGCAAGACCTTCCATGATCTGACACTTCCCTGCTTTTTCAAAAGTATCTGTCAACAAAGGTTATAAACAAATTCCATGTCTCAACTGCGAAGTACCAAGGCATTAGGGGAACAAAATAAAAATTATGACCTGCCCTAGATGATCTGCCTACAGCCAAACTGATGAGAATGTGCCTTGTTACACAGCAGTGCAAGTATTTTTAGGATTTAAAAAGACAAGGAATTTTAGAATATGAGTTAAAATGAAATACTCCTGGATGTATCAGCTTTAGTTGGTTTTATTTCATTGTAATATAATGCTTTTGTGATAAAGTAGGAATGTGTTCAAACTATTTGAGTAACATTCTTATAATCTCTCATTAATCCCAAATCAGTTTGAATTCCTGAAATTTGACATTAATAAATATGAGGCTGAAACAATAATCCATAGATAAAGGATTATTCAGAGTGGACTTTGATCCATCACTTTATGGAAATATTTATAAGCAAAGGAGGAAAATACTCCTCTAAGAATTTTTTTCCCAAAGACTTCATTTGCATGAATATTTTTCTAACAATAATGCTTCAGTGAAAGAAAGAAATTTGAACTGCGTGTCGCATCATTCCCGAGAGCAGAAATAATAAGAGTCCCAAATGCAAAGGAGTTAACATTCACTGCATTATCCCTGGACCTTCCTACTCAGTAAGTACAATAAATAGGCCCCAGGACCAGATGTGAAAGACTCAAAGGCATAAGAGGTCAGCATTTCTAGTTGGAGAAGAGAAATACAAATTTGAGGATAAAAATCATCATGAGAGCAAGAATAGAATAGTAATAATGTCTAGAAAACAAAACCACCACTGGCATGGACCATCCTCTTCCAAGCCCTTGATCAGAAATAATTTAATCATGTCAATATCCACCAGAGGTGGACACCTTCATCACTCCATCTCACAGATGAAGAAATGGAAGTCCAGGGTTACACAACAGAAAGTGGCAGAGCTGTAATTTGAATGTGCATGACGAGGTTCTAAATCCTGAATGTCTGTCTCTCATATCAGCACCTATAAAACGATGTACAAATAAAAGAAACTGTATAGGAGACTCCTCAAAAGTAGGGACCATGAATATAAAACACTTTTGCCTCTGCAAATTATGTACCAAAGTGCTAAGAAATAAGATCAGAGCACCAAATCTCATGCATCAGTTTTAATTTTCCAGGTATCTCCAGCAACTTTGGCATGAACATACTTCCTTAGGGAAATCTGTTCATGCATTTCCACCCCCACCCCACCCCCGCCGCAGGAGAACAAAGCAAAGAGGACCAAATGAAGAGGACCAAACCCATTAAGATACAGGTTTATTAACTCCCATATGGAGCAGAGTTTTATGCACCCTATATAACTTTTACCTACACTTTCAATCTCTCTTTGGTGAGGTGTTCACAAAAGCTGAGAATATAAATGGTCATCAGGAAAGAATGGTTGCCCCTGTTCTTGGCATCCTTCCTCTCTCTTGCATTCACCTTCCTATTTTTTTTCACCAAAGCCCATTTGCCATTTTGACAATATATTTCTATGCAGATTATGTGAGCATAGGTACTCATTTATAATTTAATAATCAGTAGGACTTTCAAACCTTGTTGCTTAAACTGATCACTTATTATCATGGCAAGAATCATTTGCTAGTAGCTAGCTACCCTCCAGAGGGCTGTTTCTTTCAAAGATGTAGAAATATTTTGTAAAGGCTAAAGCATTTAAGTGTAGTTGGACCTCAAAAGAGAGGAATGAAAACCCGGGCCCCAAGATCTCCCCAAGATCTTATTTGTTTGTTTCATTCTTCAATCACCACACAAACCACTGCTTCTACTTCTCAAGTGGCAGATAGCAGCCAGCTACCCAGATTTACCTCACCTTTCAGTCTGCATTAGGCAATGCCAGGTTCACACAGCCTCAGCTTATGAGCTCATGAACTACATCAGCCTCACATATTGGACTTGGGTGGCAGGGGCGACTCAGCAGGGTTGAGGAGAACAGTCTAGGAGAGGTTTAAGAGCTGTTTCTCTATACACAGTGCTCTCAAATTCCTGTATATTGGAAGTACATAAAAAGCTAAAAGGGCTTCGGTGTTAAACTCAGGGGAACTTCAACAACCTCAATACCCACTTCTGACACCACACCAATTAAATCCCAATATCTCAGGAGTCAGATTCAGCATCAGCAGCTTTTTTAGCTCCCTATGGGATTCCAATTGCAGTCAAGCATGACAAACAGTGCTGAGACCAAGTGAGGTCCTTGGACCAAAACTACCAAACTCTCTGGGAACTTGTTAGAAATATAGAATCCCCCAGAACTACTGGATGACAATCCCCTGGAGATTTCTATGCACAGTAAAAGCTGAGAGGCATTGCTCTAGATGCATACCAGAGCCAGTAGGAAGTGACTGCCATAACTCATGGAGTTGTATTTTACTAAAAGGAAAGGCTGAGTTTCACTTTTTCTTTGTCTATGATTCAGTTAACCAAACTAAAAATATTGGCTTATGTTTGCACAATAAGCAAATATCTGAAGTGAAATAAACATTTCTGCATTTATCCATTGAGTATTTATTAAGTATGTCTGGTACTGTATCAAACACTGTAGAGTTTCAGTTTCCAAGAAATGAAAAAAAAAAATAGACGTTTTATCTGCCTAGGGTGTAAGATGGTAATCATCATGCACCTTGCATGTTGTGGAGCCGAAATTCATCTACTTTGATCTTTCTGAAGAATAAATTCCTAACATGTCCCCACAAATATCAACAAAAATTCTTGAAAATACGAATGAAATTTGTCCCAGATGAATCCCCTATCTACTTTTTTATTTATTTCTGAAATGTGTACAGTTTCTGAGAAAGGACAGACCAGCACATTGATGTGTGGGCAGTCAGTGAAAAGGCAAAAGTCAGCAGAAGCTGCTGCAAAAGGGACGTGAGCAAGTGGAGGGAGAACCGGGAGTCAGTGTGTGGCCCCTAACACAGCCACGCCATGCAGTTCGTCATTAACTGACACCTTGTTTCATCCTTCTCGTTGTGTTTCCTTAACTCAGAAGCCTGTTCAGCTGTACTTAAATACAGCTGCTGTGCTCTCTCTCTTGTGTCATGGGTATCTGAGGAAAAGAAGCTCAATCAGAGACCTCGTGTTGGAGTATCTGCCTTGTCATAACGTTGCATGCATGAATGAGAGTCATAGCCTGTGGAGGCAAAAAGCAAATCTCAGCATTAGTCAGCAGATGGCATATATCACAGCAGACCTTTGGTTCAGGAGCCCTGTTATGCCATTAAGTTTTGCAGTTCATTCTCTGCTCAGTGCATCTAACCCAAGGGACGGAAGGGGCTGCATTCACCAATTCAACCATGGAGCCCTGGCATAGGGTGTGGCCTGATAGAAGGAAGGGGTCATTTGTTCCAATTCCCATTTAGATGATCTATGAGCTGGTGATGCTCTTCCTCAAAACCTGGTCCCTTAAATATGTTACAAAATCCAAATAAATGATTTGTGCTATAAATGAATAAATAAATGATTTGTGGGTATTTCCATGGGTGGTATGGGATATACTAGTTATAATATAGTTTCAAAGAATATGTAAGTTATTTAGAAAAAAAACTCCCAGTAGAATGAGATTTAGAAAAATTCAGGATATAGAAACCCCTACATATAGTGAAGGGGTGGGAAAGAATGGAAGGAAGTGAAGACAATTTAAAATACACTGACTATAGTTAGTAATAATATATAATATACTTGAAATTTGCTAAGAGAATAGATCTTAAGTGTTCTCAACACACACACAGAAACGGTATCTACATCAGGTGATGGATGTGTCAGTTTAATCATGGTGTTCATTTCACAATATATACCTACATCAAAATGTCATATTGCACACATGAAATATATATAATTTTATGTGTCAGTTATCCCTCAATAAATCTGGGAAGAAATAAAATATGGTTATTTGGAGAAAAGGAATAAAAAAAGGGGATGGTCAATTAGGACAATGAGTAATTTTATTTTCTCCCCCATAATTTTATTTCCAGTTTTTAAATTTTAATACATTAACTTTTTATGAGAAAAAATACATTTTCAATTTCAAAAGAGGAGAGGGTTTTTTTGAACCACAAAGAAAGTTGTACAGTGCCTAATGCCACAAAACATTTGAATCATTTTTTAAAAATGTATTTATTTATTTATTCATGAGAGACAGAGAGAGAGAGAGGCAGAGACACAGGCAGAGGGAGAAGCAGGCTCCCTGAAGGGAGCCCAATGCGGGACTTGATCCCAGGACCACGGGATAGCGACCTGAGCTAAAGGCAGATGCTCAACCACTGAGCCACCCAGGTGCCCCAAAACATTTGAATCTTACAACTAAATCTTTTTGTTGCGTTTCCTGCTCACTCAACAATCCTGGACCTTATGATAACTAACTTCTTCTAGAGTCCAGGGAGAGCAGGTATCAAAGCAGCAGGGACTGCCTGCCTTGCTTGGCAGCTGGATGTCATAATGAGAAAGAAGTTCATAGTCAGGAATCTGAAACTCCTTCTGCCACTGAAGTCCAATGAGTGCTTAATGACAGGTATCCACAGCTGGGTGACAGCTTCTGCTAATTCCGGAACAGTACTAGGTGTTCAGAACCATGCTTCCACTGTTCCAATTTTCATACTAGCCCATCAGGTTTGGTGGTACTTCCCTCTGTTTACACAGAAACTGAGGTCAAGAACCATCCAGTGCTAAGTGGCCAATACATGTCAGAGATTGGATTGGAACCAAATTGTAATTAATTTTACAGCACGTGCCTCTTCTATTCCAACGCCCCTCCCTGAGCTTACTGAAAGAATTCTCCCTAACTCCAGCATTATGGACTGGGAAGAACAGTGTTTGGAAAGATACTTGGATGCTTTTACCTAAGTTACAAATGATGAAATGTCTCAGTAGTCTGAGGGCACAGTTCATAAGCCAACAGGTTGTCTTAAAAGTATTTTCATTTTTAAGTGTTTGTTTTTAAAGTAAACCTCTTTGAAAAATTTTGAACTTTATCATACATAAAATAAATATGCTTCTGGAAACATTACACAGATCAGTACTACCTATCCCTAACCTATCCTGTTTTGCCAGAAAAAGTAACCACTATTCTGAGACTCTATTTTTTTTTTTTTATTCTGAGACTCTAACATCACACATCAGTTTTGCTTGATTTTGAACTTTATAGAACTGGAATTGTATATCCTGTGTTGTATTGTGTCTGTCTTTTGTCAAGAGATCACTCAATCTCATTGCTTTATTTGACTATATATCAATGACCACAATTTATTTGTCCTTTATGTCATTGATGAATATTTGAAGTTTCTAGTTTGGGGCTACCATGGATAGTGCTGCTATAAATATATATAAGCATTTCCATGTGTGTATATCTAGAAGTGAAATTGCTACTTATACATACACACATGTGCATATGTACATATTACGTGTGTGTGTGTATATATATATATATATAGCTGTAATAGATACTACCAAACAAGTTTTCATTGATTATTCTAGTTTGCAATCCCATGAGCAAGTATGGCTAGTCCACATTCTCCCCAACTCTTGCTTTTGTGATTTTCAACTGAGCCAACCTGGCACATGGAGAGGTGCCAACTTTTAGATTCAGTTTGCATTTCTTTGATGACTGTGGTGAACAGAATAATGGTCCCTCCAAAGATGTTCACTTCTTCATCCCCAAAACTTGGGAAGATGTTGTGTTACAAGGCAATTAAGTTTGCTAATCAGCCGATTTTGAGTAATTAAGTAACTTTCTAGAAATTTTCCAGTTTACTTATATTTTCAAACTTATTGCCATAGCTATTTTTGATAACTTCCTAGGAACTTTTAAATATCTGTAAAATTTGTCATGATGCTCCATTTTTTTCTTCCTCATATCGATAATTTGTTTTTTTTCTATTCTAGATCTTGACCAGATTTTCCAAGCATCTGTTAATATCTTTAAGATTTTATTTATTTAGAGAGAGCGAGCGAGAGTGGGGAAAGGGGCAGAGGGAGAGACAGAATCTCAAGCAGACTCCATGCTGAATGCGGGGCTTGATCTCACAACCCCAAGATCACAACTTGAGCTAAAATCAAGAGTTGAACTTTCAACCAACTGAGCCACCTGGGTGCCCCAAGCATCTGTCAATTTTATTAATCTATTCAAAAATCCAATTTAGGGAGACTTTGTTTACATATAGTCACTTGATATTTATATTCAATTTAAGTAATATCAACTCATTTTTATTATTATCTACCTACTTTCTTTGAATGCAAAGTGCTCATGTTTTTCTGACTTTGGAGATGATTATTCAGTTCACTGCCCTTTTATCTCTCTTTTTTAGTAATGTATCTATGGATAAAAATGCCCTTCTAAGTACAGGTTTAGCTACATTCTGTAACTTTTCATATATTATCTTTCCATTATCATTCAGTTTAAAATGTTTTTGCCCTGAAAGATATAAATCCTTTGCCTGTAGTTGAGACTTGCTTCATTTTGTGTACTGAGATTGCCTAGGGTTAATTTTTGTACATGTTTCACATGAACTTGAAAAGAACAGGTACCCACAACTTATTGGTGGTAGTGGAAATTAGGTCAAGCTTGCTAATTATGCTGTTCAAATTCCCAAATCCTAATTTTTTTTCAGCTTGTTCCAACAGTTTCTGAGGGTGGTAGGTTAAATTTTCTTCTAGATTGTGAAATTGGCTATTTTCCATTTTACTTCTATGATTATTTTGAAACTAGAATATTAGTTACCTACACATTATTACATCTTTCCATGAAATAATTTATCTGTATGAAATGTTATGATTTATTTACATAATATATCTTGATTGAGTTAGTATAGCTAAGCCAGTTTTCTGTTTAAAGTCATATGATAGGGCAGCCCAAGAGGCTCAATGGTTTAGTGCCGCCCTCAGCCCAGGGTGTGATCCTGGAGACACAAGATCGAGTCCCACTTCAGGCTCCCTGTGTGGAGCCTGCTTCTCCCTCTGCCTGTGTCTCTGCCTCTGTGTGTGTGTGTGTCATGAATAAATAAATAAATCTTTAAAATGAAATTTAAAAAAATAAAAATAAAGTTGTGTATTTTCTCCATTTCTCTATTTTCCATTGTTACCTTTAGGTAGAATCTTTTTGAATGTCCTACAGTCATATATTGTATCCAATTCACTATTGTCAAGGGGCATATTTTGATTGTTTATATACATTTTGCTGATTTTACTTGGTTTTGCTGATATGTTTTGATTTATGTCTACCATATTACTATTTATAACCTACTTGACTTACCATTTAGTATTATTGTTTTTCTGTTCCCTTGCTTTCTTTTGACAATGGACAGCCTGGGTTTTCTACAGCTTGTCCTCTTTTGCAGCCTCCAAACTCTAGATTCTCTCTCCTTAGCATCATGAAAACAGTAGAAGAAAAAAAAAAAAAAGCTTTACTTTTCAGCTGTATTATGCTTGGCTTCTTAGATTCTTGCCCTGAGTGGCTAAATCAGTAAATAACTCAAAATGAAATTGGTACTGAGTGCTGGGCTTATTTCTTTGTGCTTCTCTTCTCTCTGTGTTCCTTACTCCTGGGTCTCAGGACAAAGGTCATCTCCAACTTTTTTTTTTCTTTCAAGCTCAAAGGGGATGCAAAGAGCCTGAGTGCTTTCTCTGCCTCCCATTGGCTGCTCTTAGCCCAAGGTCCTGATCTGCTGGCCCTCAGCAGTTCCCAGACACCACTATGAGAAGAGGGATGCAGCACAGCAAGTTCGGTTCATACCAGTGTCTTCCCTTCACTCTCAATCATGGTCTTTCCAGTTCTGACAGCTTCAGCAGCTGATACTTCTCAGAAACTTTTTTCACAAATTTTATAAAACTATTCTAGTTATTATCAGAAGGAGCACTGTCAACCACAGACTATTCCATCACAAATGAAGAGTAAGTGGTTTTATGTTATACATGGAAAACACTAACATTCGCTATCTTGTTCTTCACACATACTCCCTGGATTACTGGCGGCTATGTAGAGAGGGGAAAAAGTAACAAAAAAGGTATAGACAGGTGAGAACCTTTCCAAATTCTAAATAGTAGCACGAGTATTTTCTAATGATGTGGTGAAATAAAATGTCATGACATGGGATTCTAATTTTCCCAACTATTGCAAAGCTGTTCTCTCTCTTTTTTTTTTTTTACATTTTTAAAATTTAAATTCAGTTTGCCATCATATAAGTATAACACCCAGTGCTCATCTCATCGAGTGCCCTACTCAGTGCCCATCACCCAGTCACCCCATCTACCATCCACCTCCCCTTCTGCAACTCTTTCTTTTTTTCTCAGAGTTAGGACTCTCTCATGGTTTGTCTCCCTCTCTAATTTTCCCCACTCAGTTCCCCTCCTTTTCCTTATAATCTTTTTCACTATTTCTTACATTCCACATATGAAAGAAACCATATGATGATTGTCCTTTTCTGATCGACTTATATACTGGACTCTGTATGATCTACTCAGGTTTTCAGAAATCAAATACATTATTGTACACATGACACAGAGTGTAATAATTCACCTAAAAAGAAGATATCACTCACTATTTAAGTATAGGGTAGTAATCTAAGTCATCAGGCATTTTAAATGTGGAGAATATAGTACAAGATGATAAGCAATAAAAAGAAAAGAATAAAGATCTCTCCTAAGACTTCCTTTTTTTTAAGAGAACAGCTTTGATTATGCTCAGTGAAATAAGGTGTGCAGAGGTATTTCACTATTATTCAAATTTGCAATGCCCAAATTACTTATATTGTTGAGCATCTTGACATATGCTTATTTTCCATCTGAGTATCTTCTTTGCTAATGAATCTGTTCAGATCTTTTACCCATTTTTTTAGTTGGGCTGTTTGTTTTCCTAGAGTTGAGTTTTTTGTATATTTTAGACATTAAGTCCTTTATCTGATATGTGTTTTATAAACATTTTTCCAAGTCTATGCCTTGTTTTCATTCTCTTTAATATCATTGTTTTACTTTTACTTTTTAAAAAAGATTTTATTTATTCATGAGAAACACACAGAGAAAGGCAGAGACATAGGTAGAGAGAGAAACAGGCTCCCAGCGGGGACCCCAGGATCATGACCTGAGCCTAAGGCAGACACTCAACTGCTGAGCCAACCAGGTACCCCAATGTCATTGTTTTAAAATGTTAAAAATGATATTACCAGCTATACTATGCATCAACATTGTTACTTTCTCTTTCACCTTACTGTGGGAACTTTCAATTTTATTTGTTTCCATAGATATTTAGATCCTCCTCTAGGGACTTTGATTTCTTGAATCTGGAGATTAAAATGTCAAGATATATACAAAGATACAGAGTTATGTTCTGTTTACACCAAACACATTCTTAAAGATTACTCTTTGGTTTTATATCTTGCACAATATAATTTACAAATAGTTTTTTAAAAATGTACTGACTGTGTAGTTATTATTTTTCCCAAGTTATATTTTTGTATACAATTATTAAATCAGATGTTTCCTTTGTCAAATATTTACATTTGAGTCATGGGATATAGAGTTAATTATCTAATTTCATTCCTTTTCCATGAGGCATATTTATCAGATACTGCATATGTTTACCTATATCCAATTTTTGTTAAGTAGTAATAAAACTTTTCACAAAAGTAAGAAATTGATCGGTCACAGGAGAAAGGTAACAATGAACATATCCTAAAGAATTATTTTAGAAAAGTCATGCTATGTTATAGAGTAGTTAGGAGAGATGTGATAATTGACTATTTGAGATAGTACAGAAGATTTAACTTTTTTTTAGGAGATTTAACTTTATACAAAACAAACATTCTTTTGAGAAACCTTGTATTTTGTGATATGCTGGGTCCTGGAGTCCATACTACAAAGATAATCCTAAACACAATTTTACAGGCACAGGACAGGCTCTGGCTTCTAAAAGTCAGCTTGTCATTTAGAAATACAATTCTGCATAGACTGTTGCTGATAGTTATGAGTTACTTCAGCCTATAAACTGTGGAACTTAAAAGGAGAACTATAGGTTGAAAAGAACACGATGATACGCTCTAAATGTTTAAGAGATTAAATTTACTCTGCCCATCTCTCCATTCTTAACATGAGTATTTTAAAGCTGCTGGTTATGGCCAGAATTGGAGGAGTTCGTGCCAATTAGGGCATATCCTACATGGTTATTAATAATCTACTGTTGATCTGCCTCATAAATAAAATGCAACAGACACAGATGCCTCCCAAGTTAATAACAGCGTTTGCAAAGGAAGGTCACTTTAGCTTCAGTGGAGCTGAAGTGTCCCCATCCAAAGTGACCAAGTGTTTGGCAGTCCAGCCCTGGTCCAGTGGAGAGTGCAAGCAGGCTGCAGCACCTAGTGGTAGTAATTTGGTCTCCTATAACAAAACCAAATAACTCATTCCTGGCAAACATTTGAACAGTAGTATCTGCTTATGGAAATAGTACAAATCCATTACTGCATTCAATCTTAAAAACTTATGAGAGAAGGGAAAAATGAGTTATTTTCCCTATTTTATATATGGAGAGAGGGGGAGTAAAGGACTTGCCCAGGGTCATACCATCCACTAGCATTGACTTGAGGCATTTGGTTGAGCATCCTTCCATCCTCATTCTTCATTTGTGCAGAGCAATAATCAGGAATCATAGAGATAGGTCATTTGGGGCTTCTTTAAAACATTTCACCATTCTAACTAGACAATGCCAAAATATTGAGTCACCCAGCTCCATTTTGTAGTCTATCATTTAAATGAATATCTGAGGGGCAGCTTGGGTGGCTCAGCAGTTTAGCACAGCCTTCAGCCCAGAGCTTGATCCTGGAGACCTGGGATGGAGTCCCACGTCAGGCTCCCTGCATGGAGCCTGCTTCTCCTTCTGCCTGTGTCTCTGTATCTCTCATGAATAAATAATTAAAATCTTTAAAACAAACAAACAAACAAATAAATAGCTGAGGATTTCATCAGTATTTGGAATCTCAGAGACTTGATTTCTTTCGGGATGAGGTGGGGGGTGAGGGAGTGAGAGTAATTCCTGAAACAAACAAAACTTGCACATGAAAGTATGGAGACTGTCCATACAGCTACCAGAATGAAAAATTTGATAGATCCAAGTATTAAACAGTGATTTCAAAACTAGCCTGCTCAATGGCATAGCCTATTATTTATCTCTGAAATGGACGGATGGTTCAGGTTGCTTATCTCTTTTCAGAAATGAAACCAAAGCCCCACCCACACCCCCATCTTCCAGCACTTGCAACTGTCTCAGAACACAGCTGAAGCTTCAGTTGATTACACGAGGTTCCTAATGAACTATTCCACAGTGCTGGGTTTTCAGTAATACACACTTGAAGATTATTAAATCTCAAGTACAAAGATCTAGTCTATTCAAAATAAGATTCAGAGTTGAGCAAGGAGAGAGGATGCATCTTTCCATCCTGATGTTCAAATGTTTAACTAGGGCTATGGAGAGCGCCCTCTGTGAATACATCAAAGCTAATTTCAAACATGGAAGTTTTCCATTTTAATGAATGGGAGATCATAAACAAGAAGAAATAATATGTGACTTTAAAAAATCTCTATGGATGTAGTTATGATCATCTCTATACATAGCTTTATCATGCTTTGCTGAAAAAAAAATAAACTTTCAATTATGATGAAGAATATTGTATTATTGGGCAGCCCGGGTGGCTCAGCAGTTTGGCGCCACCTTCAGCCCAGGGAGTGATCCTGGAGACCTGGGATGGAGTCCCACGTCGGGGTCCCTGCATGGAGCCTGCTTCTCCCTCTGCCTGTGTCTCTGCCTCTCTCTCTCTCTCTCTCTCTGTGTATCTCTCATGAATAAATAAATTTTAAAAATCTTAAAAAAAAAGAAAGCATGAGCTGCTTATTAAAAAAAGAATATTGTATTATTTTTTACTTACTTCCTCTTCATATTGGGGAATCTACTGGTCAAGAAAGCTGTTAACTTTGATTCAAAGTATTTTGCAACCTAATGCCACACAGCAAGTAAGAGGAGGAAATATAAAAATAAATAAGACACAGGTATCAAATAGGAAAATAATGGTTACATGTGTTCATATCAAATTACTTAATGCACTTGGAATTTTTAAACTTTCTGCGAGAAAGTATGTGTGGGCACAGGGAACACAGTATTTAAAAAGACATTTTTTTCTCTTTTGTTGTTTTTTTAAATTGAAATGTTGAGCCATAGTGCTTTGAACATTCTAGGCGCATTAGTCCATTTTTATTTTTCTGCCTGCTTCTATCTTGATAAATTTTTCACCCTCACATTGTCAATACAGGACTTTATCCTTGGAAACACTATCAATTAATCCCTTTTCACAATATGGAAGCACCTATAATTAGAAGCATTATATCACTGGACACCTCAGATTGGAGCATCCTGAATTTGTTCACAATTTGCTGTATGTCCACTGCATTCACTTTTTTCCTCTTTCATACATGTGCCAACTATGTGTAAACAGAGGCAAATGAAGGTCAAAGTAAACCTCATTGTCCAAGGATTCCAGATTGGGAATAACTATGACATCCCCTCTACTTGTCAGGAAATAAAAAATTTCAACACAAAAGCATTTTTTGGCCATCTGAACTTTCCAGAAACACTAGCAAAGTGTTCTTGGTTTGTTTCTTAGTAGCATTTTTAGCTTTGACCATTAACTTCACATTTACTGTGGGCTTCCATGAGACTATTTAATAGAATTGTGGTATTGTATTTCTTTGCTGCTATAGAAACTAAAAAAATAAATAAATAAGCAACTGAAAGAGGTAAAAAAAAAAACTTCTTAAACCATGCTTATGATTCTATCTTCCCATCTAAGTCTTAGATACCACTGCTGTGGTTGAAATAATTAAATAAAAAGGAAGAAAAATGTTTCCAGTTAAGAGTATATTGGAGTGCCTGAGTGGCTCAGTTGGTTAAGCGTCTTGATTTTGGCTCAGGTCATGATCTTGTCAAGGTCATGAGATCGAGCCCCACATCAGGCTCCAAGCTCACTGGGGAGTCTGTTTGAGACTTTTGACTCTCCCTCCCCCTCAGCCCCTACCCTCCATCCTTGGGCATGAGCTCATGCATGCACAAGCATTCTCTCTCTCTCCCAAGTAAATAAATAATTTTTTTTAAAGACTATCTCATAGTGGGGAAGGGAATATTAAACTACAGCTATCAAGCCTGGTAACCTTCTAGTTTATTCTAAAAAAAACAATAAAAACTACACACTGACTAATAAAAACATTAAATTTTGCCAGGAAATCCCTAAAACCCAGTTTTTTATGCTGATGGAAAATTTTCCACAATATTTTTTTCTTCACACTCAAAGATTCTGGTATGGTGATTTGTCTGTATTGTTAATGATTATTTTGTGTAATTTCAAGAAGCAGATATGCTGGATGAAATCCAATCTCTTCAGAAAACAAAGCCCTTTCCTTGTGAAAGAATGGCATCAGAAAATTTCATTTATCTTTACTAATAATAAAAGGTTCTCTGTTATTGAGAAAAAAATAGATTGACATAAAACAATTCAGAGCTACTTGCATGGTAAATGTAGGCTTCACTGGCCTTAATTTCATTATTACCACCTAATCATCTGACACTCTCGCCCAATCTGATCATCTTCACCAGCCTACCAATCACAACAAACTGTACAAAATCAGGAGAAATCAGAATAATCTGTGATTTCTTAAATACTTTACCAGTTTTGCTTTTTGATTTTTTTTTTACTGAAGCTAATATGAGACATTATAAAATGTTGTCTAGGCTCCTGACTTTGCAGAATAAGAAAAATAAAGAAAAAACAGTACTTTCTTGAGTTCAATACTAACACCACATAATCTTGGTCACCTTGTCTCCCTAAGTGTCAGTTGCCTTCTCTCTGAAAACTTGACTGATGAAATCAGTACGCCTTAGAATGTACAGAAAACTCTGCATATATTTCCAAGCCTTCTTGGCAGAGGCTAGGTATTCATTTATTCTGCCATTATTATGTATACATGTATGGGAGTCTGATACATGGTAGGGATCAGAGTAGCAAGAGAAAGGTGTAGGTTATGAAAATAAATGCAATATTCATCTCTGTAAATATGTCAACATAAAGATGACATGTCAAATTACTGAGAGGGACTCTCTAACCTCAGATGCTATCAGAAGATATGCTGCCACAGAAGTGAAGTCAGAGGCAACAAAGTAGAAATAGGAATGAAGAAGACTGGTGAGAAATCAAATGGGCAACTTTTGGTGTGATTAAAATGTTGCTGTTTGGTCAAGACTAATTTTGTTGGGGCACCGGGGTGGCTCAGTGGTTGAGCGTCTGCCTTCGGCTCAGGTCATGATCTCAGAGTCCTGGGGTCGAATCCCACATCGAGCACCCTGCAGGGAGCCTGCTTCTCCCTCTGCCTATGTCTCTGCCTCTTTTTGTGTCTCTCATGAATAAATAAATAAAATATTTTTTAAAAAGAATAATTCTAATTTTAATGCTAAAATGAAAAATAAGATTTTGATTCTGATTCAAACATAATTGGCAGAAAATATAGCATGAATTAAATATATAGGCATACTTAATAACGTCCAACTAAAGGATCCCTGAAACATTAGGTACAATATGTTCTTATTTCACTTAATTTGTTAAATTCCTCCACCAGAATGTCTTAATGCCAGTAACTAATTATTTTGAAACATAATCATTTGAAAAATCCAGGTAATTTTAAATGACACTCTTAAACAAATGAAGTTTATTTAGATATATTGTGCAATTTGAGTATCTACTCAGAAGACCCATGTTATTCCAAAATAGTATTTCATTTGCACAGTATCTCTTAGATTACACCAGCTAAATTCATCTAAATTGCAAAATTATTGCATATATATGGCAACATTA
The DNA here is from genome assembly GCF_018345385.1 of Vulpes lagopus. Lineage (NCBI taxonomy): Eukaryota > Metazoa > Chordata > Mammalia > Carnivora > Canidae > Vulpes > Vulpes lagopus. The sequence continues at coordinate 4,918,427 of NC_054839.1, read as the reverse complement.
TAGCTTTATATTTTCCTTTCCACTTTTACCACAAACATAAGAAGGAGCTAGTGGCAATGTAATATTTGAAGACACACAGATGTTGGAGTCAATACATTTTAAAAGCAATAAACATTGCTATTTATAAACAATGTTGATGATTATTTTATAAGTTTGTTCTATATATGTACACTGCTTTAAAGAAAATATTAAAAATTAAACAGGTAGACTTCAGCTAACAGAAATTAAGCTCTCCAAAGCTTCCTTTTTGGATTTCCTAATGTACCTAGCTTGCATTGTGCCACTTAAAATTTTTCAAACACTGTCACATTAAGGACAGGGATGCACACACATATACCCTCAGCATAGAGGAAAAGTAGATACTCAACAGTGCTATAAGTTCTTCTACCATAATATATATTATTCTTTTATATTACTGCTTACTTAATGATTTACTTTGCCTGTAGACTAATCCTTGGCGAGGGGAAAACTATAACCACCTATTTGCTATTGTCTCCCCAATTCACAGAACATCAATTGCACACAGTCAAACCTCAATCAGCATCCACTGAAATGATGCATAAATGGATAAAATAAATCAGATACATGGGGGGAAATAATTTAAGGATCTTGCATTACAGAAAATTAGTTTTTGATTTGCAAACAAATTCACCATGGATTTCTTTAAGGAGCAAATGTCCTTTGTAAGGTTAAAATAGAACACTATAAACAAATACATTTTGAAACATTTGTAAACACACTGTATTTCAAGAAAAATGATCTATTTTGTTTTATTTTACCACATTTGAGTTAAATGTATAAATTGTATATATTGAGTTGGTTTTACTGTTAGCCCAATAATTGATTAATAATACACTCTCATTTTTCATATATTTTTGTAGGGAGGATAAGGTAATTTTGAACCTTTCTCTGAAAGGTTCCTGACTGCTAAAAGAGAAAATGTGTGTGTGTGTTTTTTTAATTTACTTATGATAGTCACAGAGAGAGAGAGAGAGGCAGAGACACAGGCAGAGGGAGAAGCAGGCTCCATGCACCCGGAGCCCGATGTGGGATTCGATCCCGGGTCTCCAGGATTGCGCCCTGGGCCGAAGGCAGGCACCAAACCTCTGCGCCACCCAGGGATCCCCTAAAAGAGAAAATGAAGTGTACTTGGTGATGAGAAGAACTACCTACTAATTATCCCTGCTATTTATACGTTGGGGCATTATTTATTTTAGTTGCTAGTCATCAAACACTGATAAATATAATCAAGTCATTGTTATTCTTAGCATTAGCTAAATTTCTCTCCTTTTAAAAAATTTTAATTCCAGTATGGATAACACACAATGTTATCTTGGTTTCAATTGCATATAATAGTGATTCAACAGTTCTATACATTAATTACTCAGTGCTCATCATGATAGAATACTCTTAATCCACATCACCTATTTCACCAATCCCTCAACCACCTCCCCTCTGGTAAACATCAGTTTGTTCTTTATAGGTAGGAATCATACTTTGGGTTGTCTTTTTTTCTTTGTTCAATTGTTCTGTTTCTTAAATTCTACAAATCATAAGGCATTTGGCTTTCTCTGAGTGACTTACTTCACTCTTATACTCTATATCCATTCTTGTTGCTGTAAATGGCAAGATTTCATTTATGACTGAATAATATTCCATTTTATATACATATATACCATGTCTTCTTTATCCACTAATTCACCAGTGGACACTTGGGCTGCTCCATAATTTGGCTAGCGTAGATAATGCTGCAATATACATAGGGGTACATATACTCATTTGAATTAGTATTTTGAGTTCCTCAGATAAATACTTGGTAGTGAAATCACTGGATCATAGGGTAGTTCTATTTTTAACTTTTTGAGTACACTCCATACAGTTTTCTGCAGTGGCTGTACCAGTTTCCATTCCCACCAACAGTGCGCAAGGCCTTCTTTCTTTCCGTATCCTCGCCAACACTTGTTTGTGTTTTTTATTTTAGTCATTCTGACAAGTGTGAGATGATAGCTCATTGTGGTTTTCATTTGCTTTTCCCTGATGATTAGTGACGTTGAGCATTTTTTCAATAGTCTGTTGACCATCTGCATGTCACTGGAGAAATGTCTATTCATGTCTTCTGCTCATTTTTAATTGGATTGTTTGTTCTTTTGTATTCAGTTTACAAGGTCTTTATATGTTTTGGATACTAGCCCTTTATCAATATGTCACTTGCAAATGTCTTCTTCCATTCAGTAGGTTATCGCTTAGTTTTATTGATTGTTTCCTTTGCTATGCAGAAGCTTTTTTATATTGATGTTGTTCCAATAGTTTATCTTTGCCTTTGTTTCTCCTGCAACAAGAGACATATCTAGAAAAATGTTCATGCCGTCAACGTCAGAGAAATTACACCCTGTGCTCTCTTGTAGGATTTCAGTTTCAGATCTTACATTTAGATCCTTAATCAGTTTTGAATTTATTTTTGTGTATGTTGTAAGAAAATGGTCCAGTTTCATTCTTTTGCATGTAGCTGTCCAATTTTTCGAACACCATTTGTTGAAGAGATTGTCTTTTTTCTATTCCATATTTTTGCCTCCTTTGTGGAAGATCAATTGGCCATATAATTGTCAATTTATTTCTGGGATCTCCATTCGGTTTCATTGACCTATGTGTCTATTTTTGTGCCATTACCATACTGTTTTGATAAATACAGCTTTTTAATGCACCTGAAAATCTGGAATTGTGATACCTTCAGCTTTGCTCAAGATTGATTTAGCTATTTGGGATCTTTTGCAGTTCTATACAAATTTTAGCATGGTTTATTCTAGTTCTGTAAAGAATGCTATCAGTATTTTGATAGGGATTGCATTAAATATAGATTGCTTGGGTAGTATGGACATTTTAACAATATCCCTTCTTCCAATGCATGGGTATGGAATATTTTTCCATTTGTTTCTGTCATCTTCAATTTCTTTCATCCATGTTTTATAGTCTTCAGAGTACAGGTCTTTCACCTTCTTAGTTAAGTTTATTCCTAGGTATTTTATTCCTTTGGTGCATTTGTAAATAGGATAGTTTTCTTAATTTCTCTTTCTGCTACTTCATTATTAATGTCTAGAAAATCCTGGGGTCCCTAGGTGGCTCAGTCAGTTAAGGGTCTGCTTTCAGCTCAGGTCATGATCTTTGGGTCCTGGGATCAAGCCTTGCATTGGGCTCCCTGCTCAGTCAGGAGTCTGCTTCTCCTTTTCCCTCTGCCCCTCACTCCACCACTGCTTGTACTCTTTCAAATGAATAAATAAAATCTTTATAAAAATATATAGAAATTCATTTATCACTTCTAGTAGTTTTTTTTGGGGGGGTCCTTAGGGTTTTTTATATACAGTATCATGTCATCTGCAAATACTGAAAGTTATACTCTTCCTTAACAATTTAGGTGCCTTTCATTTCTTTTTTCTTATCTGACTGTTGTAGCTAGCGCTTCTGGTATTATGTTAAATAAAAGGAGTGAGAGTGAACATCCTTGCCTTGCTCTTGAGCTTAGGCAAAAGCTCTCATTTTTTCACCATTGACTGTGATGTATGTATGAGGTATATTCTAAGCTGACTTTGTTGGGAATTTTATCATGAACGGATGTTGTACTTTGTCAAATGCTTTTTTCGGCATCTATTGAAATGATCACATGGGTTTTATCCTTTCTCTTGTTGATGTAATGTATCATGTTGATTGATTTCTGAATATTGAACCACACTTGTACCTCAGGAATAAATCTCATTTGATTATGGTGAATGGTTTCTTTAATATATCATTGCATTTGGTTTGCTAATATTTTGTTAAGGATTTTTGCACTTATGTTCATCAGGGATGTTGGCCTGTAGTTCACTTTTTTTGTAGTGTCTTTATCTGGTTTTGATATCAAGGTATTGCTGGCCTCATAGAATGAATTTGGAAGACTTCCTTCCTGTTCTATTTCTTTTTTAATAGTTTGAGAAGAATAGGTGTTAACACTTCTTTAAATGTTTGGTAGAATTGTGTCCTGGACTTTGTTGGGAATTTCATTGTTGTTGTTGTTGTTGTTGTTGTTTTTACTGTCAAGTGTATTACTGGTAATCAGTCTGTTTAAATTTTCTTTCCTCTTGATTTAGTTTTGGGATGCTATATGTTTCTAGAAATTTATTCATTTCCACATTGTCCACTTTATTGGCATATAATTTCTCATAAACTTCTCTTATAACTCTTTGTATTTTTGTGGTGTTCATTGTTGTTTCTCCTCTTTGATTTCTGATTCTGTTTGAGTCCTCTTTTTGTATTATTTTTTTAATGAGTCTTGCTAGAGGTTTATCAATTTTCCTGATCTTCTGAAGTAATCAGATCCTGGTTTCATTGATCTGTTGTATTGTGGGGTTTTTTTGTTTGTTTGTTTATTTAAGTTTCTATTTCGCTCATTTCTGATCTTGTCCTTATTATTCCCTCTTCTATTGGTTTTGAGTTTTGTTTGTTCTTGTTTTTCTAGATACTTTAAGTGTAAGGTTAAATGTTTATTTGAGATGTTTCTTGCTTCTTGATGTAGGCCCGTATTACTATAAACTTTCCTCTTAGAAGAGCTTTTGTTGCATCCCAAGATTTTGGATTATTGTGTTTGTATATGATGTCATACTTTACATTCTTTTATTTTGTCAATCTCTTGACTGATCTTTATAGATATGCTGAATTTTACTGCTTTTGTGTTTCCTACTTTTCTCCTACTTATGGTCTTACTTTTCCCCTCAAAGAGTCTCCTTTAATATTTCTTGTACAGCCAGTTTAGTGGCCATGAGTTTCTTTAACTTTTGTTCTTCTGGGAAACTCTTTATCTCTCCTTCTTACTCTGAATGAGCATTTCTGGGTAGAATACTCTTGGCTGAAGGATTTTTTCCTTCAGCACTTTGAATATATTATGCCATTCTCTTCTGGCCTGCAAAGTTTCTGCTAAAAACTCAGCTGATAGCTTTATGGGGTTTCCCTAGTATGGAACTGTTTTCTGTTCTCTTGCTTCCTGTAAAATTCTCTCCTTATCACCAATTTTTGCCATTTAATTACTATGTGTCTTGGTGTGGACTTCCTTTGGTTGATTTTGCTGGGGGTTCTTCATGTCTTCTGGATCTAGATTTTAATTTCCTTCCTCAGCTCTTATTTCTTCAAATAAGTTTTCTGCCCTCTTTTCCCCCTCTTTTCTTCTTGGGCCCCTATACTGCAAATGTTATTATGCTTGATCATGTCACTGAGATTCCTAAGTTTGTTTTCACATTTTATTATTTTTTTCTCTTTCTTGTCCAGCCTGACTGCTTTCCATTACTCTGCCCTCCAAATTGCCGATCTGTTCTTCTGCTTCCTCTAGTCTACTGTATGTTCCATCTAGCGTATTTTTAGTTTCTTCATCTCTGGTCATTTTTTTAAAATATTTTCTATTTCTTTGTTAAAGGTCTCACTGAAGTCTCCCACTCTTCTCTCATGTCCAGTGAGTATCCTTATGACCACTACTTCAAATCCTCTATGAGGTGTATTGCTTATCTCTGTTTTGTTTAGGTGTCTTGCTGTGATTTTGTCTTGTTCTTTCATTTTTCTCTGTCTCCTCGTTTTGTGTAACTCTCTGTGCCTGTTTCAGCTATGTCTCCTGCTGTTGAAATAGTGTTCTTATGAAAAAGAGGTCCTGCAGTGCCCTGCAGGGAAATATCTCTTATTTATCAGAACCTGGTGCTTCAGGAGCATCTCCTAGGTGTGTTGTGTGTGTCCTACTGTTATGGATGGGCCACTTCTTCCTTCAGTCCAGTTGCCTGCAATGGCTCCCTTGGCCTGTTGTAGGCAAAGTTTGGCCCCTGTGTTGCTAGCCTAGGGCTGCCTTGGGTGTAAGCTAAGTCAGACCAGGCATTTGCCAGAGGTGCAGTACAACTGAACTGCAGGTAGGGCAGAGGTGGGGCAGATGGTGGGGCAGATGGTGTCAGCAAGGCCTGTGCTGGTGAGAGGGGGACTGAAGCTGCCAGATCAAGGCAGGCCAGGTTAGAGATGTGGATCTGCAGAAAAGAGATGTAGGTGGGACACAAGGTGTTAGTGAGGTTTGCCCATATCTACTGTGGGAGGGATTCTGGGTGGGAAGTTTGGCTGGACGGGGCATTCCCTCAGGAGAATATTTGGGTGGGGCATGCTGTAAGCAAGTTAAGTAGTGAGTGGTTAACACAGTACTGCTTCCTGCAGGTGATCCTGTGTATGTGCTGAGAGGTGGGAGAAGGAAATGGTTTCCAGCAGCTCCTTTGTTCCTGGAGAAGTCTCCCAAGGATTCCTAGCCCTCCAGCACACACCTGAGATTAGTAAACAAATCTTTCTCCTTTTTATGCCAGGCAATTTTCAAACTGTTGCTTCTATGCTGTATCTCCCCAGAACTATTTGTCTCTTAAAGGGCAAGGACTTAGTTTCCTCTTGCCCTCTTGACTCTTCCAGAAGCCTGTTGATTTTTAAAGTTTCAGGTTTTAAACCTCACTGATTGTAAGAACTTGTGAAATTCGGCCCCCTCTGGTTTTCAAAGCCAAATATTATGGGGATTCACCTTTCCTGAGCAGGCTCCCTAGGGTGTGAGTCTGTTTCTCTCCTCTCTCTGCCACAACATCGCTCCCCCCCACTGATAGTTCTGTAGTCTATTTAGCCACTGACTGCATTTTTGCCCTTCCTATCCTCTTCAATGTGGCCTGTTCTCTATGTTCAGCTGTGGAGAGTCCGTTCTGCCAGTCTTAACGTTGTTTTCTGGGTTATTTACACTGATGTGGTTGTTATCTACTTGTTTCTGTGGGACAGAGTGAGCTTAGGATGCTCCTACTACATCATCTTCCCAGGAAATCTCTCCTGCCTCCTCCTCCTCTCCTCCTCCTTCTCCTTCCTCTCCTCTCCTTCTCCTTTTTTATTACAAAGTAAAGTATAGAAATAGGGGTGCCTGGGTGGCTCAGTCCATTAAGTGTCTTCCTTCAGCTCAGGTCACGATCTTGTGGGATCAAACCCTGCATTGGGTTCTCTGTTCAGTGAGGAGTCTGCTTCTCCCTTTCCCTCTGTGCTCACTCTCTCTCTCTCAAATGAATAAATAAAATATTCAAAAAAATAAAGTGTAGAAATGTTGGAATCTGTCCACTAAGTCATTATCTCCATTTTTACTTTCAGTAAAAGCATCTGGAGTTTTTTGTATAGATAAACCATCCTTAAATAGAATATGTTCCTTCCACTTCTATCCTCAGGTCACAAAGAACGGGAGTCTGAGGAATGACCTCCACAGCTGAAGTTTCCAGGGAACACCACAACTGCTCCACTGGAAACAATCCTGGGAGTATTTTCAAGGTCAAGCTTACTTGCTTTTGACTATTTGCCCTTCACACATATGCACGCATACATTGAGGGTGGGAAATTATAAATAAAAATTTAAAAATCAAGCAAGTGAAAATATAAATGCCCATTTTAAACGCAGTGAGCCCATTTTGTCCTTGCTGTAGTATCTGAAAGTGAAGAAGACCTAAAAGGGAGAGTATCTTTCCACTTCAAACCATGGAGTACTGTGACTGGCTGCCTAGTTAGTCACCTGTCTGTGGCAGGTGGAGAGGGCAGTCTCTGCACAAAACATCAAGGAAAATAAGGTAATTCCACCTGCCAGGGGTTCCATAGCTCACACCATATGGTCATTGTGTGCCTTGACCCAGATCCTGTGCATACTGCATTTCAAAGTGTGCAAAGGGAATGAAAATCATTGGCTGGCAGCGACCAGGTTCTGTGATGTGAGCAGTTCATAGGTCTTTCAGACAAGGAGGATGTATTTTAAGATTCCAGATGAAAAAGAAAACTTTCTATGTAACAAAGATGAGAAAGGAAGAATATAGGAGCAAGATCCTCAAAAGTCTGCCTTTATTTGCAACTCAAAAGACTGCATTTTTATTGCTCCTGACTGCAAAGTAAAAGATTAAACTAAACATAAAACATTAGTCTGAAGACTAAATTGCACCCCTCTTTTCTCTTTCTCTCTAGATGTTTTGTAGAACTTGCATAGAACAACCATGGTGCTTGAAGTCTATGCAGCCCTTTCCTTAAAATGGGCTCAAACTCCAGATGCAGGGGTTACTTATTTCTGTGTTTGGCAAACTCCTATGAGGTAGAAGACGTCATCTTGTTGGGTGTTATTAAATGGCTGTGTCTACATGCTGCCTATACACAAATAAAAAGTTGAATGACCTCTCAGATTCTGTGTTTACATAACATTAACATTCTGATTTAGTGAAATATTTTTGTGATCTACATATTATAAACACAATAAATATTGATCAAATCCTTTCATGAAATCTCTATAGTCAAAGCTTTCTTGCTCCCAACAGAGCAGCTCTTCAGATGCTCCTTTTTGTTGATAGTTCACTTTGTGCATATGTTGACAAAATATAGAGCAACCAGACCATTGTACTCATCTGTTAGAGTATATTTTTCCAACCAAATTCCCAGTTTTACAGAGATGGCATGGTTTATTTATAAAAGCAGTGTAAATTGAATACAATATATATTTTTTTCTATTTATGTTTCCTCTTGAGGAGGAACTAGAATTGCTTGCTCAGCATTCTGTCCATCATAGCCTCCAGGAGCATGCCTTGCATGCGGCCGTAATCATAGACTACTTAGCAATTAAAAAACAGTTCATAGGCAAATTGAATTTAAATAAAATATTTAAAAATAAAAAGAAAACAGTTTATAATTAAAGAGGTGGAAAACAACTTTGGAAAGGGTACCAGTGAAATTTCACAGGTTGAGGGAGCACAGTAATTATTAATGGGATAGCAGGTAACTGAAAATCAACTGGTTTTTTGCTTTGACATATGATATATTTCCAAAGACTAAAAAGAAGAAAAGAAGGATAAGGAGGAGCAAAAGAAGAAGGAGGCAGAAGAAAGGCTGAACTTAATTATCCACACTTTGGGCCTTTGTAAATGTCAGAACACATGCTTATTTTTATTCTTAAACTTCAACCTATTCTAATATTGTTTAATATTCAAGTGAATTTAGAAAATACCAAATAGTTGCCCACAAACTCAGTCCACTACTTCCTCTCAATCAGAAGCAGGTAGCATTGATTATTAGTTGGTTAATTATACATAGGATTCTATTGATGCATCATATTAATTTTTCTTGTGTTTAAATATCATAAATTAAGAAAAATGTCTTTATACATTTATATTTATATATCTTCAGTTTCAAACTTTGCCCTGAGCCTCAGACAAATGTAACCAATTCTTGTTTTTTTTAAAGAGTTTATTTATTTACTCATGAGAGATAGAGAGAGAGGCAGAGACATAGGCAGAGAGAGAAGCAAGGTCCCTGTGGGGAGCCTGATTCAAGACTCTATCCCAGGACCTCGGGATCATGCCCTGAGTTGAAGGCAGCCGCTTAACCACTGAGCCATGCAGATATCCCTGTATCCAATTCTTTTATGTGAGTATATATAGTGAAATTCTACAAGTACTACAAATATTCCTTCATTCTCCCAAGCCAATCACTCCTTCCCCTGCTAATATAACCACCAATACAATACACAGCAGCTCTTAAGAAGGTACTTCGGTTGACTATTTTTTGGGGGAGGGAGATGGTATTTTGTGTGAGTGTATGTGTTGTGTGAATGTGTCTCTGAGTGTGTGCACGTGTGTGTATGTGTGTGTGTGTGTGTTTGGGAGGCTAATGGACTGATCAATGACCTCAGTGAGAAGAGAAAGTTTGCCAAGAGAGTTGTGGAGAGAAGGCTCCATTTTATTGGCTACAATTTTAATGCTGTGGGTTCATGTTCCAAAGCTGTTTAGCTGTATTTTTCCTTCACTGCTGCCCAGTGACTATGACCAAATACTCTGTGTATCTGCTTTTAAAGAAGAACCTACCCCCCACTCCATGCTATCTAAGGATGGCTCACCATTTTATTGTTCTAAAGTAAGTGCTTAAACCTCATTCTCTGCCAATACCTGAAATATCGCCACCACACATAATTTTGCATAGATTTCCCGCCTGTTAACCAATTTCCTGGCTCACAATGCCATCTGACACTTCAGACCTGTAATCACCTCCTTACTAATATATACTATTTTTAGGTCATTTTGCATGTTCTGGAATTTTGTTCCTTTAGTGAGGGTTGTGGTGGTAAACTCTTTCCTTTATTTTGGACTGGAACTATCTTTATTGTGTCTACCCTCCTAAGAGAATTTGAGTCAGTACAGACTTTTAGGATGTGAATGATTTTTCCTGAGCACTTTATCTCCTGGTTTCCACAGATGCTTTAAGATGCCGGTTGCTAGTCTGACAGTGGTTCCCTTATATGTTACTCTCACCATCTTTCTCTTTGTTTTGCACTTTTGCTATGTTGTCACTAGGTATAAGTATTATTATTTATCTTTGTTAAAATTTGGCAAGCCTCCTGAATATGAGGATTGGTGAGTTTTTCTTATTCTGCAAAACTCTCTTCTATCTTTGAACTTTGCCTCCTGCAAATTATTTCTCTCTCTAGCAACTTTCCTTAGCTTACACAAGGGCTTTCTGTGCCCATCATCTGTGCTTTTTGAACTGTTTTCATATTTTTCATCTCTTTGGTCTGCTTTTAAATATGTGTGGCCCTCTATCACTTCCTTACTAATATATACAATTTTTAGGTCATTTTATATCATGTATCCAAACTTTGTTCCTTAAACTATACTTCATGTTGAATATTGAATTTATACTTTAATTACAAAATGGACTTAGTCACTATGACTTTTGAAAACCTAGCATCATTTTCAAACTCTGCTTCTTGTCATAATTCAGAATTGTTTTATTTCTGAAAAATCACACTCCAAATTCTTATTCTGCCCACAGCTTTATATTATTCTAAACTCAGATCCTTTACTTTGTACACATCCTTCAGCCTCACAGAAGCTGTCTTACCGTTGTCCACATTTAGCATTTCTCACCAGTATAATTAAAACAAGCCCCCGTCATGATTCACTCCTCAATTCTGATCCTTCTCCCTTACTATAGCTAGAATATTTCTATAACAAAAATGTGATTGTCATTCCCTACTCAATTTTTTTATTTAATAGGTCCCCATTACTTCTTCATGAAATGCAAGAAAGCCCATAAGAATCTAAAACTGGACTGCATATCCAGCTAATCTTGTCCATGTGCTCCATAATGCTCCAAGTCTATACACACTGAATGATTTGTCATTACCCATATCCACCACTATTTTTCCATGTTGTTATGTCCTTTCGTGTTAAATATTCTATGAAATACCCTCCCCAACTAGTCACAGTTCACCATACACATGCATACACATGTACACACATACTTTCCTTTCTTAATTCCTAGTTATCATTTTAAGAATCCACTGAAGTGTCTCTTCCAACTGGGAAGTCAACCACACCTCCCAGGGTGAATCAAGAGTCATTTCTTTGTGCTACACACCATTCCATTTATACTTCTAGCCTATAATTTGTACATAATCTTCTGTACTTATTTTTCTCCCACTAGATTGCTGGTGTCTTATCAGTACAGAGTGTCTTTTGATCTTCATATCTTTGGTACTGAGTGGAATGTCTTCCATGTTGTTGGCATTAAAAGGAAAAAGTCAGATAGATATATAAAAAGGCTGTCCTTCTTACCCCTCAAACTGCCAACACCGTGCTTATTCCTGAGACCCTATCTCCCTCCTCTCCTCTATAGCATGCGGTTGGTATCTTTATTAACTAACTCTAGTTTGTCAGAAGGGAAAATGAAGCAAGTATATCTCAAATAAAGGTACTTGTTCAGTACCCTGAGCTTCTTAAGTCTAGGAACTTTTCAAAAAGTTTGTGTCATTATCAGGAGATATATACTGAACATCTCTGTGTAAATTTGACTCCAGGATTCCTCATCCACTTGCAGTCCACCATACTCATTCTACACTCCAAAGCTTATCAGCATGTAAGCAGATTCCATTCCATTATCAGCAGTAAGTGCTAGCAAGTATATTCAATCAAGCTCCATCAGATACTTTTAATTTAACTGTAAAATATATGCTCTTCTTTAGCTTAAGAAAGCAGTTTGATTAGCTTGATTTTACTTTTGCATCTTCCGTTCATGACATGTTCAAGGAAGAAAGAATACTGACCCAATGATGCCAAACAAGTAACTGTAGCCGTGTCTTTTGCAAGTGGCCATTTGAACTACAGACAACTAAATACGAAATGCATGACAGAAAAGCATCTTTCCAAATAAAAGCACTAGGCGTGTAATACCTTGAACAAGAAATGCCACAAGCCCAAGGATTAATTCAATTAGCATTACATAAATGTTCTGTGAAAACTGAATTACCTCCCATCTCACAGTTTGAGATAACATCCTGTCATCCATCATCGTGGGGAAAATCATGGGTTCCCCAGCCCAATTCACATTGAGGTAATTATGCTAGCTAATAAGAAATGTCAAGGAGTAAATATATTCCACAACACTAATTTTATACATATTTTAAGCCTGATACTTAAACCTGTTACAGCCTCATCCAGAAGGAAAGAAAAAAGACAATGAAGAAAAGACAAGCAAAAAATCTATGCAGATTCTTAAATTTTCTCAATTCTTAATCTATAATTTTATGATTCTGTGGATTTCTCCTATAGCTACAATCTTTGGGAAAATTGCAAGAAGGAGCTACTAGCATTCACTTGTTCTTTAGGAAAGATTAAATTCGAAAATCCCCATTAGCTGTAAAAGGGATGGTGATGGAGTCAAGGAACAAAAATCTTCTCTCATTCCATTAAAATTAAATTTCTTCTTTTGCTACTTTTGGTCATGGAAGTCTTTGACTTGTTTCTCTCCGCTCCCACACTGGCTATCTCTCTTCTCATTCACTCTATGTCCCATGGCCTGATCATCATAGCCCAGCTAGCAAAGAGCACAATGGAGGTACCACCCACTGGTATACCAGAAAACACCTATGTGATGTCCTGGGCACTAGAGTCAGCCAAGTACCAGTGAAACGTATTATTTTCAGGATATGTCTCTGTGATGAGACAGAGCAGCAAATAAAGTATATTATCTACTAACCTTCTACATTTTATTTAGTAGACTTTAAAAATTATTGAGAGCATTAACAGTATTTCCTTAAGAAAACTCTTGATAACAATCAGGAAAAAAAAAACAGTGAAAAAATACAGGAATAATCACAATTGGGATTGTTTTCAGCCACCATAGTATCATTTTCAGTGTGTTTCATGTTGTTCTCAAGTACCATGTCCATTAAAAATAATCTGAAAATAGAATTAATGTCACATAATTCACCTTTATGATGTTTTATAATTTCAAAGATTCTAAAAATTGAAATTAGCAAATCAGCAAAAGCTTTTATGTAAGATGTTATTATGTAAGCTCTTATTTTTAAGAAATGAAAGAAATGGAAATCTGCATCCATGAACATATTTTAATTAAATTTTTTGGTTTTTTTAAGAGAAACATTTATTTTTTTTTTAATTTTTTTTTATTTATTTATGATAGTCACAGAGAGAGAGAGAGAGGCAGAGACACAGGCAGAGGGAGAAGCGGGCTCCATGCACCAGGAGCCCGACGTGGGACCCGATCCCGGGTCTCCAGGATCGCGCCCTGGGCCAAAGGCAGGCGCCAAACCGCTGCGCCACCCAGGGATCCCATATTTTAATTAAATTATAATAAATACTGTTATTAGTTGTAAAAATATACTTTCAGTTTTCAGGGGCTCGGTGAACAGGTACAAAATTGAAAGCATATTTAGCCCAACTAAAACAAGACTATGCTTTTCCAAGATAAGTATGTTTTACAGATTTTAGAAACTAAAATGAACTTAAATTAGTTATTTTTAATTAATTTAAATTCTGCACATTACTCGAATGGATATGTCTACTATGCAAGTTTAAATAAATTAATCTAAACAAAATAGATATTCCCCTCCCACTTACTATGACACTAAATACTGAGTTTGAATGATTCTTTTTAACTGAAAGAGAAATTACACTGGTGTCACATAGGTACTCAGAGTAATAAGCCCTTACATTAAAATGTACTGTGATTTTTCATACTGGAAGAAGGATGTTCTGTGTTTATAGGTGGCAAATTCTAGTGATTCTTCTCATAACTTAGCACACAAAATTTATTCATCAGTTCTTTAGGGAACAAATTTTCTCCTCTGTGTCCAAATGTAATAGCCCTGAATAGAAAACTGATGAAATAAAACTGTTTTATCCTACAGCCAATAGAGACTTCCAGTAGGTATGTAGCTGGTTCTGCTACTGTAGGAAAAAACACACAATTGAGGTATTTTCAGTAATTGGGAACCTAGTTCATTTTTAATGATCTTCAAAGTAGAAAACTCCAATGAAAACTACCAAGATATTAGTCCTTTTTTATTTTTATTTTTTTTTAATTTTTTTTTAATTTTTATTTATTTATGATAGTCACAGAGAGATAGAGAGAGAGGCAGAGACACAGGCAGAGGGAGAAGCAGGCTCCATGCACCGGGAGCCCGACGTGGGATTCGATCCCGGGTCTCCAGGATCGCGCCCTGGGCCAAAGGCAGGCGCCAAACCGCTGCGCCACCCAGGGATCCCGATATTAGTCCTTTTTTAAAATGTAGAACTTACTATGTCATTCCACAGTTTAACTACAGCCAAACACGTTAAGTTCTCAGTATTACTAGCTCAAGAAGTACATTAAAATGTGTTTCAGGCATTTAGAAAACAATGCAATATTTTATTACAAAAAAATCTAAAAGGTTTCATCATCACCATCATTATTTCACCTCCCATGAGACATTCCAGTCAGCTTTTTGTCCTCATCCTTCTATAAAGACTCCTCTCAATAAGGTCACCAGTAGCTTCCTGGGCCCCCACGGTAATTAATGGTGGGCTCTCACCTGCCTGGCACACTCAACAGCATGAGTACACAGTATCCATCCTTCCTTTAATCACTTTCCAACTTGGCCTCCCAGATGCCACACTGTCCAGCTCTCCTGCTCATTCTCCATTTATGGCTTCTCTTCAACTCTTGTTTTTCTCATATTACTTCCAGGTGTACAACATAATGATTTAAGATTTGTATATATGTGAAATGATCACCACAAGTCTACCTAACACTCATCACCCTACATAGTTACAGAGTAATTTTCCTTATGATGAGGACTTCTAAGCTTTGCTCTCTTAGCAACTTTTAATATATAATATGGTATTATTATTAACTATAGTTGTCATGCTATACTTCACATTCCCATGGCTTATTTATTTTATAACTGGAAGTTTGTACCTTTTGACCCCCTCTCCCCCATTTTACCACCCCTACATCCTGCCTCTGGCAAGCATCAATCTGTCCTATCTTTAAGCTTGGTTTTTTTGTATCATTGTTCTTGTTTTTTAATGTTTCACGTATAAGTGAGATCATACCGTATTTATCTTTCTCTGTCTATTTCACTTAGCATAGCACCCTCAAGATTCATCCATGTTGCTGCAAATGCAAGATTTCATTCTTATTTATGGCTGAATAATATTCCATTTGTGTACATATATATATATATATGTTTGTATGTGTGTGTGTTTAAAACATTTTATGTACTCATCTGTCAGTGGATGAAGCTTTTTCCAGTCTTGGCTACTGTAAGTAATGCTGCAAAGAACATGGGGGTGCATATATCTTTTCAAGTTAGTGTTTTTGTATTCTTTGGATGAATACCCAGGTGTAGAACTGCTGGATCATATGGTAGTTCTATTTTTATTATTTTGAGGAACCCCCATACTGTTTTTCATAATGGCTGTGCCAATTTACATTCCCACCAACAGCACAACATTTCCTTTTCTCCACATCCTTGCCAACACTTGTCTTTTATATAATAGCCATTCTAACAGGTATGAGGTAGTATCTCACTGTGGCTTTTTCTTTGATTTCCTTGATGACTACTGATGTTGAGCATCTTTTCATGTACCTGTTGGCCATCTGTAAGTATTCTTTGGAAAAATGTCTATTTGGATCTGCTGCCCATCATTTTAAATGTGTTGTTTATTTTCTGCTATTGAGTTGTACAAGTTCTTTATAAATTATGGACATTAGCTCTTTATCAAATACATGATTTGCAAATATTTCCTTCAATTCAGTAGGTTACTTTTTCATTTTGTTGATGGTTTCCTTTGCTATGCAGATTTTTTTTGTTTGATGTAGTCCCACTTGATTTTTTTAAATTTTTTAAAATATTTTATTTATTTATTCATGAGAAACACACAGAGAGAGAGGCAGAGACAGAGGCAGAGGGAGAAGCAGGCTCCATGCAGGGAGCCCGATAAGGGACTCGATCCTGGGTCTCCAGATTATTAGATATAATCTAATCTAATATATATATATATATATATATAGATTAGATTATATCTATATATACTATATATATATATAATATATAATTATATTATATAATATATATATTGCCAATATTGCCTTTGTTTTTGGTGTTGAATCTAATATATATATATTAGATTAGATTATATATATAATATATATAATATATAATTATTATATTATATAATATATATATATATATTGCCAATACCAATACCAAGGAGCTTACCACCTATGTTTTCTTCCTACTTTCAAGTCTTTAATCCATTTTGAGTTAATTTTTGTGTATGGTGTAAGGAAGTGGTCCAGTTTCATTCTTTTGCATGTGGCTGTCCAGTTATCCAAACACCATTTATTGAAGAGGTCTCCTCAACTCTTTAACTTTTTGGTGTTGTAGTAGCTCATAGCTCTCTACTTGGACCTCTTTTTTTCTCAACATTCACTCTTTTGTGATCCCACCTAATGCAATGGTTTTAAATGTCCTCTATACGTTGAGAACTCCTAAATGTATATCTCTAGCTCAAAAATATTTACTGAAGACTAAGCCCATGCTTGCACTACCTTCTTCATGTCTAACAGACATCTCAGAAAAGTGTGTCCTGAGACTGAGTCCTGATCCTCAGTCTCTTCCATTGCAGTTAGTGAGGATTCTATTCTTCTAGTTTTTAGGAGACACGTCCATTCTTCTTCTTCTCACTCACATATCCCATCTGTCCACACATTTACTCTGTTGGTTCTACCTTCCAATTATACTCACAACCCAACTTCTTTTCACCCCCTTCTCCATCTTGTCCAAGTTCTCTCATGGTTCACTCAAGTCATCAGGTTAATTTCCAAACTGATGTCCACTTGCATTCTTGCCACCCTCTCTTAGCTCTGCTTTCAACACCACAGTCAACATACATTGGATCATGTCCCCTTTCCAAGCAAAACCTTCCATTTTTTCTCACTTCATTCACAGGAAAAGCCAACATCATTATGATGATCTGCAAATCATATCTGATCTGCATTTCTCACCACACTTCAACCCAAGTTATAAACATCTTTTCTATTACTTATCTCTGAACAGACTTCCATCCTACTCCAATCATCTCCAATCCATGGCTGATTTTAATATACTTTTGCTACAAGTACAAACAGAAGAAAATGGTTCTTCTGAATGCATCTGATGGAGGAGAGGTACCCAAAGGTTCTTTAATTTTGCACAGTGTTCTTTTAATCTGGAGTGATATTCTGTATTTGTCTTTACCTAATTTTACCCCAGCATGGTTTTCTGTAAGCACTGTGACAACTTCCCAAGGGCACCTTGAATTTGAGGTCTATCCACTCAGGTGATATTGTCTCCCTTTGGGGACTTCGGTACTTTGTTTTTACCAGCTGACCACACCAATAACTGAGGCCAAAGTACATCAAGAGCGGGTGAGTGAAACAGAAAGTGAAAGGAGATGACAAAACCCCCAATGAACAACTGGGTGCTTAGAACCTGACATATGATATTTGTTGTATGAGATAATAAATTTAGCTCTGAACTCCTTGATATTTGTAAATTTGACTAAACAGTTCTCATTATTTGACTGTAGAAGACACATGCATACTTCAGCCCCCTTTTCTGATACTTAGCAACTGTTTTACATACAATATAAAATAACAATTATCGTAACAAGGATTGATGAGATTTATCGTTGTGTTTATTCCAAGACTATGGAGCATATTGCTAAACACAACTGGAGACAAATATCATTAGTATCACGACAGTACTTTTT
This sequence comes from Vulpes lagopus, assembly GCF_018345385.1. Taxonomy (NCBI): domain Eukaryota; kingdom Metazoa; phylum Chordata; class Mammalia; order Carnivora; family Canidae; genus Vulpes; species Vulpes lagopus. The sequence goes on along the minus strand of NC_054839.1, from coordinate 4,900,305 downwards.
CTTGAGCAAGAGTATTTTTTACAACATGGACTCCGTAAATATGATAACTGACAGGTTCTTGTATCAGCTTTGGTTGCAGTAAACCTTAAAGACAAATGTGTGGATCATTTCTAATAAATATAATGTCACTCAGGCATGCTAACTCTTCAGAAAATGTATTTTCCCTTCTCTGCCCTAGTGCAAAGTTCTAAGCATAACCTTCAGTTGAATGCCTTACTTACTGGTGGAAATCCTTGCTCTCCTACATTATTTTTTTTTTAAGATTTTATTTATTTATCCATGAGAGACACACAGAGAGAGGCAGAGATATAGGAAGAGAGAGAAGCAGGATCCCTGCAGGGAAACCAGTGTGGGACTTGATCCCAGGACCCCGGGATCACGACCTGCGCCAAAGGCAGACACTCAACCACTGAGCCACCCAGGTGCCACTCTCCTACATTATTTTTCATACTTACTTGTATTTACTTCGTCTTGTCATGTTGCTTATATTTTGTGAATTCCCTTAAAAGTTTTTGTAAAATATTAAAAACAAAGAAATATGTAGAGTCATGGGATAAGAGAAATGATTAAAACATTTTAAATAGGTATCAATTATACATAAGACCTTTTTTTTTCAGATTTCTATAGTATCATCTTGATCTCAACTCTTCCTTCATCAATGTTGATCACTCAATAAATGCAGTTTCAGCTAATAAAGAGATACCTAGCAATCTAATTTTATTTAATGTCACATTTAGTTGCTATAAAAGTTATTTTTCAAGATTATTTATTTATGTATTTATTTAGAGAGTGCATGAACATGTGAGGTGGGGTGGGCAGCAGAAGGCAAGAGAATTTCAAGCAGAGTCTGTTCTGGGCCAGGAGGCCTATGTGGGGCTCAATCCCACAATCCCAAGATCAAGACCTGAGCCAAAATCAAGAGTTGGATGCTTAACTGACTGAGCTGCCCAGGCACCCCACCATAAAAGATATTTTAAATTTGAGAGTCAAAATAAGTTTTATGGAATCCTGCTCCCCACACACTAAAAATTAAGTTTGGATAAGCCATATCCGTCTTCTTTAATTCACAAAATCATGCCACAGAATAGATCCTATCATCACCCCTGTCAAGGAAGTTTTACTTTGGGGGCACCTGGGTGGCTCAGTCAGTTAAGTGTCTGCCTTCAGCTCAGATCATGACCTCAGAGTTCTGGGATCAAGCTCCATGTTGAGCTCCCTGCTCAGTGAGGAGTCTGCTTCTCCCTCTCCTTCCACTCCTGGCCACTGCTTGTGCTCCCACTCACTCTATCAAATAAATAAAATCTTTTTTTGTTTTAAAAAAAAGTTTTACTTCATCTAATTGAAAGGTTTTACCTCTCCAATTTTAAATGTGAGTCAAAGGGAAAAGAAGCTCCAATATCAATGCTAGTTATTGGTTATTAAGATGAGAGAAATCTGCTTTCCGTTTCATTATTTATGTCAATTAACAATCTGAGCCTCAGTTTCCTTATTAATTATGCAAAGTTTTAAACTAGAAGATTTCTAAGATTCTTAAGGCCTATCTGAAGTTAGAGAACCAATGCAAAGGAGAACAGAATATTAATATTCTTGCTTCAACATACGTTTTCAAGGAAATTTTAGTTTTCAAAGTCAATTATTAAAAGTTCCATTCTTAAATTTTCCTGTTAGAAAAAAGCCAAGTGTCTATTCATCAGGTATAAAATTAATTTGCATAACTTCTATGGATGTCAGAAATCAGTTCTTTACAGAAAAGGTGGGGTACTATAATTATTTATTTCATGTTTTAAGAGTCATCTCATTAAACCATTACAAAATCATAGAAGAGACTTTGAATTTTTGAAAACTCTCCTCCCTCTATAATGGAAAACATTTTCTTATTTTTTGTGATGGCAGGATGAACAATTTTTATTACATATTTATTTTTATATCATGTATCTATACATCCAATTTAATTAACATCTTTAAAATTATAAAAATACATGGCTATGTGGAAGTCTGTATCAATGGTTATTTCTCACATAGAAATGATATTTATTTATCATATTTAACTGAAATATTTAACATATTTAAATTTAAATATTTAACATATTTAACTGAAAACCTATACTGGTAATTTAAGTAGTTTGCAATTTATTTTGAAATCGCCCTTTCTCCTGTTAACTGAAGGATGGTGCAGCATATATCATTGAAACATCCACCAAATAAAACCAGATATTTCATTTCACCTCCCCAAATAAGAAGCATACTAGATTTAAAGAAAGGAGAATAGTATCTAGTCCTCTGTGCAGTCAGGCTTTCCATCTCAACGTACTAAGTCATCTCCTTTCTGGAATCTACGAAGTCCCCGAACCTTTTCTTTCTCTTGGACTTCTGTGAAGCCCAGCCCCACAGACAGTTTCAGGGCTGCCATGGCACCTTGCAGCAGTGGCAGGTGGTGCTGCCAGGAGCCAGGGCTGCTGGGGTGGGGTCCCAACCTCCCTAGAGTAGCCCCCATTGGAAGCTAGTTGGGTCTGTGTATCTGATACCCTCATACTCCATCTGCCTTTGTTGGTTTGTCTCCACTTGCATAGCAGAGTTGTGACAATCATGAGGTAGGAGTCCTGAGCAAATACTGGCCACTGAACTTCTGATCCCCCCACCCCAGGACCTACACAACTAAGGACACCAGAATCAGGAGTAGGTCAGCCCTGTGATTTCTAAGTTGTGCTCATGGAGAGTCCAGGCCTCTCTGCCCTTTGAGACTCCATGCATGAAATACTTTGTCATAAATCTAACAGCTTTTCATTTATCATTTAGCCATGGCTTATCATCTACCTCAGAGGAATGGTATGGATGTTAATGAGATTGGGTCCCAAGGATGCTGCGATCTTCTTGAGAGACAGACAGTCCTTAACAGTGCACTAAATATTGGAATGATCCCGAGTTTTCACGTTCAGATAACACACACACACACAAAGTTCTAATAGCTTAAAAATTGGAAGGCACTAAACCATACTCTAAAAGTCTTTTATCCTTCTCTTTTCAAGTTAATACTCTACAGATACTTTTTGGAAAATTTAATTATGTAGCATTGATATTAACTTTGTATTTTTCTTATGTTTTTAGTTACATACTCATTTACACAATCTATAAATGCTTTGTGAGCCCCCACTCTATGTTAGCACCATCCTCCACCTGATATCCAGAAAGAAGGGGAGCGATCTAACTCTAGTATTTGGGAGATACTGTGTAAACGGTACATGCTAATGATACCTTTTTTCACGCATAACTCTTGCATTTTTTTTTTATTTTATTTATTTATGATAGGCACACAGTGAGAGAGAGAGAGAGGCAGAGACACAGGCAGAGGGAGAAGCAGGCTCCATGCGCCGGGAGCCTGACGTGGGACTCGATCCCGAGTCTCCAGGATCGCGCCCTGGGCCAAAGGCAGGCGCCAAACCGCTGCGCCACCCAGGGATCCCAACTCTTGCATTTTTATTTGCATTTGCTCATTACTTCCTTGAGCAATAATCAGTAATTCAGTCACTGTTTTAAAGGTTGTGCCGAAAAGGTTCTATCACAGAAAATGCTTGAAAGATGATGAAATGTCCAACTTTGAATGTTACTTTAAAACTGCTTTGTACACATTTACCCAAGGCCCAACTTTATTCCAAATAAATATAAACAGGAACATGTGATGCAAACTCAGAGCATTAATGGAGCAAACAAACTCAATACCATAGAAATGAGTGGCTGAGGCCTGCTGGAAGTATTGGATTTCCTGAAGGAGCACAGAGCTGCTGCATGAACAATGGAACATCTGTTATTTACAACAGGTTTGCAAGCAGAGCTTATGTGAGCTCATCACATAGGTTTACCAACACAACCACGTTGTTCAGAAGAGGAGCCACATAACAGCGTATTTGTCTCCCTCATTTCAAGTGTCTTCTGTTGGTGTGCGCGAGCTCAGGGTAGGAATCAAACACTAAGAAAGCAACTGTTGGTTCTTTTTTTTTTTTCTTTTCTCCTTTCTTTCTTTCTTTCTTTCTTTCTTTCTTTTTTTTTTGAGAAAAGCTAGCAAGGAAAAGTGAAAGTGCTTTGGGATAAAATGCAAGTCAGAACAAATGCAAGGACAGTTCCAAAGTCCCATTTCCACATCCACCCTCCCACTCGCTGGTACCGCCAGTTTAATGATTCTGTCTAGGTCGGGAAATTGTACAGATAATGATGCTGCAAATTCTCAGTGATGAAAGCTTGACTCAACTTAAATGATGTTTGGAATTATTTGGTCTCACCCTGTGATTTTTAATGATTCACAGAAAACGCAAAATAGCTGCTGTTAAATCCTCTTTTAGGAAATTAAGCCTTTGAACTTCACCAGATGTTCATGTATGGTGAAAAGTTTATGCCTCCAGTGTAGACTTACTTATGAAAATTGCTCATAAAGTTTGGTAAATCTAACACCATCTGAAGATAATTAGCTCATTTGCATACAAGTAGGTCCATTATATAGAAGGATGGACTGAGACAGGCATTGGCAAGGTAAATTTAAATAACATTCTGAAAGGCTAGGAAAAAAAAAAAACACAGACAACAATCTCTTTGACATGGGCCATGGAAACATTTTTCTAGATACATCTCCTTAGGCAAAGGAAACAAAAGCAAAAATAAAGTCTTGAGACTACACCAAAATAAAAAGCTTTTTGCACGTGAAGGAAATCATCAATGAAACAAAAAGGCAACCTACTGAATGGGAGAAGATATTTGTAAATGATGTGTCTAATAAGGGGTTAATTTCTAAATGTATAGATGTATGCACCTTAACACCAAAAAAACCCCAAATCATCCAATTAAAATGGGGAGAGAACCTGAACAGACATTTTTAAAAGAAGACAAACAGATGGCCAGCAGGAACATGAAAAGATGGTCAACATCACTGATCATCAGGGAAGTGCAAATCAAAACCATAATGAGAGATCACCTCACCCCAGTCAGAATGGCTAAGATCCAGAAGACAAATGTTGGCAAGGAGGTGGAGAAAGGGGAACCCTTGTGCACTGCTGGTGGGAATGAAAACAGGTACAGTCATTATGGAAAACAGTAGGGAGTGTCCTCCAAAAATTAAAAGTAGAAAAGGGTATTTGCCAAATATAATGAAAATACTAATTGAGAAAGACACAGGTACTCCTACCTTTATTGCAGCATTATTTACAATAGCCAAGATTTGGAGGCAGCGTAAGTGTCCATCAACAGATAAATGGATAAAGAAGATGAATCATATATATGTAATATTCCATTATATAAGACAAAGACAAATACCAAATGGTTTCACTTATAAGTGGAATCTAAAAAACAAGACAAGAGACAAAGCAGAAACAGACCCATAAATACAGGGAACAAACTGGTATTTGCCAGATAGGGTGGGAAGATGAACAAAATGGGAGAAGGGGAGTGGGAACTTCAGGCTTCTGGTTCTGGAATTAGTCACAGGGATAAAAGGTACAGCACAGGGAATAGAGTCAGTGGTATTATAATAGCTTGTCTGGTGACTGGTGGTAGCTACACTTGTGGTGAGCAGAGCATAACATAGAGACTTGTTGAGTCACTAAGTTGTACACCTGAAACTACTAATATACCATTGTGCGTCAACGATACTTTGATTTAAAAACATCTGATTTGTTTCTTAATTTCCACAAATGCATGAGATCATATGATAACTGTCTTTCTCTGACTGACTTATTTCGCTCAGCATTATACCCTCTAGTTCCATCCACATCGTTGCAAATGGCAAGATTTCACTTTGCCTCTGAAACTAATAACACATTATGTAAATTAATTGAATTTAAATTTTAAAAAATCTGAAATGCACCTAAAGAGAATGGTCACAGTGACTGGAAAAATAACCATACCCTTAGCAATATTCTCTGACACATACATTCATACATGCACTCATGCTCAAAGGAACATAGGAAGGATCAGAATCCCATTTTTTCTGTCATTCTCCAAACAGTGTGAGTGAACATGAGGTAAGGGATTTGAGTTCTCTAACAAAGACATCTCTTTGGATCTGCTTTCCCATGTAAAATAAGAGTGGTGATATCTTTCTTTTGAGGCTGTTACACGTGTTAAATGAGCTACTGAGTAAAAAATGCCCACCATCATTCTTGGCCCAGAGCAGGTACTTGCAATGGTGACACTAACTGCCATTCTGCTGTTGTTTGGGGGTAGTCCCTAAGACCATGCTCTCTAGGTACGTTTTAGAATCTTATGTACATTCATCTTTTGATGCTTGTCTCAGGCCATCCTTCTATACAATGAATTCACCTTTAGCAAACCTTCTGACTATCTTCAGATAGTCTTAGATTTACAAAGAAAAAAAATCCATAAATGTCAAACAACTAATGACCAATAATTATATGAAAAATGTGCACAAACTCTTCAATAATCTAAAAAGAGAAGTTAGCAGGATATAATAGTTCCTGTCCAAGAGACAATCATATGCCTAAAAGGATATACACCAAAATATTAATGGTGTTCATTACGGTGTGCTGGGAAATATTTTGGATTGCTTTCCTATACTTTTCTGTGCTTTATCTTCTCAAAAGATATAAATGATTTTTATAATAAAAGGAAAAAAATACCCTGTGTCTCCTTTTAGAGTAAAACTACACTGAAAATATTGACCTCCTAAGTTTGTAAAAGAATGAAAATCAAGACTGTGAAGCCCCAAACACAGGGCCCAGTGGACATTTGGACAACGTAAGCTCTCCCGCTTCTCATTCTTAAGACTCCAGGATCCCTGGCCATGCATTTATCATTGAACATGCTTGAGTCTCCTAACCAGCTGTGAGTCATCATTAAATAAGTCATCCAGTTCTTTCTCCAATATGTCCAGTGTCCTGAGACCTTCCCAAATAACTTGCTAACACCTAAGATTTATTAATATATCTATTATACTTTCAATCTAACAATATCTTTCACATATTTGCACAGCCCTTTACCTTTCAGAAATAACATGACATGCATTTTCTTAGAAGGTAAGCTCTGGTTTAGGACTTACCCACAACATCTAGTGTAGGACACAGAATGGAGCAAAGGCTCAGTACAGACACAGGGCGTGAAAACATCATTCTCATTCAACTACAGTTAGGTCGGCCTTACTCTTACTACAATTTTGTAGAAAAGTAAACAGATGGCCAGAGAGGACACTGGGACACTCACTTATATTTCATGTAACCCTTAAGTGAAATGGAAATTATTGCCTTTTTAAAAACTATGGTTCTCTTATATTATTCTTTGTCTCATTACTTGAAAAAGCTCTACTTTCTTATGTCCACTGGCAGTGAAATCAGAGCAGTAGCCCCACCAGTATATTCCCTCCGCCATGAGCTCACTGAAGTCTAGCAGTGGACGTAGTCATAACATTTTCTATGGAAAACCCTCTCCAACGTCACTGCTGACCTGCTCATCACGGACTGTCATCCCCACACTCCCTGACCAGTGTCTGACACCTTTCGCCCCACCCCACTCCCATCGGCCCCTTCCTGCCCCTGCCTTTCATACCTCCCTTCTCTTCCACTGGCACACCTTCCCGTGGAGAGGCATCTGTCCCACAATGTCTAGACAGTCACTTCTAGCCCAGCAATGCTGACAGTAGCCACGCATCCACGTCTGACCTCAAAGACACCTAAAACCCTAGCCTCAAATGTTCCCTCCCCTTTTACTGTCATTGCTGCTGCCGCAAGGGCTATCCTGTCTGTGGGAGATGCCCACGGCCCATTAGGAGGCTTCCCTCTCCTGCTCCTCCTGTTTCTTCTTCTCCTGCTTCTCACTTGTTAGCTTAGTATAGTTCTCAGAGCAAATGTTTTAACAGATTTAGGGGAAAATATATGCAGAGAGCCCACACCATCCCCCATCTGGTAGCCCGCGGTGTGGCTTGCCCCCAGGACCGCAGCCTCCTCCACCCTGGGCAGGTGGAGACCACACAGGACGAGTGTGGTGACTCTGCCACTCCTCACCAGAGGTGCTGCTCCTGTTCTCTTAGGGTGGGGACTTAGAGTCCTTTGGCCACGCTGGGGAAAGGGACCTGTGAGCACAAGATCGCTGTTTTGTTAACTAAACACCACCACTGAAGGAGAGCACGGGGTGGAACCTGGTCATGCAGGTGCACCTGTTGGGGCATCAAGAAGGGTGTCAGAGGCAAGGACGCAGCACATGTCCCACATTGGTGCCAGCCCCTCAAGCTCTGAGCAGAGGCTAGTAACCATCATCCCAAGAGGGCCTATGTCCTCGTGATGGGAGATGATACCAACCTGCCATTTTATTTTCACTTCCAGTTTCGGCACATAGCTCAGGATCTAACCGGGCTTCCTGCCGCTGCTGGCTCCTTAGACCTGGCATGCACAGTGGGAAGATTCAGATGCAAAGAACAAAAGCCAAGAGCCTGAGAAGAGTCCTTGTCTCCATTCTCTGCCATCCCACTCCCCTGCCCTGCAGTCTGAATGTGACCCACAAAACAAGAGGGAGTGTCACTTTCCTTTTCTAAAATCTGCATTATAGCAAATTCTCTTCTCAGCAGCAGGAGTGTGCTATCGATCATCTCACGCATGTAATCATCCCACCTTCATTTTCTATCTCATCCCTGGGCACTTCTGATTCTTCACAGTGTGCTTTCCTAACCAGAAGGAAAGGTTTTTCCATGCTGTGTCCTCTGAACTGTATGCCCTTCTTTCCACTTCATTTCTATTGAAATCGTCAGCATTTATGCACACATTTTTTTGTTTTGTTTTGTTTTTTCAAAGAGCCTTTACACAGTCCATTCTGCACATCATACAACATGACAGGCCCTGTGCCTGCTCTCAAGGGGCTCAACCCCAGATGGGGAGAGACTGCCAGTGAGAATGATCACAATCCTACAACTTGTGCTATAATGTACGCATGCATGAATAACACAGAGAATAAGCAAAAACTGCTTCCAATATGACTATAAAACAAGATGTTGAGAAATATGGAGAGTGAAGGGCTTTCCTGACTCAGACAGAGACCATGGATGAATTCAGGATGGCAAGACTGGAAGGCCAAGCAAGCAGTGGGAGAAAATGCTGTCAAAGTAGTTTCATCTTGCTGCCTCTTCTACCCCTCCAGCTACTTGGAAGTAAGGTTCTGGTGGAAGCTTGGAGCTCAGCAGTGACTACCTCTCATGGGTGGAGAAGGAGGAAGACAACAGGGAACCAGGAGGTGTGATGGATTTTGCTACCAAGTGTGGAGGCCAGCCCGAGGGAGGCTGGTTAGAGGTCCTCTGCTGCGTGCATGCAAAGGAGCCTCCAGGGGCTAGGCAGCTGGGATGGAGACACATTTCTACAGTTTGTTTTAAAGGTCCAATCCAAATATTACATTTCACATTAAACTTTTCCTTCCAGAAGAAAAATAGCATTCCATGCACCATTTCCAAGGCAATGTGCTTCTGTGCTGTGGCGTGCCCAGCACACCACCAATAAACTGGTGTGAGCTCTCTGCACTGGTGTACAGACTCCTGCGTCTCCACAGCACTCATGGCACCTGCTCACAAACAGCACTATCACCCAGCAGACGCCTGCTGAATAAATGTGATTAGAGTTGTTCTAATGGCTTTTGGAGCAGGGGGATAAATCTTTAGGTATCTGCTAGAAATGCTAAAAGTATCTTCATCATATTGCATTATAACTTCTTCATCCTTTGTCTCTATCTCAGGAATCTCTAGAAATGTGGAAATGCATCATTAATCACACTGAAGTCCTAAAATAAGTGTTGACCACAGCATTCTGCCCAAGCTGAAAAGGATTTTCAAAGTTAAAATACTACTAAGGGGACATTTCTCAAACTGAACAAAGGCTCCAACAATTTGAACAATCACATTGTATATGTACACAGAGTCCTTACCGTCCTCCTCCCTCAAGCGCTAACCTTCTATGACCTGTGGTCTAACCCAAACAATCTGTCTAGAGTGTCATATGTTTAACAAAAGCATCTCTGTCCTAAACAAATGGTTCATGTACAGGCTGGAGACAGCCACATGGCCACTGAGAGATGATACACAGGTGCAGCAGTGGCCAGCAAGAAAGTTCCATGTCCTAACTGGTTACATAAGCCAGAGACCACTGAAAAGACAAATCCCTGAAAGCAAGCAATACCTGTGACCTGGAAAATGACACTGACAGCTGCCAAGAGGGAGGCCAGACACCCTGAGGGAAGCAAACACGAGGAGCACAGGAGCAAGTACACATCTTCTTGAGGCTTCTTGTCTGGATGTGTATTCATAAATCCTCAAATCTACTTTCCAAGAGGGCCCTGGTTGGCTTTTTGTCCACTATCACAATTTTTGCTAGTGAAAATATAACCACTCACTGCGCACTACACAGAAGGGGGCATCTCGGTCACCCCTCTGTCTTTGGCGTCAATCTTTCTAGGCAAACCCCTCATAGTTTGGAAGGTAAAGTAGCATAATGTTGAATTTCACATTAGGAAATGTTCGTGAATGGAAAGCACGTGTACCAAGGAAATGCCCTTGTGGCCCTGGAATAAACAGTTGATTTTAGAAAAAATAAAGCACATGAACTGTTATTCTTTAGGCATTAATTGCTTTACCAAACTCATTTGGCCTCGTCTGAACAACACAAATATTTCTTAATTAACATTTTTGTCTCATGAAATAGTTTATCTAATACCAGGTGGGCATGAGATATGCTGAGTGCTCTGTGTCAGGAAAGAAATGATTTTACTGCCCTTTGTCTAATTTCTTGATCTTCTTGGCCACTGCCACTTAGTCTCCACCTCCAGCCTTTTAAAAAGGTGTATTTTCACAGGATCTCCCAGTTTCTATTTCCACTCATGTCATCCTTCCACTCCCCAACCCCACCTCCCAGATCATCACATCCATTTGCGTGGCTTTGAATGTCCTGTCATGTTGTCCCCTCCATGTTACTCACCCATGGGCTCTGCCTGTCCAGCCCCATCCCACCTGTCACCTGCCCTCCTGTGTCTCACCTGGCCTCACCTAACGCTGCTCTGGCTCCACATCCCAGGAGATGGAGATTCCCACACTCTCTGCCTTCTCCACCTGGATGTGCCCATACACCTTACTCCCTACACCAAATAACTCCAAGGATGATGTACAACAGAGCCTCTGAGCCCTACTTTTGGGACAAATGCAGTCACGATCTCATTTCATCCTCACCAATACCAAGAAGTAGTTTCCATTCCCTTCTTACAAAGAATATGAGGTTCGCGGAGACAAGTGGTTTCTAAGGTCACACAATAGCGAGTAGGGAGCAAGGACTGCACCTACCCCTGGGCCAGGCTCTGCACTGCCTACCTTCATGAACACCTCACTGACTCCAGCCCGGGTACTGCCCCAGAAAAGCCCTTCCTGGCCCCACTGGGAATGTCAGGGAAGGGCCCATTCTGTGCACTTCCATTCCACATCGGTTGTGAATTTCTGTCTGCCACCCCTGCATGCACCCGAATGCAGACAAATAGAATAAATAGCCCTTGTCTTTGATTGTCAAAAATTAACTAATTGTGCTGATATATCCTGGAAGTTGTTGCTATACATTTATTGTCAGAAGACTTGAATCTGGTGAATACCTCAGGCAATGTGGTCAGGACAAAGGACCTAACAGCTATTGCCAATGTTGCCCTAAGATGTGTGCCATAGTTCATGCCAACCTTCATCCTTGCAAGGTTTTGTGTTATGATTCCAAGGAAGCAAATAAGGCCAAAGGTCACTGTCATGGAGCAAATTCAGGTGAGGCCCAAGAATGTCAATCATATACAGGTATTTAAAAACAGATTCACACACACACACACACACACACACACACACACACACACTCACACACGGATTCTCTTCCTCCACTCTCTTCTTGCTACTAATGGCAGGGGGTCTGGTACATGAGAATGTCAAGACTTCCCTTCCAAGAATGTGGAGCCATCCACTATCAGATTTCTAAAAGGTTTAATTAGTAACTGCCAGCCTCGGGTAGAATGTCAGAGCCTCTGAAGGAACAAACGCACCACCCTCATCTTGTGACCCTACCTTCCCCCAAAGTCACTAAGTACTTCCTCAACTGTCACTTCCTTTCATGGAAGCACACCCAGGCCTGATAAGAGGATACTAGGTTATTCATTCCTTCCGTCCCTTGAAAGTATGAAATCAAATTAAACAAATCCACATGAAGATCAAATGACCATTCCAGACCTCATGGACTTGCCAGTATACATGCATTAAAACACTACTTTTTTGGAGCACCTGTGGTTCAGTCGGTTAAGTGTCTGACTCCTGATTTGGGCTCAGGTCATGGTCTCATGGACCTAGGATCAAGTCTCATATTGGGCCTGCACTGAGCATGGAGCCTGTTTGAGATTCTCTCTATGCCATTCCCCTCTCTCTCCCTTTCTCTCAAAATAAATAAATAATAAATAAATAAATAAACTACTACCTTTTCAACCAACAGAGTCACAAAGACTGAGTAGGATCCTGTGTCTAAAGATGAGGTGGGCAGTCAGCATTCTCCTCATTTTTGCTTGAGGATTCGGCTTTTGGAGAGCCACAGATATTCAAGTGTAGAAGAGTAGAAAGAAAAATCCAGGGCACACTTACTTTGGACATAGTGGGCAATACAAAAATATGTAGGTTATTTGTGAAATACAAAAGGATTCAAGGCTGACCAGATGGGATGAGGCTCACTCAGAGGGCTGCCCTGCCCTCTGTCATGTCAGCAAGACGTTGTTATGACAGAATTTTTACATGAGCAGATTTATATGATGTTTATCTTTTAGAAGCATAATTCTAGGTACAGGTTGGAGGAAGGATTCTAGGGAAAAATATTTATATTCAGAATATATACATATACCAAACATAAATAATATAAATATTATATAAATAAATATACATGCCATTTTAATATATGTGTCAAATATTTATATGTACACACATATATGTATATATTTCACATTCAAATGCACACATATATGCACATAAAATTTTTAAAAAACATAAAATCATGCTTATGTTTATTTTTGGTTATAAGACTATAAAACGATCTGATTAAAAATGTAAAATATTTTAATAAAGCAAAAGGAGGGGATACTAAAATATCAAAATGATTTTAAAAATTCCTATAGAGGAATGCCTGGGTTGGCTCAGCAGTTGAGCGTCTGCCTTTGGCCCAGGGCGTGATCCTGGAGTCTCGGGATGAGTCCCTCATCGGGCCCCCTGCATGGAGCCTGCTTCTCCCTATGCCTGTGTCTCTACCTCTCTCTCTCTCTCTCTCTCTCTTTCTCATGAATAAATAAAGTCTTTAAAAAATACTTTTAAAAATTCGTATAGAATATGAACTATCTACCTGTTCAAACACCCTTCAGATGATGAGACACTGCCTCTAATTTGGGCAGATGCCTAGAGAGAGTAAATTGGACTCCAAACTCAGGCCCGTATAAATTGGTATAAACCAAACAGAGAAAATACAGCAATATTTATCAAAATTCTTTAAAAGGCCAAGCATTCTATTTTATTTTTTTAAAGATTTTATTTATTTATTCATGAGAAACAGAGAGGCAGAGACATAGGCAGAGGGAGAAGCAGGCTCCATGCCAAGCATTCTATTTTATAGTTCCTTTCCCTAAAATTGTATCATAGGCAGTAATCAGACTTGGGTCAGAATTGTGTCAACAATTATGATAGCAACATTATTATTTATAGAGTTTAAAAACCAAAAGTAAAATTAATTTTCAACAGGGGAACAGTAAAATACTTCATGGCAAATCTGATAATAGAATATTATATAGACAGTAAAACTATTTCATACAAGAATACGTGAAGATATAATAATAAAATATTAAGTGAAAAAATTCGAAACCACATAAAATATCAAAATATTGCTTAAAAGGCTTTTAACCATGTTACTCACCTACTGCTTTTAATCATGTTGTTCAGTCAACCCAAGTCTGTGATTACAGGGTAAAGGAATAACCATGAAATCTAAGATAATGAAAGCAAAAACAATCAAGTAAACAAGACCTTTGCTTCAGATGCCTTAAGAAAGTTTGAACTTTCTAGAACACTTCCCACTTCCCATGTGGGTTTAGCGTGACCTCTTCTTATTTCATGACCTTTTATGTGTGTTTCTGCCACAGTAAATTGTGAAAAATGCCCATACACAGCTGCAGCCTATTTTCTCAGTGGAATCATGAATTTTTGAATTTCTTACTAACCAGGCCATGAACAATTACAGAAGCCACAAAGCCCATTTTTTTGTGTGTGTGTCAAAATGAAAAATAATCCTGGCTAGACTATTTTTGAAGCCAGTGACCTTCTTTGAAGCATTTACAGAGCCGTAGGGTTTACACATTCAGCTTGTGCTTCAAACAGCTTTCTCCTCCCCCAAGGAACCTGTACACTAGAGGATGTTTTTAACGTGGGGGGATTAATGATGCACCAGCATATCACTGCTGGGAAGGTGGGAAGGTGCGGAGTCCAAGGGACACAAGGTACAGGTGGGCAGCAAATCTCCAGGTTTCAAGTGCAAAAAGCATTCTAGAATGACCTATTCACTTCACCTAAATGTTTCCATAGCTCCTGAGTTGTGGGCAGAGAGATTTCCTACAACAGTGCCCTGTCCCACATGGTCGTGGGGTAAAAGCCAAATCTCACTCGGTAACTGCAAGCAGGTGACCAACCCCTCTGAACATCTGTTTCATTTATCATACCTCATGAGGCAATCCAAAAGCATTTGGCCAAGAACTGGAGTTTGATATGTATTTTCTTCTCCTTTCTGGGAGAAACTTAAGGCAGCTTAAATGATGATTTATCTGACTTTCATCTCTGGCTCTCTGGTCTGCACGTTTTATACATTCTGAGATCATTCAGCTTCCTAGAGATTTTTTAAAAACTCAAAATGATATTTTATTAGATCAAGAATTTAATATTTCATTTTTCACAAGCTTGTCAATCTTTTCACATAAATAAATTAATAGCAAAGACCTCCCAGCAGCCATAAGGGATGATGATGTTGCTAGGTTCTTCCAACGGTACCGGAGCTCCCAGGAGCTATGCAGCCTCAGCTCCTCCCACTCCAAGCTCAGCAGCAAGGCCAAGTGGAGCCACTGACACCAAGCTAACCTCTTCCTATAATTTGTTGTTGTACTTTCACAGAGAGGAAAACTTCTCTCTACAAAAGCTGACGACCGTGGTGGCAAGCAGCCAAGAAGTTTCAGCACTGAAGGCCCAGGACAGCAACCTCCGGGTTTCTGGGAGTGGGGGGTGGGGCTTCAGGGCTCCTCCTCTGACCCCAACCCCTCTGCTTGTGTGTGTGTGTTGGTCAGTTCTTTATGGTTTTGGCTTTTCTTTTTTCTTTCTTTCTTTCTTTCTTTCTTTTTTGGAAGTACATATTTTATTTTATTTTTTTAAATTTTATTTATTTATTTATGATAGTCACAGAGAGAGAGAGAGAGAAAGAGAGAGGCAGAGACACAGGCAGAGGGAGAAGCAGAAGCAGGCTCCATGCACTGGGAGCCCGACATGGGATTCGATCCCGGGTCTCCAGGATCGCACCCTGGGCCAAAGGCAGACGCCAAACCGCTGCGCCACCCAGGGATCCCGGAAGTACATATTTTAAATTTAGTTACAAATGAGTAAACATTTAAAGAATTGAGCTTTTAAACAGTCACTATCAATAATATTATTACCTTTGAATGATCTTTTCCTTAATATCAGCACATGACCCTATGTTACTTAGCAAAATACCTGGAAGTACATAAGTACATGCACAGTATTCAAGAGATTAGCCTTTCTAATGCAGGCAATGTGCCTTTCTACTAGTAAAATAAAGAAGCTGACTGGGCTAGGGGCCCAAAACCTTATTTATTTATTTATTTATTTATTTACTTTTCATTCATTCATTTGTTCATTCATTCACTCATTCAATTTATTCACATATGTGCATATACATGTGTATGTAAGACTGCTCATACTGACTTCAAATGACACATGTGAGCAATCTGTAATTAATGTGACTGAACAGGCTGCTGGATCTAACCCCTCACGCCCTAAATGGCCCTGGGGTACATTCAGGAACCCATGGTTCCAAGGAGAAAATTTGGGGGAAAACATCACCATTTTACACAATCTCAATGTCTTGTTCGTCTCTAAACCTAAGTATCAAATAGGACCCTGTAGACATGAGGGAGAGCCAGGACAGCTCCTGGGTGAGCAGGGTAGACCAAGCCAGAGGAAAAGCAGGAATAATTTGTCCCTACACCACAGGCGCTCCATCTTCTGACGCTTGATGTTGCCACCTGGATCCTGCACTATTCTGACCACTGTGGTGCCCAATGGGAGGCCATACTCTCCAGGGAGCCCAAAGTGCTGTAGAGCACACCCTCTTCTGTGTCTCCTATCATCAGCCTTGATGCTGCTTGTCCCAGAAGCATCACCTATTTATAGATGCAGAAGCCCAGGAAGCAGCAAAGGAGAGGAATGGAAATAATGCAGTGGCCTAATTGACTCACTCCTCTCCGGAACCACTGGAACCATCCTGAGGCTGCTTCTATGATAGTCTGTCCTGAGCCATGCAAACCCTAGACTCCCACTGGAACCTGAAATCAGAGCATCCAAAGGACCCCTAGCCACTTCACTGACAGACATGACTAACTAGATAATGCACCCAAAACACATAAAAACTATTCTGAATATGATATGTAGCTTGTAAATGTCAATCCCAACCTCTCATAAACTCCAAATAGACTCAGATTCAACTAACATCAAATGAGCTCCATCATGTCCTAACCTCACATAAATCCCTCTACATGGCATTAATTCTTCTAAACCCTAACAATTCCAGTTACACGGTAGAGACAGTGTATTACTGTGTCCATTTTGAAGATAAAAGAAAAACAAAATGTAAAGTGTGTTGTAAGAAGCCAAACAACAGCATGGCTAGCTCAGTCATGAAACTCTTGATCTCAAGAGTTGTCAGTTTGAGAATCTATGGCAACATGTGCTATTCCAAACTCCAAAATTAACTTAGTGCTGAACCTTCCCATTTCCCACACTGCCTGCAGAAGGGAAAGAGAACACAGCAGTGCTTTCACTCTACAGGACTGTGTGGTCTTACCCTCTCACAGTGCTGGGGTGTGCAGGTTGGGTGCCCAGAGAGGCATGAGTGTGAAGCTACCTCTTTTTACTGAGGATACTGCTGGCAAATCCCCTTTAGAGATTTCCTGCTGGCTCCTCTCTCTTTGGCTGTGTCTATCATCCCAGACAGGTGCAGTTCTATTCTAGGTGCTCACATGTGATTCTCCCTCAGTCTCTGGACTCCCAAAGATGTCCTTTGGCAGTCTGCTGGACTCCTGGGTGATGGGACCCACATCAACCCAACACAAGCCCTTGCCTCTATGGCCCATATCATTAGCATGTAAAGTGCTCATGGATGCTTGCTCCAAAGACCTTGGCCAGGGGCTACCCTTGGTGCCACTCCAAGAGTATCCTCTCAGCCATCTGCTCTCCATCTGGGATACCCAGGGCACTGAGTCCCAGGCCACAACCCCTTCAACACTCTCAGGAATGGGAGACCAACGGTTCTCTGAGCCTCCCAAGTGCAGGGAACATACCTCACAGCTCTCTGTGTGTTTTACCAACTCCACTACCCCAACCCCAATGTGTTTGTGATCAGAAGTAGTAATTCCCCATGCACAACTTCATTTCATATGGTGGGGGACACCTTGTACCTTTTTGAACTTTGTTTCTTATCCTTGACCATGCTGAGCATCTGAGTCTCAGAACCCATTTTCTGTGTGAATGTGCAGAGGGGAGGACAGGAGTCTTTATCACCTTCACTTTGGTGTGCAGTGCCTGTACGTGAATCTGGAATCTGGAGTTGGAAGACCCTTACTCCAAACTTTGTTACAATCCTTGAAGACAGAATGTAACACTAACAGTGTTGTCCTCAACAATTCTAAATACATAGTATTTGTCAGAGCAGGGGATAGTCCCAATTGGTAGCAGAGAAGATTTCAGAAGAAAGAAGTCAGTGTGGGGAAGTGTAGGGTGGGTCAGGAAATGACATCTCTCTGCCGATATTCCTTCCATCCTAATTGTAATTTCAAGACACAGGTTTCTAAGATAGAACACTGTCAACAACATCTTAGATCTGTGTGATGCTTTCAGTTGGCAAGGCATGAAAACACATGTAATTTCAGCTCAGTTGTGTCTCCTGGATTCTTCTGTTACCAAGGAGGAGAGATTTCATGATACTCAATCAACAAGCACAAATGTGGGCAGATATCTCCAATCTGGTGCAAAGCTTCTAAATAAAATAACATCTCTGCCTCTTTTGGACTAGCTAGCATTAGTGGACCTTAATCTCAAAGATCTTTAAAGGCCCATGGATGCCTTTGCTGCCTCACTGAGCTCTTTCCTTCTCATCACTCAGCAGACATTTGTTCCCCGAGCTCATGGGGCCTGGGGTATATCGTGCCCTCTCCTATAGGTCCTTGTGTGCACATTTCATCTTCCTTCCTGGTGAAACAAAACAAAACAAAACAAAACAAAACAAAACAAAACAAAACCTCCTTAGAAACCCAAACTCTCACTTTATCATTTTTATTACTTCAATATTACTAAAGGTAGGGAAAGAGCACAATGAGTACATTGAATATTAAAGTATTTTAAAATGTATGAAAATTGATTACATAGAATAACAAGTTAAAAATTCAAGTGTAGAATGACAACAGCTTGAAATAAAGAATGACCTAATTTTTTTGATAAAGAACAACTTTGTTTATTAGCTTGGATTCTTGATGGATGTGTCTGAATGCAAACTTTAGGAGGAGGAAGAAGGAAAAGACATGACACTATATTATTTTCCGAAGGCACATTCATATTATAAGTGAGGATTAATGAAAAATTGTAGCAACTACTCTAGCCTTGTCTCTATTCCTTTATGATACAGAATATATTATATTTTAAAGGCAAAACTTAACTGAAACTAAATTTTATTCCAGCAACATCCCTCTAAATCTTTAATGGGTCAGTGGATTTCTCTACTCATACCATATTCAAAATAAATAAAAGACAACAGCACAGAGGAAAATGAGATGATACATGAATGCAAAGTGCAGAAACACAAGTGATTACATCATCCTGTTGATTCATGTAACCAGTCTAACTGGAGTACCTAGTCTTTGCCAGCTCTAGCTGTGTTCTGAGCTACTGGTATTCAATAGTGACTGTGAGAAAGAGTTCCTCTCTCACAGATTTGCATTCTAGTTGAGGGAGCATTTAACAAACACATAAGCCACAAATATTATTACTAGAGGTGCTTGTAAAGACCATACAGCAGGTTGATTTGTAAAAATGTGATGGGGCAGGGGCACCTGTATGGCTTAGTCAGTTAAGTGTCCAACTCTTGATTTCATCTCAGGTCATGATCTCAGGGTCCTGGGATCAAGCCCTGCTTTGGGTTCCAGGCTGGGTGTACAGCCTGCTGGGAATCCTTTCTCTCCCTCTCCTCTGCCCTTCTTCTTCCTGCTGTCTGAAAGAAAAAGAAAGAAAGAAAGAAAGAAAGAAAGAAAGAAAGAAAGAAAGAAAGAAAGAAAGAAAAAAAAAAGAAAACCATAACTAGGCAAAGGTGACAAAGCTGGGCATGATGCAGTTGGTGGTGAGGGCTAGCCCCTTGGAAGGAACGGTGTTTGATCTAAAAATTTTATGTAAGGTTGTGGGAATATCTGGGGGTAGGACATTCCAGAACAGTCTGTTCTGAGGTTGCAGGGTAAGAGCAAGCCTGTTACATAGGAGAGAGAGCAAGAGGGCCAATGGGAGGGGGTATGGGGTGGGGACACGAGAGTAGATGGGGTGGGAGGGCTGGAAGGGCCCTCTATGGAGGCCAGGTGAGTATTTTATCTTACTCATGATATGGCCACAGGAGTGGATCTAAGAAGGAATGTGTTTACAGAGTGTGCTGGGACTGTTGCATGTAAGATAGTAACAATGAAAACAGGGAATACACTATGGCCTTGCATGTTATGTCCAATGGGTTACAGAGAAGGCTGGGACAAAAGTACAGGCAGAAAAAGGACAAGCCGCCTTGAGCTATGGTGGCTTGACTCCGAGTGAGGGACAAGGAACATGCCCTAGTTTCACAGATATGCATACTACACGTCATGAACACATCTTAAACTGTGTGAGGTCTGAACGTCTATAAAGTACATTCACTCCATCCCCATGCTCATCCCACCAGAAAAGTCTTGTTACTCCTATTTCTCTACCATTCCCTACATTTTGTCTGGTGATTATGCAAACATCCTCATCTTAACAATAGTTCTAATAATTTAATAAGAAAAAAAAAAACATGTAACCAATTTTGAAGTCTCAGAATATGAAATACATCAGACTTCAAATAATTATGAATTTGACAATGATAAGGACAATCATTTGATAATTTCTCTTTAAAGTTTGAGAAATTATGAAAGATAGTTTACAGAGATGGGGGATCAAATAGTACCTCATTTGCTCCTAGTACCTCTCTTGAGAGCAGATGATGGCTGGTATTTCCTTATGCTCGGGACTTACATGTGCAGATAACTAAGGAACTAACATTACTTATTTAAATCTGTAACCCTTGCCCATTTGGCAACTAACCCACGTTCCGGCGCTTCCCTGAGTCTTGTCTTCTATATTACCTGTGCACCACTTACCACCTGTACATTCTACTTGGCTCAAAGAAAGTAATTTCCTGAAGTTAGCCACTATTTCATTTATGTGGCTTCTCTTTCACAACAGATTACAAATTAGGTTTGGTTTAACATTATTTAAATCTCAGACTCTTCCCAGAATATCACCAAGAAACTATGCCTTTTGGTTTTAGATAAAAAGCCATAAAATGAGATGGAGGAATTAAATATAGTGGTAAGTCTTCCATGTTCTTGTTAAATGAGTATGGCAATTTCATCTCCTTAAAAAAATGAGTAGCCTAGACCATGCTGCCCAATACTGTAAACACTAGTGACATGAGCTATTTTATATTTGCAGATAAAATACTTAGTAAAAGTATGTCTCAGGCAATTGTTGGTATATTTATACTAAAAATGTATTTGTTATTTGTCTAAAGTTAAAGTTGAACTGGATAGCTGTATTTGTATTTGCTAAATATGGCTACCCTAGGCTATGAAAATAAAACTTAAAATTAAATAAAATTAGAGATTCAGACAGTCAATTGCACGAGGCATATGTCAAGTGTTGAACAGCCACATGGAGCATGTGGTTCTGCACACCTGGGCCAGCTCGATCACCACAGAGAGGGGGCTACTGGACAGCCCTCGGAAGAACACGTGAAATCTCCAAACCAAACATTAAGCAAGAAATAAATATAGTTCTAAAAAATAACAATCTTTATCTAAAGACCTCTTATGCAGCATTTTAACATTTTTGAAATAAAATATAATAGACTAATGTGATAATTCTCAACACTATAATAATGGCTGACAGTTTTGAATTGCTTTGTGGCCAACTCGGTGTTAAACAACTTTTTAAAAAAAGATTTTATTTATTTATTCATGAGAGACACGGGGGGGGGGGGCAGAGAGAGAGAGAGAGAGAGAGAGATTGGCAGAGACCCAGGCAAAGGCAGCAGCAGGTTCCACCCAGGGAGCCCGAAGTGGGACTCAATCCTGGACCCCGGGATCACACCCTGAGCTGAAGGCAAAAGCTCAACCGCTGAGCCTTCCAGGCGTCCTGGTGCTAAACAACTTAACCACATTCTCAAATCACTGTCATTACTATCTGATGCTACAGGCTCTCTTATGCAAACCATGATCTTATGGCCATGAAAACAAAGGCCCTTGGGCCAGTCATTCACTCCCTCAGGGCTGTTGCAATGTGGAGCAGAGGCACCAAACATCACAGGTCAAACACTTTTTCTACAACCACTCCTCTCGGGTGACATTGCTGAGAATTTGAAAAACTTTTGCAAGAGGGTAAGATAGGATTTTACTTCAAGTACTGACAAGCTCAACATTAGTACATTTCAATTATGTGCCATCTCTGTTCACTTCGGTGAGCTGGAAAATAATCACAGAGAGACCAGCAATTGGAAAATATGTAACTATATCTTGAACAATATAAAATGTTTTACATATGCATGGCAAAGCTCCAGGAAATTGTTTTTAGAACTTAACGGGGGAAAAAAGAAAAAAAAAAAAAAAAAAAAGATGACAGTTCTAAGGTGTCTATTCAAATGAATGCAACCAGACCTCTTTTTTCCGCAAAAGAAGGATTTTTCGGGGGAAAAAAAAAACAAGGACAGTGTCAAAGGCAGCATTCCTCAGTGTCATCCTACAGCTCCTCTGCAGGGTACGCTGGCCCCAAAGGCCAAGGACCCACTGGCTGAGAACTGAAGGAATCTTCTCTGGAAATTCAGAGGTCAGAGGCAGAGGCTAGCAGAACGTCTGGTGGCCTAACTGCATTATCTAATGAAAATGTCACCAAAGCCAGGCAAACAAGAATCTCCAAGTGGAGGTCGCTGGTGAGGGTGATGGTAATGAGGAGAAGCAGGAAGGCACTTTTAAATGGAGTGGAAGGACAAAATGACACAGAACAAAAAGATCCAGTCCGAAAAGCCCCAAATTGTGTTCTGTCATTGGACGGGGCAGGAAGGCTGATCAGACAGCTTGCTTCCCTGGGGATCCTGTCTCTCTAGTCCCCTTGAAACATCCAGAGAGAAGTGGCCCTGCCAACAATCACAGCCATGCCGGGTGTCTGCAAGTGCTCCCAGGGGGTCAGATCTTCAATTCCCCCTCCTCCATCCCAACCAGTGCTGTCTCACCTTTTCTTCCACCTCTTACCCTTGGCCTGCCCTCCCCTGTCCACGTGTCTGGACTTCTCTTTCGCTTTTCTCTTTTTTCCTCTTACTAGGTCTTACTGCTTAATTCTTATAATGACAATTTCTTATAACTGATATAATTCATAATCTTTGTCTATTCTTTGTTTTAGGATCCCAGTAAATAAAGAATCACACCAGAGTTGAATTTTTGTGGCAGCATTCTGATGCATGCAATTAAAACTATCCTGGTGACAGTTTGGCAATTAAAAGAAATATACATACCTCAGTCCTATGGATGCTTGTAAAAAGGAATTACAAGCGATGGTCATTTAAGCCTAGACTGGAACTCTAAACAATAATAATGTTGAAAGATTTAATTAAAAAAAATACAGACACCAAAGAGTCAAGACAGATATTCTTTTTAATGACTTTATTTGGGGGATTCTTAAATTCCTCATGCAAATCTGGGAATATAATAGCAATGGAAAGAGACATATCATGTTATGGAAAGTCTTCAGATTCTTGTAATGGGTAAGTGAGTAAGTTATGGTAAGTGTGAAAACATTCCATTCCTGTCTCTTAACTCAATTTGATCTATTTGCCTCCATTCCCTCTTTCAAATTGAAGACATCGTCAAAGGTCACATCTTGAATGGCATATATGCTATCATTTAAGTAATTAAACAATATAGCTCCTTGTAGATAAAACTAATTTTAACTTGCAATCTTTTTGAAGAAATTATTATTTAATAAAGCATTTGAGTATGTAAAAGTAAGTGAAAAAAATACACAAAGGCAAGTTCAAGAAAGGAGCTGAACATTTTGCCGTGAAGTGTTAGAGATAATTAGTACTCATAACAAACCTCAGAAGGTAATCTTCCTGTCTGGATTTTATAGATGAAGCATGTGAGCATAGGAGAGTTGAAGGAAGTGCTCCAGAGGTAAGAAGATGCTGAACTGAGAATCCAATTCAGTTCTTCTGTGCTCCCAAGTCCTTGCTTGGTGTACTCTATTATACTATGAGGATTGATGCAAACAAAGCTTCCAGTGAGACTGCGTTCAGTGCAAGAAGAAGCAATACATTGCTTCACCAAGAGGGAAAGGATGTAAACTGGGGAACAGCATATTCTTAATAAGCAGTTCACAGATTCAACAGCATCAAATAGTTTCCAGGGCTTGACTTCTCCTGGGAGAATTCAATGTAGGACATTCAGAATGACAGCTTTTAGGGGTATGTGTCCTGAGAAGCTAAAGTGGTTTTTGCATTATCTCCTGGGAGTTAGTGAGTGAATGATTTGAACTAAAGAAAGCATTCAAAATTAAAGATATTTTGATTAAGTGGAACAGATCAATTGTTTATGTTGAGAGTGCTCATGTTAAAATTTAGGAAATAAAAATTAAGCAGCGTGCAATGGGACAGCTTCAAAAAAAAGTAGTAGTTGGGAAAAGTAGTAGTTGGGAAAACACCTTCTGGTCTAGTTTACCAGAAGGCAACAGTGGAGGACAAGTAATGTATGGCACTCAGAGTGGCATCTTAACCGAAGGTCCAAAGCTAGAGTTGAAAGGATAAGGAAACAATGATAGGTAGAAATATAATTATTCATATTATAAACACTTGTGGAGAATTTCTAACAGTCATGAAGAAGGTACACGACCAAACAAGAGGATGATAAGGATACAGGTCATGGGTGCCTTTTTGTAGAGTTTTGGAAAATCCATTTAGTTTTATGTAAATCCGAGCCAAGAATTCACGATCTGTTATGGGTTGAATGATATTCCCCCAGAATTCATATGCTGAAGTCCTAACGCCCAAAACCTTAGAATATACCCTAGATAGATAGAGGATCATTGCAAAAGCAATTAATCAAGGTAAGATGAGATCATTAGGGCGGGTTCCTAATCCAATGTGACTGGCATCCTTATTATAAAAAGGGGAGATCTGATCACAGACACACACAGGAAGATGAAGACAGAGATTAGGGTGATGCTGGGGAAGCCAAGGAATGCCAAAGATTGCCAGCAAGCACTAAAAGCTGAGGGAGAGGCTTGGAACAGATTCTCCCTTTACCCATCTCGGAAGGAATCCACATCTTGATCTTGGACTCCTAGGCTCCAGACAGTTTGTATTATGTGAGTCTGTAGTATTTTGCCATGGCCACCCCAGCTGGCCAATAAAGTGTCCAAGGATGTCTTCCTCACCTGGTTTTCTATACGGACTGCATTGGATCATGAGAAGTCAACTCACACTCACTTTGCAGGTGACATTAGAGTCAAAGTAAAACAAAAAGCTTATTATCTGTCTCACATAAACCAGACTTTTGTTGTTCTTAATAAAATAATCTTTACAGAGGCATCTGGATGGCCAAGGTGGTTAAATGACCAACTCTTCATTTCAGCTCAGGTCACTATCGCAGAGTCGTGAGACTGAGCCCCAAGCCAGGCTCCGCACTCAGCGTGGAGTCTGCTTGAGATTCTCTCTCCCTCTGTGCTTTCCCGTTTGCGCTCACGTGCTCTCTCTCTCCCTCTAAAATAAATAAATAAATAAACTTTTAAAAAGTCTTTTTTTAGGGATGCCTGAGTGGTTCAGCAGTTTGGTGCCTGCCTTTGGCTCAGGGCATGACCCTGGAGACCCAGGATCAAGTCCCACATCCGGCTCCCTGCATGGAGCCTGCTTCTCTCTCTCTGCATCTCTCTCTGCCTGTGTCTCTGCCTCTCTCCCTGTGTGTCTCATGAATAAATAAATAAAAATCTTAAAAAAAAGGTATTTTTTAAAAAAATACAATTTTTACAAACTAAAATCTGCTCAGAACCAAATAAACAATTGAATATTGAAAAAGGCAAGCATCTGAAATCCATTTATATCATACAGCATATTCTTAAATATAACATATGAATGTTATGCTTTGTTGGATGGTTTGTGATCTATTCCATAAATTGAAAATAACAAAAAAGGTATATGAATAAAACAAACATATGCAGAATCTGAACAAGATTTGGTAAAAATGTTTGTTTCTTTTAAAAAAAGTTAAATCTCAATACTTCAAACCCTCCATTACAATGTAGATATAATGAGAACAAGCTGATGGCATATCTATCTTTTTTACCTTCACTTATAGCATAATTTTTAGCACACTGTACATGTTTAATAAGTATTTATCATGTCTGGAACAGAATAAATGAAGCAGAATAAAACCTTACGGACACATGAGCATACCACGATTTTAACCACAATTATCTATATAAAAAAGAGATAAGAAGAGATGTACTGAGACTCATAGATACTTAATACCACTCACCTGATGATTCTGACCTATGAGAAGGCCAAAAATAGATAAAAACTTTAATCATCTCTCCTTGAATTAGACTTTAGTGAGAATGAGTTGTCATCAATGCCAATTTTCTGCTATCTCCCTGTGATCCACATCCATATGGGATTCCTATATATTACATATAAGATATAATGATAAATTTTTCCAAATATTGATATTTTGTAAAAAAAACAAGTTTGAAAATGTACTGGGCACTATACTTTGATATAAATATGAAATGTAGCCAAAAACAAACTTTTTTTTTTCATTTAAAATCTCAATTTTCTTGAGAAATCAAATCTAAATTGGTTTGATATTATGCAAATCAGGCCCAGTTTGAAGTAATCTAGGAATTACTTTAATTTTGGCTATTTATGGATTTAAAGTGTTATACTTGCTGCTAAAGAAACACAGACTAAGGGATTCTTAGTCCTTTTTCAGGGATCTCCAACAAATTCAAATAAAAAAGTGACAAGTCTAAAGACAAACTACCCATTATGAGTAAAAATTTTCTCACAAACCTCAACAAAAAGCCATGCAGATAACATATTTGAAAATAATCTTAATTTGACATATATTGACAGCTATGTCAAACTAACGAGGTCTACTTCATATAGATGTATGGCTAGAAATCTACCAATTCACTATATACCCAAATAATTAAAAACAACAGCAGTCCTTACATGAACATTGATACAATTTCTGGATTTATATAGGAAAAAAAAAAACAGTACATATCTAAAATAAATAAGAGAAACGTTTTTCAGTGAGAGTTGCATGGGAAGCACCATTATTTTATATGTGAGCCAAATTTCTTTTAGAAACTCATTTTTCTTCCTTTTCTTTATAATAAGGGTTAAAGGGAGAACTTGCTGCACCCAGGCCCTCAGCTAAATAATTATTGATTACTGAGGACTTCCTGCCATATTGCCATTTTTAGTGCCACTGACTCTGACCAGAGGAAGGTAATAGAATGTGTTTCCCAGGGGAAAAAGAAAGATATCATAAATGTACACATTGCATATAAAATAATTTGATTTTGGAAATGCTAAAGTGTGACTCTCAGACTTAAGACCCACAGTCTCTTCTAAGTGCTGGACTAGTTGTGTCATACACTTAACTTCATGGATCCTTACAAGACCTTATGTGGTACACACTGTCACCCTCATTTACAGGTAAGGAAACTAAGGAAGAGAATGAATGATCAAATCCCACACTTAAGGTCATGAAAGTAGAGGTGACATCGCAAACCATGTTATCACATCACCTGATTTCTCTGTGTTTCAGCATTACAAGACAGAACTAGACAGAGAAAAGCTTGTGCTACAGGTAGAATTAATCTGTGCAACAGCCTGTAGCCAGGAGCAGTGCTTGTTACAAACACTGATGGGATTTTCAAACAGATGTTGAAGCAAGAAAGGACTGGGACATGCTGGAGATAATGTCTCAAATCCTAGGCACTCAGGAGTCAAACTTTTCAGCCTCAATCTTGATGGTAAAACCCATTGTCAAGGGATGCTTCACTTCTGCTTCCTCCAATGCTCCTTACTCTTTCAACCTAATTTATGAATTCACTTTTTCCTGGCCCTCCATTTCATTTTTAATCTGATGATTTGATAAATTAAAGCAAAGCATACTGCATTTAATTCTAATCTCTCTCTCTCTCTCTCTCTCTCTCTCTCTCTCTCACACACACACACACACACACACACACTCATCTATCATCTATTTCACTGAAAAGTCAAAATTGACTGTGAAGCCCTGACTAGTTTGCCTGAGAATGCATTCCTAAGAATTCTGATACATTGGATTTTGTTTTAAGGGCCAGGAGAGGGGAGATCTACATGTAACAAACACTGAAACTCACCAACAAGCCAGGTAGGTACTACCCCAAATGACCAGCAATTTATCTGTTTGTGACCCATTTTATTCATTCTTGCAATTTTCTTGCTCACTCTTATTACATCAAAATATTCCTATACCATCAAATTTTATTTTAAAAATAGAGTCATTTTTCCTCTTCTGGAAATTCTCTGCTTCTGTGACATTAGTTTTCTGGAGTTGGTTCTGGTTACAGACCACAGCTCCCCAACTAACTTGAACTTAAAGCAACTCTTTACCTTCCAAGCCTGTGTCGTCATATCTGACATAGCACCAATAATATCTACCCTTTAGGATGAAGGGAAATAAAATACAAAAGCAACTCCCAGTGGCCAGTAAATCAGAGAAAAATAAGTATGTTCTTATAGAACTGGCAAGGGGGAGTCCGCATGAATCTGGATGTGTGAGTAAGGTTAGGACACTTTTTTACCATAACTTCAGTTACTTTGTAGACACCATAGGCAGCTACCTAGAACAAACAGATAAGGAAATCATAACTGGCCATGTACTATAATAATAAAGGCAGACGCCGACCAATTCAACTGGCCAAATGTCTCTTTGAAAGCAAATCACACTGGTCTATTTACCAAAGCAGAGAGAGAGTAAGGGTATCCATACATATATGGAATTATTGGTTACACTCTGTTAATGAGGAAGTATGGAATTTTGGAATCGGACAGATTTGATTTAAATTATACTTCTTTCACTTACTATCTGAATGAGATTAGCAAACTTACTAAATTTTCTTGACTTTCAGTTCTGTTCTTTAAAAGCAATGGAGTAGCAACTACTATAATTAATACAGGCAACAGAAAGTTTAAAATATCAATTTCTATTACAAAGCTTATTATGACAAGTGTCTCCTATCCACCCTTCTGACTCACTAGTCTTCTCAGAAGCAATCGTTATTACCCATTTCAGCTGTTTCTTTTAGCATTTAAAGTAATATTTCTTTTAAAAAGGCCTCTTAAAAATTGATTCTTGAATTATATATTTTAGGAATGTTCTACTTGTTTTCGATTATGGTGGATGGATACTGTGTCCTCTAAAGCAATATCGTAGTTAAATTAATAATTAGCTTATGTATTTTATGAATATTTAATTGTCCCCTGCTGGACCCAAGCATTGTGTTATGTACTTATTCTTTCCACAAATGTTTTCTTAAGGCTAAGAAATAATGTTATCTCTTTGCTCGTTTTTAACATATCTGTTGTAAAAATTTCTCAAGATCCCTCTAAAAACCCTACCAATTCAATCCACTTATTTTTAAATGTACCTGAAAGCCTATACTTTTCATTTTCTTAATATTTTTTCTGGAGTCTTTCACGCTAGAACTTGCCCCTACCTGCACCATAGAGAAGCCCTCTTTCCACTCTTCTCCATTAAATACCCTGTTTCTTGGAGCTCATGCTTTCTCTTTCATGATTTACTCCATTGTTTTGGTGAAGCACAGCCTCCAAAGCTTCATGATAAATAACAAAAGGGAGTTAAAAATTTTGTTGAGAATTTTAAGTGTCCAAAACTGTCTTGATTTTCTCTCACTCTTACTGATAATTGGCTGGTTGTATAATTCCAGTACAAAATAAATTGAAAAACATTGCTCTCTGTCTTCTAGTTTCTAGTGTTGCTCTTAAGACATTTAATTAAATCTGATGCATGTGCATGAAATGTTTTTCTTTTTTAGACATTGTTGGCTCTCAATAGTATGTGTGGCAGTTTTAAATTGTATGGTTGTGTACCTTACAGTTTTCCCCCACCCACTGTTCTGGTTGCATAGGGGTCTTTTTCATTGGAGGACTTGTATTTCACGATTCTGGATTATTGAATTCTTTCTTTCTTTGATACTATTCCATTCCTTTTCCTTTGTTTTCCCTTGCTGAAATTCCAAAGAGTTAGATCTAAGATTTCCTGGATTGTTTTATCTCATTTGCTAATCTCTTCTGTGCTACTATGTCTTTCCTTTTCATTGTACTTTTTGGGAAATCCCTTCATCTTTAGATAAAAATTCTTTATTTTTTTTCAGTGAATATATATTCCTAGTTTATAAGAGCTGTTCTCAGTTCTGACAATTATTTTACATACTATCCATTCTTATCCCAAAATGTAGCAGCATTTAATTTTGATCCAGTTATATATATTTGTTGGGGGTTCCCAAACCCCAAACTTTCATGTCACCAGAGTTTGGTTTGGGGTTACTGGTTTATCAGAAGAAACCATTTAAAACCTACAACTATGGGAAATATATGGATGGCCACAGGCATTTTCGAGTGAAAGGATGTTAGGACACAAAACCCCATCTTTCAGTATGTAGAATTCAATGCATTCATTGTGTTTTATTTCTAAACTGTAGTCTACAATTGAGGTGCCCTGAGTATCAATCTCTGTGGCTCACTTACTCCAGAGAACAAGCTGGGGAGGGGTCAGAGAAGGAGGGGAAGAGGAGGCATGCCCCTAGATGTCTAGGTCCCCACTTGTGTGTCTATTTAATGTGCAAATGGACTTGCCACCAGTCTTCCTATGATCAGTCTCACGCCTGGCCAATAAAAGTCATGAAAGTTGGTTCTCCCATGTTCAGACATTCTCTCATTTCAACTTTATATCAGCCATGTGAAAGAGATGCACATGTTAATCTCTTTTATAGATAAGAAAAGAGGTATTTCCAAGGTCAAGACTCTATAAAATGAGGGTGACAAGACCGAGCCAAATTTCATCCCACTAGAAAGTTTATGCTATCATATGTGTACATAGTGTGTGTGTGTGTGTGTATTATAGTATACAGCATGTGGGGTTAATGTGTGTGTGTGTGAATATATATATATAATATATATATATTATATATATATATTTACAGTCATAATCCAAATTGTGCTTGCACAGTGACATATTAAGTATAAAACAACATAGAAATTGGCATTGGTCATAATAAGAGTCTTATCAAACACAACAAAACATCAGCTTAGAAAGAAATTGAGAAGACGCCTGGGTGGCTCAGCAGATGACTGTCTGCCTTCAGCTCAGGGTGTCATCCCAGGGTCCTGGGACAGAGGCCCACATTGGGCTCTCCACCAGCAGCATGCTTCTCACTCAGCCTGTGTTTCTGCCTCTCTCTCTGTGTCTCTCATGAATAAACAAATAAAATCTTAAAAAAAAAAAAAGAAATTGAGAAAGTAATATAATTGTCTTTAAATTTTATTCCAAAACCAAGGCTCTAACATTAAAAAAAAATCTTGAATTAGCTACCTCCCTCTGCTGAGGACAAATGAAAACAATGATACCTTTCAGTATAAGAAAATATAAACAGATGCTTTAATGAAAAAGCTTACATAAAACTTGGGAGGTTTGCTTTCATTACTATTTTTTTCCACTGAGAACTTATATTTGGGAATAGATTTGCAGCAGTGAGCAAGGGGTTGGCTAGTGATTCTTCCCGCTGTACAGACTGCGGGTATGGAAGGGGTTGGTGGGGGGGGTGTTGTTCAGTGCTGCAGTGGCTCCAGCTCTGGAGGAGCCGCAGAAAGCTTAACTTAACAGGGAGCCTGAGGTTTAACTCCAGCGACACCAGGGACTATGTAACACAGGCATCTGGAATAATGACAAGTCGTTCAGTTTAAGGACACATTCCCAGCATCGCATTAAACAGCAGAGAAAGAGAAAGCTGGAGGTCGGGGTGTTCTGAAACATTAAGATTCAATCTTCAGTGGCAATAAAATGCCTAAAAAATGCTTCCTCTGGACTCTCTATGTGGGAAGGGAAGTCAAATTATTAATCAGAAATGTAGCCAGAACTCTGCTTCCTTCCAGACATTATGAATTTCTTCTTTCATCCTGTATCTCTTTTTGCTGGGAATACGTGATGTGTGGAGGGTAAGGACAAGCAGCTCTGCAAGACAGATCATATTGGCAGTGGCTTCATTAAATCTGATAAGGATTCATGTTATACTGAGATTTCTCACATGCATTCCTTTAAGTAGATGAATTTTATCCTGAGGAGATTTCATTTATGCCTATTTGCCCCTTCCCTCAAGATCTTTTCTCCATGCTAATTTAAATTTAGCATTTGATGTAATCTATTTCATTTGGTTACCTAAAAGAAGGATTACTCCTGGGCAACAGTGTCATCCAAAAGAAAAAAAAATGATTTTTATAAATAGAAAGACTATTATAATCCCAGCCCCCACTCACACAAGGCTGTGCTAGAAGGAGTAGGATGTGTGTTTGTCCTCAAGCTGCTTCAATGATTGCATATACAGAGGGTCTCCAATTCTTTGACCTTACACTTCCTATCTTCCAACCCAAAATATCAGCAGGAAAATGTTTCTCTCTTAATAGTTTCAATCTCATTAGTAGTTTAATGCAATTGCTTGGCTGTCTCACGTACATGTAGAGAGAATTTTGTCCTCCAGCTTTTAGAATCAGTACATTCATACAAATGTTGTTTCCCTTGGCCATTCAGGTAGGCCAAAGTAAATCTAATAATCTGGCAAAATTTAATTTCCTTGCTTTCTTGAGTCATAAAAATGATGCATCTGATGTCAGTGATAAAGAGATTTAACCAGATTTTATGTAGAATAGTCTTTTTCATTACTTGTAGTTGCTTCATTTCAGAATCCCCTTCTAACATTTAAGAAATCCCCTACCTCATTTGGCAGAATCCAATTTTCATAAACAAATTGAAAATTTCAGACACTCCCTTCCCCCTCCAGCGTTCTGGCTAAAGCAGGTCAACCCAGCACTCATTTCCCCTACTTTGAAGAGGAAGCTAGGAAAGCCGAAAAATTAGAGCGAAGAGAAAACAGAATATCAGTTAGAGTTCTTATTTGCAAGATAAGATTCTTATTTTAGGAACTTCCTACTTTGCAAAGTAGGAAGGAATTGCAGAGAACAGGTTCTGGGAGGGTTTGTAGTGTGGCAGCACTGTCCACTGTCCCACAGATGGTTGTGGTGACATCCTCATATGACTAGGTGTTTATTTTATTTTATTTTTTTATTTTTATTTTATTTATTTTTGTTTTATTTTATGACTAGGTGCTTAGAGGACAAATTGCATGGTCCCTAGCTGCATAGATCTCAAGCTGGGTTAGCTGGCTTTCCTAGAGTTTCCGTTAGCTACTTAATAGCCTTAAATGCAATTTACTTTTATGCTTAAATTAGTCACCCAAGTGGCCAATGTCCATTGCTTGCAAATAAGAACTCTAACTGATATTCTGTTTTCTCTTCGCTCTAATTTTTCGGCTTTAGGACTTCTATCTAGGCCTAGAAGATATACAATAATCCTTGACTTGGAAACACATGTTATTCTAATACAATAATTACAATTTCCCTCAAATTGTTTGCATAGATAGGTGTGTTTTCTGGATGATGGCAAAGAAAAGATGAACGAAGTCAATTTGCAGCCACCTAGAAAATGCTTGTATAAATTTTTTATATCAAGATAATGATGGGACCATTGAAAGCCATGATAAAATTTGCTTCCAGGGAATAGCCTACCCTAGGGTAAAATATATATTGCTTTCATTTTTTTTTTCTATTACATCGAGAATCAGGGTAATCTTGCTGTGGAACAAGAGCAATTTTTATTTGAGACTACCACTATACAACAACTCCTTAACATTGCCGTCTTTTTGGCTGAAAGTCTATTTTGTGGATACTCCTTCGATTACTTTTATCTGATCTCCTGAAATAGTCTCACCCCTAACATACATACAGTCAAGGACAGACACTGGCTATAGCAGGCACCATATAAGTTTTTGAAGAGAAGAAAGAACAACTAAGTCAAACTCTTCATCCTCAAGAATCTTACAGTATAATCTTAAGATTAGTATGAAATAACAATAATTTAAAAAACAAGCTTTTATTATCTTAAGAGAGATATATGCCTAGTATCACTGTGGTTTAATGACCAAAGAAGTCCTCACTTTTTTGGGCACTCACAGAAGGAATCATGAAGTAATCCATCAAGAATTTGATACTTTTGGTACAATTTCAACCACAAACATAACCCAACAAGTTAACCACCAACCAATGATTTTAAAACCTTTTTTTGCCTTCCTTGTTTTAGAAGTTTTCATTTTAGAAATACAATGTGTTTATTAATAAGTAACATTTATATTTATCAGAGGTACATAATAAGCAGAGCTTTATGTGGGGCAACATAAAATCAACTGTATACAAAAATGAAAGAACAACATGATACTACTATCAATGACACTTTAGAAGGAAAAATGGCTAAACCAAAGTTCAAAAAGCCCTGTAATACTTGACATGATCTGTTTCAGCTTTACTGAATGACAGGTCTCCCAACATTTGTATTATGGAATATTAAAAATAAAGTAATGCGGAGTCTAAAAATACTACTTCCAAAGACTCAGTTTCTTATATTTGGATAAGGATGACAATAAATTCCATTAAGACATATACATACGTATATTACAATATAAAACAGGTTAGTGTGAGTGATGTTTATTTGGCAGGAGAAATGAAGCATGGGAATTCATTCATGTGTATCCAACACTGCCCCAGGAGCTGGGCAGATCTTCTGGTTACCAGGTGAGGTGTGCTCTGCAGTGAATATGGGGATAATTCATTACATTCTCTCAGGCCTCTAGATCAAATGAGTCTGAAAGGCTTCAGCTCTGACTGCGTGTTAACCAAGCAGCTATCTGACCAAAAGTGTGCTTCATGGGGTAACTTACTCTGGAAAGGAGATAATTTAGATTGCAAATGTATCACTGTCATCCCTGAGAAGACGTCTCCTCTAAAGTAAAATCCTTGGAAAAACTCTGGTTGATCCATCAGTTCCTTGTGAAGTTGGTTTCCATTAGTAAGTAGCTAGAATTGGGTCAGAAGCCTTGGCATGTGAATGGTTCATAGAAACTCTTCTAAACCGTTTCACATTGTAAGACGCTTAGACTAAATATTCAACAACACCCTATCTACATCATTTAAAATAATTGCAGCATATGATAATCACAACCAGGCATTGACAGTAGACCATAGTGCCCCACCATAAATTCAAGGTCTATTCTACAGTTCTCAGCCGAAAATATAGAACATTTCTAATGGACGTTTTCACCAACCCTCACATCTGATGAAAAAGACTCTGTATACATAAATGGGCCTGTACACACATCACAGATGTAACAAACCACCCAATCGGAAGAGTTGGCAACAGTCGCTCATTAGATAACACATAAAAATTCAACTCCCTCAGGTTGACTCACTATTCATTCTCCTTTTTACTATCATTACCAAGAGCCCCATCATCATTATCTGTCCATCACCCTCAACATCACCACCATAATTACCCATAGTTATCAGAGCTTAGTATTTATATTGAACCAAAGACAGGAATTTTCAAAGTCCAGAAAGAAACCCCAGGAGATCAAAAGCTCTAGATGAGTGCTATATTTCAATGAATTATTAAAAATATACAATTTTGTTTAATCTCCTAAGCAGCCAATCCTGAAAGGAACTTAAGTGCACTGCTGTTACACAGAACTTTCTACAAAAATGGAAATGCTCAGGGCACCTGGGTGGCTCAGATGGTTAAGTGTCTGCCTTTCAGCTCATGTCATGATCTCCAGGTGCTGGGATAGCACCTTTTTTGTAAAAAGAAGAAAGAGTCCCATTTCGGTCTTCTGCTCAGCAGGGAGTCTGCTTCCCTGTCTGTCTCTGCCTCTCCCACTGCTCATGTGCTCTCTCTCTCTCTCTCGATAATAATAATTTAAAAACCTTAAAAAAAATGGAAATGTTCTGTATCTCTACTTTCCATACGGAAGCCACTAGCCACATGTGGCATTTGAGCACCTGAACCATGGCTAGTTCAAGTGAGAAAATGAATTTTTCATTTAATTTAATTCTAATGAATTGAAATTGAAGTAGTCAAACATGCCCAGTAGCTGCTGTGAGGGACAGTACAGCTTTAGTGGACAATGCTAAGGAAGTAATTTTGGAGAGGCTCGCAAGATATTTCTCATTTTATTACTTTCCAGCCTTTCAACATTTGCTATTTAGGGTATAGACAATATGGCTATTTGATAAATTTCCTTTTCATGATGAAACAATTAAAATGTTAGAAAATGAACAAAGAGTAAGTTTTTCCCATTAATTAATTCTATTTGGTTTTATATATTAAAAAGCAGATGAACATTTATGAATGTATATGAAATCTTCCTTATTAATTTGATGTCTGTTCATGTGATGATAGTTTCATTGAGACTTGATAAGTCGGTCAAATTTGCAGGTACAGGCATCCAATGTTAAGGAGATAGGTTGGATATCCTCAATCCCAAGATGCTTTATAGAAAAGTCTATGCTTGATGTTTTTGAGAGAAAGCTACACTTCATGGCATTAATGTGGTTCTATAAAAATCAACATGACATCTTCCCTCTGGCATCTACCTTATGTGGAACAGCAAACTTTTCCTAGTTTTCTTTTTTTAACTTTTCCTAGTTTTTATATCTTAGTAGGTCTTATCTGGTTGGGAATGATTGAATCTAGGTGTTAGTAATTATTTTATGAAAAACCAGCTCAAATCCTAACTATTACTTTATACTTTCTGTATCATCCAAATAATGTGACTCTTCCTTCTTCTGAAATGCTTGGAAACTGACTGCTCCCAGACATGTTTTAGCAGTTGTATATCGACCTTATCTCCCGACAACATTGTAAGCAACTTGAAAGAAGAGGCTGTATCTTGCACATCATACTGTTATCCGCATGAACTAAATGATTACCATTTCTTTGTAGATATTCCAGAAATGTCTATGGACTTGTAGTGTGTGTTGTAGTGCGATACTGTATCACACTCATAATCTTTCTTTTATTGTTCCCTAAAGAACCTAGTGTGAAATATATACATTTAAAAGGAAAAGCAAACTGTTACATAGGTACTAGAGAAAGTATCCATGATTATGATATCATGTGCTTTCTTTATCATCATGGGTATATCTACATTCCACGAGGGTTTCTATGGCACCGTTTGTAAAAAGAAGAAATATCAAAAAAAGAAGAAGAAGAAGAAGAAATATCTTCTTAAAATATGACAAATCTCAAGGTGTTCAATGGGAATTTCAAACCGCATTCTCAAGAGTTCTTCTAAATACTATCTCCTAAAGAAACAGACTGGGAGACTGGCTAAGAAAGCATGTTTTTGCTGTAACTATTGATCTTACTTTTTAATTTCCAGTTAATAGGAAACATGTGGTTGCAATAGTAGAATATTGCTAATGAAAACAATATTTTAGTTCTGCTGCTTGAAATAAAAATGTATTGATAGTAAACAATTTTCATTTATTTTCAGAGAAGAGAAATAGGTTTTTATATGGATTACCTAAAATCACACACAAAATAATCTCCAGCCACTATACATAAATAAGGCCTTAATTACATTAATCCTTTCCATACCAAAAGTATAAGCCCTCTAAATTTTTACCTTAATTAAATTACCGTAATGCATACAAACTTCAATTAGGTTATCTTTTAATCCTATAATAAACACACAAGCTATAAATTCTACCTTGATTTGATAACAAGGATCTAAATAAAAAATATCCAAGTGGGCCAGTGACTCCACTAAACTGAGATGTGAACATTTGGATTTGGAGAATTTTCGATGCCTGTATTCCATCTTTTCCTGTTCTCCCCTGGAAGAGGTACTAATCAGCAGTGACATCCCCAAACAGGATTCAAAAACCAGAAGGAACCCTAAACAAACACACAGATGGTAAACAGCAACAAGGAAGGGACCAGGGCAATACACAGCCTAAAACATGTGACATGTGCGCCATCAACACAAACTAAGTTCTGAGGTCCTGAATAAAGCCAAGATCCAAGAGGATGTACTGACGCCTTGAGAGCCACAGAAATTAATTTTGAAGGTTCTTTTTCAAAATTTAATTAGCCAATACAAGAAACAACACAGAGCGATGCAGATGTAGGAGAACAGGAACGTAACATGGAGAGCATCCTTCACAGCCCCACCTTCGTTTCAGGGAGAATGAGTCTCACCAGATGGTGGACTGCTATACTTGTAATTTTACTGTGGCATGTGCTAGAAGGATAAAAAAAATGAAAGCAGTGAAAATGTCACACAGTGTGAAAGGCTTGTATGAAAAGGTACAGAGCTGTCTTTCAGCAGACAGTCTACAAAAGCTTTTCAAACTGTTGCCTCATAACAGCTGCAGTGGTTTGATTCCTTAAATTCAAAAGACTTTCTCTTGTATGCTATCAAAGACAGAAGCTGACTCGTTAACCCACAAACCAAACAGACCCTGGACCAGGCTTCATTTCCATGTGGGCCGTGCACCACGTCCAGCCTGATAACCTGGCGCTGAGATGGAAACCCCTGCCCTCTGCTTCCGAGCAGGGCATTAAGAGCTGCAGCATCCCTGCGGTGGTGGGGATGCTTTCCTGACCCAAATCTGCAGGTCAGATCACTGCCACTGCAAGGCAGCATCTAATGTTCCCTAGAAATGGGATTCTTAAATGTATTTTTTAATTTAATTATATTCTTCTAATTTGCTTGCTCCTTCAGAAAGCAGAGCATTTCAAATATTGATTATCCTTTGAGGGAAATAAAAGCAGACAAATGGTTTTACTCTCTCAGAGCACAACAATATAATTGGTCATTGTTCCTTTCTTAATTCATCACATAGTATTTCCCTTCTCTGTTCTCTTTTAAGGACTCGGTTTTTTTTTCCTCTGTAGAACAGAATGATAAAAACTTATAATGACAAGGGTGCCATTTATTGCTTGTGTACTGCAAGGTAGGCACTGTGCCACGTGCCTCAGTGAATGATCCCGTATCATCCCCGCAGTGGGACTGCACGATGGATGCCTGTCCACATTCTACAGATGAGGCAACTGAAGATTACAGAAATTAAATATGCCATCTGAGATTCAACTCCCAGATTTAAGAGCAGATTGTATGAGATGGGGTTCTTACTTCACTATTACAACCTTAGCTCAATCGGTCAGCTGGGCCCCTGATCACTTCGTGATCAGCACAGCGTGGACACAAGAGCCTGATCAAATGGAGAGTTCGAGTTCAGCAGCAGATCCAGTATACGTATGATACACTTATCATTTTTCTGTGTCTGTGTTTTTAAAGGGGGGGGGAGGTGAATGACAGCCCTTATTGCATCATCAGAGAAAAGATCGTTGACACTGAAAAAGAATTGCATAATGGACAGTGCTCTGCAGAGATTAAAGGAGAGAAGTTTTTTTAAACAACTAAGAGAAAAAGAATAAAAATCAAGGTGGAGAGAGAGAGAGACAGAAGAGGACATAAGGAAAGATATCAAAGATGGAGTCAGAAGCTCTGGGTAAGGGTCCAAATTTAGCTTTTACTACCAGTGGGGTCTTCACTCTAACTTAAGTTAATTTCACAAAACAATGAACAAAGAATGATCAAAGCCTCTTGCAGGTTTCAACATTATGATTTAAAAAATTTTATTAAAGATTTTATTTATTTATTCATGAGAGACATACAGAGAGAGAGAGGCAGAGACACAGGCAGAGGGAGAAGCAGGCTCCATGAAGGGAGCCCAATGTGGGACTCGATCCTGGGACTCCAAGATCACAACCTGAGTCGAAGGCAGACGCTTAACGGCTGAGCCACCCAGGAGTCCCTGATTAAAAATTTTTATATCAGAAATCCATTTTGTGGCCAACATTCCATCCATCATTGATCATGAGATAGGGTAATGAGTCCATTTGTGAAACATTTTGAGCCAACAACCCAAAGCTGTCCTTCAGCGCTTTCTGGATGCCTCTTTCCTAGCTTCTTCCCACCATGAAGGGCAGGGATCTCTCCAAAGAAAAGGAAACAAATGCAAGTAAAGGATATGGCATGCCAGCCATTTTTTCTAACTTCACTCGATCTAAGTTTGCTAAGTTCAATGCAATGAAAGACAGTTAACTTTGGGAAGCTAAAAGATGGATGCTACCTATAAAAACGAGGGTGTCCATCCCAGATGGTAATTGAAACCCATTCATGTCACTCTTCAAGGCAACATTAATATCCAGGCTCGCCCTTATCAATGCTTCCATCAAGACCATTCAAGACTTGTCAAAGGCATCAGACTTCATTTGCACTTCTTAGCAGCGGTTATTACCGTAAGAGAGTGCTGAAAGGTTCAAGATTCATCAGAGTCTGTGCATTTGGAAAAGAGAACTTTCAATCACTCCAGAACACTGCTCCATGATT
This sequence comes from Vulpes lagopus, assembly GCF_018345385.1. Lineage (NCBI taxonomy): Eukaryota > Metazoa > Chordata > Mammalia > Carnivora > Canidae > Vulpes > Vulpes lagopus. The sequence continues at coordinate 4,860,077 of NC_054839.1, read as the reverse complement.
TAAGCCAGGTGTGAAACTCACCAGGGGAAAGAGTGAGTGTGTTACATTTCACTGCACACCTTTCTCCTCAGTCCTCACTGAGGACTTATCAGCATTCAGGAGAGGACAGTTTGATTAGCTTTCCCTCCTGATCTCGCTCTCAGTCCACCCAGGGTCGTGGCTTGATTGAGAGAAACTCTACACTTGTCACAGACAAGTTGTTTGGGCAACTCACTTTCTCTTCACTTCCCATACAGGCTGGCGGCACATTTTAAAATCTTTACTGGACATCATGCTGAAAATACCTCCTTCCCCAAAGTGGATAATGCAGTGGCAGCTTAACTAGAGGTGGGAGACACATGTATATTTCAACACAGACTTATTTCAGAGGAAATTTCTGGAATGTCTGGTTCCAAGGGCCACATGCCTGATCCGAGGGTCTGGTGAGAGCAGCAATTGGTACGAGTGGTTTAGATGGCAGCTCCATGACCAAGAGTGGTGAGAGGAAGGCTGGTGTTATGAAGAGGAACTCATTTATACACATTTTTTATTGTTTTAATGTTGGGACGCATTTCTGGGAAGAAAAGGGTGGCCCAGGCCACTTGATAAAAATGCTGAACATGACAGAATCAAAATCACTACATGGCAGAGTCTGGAGGCAGTTTAAAGATTCCCTGCTCCACTGGCCCCGTCCACTCTGGAATCTTCGATGGCACCTGGCAGTGTCCTCCTGGCTCCCCAACGTTGTCTACAGCTGTCTACATCAACGCATCCTTAGAATTCAGTTCTTTCTTTCCTGTACACTCTGCACACGGGTTCTTTTCCCATCCACTGGGACCAAACATCAGCAAAATCCCTCTTCTTTCTGACAACCACATAGATCTGAAGTTGTCTCCATCCTCCCAAAAGTCTATCAATATTCTTAAACTGCAAAACTCCCCATGTGTGGTGCCCTGACAAGCACAATAAACATCATCTTAGAACTTACTAGAAACACAGAAGCTCAGGTCTCATCATAAATCTGAGTCAGAAGCACTGGTGCTGGAGTCCAGCGAGTGCTGGTTCGACAAACCCTCCAGGTTACTGGAAAATTCTTGAAGGGGAGGAAAGGAAGCACCAGGGAACAGTGAATGGCAGAGCTGGGAGGGAGCAGACAGTATTCACCAGGGCAGCTAGGGGATGCTGATTAAGAAGCGAGGTCCGGTACGCAGGGCACCGCAGTGGGAACCAGGAAGAGTCAAGGCTGGGTGGGGCTCCATCCAGAATTGAAACAAAGTCCTAAACTCTGCTTCAATCATCTTTTCTACTGAAGAAGGCAGTATGGTGACGTGTGGTCCTCCATGCCTTCATCTCCTTCCATCCACCTGAATCCTAGTTATGACTATGCGTTCAAATTAAATGAGGTAAGTTATCTGCAGTGCCTGGCCTCTAGCAGACACTAGTGAAAGGTATCATCATAAACACTTTTCAGGGTACCAAGCTTGCTTTTTTCTTGCATTTTTTTCTTTTTAGCAAACCACTATCATTTTGAAAGAGTGATCTCTTCCTATTTCGTCAAACCTAAGCTCTGCAGCTACCTGAAATCTAGTAGCTGTCTGCGGACCTTACCAAGAACCTCTCGGTTTGCAAGTTCACAGAGTTCCTCGAAGTCTGTATTGTGTGATGGTTTGAGTTCTTGCATTTCTGAGATGTTCCAAAAGGGCCTGTCCTGTCTGCCCACAGCTCCCACGACTGTCTCTGGACACTGCATCTGGATCTCTTTCTTCCTTCTCCCTGAGTGCAAGCATGCATTTTCCTTCCCATTCACCTTCTCTTTTGGTAATATGCTCATGCTTTCTACGTGGACCATGCCTTCTTAAAGAGATTACCAAAGTCTATTTATCCCATCCTGGTCTTTTTCTCAGCTCCAGATCCACATTTCTACCTGCCTGTCAGAAGTCTGTTCTAGATGCTCCAGCAACACAAACTAACATAAGTCCAATCCAGTCCCTGATCTTCTCCTTTCACCTCCAACTACATTCCCTCTTTCAGACAGTTTTTGCTGCTGGTAATAGAATGTTTGCAGGGATCTGGCTTCTGATGCCCACTGCTGGGGCACCTGGGTTAGACAATTGGTTAAGTGTCCGACTCTTGATTTCGGCTCAGCGTCATAGGATTGAGATGCATGTTGGCTCTGAGCTCAGTGGGGAGTCTGCTTGAGAGTCTCTCTCTTTTTCTGCCTCTGCCCCCACCTCCTCTCTAAAATAAATAAATAAATAAATAAATAAATAAATAAATAAATAAATAAATAAATAAGCAAATAAATAAATAAATATTTTTTAAAGAAAAGAAAGCCCACTGTCATAGTATACTCTTTTTTTCTTCCTTTCCGAACCTATACTCATGTGCTTCTGCCCGCCCCCCCACCAGCCCTTCATCATTTCTAATTCAGACTCCACTAAATTGCCTTTTCATGGGCATGTTCTCAGGCATCCCACACCCATATTCATTGCAAATGTGGCTGCATGACTGATTTCTCTAAATATAATGGCATCGTGTTGCTCTCCTGCTTCCCTCCAATGATCATTATCTACTCTCTCCCTTCTTTGCTCATGTCTCTCTCTTTGTTTGGAACACCCTCCCCATCCCCACCTACTATGCCTCCACCCCCAAATCATCCCACATTTGTCATTTGTCACCACCTCCTTGGAGCCCCTCCAGTTCCCCTCTAACTAGGGACATAATTTTTACCCTATGACACTGTGGTGCCCTCCACCCTGTTAGCTTGCCCCTCATTAGATCTGTACATGTCTTTTGTGCAATATTACATCTCCTTGAAGACAATCATATGCTCTGTTCAATTTCATAGCAGCCACAGCTCCAAGTATCATACCTGAGTACTGAGCTCAGTGATGCCTGTTGGATGTGAATTTTTAGGTTATGCATTTGAGCACCTATAAGATTGCAGCAGCAAATTAGCCAAATCAAATGATGGAAGGAACTTGGCTGGGGATGCAGACAGAGTTTATTATTTGCCAAGCATTACCCATCTGTCTGCACTGCAGTTCTAACCCATGTCCTTTTAATGACTGATCACGCTGGAGCAAAATCCTGCTGGGCTGAGGGTAGTGATTCCTCCCACCTTCCAGGTAAACACAGGTTGAAACACATCTGTCTACACCAAAGGTTGCATACATGCTTTTGTCTTCCATACTGGGAGAATAACCCAGCACAATTTCATCCGTGCAGTCAGATCGGAACTGAACCCCGAGATAACAGGAGAAATTGTTTCCTGAATCCATTTGGATCCAGGAGAACATCAGTGCTGCTTGTAGGCACTTCATTGTGTCTATCATGGGAATGGCACTTTGGGATTTGAGAATTGCATTATTTACTCAGAAGCAGACGAGTTTAAGCCTAGTTTGACACTGGATCTCAACAGATATAAAGCAACATAGCATAAAATAACCATAACTTTCATTTCTAGAATAGATACCAAGGGCAGGATTGTGAATGCTCTGGATAACACCCACCCAAAATGCATGAAATAAAGTTAATATGTGAAAATGGTGTCGTTTTTTAGGGGATAATACTGCATATGAGGAAAGTGGCTTCACTGCCACTTGTCTCTGCTTGCCCTTTCCACAAGTGAGCTGGTCCCTCATCATCTTCCACCAGCACCCAGGATTAAGTATCAGGAAAATACAGTCCCGTCCAGTCCAGCTCAGAGCCCTGACAGGCCTCCAGGAGTGAAGCGAAAACAAACTGCTCGCATATAGAGAAGCAAGCAGTGCATGCAGCCTGAGTCCATATAGACGTCTTCATTTTCCATGCTAGACTGCATTTCAAATATAGCAGGTTTAATACTTCAAGTCTTATGTGTTCCTGAAAAAATATGCAGAATACAGCTCTGAGCCTGGTCCGTGCGTGGCCCCGTGCTGCAGGAAATTGCAGGCAGTCTCATCCAGCCCTTGAGAAGGGATTTCCCATTTCTGGGCTCTGCCCACAATGTCTTCAGACTGCTTCTTTGGCAGAACCCAAACACCTGACTCCTGGGGAGTGATGGATGCCTGGGATAGCCTCGATCTACATTTCAGCTTCTTGTTATAGTGATCTTACTGCTGAGCTGTGGCAAGCAAAATATTTAAAATGTTCCCTGCTTTCTCCTGTGAGACAGAGGAACCGCAGTGTGCAGAGAAGCATGCTGGTGACTGTGAATATCTCAGATACATTCCTACTCTCTTTTCATGATTATTTTTAAACTTTCTTGAACGACCTATGCATTCATAAGGCTTTCTGGCATTCTCTGGTTATCCATACATTCTGGCCAATGATAAATTGAAGAAGTCATCTTTGAGGGTTTTATTCAACCTTTGAGATTTAATGCCATTATAAATTCAAAATGAAACATTTAGTAAGTTAAGAAATGGAGACATTCCAGTAGAATTATATGTAGACCATGACCTAAGTAGAGAGACAGAGAGGAAGGGAAAGAACATTTAGGAATTCATTATGTGATCCTATTATAAAGAAAAGTGGGATGTCCATAGCCTTTTTCTATTCAGAGAACCCAAACTGAAGGAAACAGGAGAAACAGTCTATGAAACTCAATGATTTGATGGTTCATGTAACAGGAATTTGAGAAGAAGCTCAGTCACATGCTTTCTTGCTCTGGCTGCCTTCACTTCGTTATTCCAGAACCAAGGGGGTATAAGTAGTGCCATCTGACTCAGGCGTGAAGCTGTGAGTCTGTTCCTCAATGGAGTGTTTTCTGTGAAGCCTTCCTGCCATCCTCTTACAACACCAATATTTCCCTCCTTAAAATGTCTGCCTATGGCTCTAGCAGCTGAGTATTGGAGAAAGGCTTTGCATTCAGACAGACTTGCAATCAAATCTGGTATATCTAGCACATGCACCAGGCAGCTCACTAAACGTCCCTAACCATAACCTTGATTTTCATCTATAATATGGAAGCAATAAAATGCTGAAAGGGTTGCTGTAATGATCCCAAATACTGCATTTAAAGCATTCAGCCCTAGTCCGGTCAGATCATTACAATAGGGGATGGAAGTCAGTGGACACACACCTGAGTTGTGATTAAACACCACTACGATATATGTTGGCACTGAGTAGACCTTAAAGGGTGGTTGTTACAATGATTACACAATTTAGGATTTTCAATGCATGTGTTTGTCATAGATGTTCAATATTTAAGAAAACCTTACTAGCCATCGTTAAAATTTACATCCAAAGCTAGAATTCCTTGTGCAATGAATTCTAATTAATTATTGCATCCATTTATAATATTGAGTCAGTTACACTGGATAGTCAAGAAGATGATAAATGTGAAATAAAGCATGTGATTCCTAGGGTGTACCATTATGGATGCATCCATACCAGAAGGCCTGACTGCTCTGTGGTCCCTGGTGGATTCTTTGTATCTTTTGTACTGCAATTCCCATCCCAACATGTGTAGGTATCCTCCAGACCCTGGAAACTCATAGTCTAGCACACTAGTTCGAAAAAATCCATTTGGCAAGCCCTTAAAATATGCTAAAAATTAAATTCTTTGAACAAAGCTGAAAAGAATGCAGCTGAGAAATTCTGAAAGACTGAAACAAGAAACTTAAGAGACTTGGTGTGTCTCCAGTGTGCAAGGCATTTTGCTGGCAGTTGTGGGGGCATACAGACAAGAAGAACATCCTCCCTGCTTACATAACTAAGACACAATGACCTGCTTTGAAACTTTCCTAAATGCGAAGCATGTATAAATCAAAACAAGTCACATACGACTGGAAGCAAGACAAATGTTAAAAGATAAACTTTTTTTTTAAGATTTTACTTATTTACTTAAGAGAGAGAGAGAGCACGCGTGCACAAGCCAGAGGAGGAGCAGAAGGAGAGGCAGGCCCCCACACAACAGAGAGCCTGATGTGGGACTCAGTCCCAGGACCTGGGCATCATGATCTGAGCCAAAGGCAGATGCTTAACCGACTGAGCCACCAGGTGCTCCAAGAAAAATTTTTAAGATTAACATGAGATAACTTATTCCTGTATCATATCCTTTATCCTTTATTATCCTTAGCGACTTCCACTACTTGTTCATCGTATACTATGTTCATTGTAGGCTCTGCCCTACCATGGTGCTCTCTCTTCATGCGTTTCCTCCTTGCTTTCTTTTCCTTCCTCTTTAGCCCCCAATTTCAGTCTGGCAATTTCTAACACTTGGTTTTAAACACTCTTTAAATATCATGTGCATGCATTCATTCATTCAACCAGTTATTGAATCTCTATCCTCATTGAATTACGCATACATACAAATGTGTACATACATATGAATATACACATAAACTCTGTCATAAGAATAAGAGGTTTCATAAAAAAAATTATGAGTACAAGTTAGACTGGGTTAGTCAACATTCAAATCTGCTGGATCTAAACTGCATGATAAAAAACAGACCATGGGGCACCTGAGTGGCTCAGTGGTTGAGTGTCTGCCTTTGGCTCAGGTCGTGATCCCAGGGTCCTGGGATCGAGTCCCACATCGGGCTCCCTGATGGAGTCTGCTTCTCCCTCTGCCTGTGTCTCTGTCTCTCTCTCTCTCTGTGTCCCTCATGAATAAATAAATAAAATCCTAAAAAGAAAAGAACAGACCAAATATGTAAACCTCCAAGACAGGAAATGCATTTCCTTGAGTGAATGAACAAAGGAAACAGCAGACTTTTGAGGTTTTCCAAATGGAAAAGTCCAGAATATATATTATTTAAATAGGGATTATATATAACAGCATTACATATTGTCCATTAAACACAGAAAGAGATTGGCAATGATGTGAAAGTTACGTTGCATCTCTCTTCCAACCACACCTATCCCCACATCCTAAAAATTTATTTTGAATTATGTGATATCAATATATTTCTGGTATGTTTCTGTTTCTTGGTCATTACAGAAAGGAACAGCTAGTTCAAGATTTTTAACATAGACATGTATTAAATTTTGATGTTAGGTATCCAAAAGGAGCAAAATCTCTCTCCCAATGCCAGTCAGACCATAGTCAAGATGTAGTTAACTTTACACTTAATACATTGATTCAATTCCCATAGCTACATGCTACCAGCAACCTGTGTGAATATTTTATTTGGTTTCATTTTACTTTTATAGAAACAGAATGGCATGCACACAGTTATGTATATATTTTTTAAATTAAGTCATGGAAAAATTATGTCTAATTTGCATTGTATCAAATTAAACTCACCTCCATAAAATTGACTTATATTAACAAGTTTCTTTGTTATTAAGACATATGAAGTTAACTGAGTTCAATTAATTAGAGTCTTACTTCCTGTACAAATAAGATGAAAATACATCTCTTGAAGTCCTCTATCTCTGATTGTAAGGACATGTAAGCTGGAGTCAAGAACTACATCAATCTAAGCATAACATGTTGGAGAACTGGACAGGTCTGTCTGCCCAGAAGAGCCACAGTCTTACTACTATCTGTTTGATTAGTATGGATGTCAAGAGTTCTCCAATGGTGTAGAAATACTCTAGATTTAACCCTTTCCAGCTAATGCTTAGAAAATAACATTTCGTTAATAGTAAAAAAAAAAAAATTGGATGAGACAGTAGACAAGCAAGAAAAGGAAACCACCAAAGATATACAATGCTGACTTTACAGGATTCTCTCTTTTTTTTCTTTAAGATTTTATTTATTTATTCATGAGACACACACACACACACACACACACACACACACAGAGGCACAGACACAGGCAGAGGGAGAAACAGGCTCCATGCAGGGAGCCTGACGTGGGACTCGATCCCTGGTCTCCAGGATCATACCTGGGCTGAAGGTGGCACTAAAACGCTGAGCCACCCGGGCTGCACCCAGAATTCTCTTTTGTAAGTCTAGAAATACACATTGACTTTTGCATTTATCAACTTTGAAGCTGCAGAGACACACTGGGCCACTGGAGTTAAGTGTATATTTTTTAATTTAAATTAAATAATCAGTACCTAATAAGTTATTTTAATTTAATGTACTATAGTTAAATATATATTACATATAGTATATGTATAAAATAATGTATAAACATATGATATATACTATGTGATACATAGATGTAGTTTATATACATTAAATAATATACTATATGAATACATATTATCTGTATACAGATATATACAGATTATAATACAAAATAGTATTAATATTTATCATAAAAAATACACATGCTATAATAAAGTTTCTCATTAATTTCTTTTGTATTTTCTGATGTTCAGTTTCACTACCTACCTGAAATGCATGTTTTTATTTTACATTGTCTACAAATGCAGAGAGGGTAAATTCAAAATCAATAGGGTCCAGTAATTTTTTTAATAAAATGGCCCCTTGCAGCTCACATGCAAACAGAATGGACTTGCAGAGAAGGAAAGAGAAAACTGGTCCAACATAAGTACAAGGCTGATTAATTAATGTGGGTTAAAAATGACAAAAATGCCAGTCATGTAACTTAGAGTTAAAAATTCCACTTAAAGCAATCAGGCAAGCATTAATTTAGTGACTTGACTTATTGAATTGCCCATAAAACAATTCTAAATGTCCAACTGGGCTTCATAGTAGGTGCATCAAAATAAAGCAGACCTACACCTGGGCTGTGATTTTTTCCGTTGTTTCCCTCAGCACACTCCCATTTTTATTTGACTTTTTTCCGAAGCCTTTTTTTTATATTCCACCTTTGATACATGTTTCCTACTCACCACTTTTCCTCTTTATCTAAGAGGAAAAACGATCTAAAGAGTCAAAATGCTCTTATGTATAATTGCATTTATCAAAATTCCTTACCTATCTGTTAGAATTTTATATTGATAGATTCACAGTCAATTTTTAAGCTGAATAATTTAAGTTGAAAAATAAGGCATTCTTTTTTCATATGGGAACAGATGGTTGCAAATTAATTTGCAAAAACACACTATTGCTTACAAAGAAAACACAGAAAATTAAAGATGAGAATATGAGGTTTGTTTCATGTATATTTTTAAGGAGAAATTTAAGACTATTTTGCATCCCCCATTTCCAAAGAGTTCTGCCTCAGTTGGTTTTCTTTTCTAAGAGATGATATTTTCAAGGTTTGGCAGTTCTTCATTTTTATTTCTCCAAGTTTGGGATTCATGCTTCCTTTATGGTGTAAACTATATGACCCTAGGATTTCAACTTGGCAGAGCAGAAAATAGACCAAGAAAAAAAAATGTTTAAATGACATAAGGGGCTGAATGATGGCAAAGGAAGCACAGACTCGAGAGTAGTGTGTCTTTTGCACAAAGAAAGGACAGAAGCACAGCTTGCCATGAGGGAAAAGGTGACAATATATATAAAGAAACAAACTAAAATAATCTTGTAAAAATTCCATCTGAAAAGATTTAAATGGATAGATTCATTACTTCCTTATCTATATTTGACTTCCTATGGGTTGTTCCAAAAACTCTCCATGAAGAATATTCGGGGTCTTATGGCACTTCTCACGAGAGTTACACAGGCTGAGGTTTTCAGAACTTAGGAAGTGTTATCCTTTCCTTTAAAATCTGCACACTGTCACACCCTGGGACTCTATGGTCTCAGGAGCATCCCTGAGGAAAACAGGGAAAGAAAAAGCTTCCATAAGTCCAGCAGGAGGCATCTATTAGAATCCCTGCTCCTGGCACAAGTTCCTATAATTTCTTCAGTTTCTGATTCTGGAGAGGAAGAAGAATCTGGCTATGAGGAAATGGCAGACATGCTGTTAGTCTTTAAGATGCACAACTTGGGCAGAGAGTGTGAAACCAGCTTCCCTCAGAAGCAGGCATAGCAGTGACATTGGTTCCAAGGGCAAGGGAAAGGTTTAGAACCAACAGGCCAAAAGACATGCACTGAATAAGCTCCAAGAAGGGAAAAATTAGAGCATGCAGTAGTTGAAAGACATTCTGATTAACTTCTTGACATTAATAAATGGTGTATATATATATATATATATATATATATATATATATATATATACATTTTTCATCATGTCAGAGAGGGCCAATTGAAATGACTCCCCTTAAGGGATGCACCAGACAGACCTTGAAAAGAAGACACTTATTCTTTGGGCCACCAACTATGTACTGAATTTGGTTGAGCAGGCCAACTGCAGCCCCAGATCCAAATGCATCTGTTTTGTATTGCAATGGTCTAAGAATACTTTTACATTTTTAAATGGTTGTTTCAAAAATAAAACAAAGAAAAATATGTGACAGAAACTATACATTGACTGCAAAGCCTAAAGCCAAAAACATTTAGTATCTTGCCCTTTACAGAAAAGTTTACCCATCCCTAACCTAAGTCTTTATTTGGCCATCATAAATTCTTTTTCTGCCTCATCCCCATGGGATGCTATTTGTGATGCGTTGCATTGCTCCTGAGAAAACATAAATGTGGAATCTAATGTATAAAGATGCTCTTTAAGATTTTAGGCATTAATGTATTTTTTATTTTGCAAACTGGTTTAAAATAAATCCAACTAACTAGAAACTGTGCAGCTCCCCTTGGCCATGTATAATTGAAAAGCAGATGGGTTTGGGGGGACACCTCAAGCATATACTGGATGTCTAATCTAGGCAATGTAGTCAAAACACATTAAATATCCTATATCTGTACAACTCTTTGTCTGTTAAACAAAAGCCATTCCTACTGATTATCAATAACATAATCTCTATGGCATGTTTTCTGAGTCTGCTATTAAAGCTTCTACAGGAAGGTCAAAGACCTGTTTCAGAAGAAAAGATAGAACACATTCATAAAATAGACCTGTACGTAATAGACCTATTATCAAAAAGCTTCTCATTATTATTATCATTTTAAGTAAAATGATTTCTCTTCACAGAAGTCAGCACAAATAAGTTATTGAAAATAAAAATATTGCTGATACCTGAATGCTTTTCACAGTTGACTTATCACTGTGGATTCCGGCTCCATCAACATTCTCCTATCTAATGACTGAGCCACATTCTTTATAACATGAATATTAAATAGACCATGGTTCCTGAATTTTTGTTTTTGTTGTGATTGACATTAGCTGCTGAGTTGTTTTTTGTTGTTGGTTTCATTCAGTTTTGGGTTTTGTGATTTATGTTGTAGTTGTTGTTGTTTTACCTTTAGCCATGACATAAATTCAATTTGGGACTTCACTTTGATTTAACGTTTCCCAGTTTTGCTGTGTTTGTTAATTTAGTTCATTGGCTGGAGTTGGAAATGAGTCTCTAAGAATCCCTGGTGTTCCAAACCAATACTTACTTTCCTTAAAAGACATTCAGCATTGCCTTGTATTAACCTATGATATCTCAGAAACAATTTTTTAAATGTCATACAGAAATCATACTCAATGTGTTTTCCAATAAAAATGTCATATCTCTTTAATGTTTTGGAGTATCTGTTATTATTGCATAAAATCACGTAAGCATCTTGGAATGACTTGTCAACATGCATTTAACTTTTATTATAAGTCAGTAAATGAGTAATATAATCTAAAATAGTGATACTGCAGGAACCAAGCAACACTCCTGTCTGTAGGCTAACGTGCACTGAAATGCTTGATTTCAAACTCTGTGCACAATTATGGGCATCTAACATAGAAACCCTGCAAATTACCTCTGGGTTTTCAGCCTCAGAACAGTGATGAAGTGCTTAGCACCACATGCCATCTGTATGCTAATGAACAGAGTGGGATGGCACGCCAAAAATGTCGGAAGAGCATAGGAGTCATTCCTACAGTATAAAGTACAGGAATCTGTGTTATTAGGGTATTATGTGATGTTTAAAAAAAAAGAATTTATTTATCTGAGAGCGAGCGAGAGTGCTCCTGAATAGGGGGAGGGGCAGAAGGAGGAGATCGAGAATCTCAAGCAGACTCTTGCTCAAGCAGAGACTCTGCCTCTGGCTCATGGAAAAAATGGAGCACAGAACCCAACATGGGGCTCAATCCCAGGACCCTGAGATCGTAACCTGAGCCAAATCAAGAGTTGGACACTTAACCAACTGAGCCACCCAGGCACCCCTCATAATGTGATGTTTTTTGCCGTGGTCTTCCTTAGGAAGTCAGCATGCTGACTAACTTCCCAGAAAACAAACCGTGGAAGGAATCCTGTGCCATTACAAGGAAACAATTTAGATCATATTTCTGTATACTGTAAGGAAATGGTAATCGCTAAATTGATATAACAATGTCATGGTTCCCTGCCAGTAACTGCCTGTATATTATATGTAAATTATCAACAAAATGTTATGCCCTGGGGATAACAGTTGAGGAAAGTGTACTTGAGAATTCATGTATTAATTTATGCTATAGTAAATTTTAAAATCCCAAAAAACCTTTTTGCTCCTGCGGCCTATGCCCTATGGAATTCTCCATTAAGTGCCTAGATTTGGAACCAAAGGAATCATATGACAAGGAAAACCAAACAAATGAAAATTGGAATTAGGAATTACTGTTGCTGCAAACTGACTTATTTCTCATAGGTTAACTCCTCACATATTGTCTCCCTCATTTCTAGCAATTCTTGGCTCTTTGTGAGCTCCCTGATGAGCAGCATCATTCATCCTTCTTCATGAAGAATTTCTGGATTCTTTCCACTTGATTTTGAACACTGTACAACATATACTATACTACATATCCCATAAATATGAGTATATACCTATATGTAACGTATATACACGCTATATATGTATAATAGCATACATAAGCCAAATATATACAAATACAAAGGTGATTTGAAACTGATATGGATTCATGTGATTGAATGTATTGTGCCCAGTAAACACAGTGACTTGTTCATTTTCCAGGGTGCTTTGAACACCACAGTCTCTTGAAAAAATGGATTAGCTACCTATGAGCCAAACCACTGTTCAGCAGCAGGGGCAGCCTCCCAGGAGGTCATGCTGCCTGGCTTTAGGGTTGGCCTTCCTCTCCTACTCACTGTGTGAGAGCAAGGGTAGTGTTCCAACTGCTATCAGAGAGGAGGTCAAGCCCCTTTCCATGAAAGACTGCCATGTGATCATCTACCTGGTGTCTGGGACACATCCTCTCATTCCTCTCATTATGCCACAGAGGATGCATTTGGAACGCATCCTCTGTGGCATAAATGTCATAGATGACTAGAGGAGAGGGAGAATCTCTGTCTCCTGGAATTTATTCTCACTAACCTTTCTTTAAAATAAATAAATAACCCCAGCTTTATTGAGATATAATTCACATACTGTAAAATTCGCCCATTTAAAGTGTACAACTCGGGGCACCTGGGTGGCTCAGTGGGTTAAGCATCTGCCTCTGGCTCAGGTCATGATCCCGGGGTCCTAGGATCAAACCCCACATGGGGCTCCCTGCTCAGCGGTGGGTATGCTTTTCTGTCTCCCTATGTTTCTCCCCCACTCATGCTCCCTCTCTCTCTCTCTCTCTAATAAATAAATAAAATCTTAAAAAATAAAAATAAAGTGTAGAATTCAATGTCGTGTGTATTCACATAATTGTGCACCTACCACCACAATTTTAGAATGCTTTCATTACTAATGAAAGAGAAACCCTGCACTTCTTGGCCATCCTCTTTCTCAAACTCCTCCATTTCCCACAGCCCTCGACAACCACTCATCTGCTCTCTATTTTGACAGATGTGCTGATTCTAGACATTTAATGTAAATGGGACCATGCAATATGTGACCTTTGCATAAGGCTTCTTTCACTTGGCATGTTTTCAAGGTTCGCCATGTTGTGCATGTACTGATATTTCATTTCTTCCTACAATGGCATGCTATTCATTCTATGGATATATCACATTTTATTCGCCCATCCATCAGCTGATGGGACTTCTGGGTTGTTTCCACTTTTTCATTGTGATGACTGAATAATTTCCATCCTTCTGTTAGTTTTTTTCTGCTGTCTCCTCTGCACTCCCTGCAGTTTGGATGTTGACTTTCCTGAATGGATCCTCCATTTGAGCAAGAGGATGTAAAAGATAGATATCAGGCAGAAAGAAGGGGCAGCCTGCCCTCCTCCACTTGGAAAAGATGTGTGTTTACCAAGAGTGGACACAGGAGCCTTACCAAGCCTTCTATAGGCAAAGGGACCCCAATAACATGGAGGCATGGGTTTGGAAGGAGCCATACAAGAAAGAACCCCCCATCAGGAGCCAGACAGCAGGGACACCTGCAGCAACACCATGAAGAAAATTCATCTTCCCCAGGACACAGTAATGTCCACTGGGTCATCAGAGTCTTGGTGTACCATAACTGCACCCTTTGTGAGAAGAGACTTGTCCCTTCCCACTCATTCCTCCTTCCCAGATGTCCCATCCAAGTGATTTGGGGGAAGGTCACTTGCTGACCACTGAGCTGCCCCCTCCAGGGAATGGGACACCTGCTAGCTAACCTACTTTTCTTAACAGCAAGATCTGAGGCTTTGCCTTGTCTTCCGCCTACTTTTGGTGTCATGATAAATAAGTATACAAAGCAATATAAATATATTACATAGAACATGTAAGTACACAGAGTAACATAAGTGACAGGTTTTAACCACTGAATCTTTCCTCCAAGCCTCCTTCTTCATCCATAAAGATATGGATATGCAATTTCATATCTAGCTCACCTATTTGGTAGAAACTTGGTTTTCTCTGACTTATTTTTCGAGTTCAGAGAAACCTAAGGGGCCAGGAGGGAGGATACCACCGCTTGAAAAAAAAAAGTGTTAAATCAATGAATTAAAATGAAAATTCTTGAATTAAATAAAGGCAGCTCCCTGGGGAAGAGAAAGAACTCTTGTATCAAAGCCCCTTCATTCACATTCTCTAGAAATAGTGGGCATTCCTTAGGGTTAATACATTCTTCTATTAGAATAAAAAAATGCCTAGAGCACTAATACATTAGTCACTCATTCCTTATGTCAGTTTCTTAAATTAGACAAATGTCTAGTCTCTCTCAGCCTAAGCAACCCTGGGGTTCTGGGCTGCAGAAGTTAAAGCAACTTGAGAACCACTTTCCTACAATCAGCTTCCAGAACATCCCCACGGTTTACTAGAACGTCCCCATGATTTACTGCAGATACTCCTAGATCCCTATGCTCAAGAGTGTAAACTCATACAATAACAATTTTGAGGGCTTCTATTTATTCTGAGTGGCTCAAATCTTAGTTATTTGTCTTCTTGTTGAGTTTTGACAGCAGTGATAGAATTTTGGTCACATGGGAGATTTCAACACCTTACAATTTTCGTTTATCTGAATGTGCCTTTACAAAGCAAAATAACATCAATACTAATACATCTTAAAAAAAATACTAATACATCTTAAATCTATTACTTTTTTGAAAAGCAAAGGCATATGTTATAATTAGTCTAATATATACATTTATATTACCTTGAAACTAAGGAAAGATGTTTTACTTGTTACTAATCTTCACAGTGAAGATAAATCAATGACTTTTTTTAAAACCTGGTAGAAAAATTATGACATTAAAAGCCACTAGGGTCATCAGTAAAGCTTAATTTATATAGTTACCTTGAGATACCACGTGGCATCAAAGTTGCTCCTAGGATATAATTCATTTGTACTTTCCAGAATAAGGAGACAAAATGACAGAAGACATGAAGAAGAACCTAGTCTTGCTACCACGTCACCTCCTTATGCTCGTATATAGAATAGCGTCAGCCAGTGATGACTCCTAGAACTGAACGTTGGGGATTGTCATCACTAGGGAGCATCTGGGGCAAGAGAAAACCCAAGGATTTTTTTCATGCCTTAAACAACATCAACATAATGAACTTAAAGAAAGAGCCAAGAGCTGGCTGCAGAATAATGAAAATATATTTACTTTTCGGCTGCAACACCAGCCATCTTATAAAAAAAAAATCCTTATAAATTTTGGATCCAGAAAGAGGCAGTTTAGCTCTTCCTGCCAGTACATGGGTGACTTGGATAAGACGCTGATCTTTTTGAGCCTAGTTTTCTCTGATATATAATGTGGATAACAATGTTTATCTTATAGAAAAAAAAAATGTTTGGGGCAGCCCAGGTGGCTCAACGGTTTAGTGCCGCCTTCAGCCTGGGGCAGGATCCTAGAGACCCGGGATCGAGTCCCACGTTGGGCTCCCTGCGTGGAGCCTGCTTCTCCCTCTGCCTGTGTCTCTGCCTCTTTCTCTCTCTCTCTCTCTCTCTCTCTCTATGTCTATCATGAATAAATATATAAATAAATAAATAAACAAATAAATAAATAAATCTTTTAAAAAAAGAAAAAAGAGAAATGTTTGGATGAAATTAAAAAGGTATGGAATGTACTCACAAACAATGATGACGAGAACTACTACTGGCAGTACTCTCTGTATGTTAGCAATCTGTATACATAGTATTACCTTAGATCCTCCAAATGATGGTTTATTTCTGCTTCCACTGCCCCAGGATGCTCCAGGCACCATTATAGGACAAAGTGCAGACACTGCTCTAAATCCCTCTCTAGGAAAAGAAGTAAAACAGTAGCTAACTGGTGTCCATGGGATCAAAGGCCATGGGTCCTGGTAGTAGAAACTACAGGTGTGAACTGGAAAGCCTGTCTGCCTGCCCATGGCAAAAATGATTTTCCACCAGCCAACCTGGTTCAGGAAGACCAATGGCTCAGAAGCACCAATCAAGACTTCATCCAGTTGCATGGACCCTTGGTGGGAACAGCAACCTCAACCACTTACTCCTATCAGAGTCCCAGAGACAGAGGATTTTCATAACACAGTTTGGTTTTCATCAGGTTTTAACTCCACATATGAGAACTAGATCTCTGTAGTAACGGCACACCGAAGCCAATATGCCTTTGTGGCTGACTAAGTAACGGGCATCTTGAGATTCCAAATGATCAGGAATATAACATGGTTGGATAAATTAAATAATTAATTTGCAGAGAGTGGCCAAATGTTTTCAGCCAATATTTGAGTTCTGGCAGCTTGCCTTTTTCTCCTGGCTTTAGAATGCTGACAAGCCCATTTTATCCAGGAAGATGCTATGAAACCACAGAAGCTCACTTCTCCAAATTTCCCCATCTGAACGCACATATGTTTAATTTTTCTTTACCCTTAGATGGAGCTGGGAGGAGGATAAGTGGCAAAAGAGGAAAGAGCAAGAGGATTATCCTCACTGCCTCAAAGAGACTCCTGTGGAAACCATCAGCATAGAATCATATTTTTACTAAAATATCTTACCACGTGAGAAAAAAACAATAGCTTTTATACAGATAGCTGTACCTTGTAGGTCTGAATTCGCATTGTTAACAGATTATTATCAAAAGAATACAGGCTTCTTCTTCAACATCCCCTCACCCACAAACTGTCCGTGCCATGAGGATAATGTGGATGCTCAACAAGCTGTGGAATCTGGAAGTCGCATCAACATAGCTAATCGATGAGTTACTGAACACAGTCTTACCTAAGAATGACAGCCAGACGCTTTTGAACTTCTAAGCTTTTGTCAGCAATTTTTCTCTATTTTGACTTGTTTGCCTCTCTCTTGGCATTTTCTCATTTTACCTTGTATTGAAGTGATTTTTATGTTAATTTTAGGTTCCCTAGGAGACTATGAAGATCCTGAGGGCAGGGACAGTCCCAGCATATTGACAATAACCATAAAATCAATAATTGATTGATTATATAATGTGATTTATATTCCAGTGGAAAGTAAGAGAATAAAGGTGGTGTCTTATGGCTTCTTTCCCAATTGCACTAAGACATACATGCACACACACCTAATAAGCTGTACCCCACAGTTGCGCCCTTGTGTGTGAGAAATTTGGATGCCCTCTTGAGAGCGGTGGCAGTGGTGGCACCCACATGTCTCAGGCTGTACAATGTTTCCCTGCTGGAGTTTGCTTGTTGGATTGTTCCCACAGGGTGATTACACCCTTGCTACTGCTTCTGTCAGTAGGTTTCCCTGAAAATAAGATGCCGCAATTCACAGGCAGGAATAAATCCACACAACTAAGCAGCAAACCTACTCATTCCTTTGTGCTTAGTTATGAATCTCTTTAAAATGTACCTACTGTTAGTTCTTTCAGGAACCTGCAAGTATAAAGCACAGCCCCAAGTGACATTTTACATTCACATTGTTTAATTTGCATATTAGAACACTGTTCAAATGTTAGGGGTTTTAAATGGTCCCTTTTGTCTGCTCAACCCTGCTGTCTAGAAATTCTGGTCATTTAAGTTAGTGCTTTTAGCTAACAAGTTATGAAAAAAGCCAGAGTGAATATCAAAGACTCAAAAACTAATTGTGAGTTTGAAGAGGCACTGATGGATCAATGACAAAATAAAGGCTAACAAAGAAGTGTCAGAGTAGAGGCAGGCAACACCCTTCTCTGAAATTTAAACAAGAGAAAACAAAATGAAAGCCACCCCACCATATTAACCTCATTTTTGTAGACTAACTTGGTGATGGAGATCCAGAAAGTGAAGAGACCCTAATGGCCTGCCAACCACTGGAGCAGGTCTGCATTGTTAATTATGTGTATATCCATGAACTACGACTTCCAGGTTTGTTTGCCTGATTCAACCAGTTTGGAAGCCAGCTGAGGACCACCTCAACCTTTCCATGATATTCTTTTATTCTAAATATTAAAGTAGCATTATTAAATCTTTATAAACAGTTCCACAATAGCTGCATGACCATAGATCATACACAAGCACCAGTTACCTCCTTATTAGCCATTATATAGTTTCCAGTTGCCGTAATTATTATTAATAATTTCATGAGACCATTTCTTAACAGTCTGTTGTTGCTTCTATTCTACATCTAACAATAAATGTTCTTAGGTCAAAAGCGATGCATATTTATAAGCTTACTGAGCCAAATGACTTTTGAAATAAGTTGTATCAACATTTCAGGGCAATGCATAATTCCCATTCACTGAATCCTAAATAATATCCGATATGCTTATTTTAAAACTAATTGATTTTTAAACTATGGGAAAAGTGGAAGACCATTATTACTACAATCTGTAAACTCTGATAATGATATGTGATCAACATCCATGTTTGTTAACCACTTACATTTCCTAATTATAATCATTTTTTCCTTAACCCTAAAAGATTTGCTGGTTTCTGGAAAAAAGGAGAAATATAAAATGCTAAATTTTATTTAGTCTCACCATATTCTCTTGTATAAATAACTTCCAGAGGAACTAAAGAAACCAGGGTAGAAACACATTTCCTAATTACTTGTAAATTTCTTTTTTAAAAAATTTTTTATTTAAATTCAATTTGCCAACATATAGTATAACATCCAGTGGTTATACACCCATCACCCAGTCACCCCATCCCTCCCTCTCCTCTCCTTCTGCAACACTTTGTTTCCCAGAGTTAGGAGTATCTCATGGTTTGTCTTCCTCTCTAACATTTCCCCACTCAGTTTCTCTCTTTTCCCTTATATCCCCTTGTAGATTTCTTTTCACATTTTTGTATGAGGTATCAGTTAACTATAAAGCACTGCAAGTGGTCCACCATATCGTTTGTGTGCCTAGCAGAAACAATTTCTTTCTTCTTCTTTTTTTTTTTTTTTCTTTCTTCTTCTTTTAATGCAGAGGTCAGAATATTCTTTCTGAAGAATGCAAAATACATCTATGTGTGATTTGAGAGGACAGAGATTTAAAACACATGAAGTCACTTGGACAGCACAAAATTTCTACAGAGTCATAAATATGAGCACATAAGAATCAGTGAAAATGGTACTAGTTCAGTCAGTGTGCTATTTTTTTTTTTTTTTTAGTCAGTGTGCTATTAAAGTACAACATTAAAACATTTAAGAATATAAATCTCTGCACTCAGCACTATTGCACTGTGAAAAGTCAACAAAATGAAAAGTAAGTTAATATCACCTATTTATCGGGCTCATTCAAGTGTTTCTAGGAGAAACTTGGTGATATCTTTAAGAATTCTTTTTTATTGAGAGTTCTTATTAAAATTGTTAATAGTGGGGCACCTGGGTGGTTCAGTCAAATAAATGTCCAACTCTTGATTTTGGCTCAGGTCATAATCTCAGAGTCCTGAGATCAAGTTCTGCATCAAGCTCCATGCTTAGTGTGGAGTCTGAGATTCTCTCTCTCTCTCTCTCTCTCTCTCTCTCTCTCTCCCTCTGTGCCTCCTCCTTCTCATGCTCTCTAAATAAATAAAATCTTTTAAAAAATTGTTAATAGCATATACATTTTTTATGTCTAGTCACAAAAGAAAAGAATACTGTTATGCTTTTTTAAAATGTTTCCAATTAATATTTATTTCTATATATGAGAAGTTTGCTTTGGATCAAAGGTCACCATTTTCTACGCTGATGGACTTGTATACATTCTGTAGCTTCATGGCCTTGGTGGAGAGCTTCCATTGAACCAATGGCATAGAAACTATGAGTCTTACATGTGCCTGCACTTCGTCCAATTTCCCTGCTTCTCCTCATTCCCTGTCCCCAAACTGTCTCATCCTCTTAATGCCCAACTTGGTTCAGATAATCAGGAACCTGGGAATACACAAGGACACAATGGCAATACCACTCTAATCAATAACAACAGATTATTGAGAGCTTTTCTCCTACAACGTTACAATGGGTAAATAAAAAGCAGTTGGAAATGGAGTCAATACCTCTTTGAAAAAGCTGTGTATGATTTGCAAAAAGAAAAGTGAAGTTTAAATTTTATTATCAAAGAGCATGTTTGCTCAAAAATATGACTCCAGAGATTTTCTGGTCATACACTGGACACTCTCTCACCTGCTGATACTGACATCACTGAATCAGGAACATATGGTAACAAATACATATCCAACATATCACTGGACTAATGCCAGACAGATTGTACAAGGTAAACTGTGTTATTTATTAGGGCCTAGGGGAACTAAACTCCACAGTGTATTCAAATCAGTATGATTTTTACATGCTTTGCACAAATTGTATTCCAAAAATAATGTTTTTATATCTCTCAGGTAAAAAAAAAAAACTATATCTCTGAATATAGAAAACTATACATTTTCCCATTGGAAATCATAGAAGCAGAATGAGAATATCCCATTAGGAATAGAAACAAAGCCTTAGAATAGAATCAGGATAGACACAATCCGTGAGGGATCTGTTGATAACATTTTATCTACTCTCTTTATCACTGGAGATTTCAAATTATTACTCTTGGTTTGAGGGGGTATTACTAAAGAAATACTTAAAAAATCAATGAAATGTCATTTACAAAGAATTTCTTGAAATTACATAGCATCAGCCATTGTATTATTAATCACTATTCATCTTTCAGATTCATGTGTGCAGTATTATAAAATTATTATCTGTAATTATAAAGTTAAAAATGTTTTTGCATATTAGTTTCACCTACTTTATCATAAATCAAATGATTAGCAACCTAGACGATTCTTAGATATTAGTGAATCTACTCACTTTGTCCACATGATCATTTTATCAACAGGCAACACTTTGCATGCATCACTAGTCCAAGAATGGTTTGCCAAATCGGTGGAATACGCTGCCACTTCTCGCCAGTTTTCTTGGGGATCAGAAAAATCAAATCATAGTGGACCCTTCACAGCAAGGGATGACATATATGCTTTAAAATGCAAACAAAAAAAAGTAAACTATTTCTGTGGGTTAAAGGGTGGGAGTGGGGGTGGATGGATAGGACAGTAGCAGACAACATCTTCAGATGTTGTTAAATTTAAGAGCTAGAGTCACAGTGACCATGATATTTTTTCACTCATTCAATACACATTAATGTGTTCCTACTATATGCTGGCATAACACTGATCCCCACGAGTAGTATTTTGTTAGTTATAAAACAACAAAACCAAATCCATATTAAGATAGTTCAGTCATGGCAATATGTATAGATTCATCAGTGAAATATCTGACATACAATTCCCATACCTATTATTTACATTAGGTTATGGTGCTAATTGGATGTTGGAATTCCATCAAGTATTATGACTTTCTCTGAGTGCTGGTTTCCCAAATGACAAATGTGGTTAGAATATCTCTGCCCATTTCACAGGGAAACCTTACTGAACAGTAATTCTACATTGGAAAATAATTTAACCTCTCATAGGAGAAATATTTACAGAAGCATATATTGATCAAGGACATAATTTATTTTTAATTTAATTATTGTTTTGTGGATAAAGTGTGGTTATGAAAATGGATAAATGTTTTAATTATTAATAAGAAATAGCTATTGAACACCTACTTAGCTGCTTTTCTGTAGTCTTTCTGAAAGGCAGTCTTATGGACTTCATATACCTACAACCACTATATAATAATTGAAAAAAATGCTTTAAGTAAATAAGGTAGGAATTTTTTTTTAAGTGTAAAAAGACAGCCATCTAAAATCAGGCCCACTGATATGCATCTCAATCCTGAAGCCTTACTAGCTGGATTAAAAAAAAAAATCTTTTGACATAGTTTTTCTTCTTTAACTTAGCATAGGCAAACAAAAGTTTGCTTACAGGTGTCCCTCACTTAGTTGTACAGAAGTATCCCTTTGTTTATTTCCTTCCTTCTTTGCCGACCCCTTCTCATGGTGTGTAAGCTTCACATGAACAGCACTGATATCCATCTTGTTCAATGGCTGTAGCCGCAATCTCTAGAGCGCTTGGCCTGGCATCTAATGGACACCAGATAAGATAGTTCTAAATGAAGGAGCAAATGAAATGAATGGAACCATGCTAAGAATTATGGACATCACTGAGAATATAGAGGTAAATCCACAGAATTCTGCCCTGACAATGCCGGTCTTACCCACACACGTTTCCCAGGCACACACATTTCCTGACATGCACCTTTACCAGGTTCACCATGGGGGTCCATCCCTGAGCGCTTCCTCTGGCTTGACCAGCTCAGACCGCACAGGCCAGGCTGGGAGGGCTAGGGAGTTAGGTCTACCTGGGTGTCGCCCTGAGCTAGGGCCAAAGGGAACACAGCATATGCATAACCAAGCTTCTTTCTCCCTGGCAGGCACACACAAAATGTCTCACAGATTTCCAGAGGCCTGAATCTCAGTTTCTCAGAGCATCAGCTTACTCCTTAACACACATCCTCCCCTCCCCTCTTCACACGTCCCATTCCCCCTTAAGGGAACCAACTCTAAAATAAATAGCTTGCACTCAAATCCTTGTTTTGGTCTAAGCTTCTGGGACAAGATACTTATATTCTGGTAGGAAAAGGCACACTTAAATTACTCTGGTATAATACTAAAAGTAATAGAGGCCATAATGGAAGTGCAAATCACGTGCTAAGGAGGCTCACAGGAGGGGCTCTACCTGAAGCATCTCTTCAGAGGAGATGGCATTTAAAGAAGAGAGGAACCATGGATTATGTACCAAATCCATCACTGTAGGTTAAACTTCATTGGGTTAAGTCATGAGTGATGATTAGGATATAGACATGAAAAAATTGAAGATATGCCTAATCAAGTAAAAGGAATGAGAAACAAAAAATAGGGGTCATACGGCAGATTTATAAGGAGAACACAGTTAGTGTTTCTGTTTGTCTGGCTGTAGGCTGTGCAAAGGGGGGGTAGCAGGAAGATGGTTGGAAAGGGGACTTTGACACTAGACACAGAGCATACTGTATATCTTACCAAGAATGGTGATTATTTTGTATAGGCGATGGGAAGCCTTCATGATTTTTTTAAAAAGGTATGTGACATGATCTGCATGTGCCTTAGGAAAATTGATCATTCAGTCATGTAAAAATAGATTGCTAGTGGGAAGAAGAGTTGTGAAATCCTTGTAGAAGGCTAGCACAATAGTCTAGGTAGCAAATAATGATGCCCAGAATTAAGGCTACAGCAGAGAGAATGGAAAAGACAGGGGTGTATATATTAGAAGCAGCCTGGTTGGCTGTAAGGCGAGGACATGACTATGAAAAGGAAGCTCAGAAAGTAAGCAGGCAGAGAAGGCTTTGAGTCAGACGGACTTGAGTTTAATCCAATGCGAGATCTTGCAGGCTCTTTAAATCCTCTGAGATGTGAACATTCTCATTTGCAAGAAATGGAAGAAGACATGCCCCATAGGTTTGTGAGGCTTCAAAGCGATCATGCATTTAAAGTCCAGCACACGGCCTGGAGAATATTAAGCATATGATTAATTGATGGTAGCTACTGTCACTGTTGTTAAACCACAAATAACTATTCAAAGTCTTTTAAAAAATGATATCCCCAAGGCCAAAACCTAGTCAAAGATATTAACAGCTCAAAGAAATTCCAGTCAGAAGAAAGGTACAGTTTATCAGCCTGGAACTAATTATCAAAGCAAGGAGGACAGACGTCAGGTGCGCGCCTCTAGCACCACCCAGGATATTAGTCCAGGTGAATCATGCAATTCACGCCTCTTCCTCTCCTTTCATGATCTCAGAACAACCTTGAGATTAGACTTCGGTTCCACTACTTGGTCTGCCTACAAGAACACAAAATGCTGGTCATGACAACCTGAGAAATCTGCTTTTTGTGAAACTGTTATTTTTATTGAAGTTCGATAAATTTCCATTTGAGGTTCATGAATATTCTCCTATGGCATGGTTTAGCAATGATTATACTCTCAATTATCAAGACAAACTCAAGTTTCTAAGAGTCCAAACCTCAGGATGAAATCCTAAGCCAATAAGAACTTAGCAGAAAGGATCCATTTGTACATTTCATCTCTCTCACAGTGCTTGGCACTTGGAGACCCTCGACACTCCTGAATGAATGATTCAACTGTACAGCTTTTTCATTCTCCTTCATTAACATATGTAATCACCTCACTGGCAACAAGTAGGTTGGAACCATTATGAACTTCAATAGAAATCTTTTAATAGGGGCACCTGGGTGACTCAGTTGGTTAAGAATCTGCCCTCAGCTCAGGTCGTGATCTCAGGGTCCTGGGATTGGGCTCCCTGCTCAGCTGGGACTCTGCTTCTCCCTCTCCTTCTACTCTTCCTCCTGTTTGTGCTCTCTCTCTCGCTCTCACTCTCTCTTCCTCAAATAAATAATTAAAATCTTAAAAAAAAATTCTTAACAAACATGACACTGGGTATTATAATCTATCATGGGAAGTTCTGCAGTAGAAAGAGACAAAGCTGGCTTTTCACTGCAACCAGTACACAAGTAAAAACAAAACCAAGGTAACACGTGGTTTTGTTATTTTTTTATAACTCCTGAAGCAAGGTTTTCTTTCTACCTATAGAAAGTTAGGCAGAGAAAGACTAAAGGCAAGGAGTATCCCAACACAGTGGGAAGAAGAAGCAAGGAGAGAAGTTGGCTCATACTTCTGTCATGGCGGAGCAGGGGAGTCAAACTGCAGATGCTCGCCAGCACCCACATAAATGTTCATGAGACAGTTGCATGAGATTATGGAAGCCTCTTAAAGTTCTAACATCCGGGATCCCTGGGTGGTGCAGCGGTTTAGCGCCTGCCTTTGGCCCAGGGTGTGATCCTGGAGACCCAGGATCGAATCCCATGTCGGGCTCCTGGTGCATGGAGCCTGCTTCTCCTTCTGCCTATGTCTCTGCCTCTCTCTCTCTCTCTCTCTCTGTGTGTGACTATCATAAATAAATTAAAATTTAAAAAAAAAAAGTTCTAACATCCTCCCTGAAGCCCCCATTGCTCTTTAGCCAACAAAGGTCTGACCATATTTCTCATTCCTTACTTCATGATGGGGTTCACATAAACAAAAAAAAATTTTGTAAAATATTTATCATGACCTATGTTATTTTTCTGATTAAAAAACCCCTCAAATCAGAGTATTCTTATTCTTGAACACAGTACCAATATTTATTATTTATTGTAGCCAGTGAGGCAGTGCAGTAACTCAGATCCTAGGTTCACCTCAAGGTGTTTAATAAATATTGATGACTCAATCTATATGTAAAGGAAATAGATATTCTGTTGAGGGGAAAAATTAGGTTCCCTCTGAAGACATCACATGAAAACATTCCATTACAGCACTCAATTTTTCCCTGTTTAACACTTTGTTTTAGCATAGACTTTTGAGATCGATTGTACTTTAATTCATCCACAACGGCACTTAGAGTGGTTACTCTCTATTTACCTTGGGATGTTGCTGTCAGAAAATTTTGTGTCCTTACATAGTTATTTTCTACATCTTTGCTAGATATGCACTAAAATCTTGAGGTTTCTTCTCAAGATTTAATTGGAAAGAGGCACGACGTAATAACTCTTTAAACAGGGCCTTCCTAGCAAGCTTTCACATATTTTCCAAAAATCAGACTGAATGAAGAGTAAATGTTCTGTTCATGCAAGCATTTCTCCCATTCTAAGATAGATCACGTTCCTACTGTCATCAATGCGTCCAAAAGACTACCGTGGCTTCTACTTTCTATCAGAACACTTGTGAACATGTACACCAAGATCAGAACTCAAAGGCACAATATTTGGTCTTCACAGAAAATTGGCAGTGAAATTATAAAATTGCCTAAAACCATATGACAGCAGGTTGCGATTGCTGACACAGCACAGAAACTCCATGACTGGTACTCTGTCCCAGGTCCATGAGAACATCTAAAACTACAGAGTCAAGCCAGAACTCCCAACCTGTGACGTGCCTAAGATGATAAGGGGGGGGGGGAGTGCTATTGACACACCTGTGTCATTATTCCCCAAGGAACCACCACCCAGGATGTATAAAGACATTTCCACAGCTGCCAGGGACAGAACCAGGGCCAAAAACATGGTGTAGCCAGTTTTCCAATGCCATTGCTGCCACCCAACACACTCAACAAAAAACAGAGAGGATTTTGCTTTATTTCCATCCCCATTTTACTGATCCCCTCTCTGCCTCCCAGTTACTGGGCCCCCTTCTCCCTTTTTCTTCCATGTACTCTTCTACCCCTATCCCCATTCTGGGTGTCTATCCAAACGAAATCTTGCTTCACTCAGTAAGTCTACTTTCTTCCCTATTGCTCCCATCCTGCACAATAATAATAATAATTGATAATAGCAAGTTCTTAGATCATTTTACTATGTTCCAGGCACTTTACCAAGTACTTCCCATATATAAAGTTATGGAATACTCCCAATAACTCTATAAAATCAGTACTATTATTAACTATTTGCAGTTGGGAAAAATAAGTAGCAAAAGGATATTCATCTTCCTGAAGTTTTCAGTAAGTGAAGAACATGGGATTTGAGGTCAGGCAGAGGGACTTAAGAGTCCATACTTCACTAAACACTATAACCTCACCATGTCTTTGTGTAATATGAATTCTTCAAAATGTATTAAGATTTGTTGAGATCTACTTTATGCATGGCTTAATAGATGATTTTTAAAAATAAAGGCACAACATATAATTAAAAAGTGTTTATAATATAGGGGTACCTGGGTGCCACAGTCCGATAGGCTTCCAACTCTTGGTTTTGGCTCAGGTCATGATCTCTGGGTCATGAGATGGAGTCCCTAAGTCAGGGCTCAGCAAGGAGTCTGCTTGAGATTCTCTCCCTCCCTTTCCTTCTCCTTCTGCTCCTCCCACTCTCTCTCTCTCTAAAATAAATCTTTTTTAAAAATGCTTATATATAAACACTGTAGTCTGATGTAGTTTTTATTAAATCACATTTGTTGTTCAAATCTTTATTTTTGCTGATTTTTCATTTTCTTGATCTATCAGTAATTGAGAGACATATCCTGAGATCTACCATTATGACAGTAAGGTTCTATATATAGTTCTATCAGTTTTGCTCTGTCACTACTTCAGGCATTTTTTTCTTGTTAATTGTGCCCGATTCTACATTATTATATCTCTCTGGGGAATTAGAGTGAACTCAACTGGGAAGAAAATCGGTTATACTGATTTGTACTTGAGTGTGAGGGAATCCCCACTCAAATTTTCCAAAGCCCTTTACATTTGAATCAAATGATTAAATAAATAATCTTTTTAATTGAAACATCTAAATAAGCCTTTCACTTGTGAATGTTTCTAAAAGTTATCAGTGGAAATATTTTTACACAGACTAGTTTCCTGAACTGCTTGAATCTCATCAGGATTTTGATCTCAAAGAAAGCCAGCTTTAGTGTTCTCAAAACTTATCTCCATCCAAACCAATATTTCTCCGAATTCTATCGACTCTAATCCATTCTACTGACAGATCAACATTCCTACAGTTGAGTCATTAATTTTATTTTTTCATTGTCCATTGAATAAAACAGGTGTCATGATAGTCAAAACCTTTACAACTGGACTTCAGTTTCCATCTTGAGCCCTCATTGCTTACACTTTATGCCATAATCAAGCATTATTTTCTGCACTCTGATAATGATTTACACATGATTCTTACATATGATCCACATGGTTTTCTGTATGTAAGACATTCTATTCCATCTCTACCTGTTAAAAATCTGCCATTGCTGTGCAACTAATTTCAAATGCTTACTTTGTGAAGATCAAGCCTTTCACCAGATGGGATCTTTCTCCTACTCTACTGAAACCAGGATTCTCTTCCAGCTGTTAGGAAATTAACATCTATCTTTTGGTTTTGTTAATTGTATGTTTGTTTTCTCTCACTCTGCCCTTTTATACTCTAATTTTTTTATTTTTATTACTAATGAGGAGCATCTTAAGTGAACCAGTTATCAACTGAAAGAGCCCAGGTTATTTCTGCAAGTGATACTTTCAATTCTAACAATTAAACATCTAGCAAATAAAGATCTAACATCTAATGACAAAGTTGAATCTCAGCTACAGTATTTTTTTAAAGGTATTATTTATTTATTCATGAGACACACACACACACACAGGGGGGGGGGGCAGAGACATGTGCAGAGGGAGAAGCAGGCTCCATGCAGGAAGTCTGATGTGGACTTGATCCCAGGACTCCTGAATCATGCCCTGAGCCAAAGGCAGACACTCAATTGCTGAGCCACCCAGGCATCCCTCAACCACAGTATTTTTTTAAAGATTTATGTTTTTTCTTTTAGAGAGAGAAAGAAAGAGAGAGAGCACGTGTGCTCATGGGGGTTGAGGAAGAAGGGGAAGAGTGAGAAGGAGAGTCCCAAGCAGACTGTGCTGAGCATAGAGTCCAACACGGGGCTAGATCCCAGGAGTCTGAGATCATGACCTAAGCCAAGAGTTGGACATCCAACTGACTGAGTCACCCAGTCACCTCTCAACTATAGTAATTTAAGTATTCTTTCCCATGGCATGGTGAAACACATTCCCAGATTCCCCACTTCTTATCAGGGAGAATATGAGATGTTCTATGCTAATTCACTCTGAAAAGAGTAAAAGTACAAATAAATGAAAAGTAGGTAAATTCTATCAAGTAATAGGCCATCTATTTTCTCAGCAGGTAATTTTATATTCTTTACTAATTTAAAGTATGCAAAAATATTTCAATTGTAGTTTGTAGTTCATAAGACACAGTACTCAGCCTTATTTTACATGTAATATGTACAAATGGTTGCTTTGCAGTTGGACATAAGATATTTTGTTTAACATAAGCAGCAGAATGGAAATCTCAAAACAATAAAATGAACAAGTCTATACGCTATACCAGCATGGGCTATTTTTGCTAATTATACTGCATTCATTCACTAATTATTCTCCGTGAGTTCAGATTATTAAATTCCATGTATTTCTATTTCTGCTGAATCTCTAATGTTGACAACACAGTTCCTTGAAAACTGTAAACTCAATAAATATTTGTTAACTGACCTGAGGATTAATTAATACTCATTAGTCAGGAATAATTTTAGAATCAGAAGCATTGAATGCCCTCTGGTATTTAACTTAATGTCTTGAATATTTAACTGAAGCTAGTAATAAGAATTCGAAATGCCTAGCATATGAAAATCTATGTGCTAAATACTGGGGTAGGGAATCTCACACACAGTCTTTGATTTACTTATGTTATATTTGTTCTTTTACCTGCCTAGTGTGAATCTGAAGATGAGGGAAAGAATGAGAGAAGTAAAGTGAGGAATCTAAAGTCAACCAGCTGGAATAGGCCATTTAGCTGCAAGGGAACGTGTCAATATAAAATATACATGCCACATCCATAGGCACTGTCATTTGTGACATTAGAAGATGAGTAACCAAATGAGGCATCACCATAACTATACTCCCCAATATATGATCATCTTTTTGTCTGTTTATTAAAGATTTACTTATTTGAGAGAAAGAGAGAGAGAGAGCGGGGGAAGGAACAGATGGAGAGGGAGAGAATCTCAAGCAGACTCTCTGCTGAGCAAGGAGCCTGATGTGGGGCTTGATTTCATGACCCTGAGATCATGACCCGAGTGGAAATCAAGAGTCGGATGGTTAACCAACTGAGCCACTCAGGCACCCCTGATCAGCTGATGCAGAGACTGTTATAGGTGGTGATTCTCCCTAGAAATCAACTGGGGAACTGCCTCTGGGTAGTTCAGTCGTTTAGGTATCTGCCTTTGGCTCAGGTCATGATCCTGAAGGTCTAGAATCAAGTTCTGCATCAGGCTCCTTGCTCAGCAGGAGTCTGCCTCTCCCTCTCTTCCCTACTCATGCTCTCTCTCTCTCACTCTCTCTGTCTCTCAAATAAAATCTTAAAAAAAAAAAAAACAAAGAAAAACAATAAGTGAATAAACAAAAACTCACAAATAGTGATGTTATAGTGATAAGGAATAATAGTTTGAAGCAGATATTAGATTTCCACTAAAATAATAATTATACTATAATACTTAGTTAGGTAAT
The DNA here is from genome assembly GCF_018345385.1 of Vulpes lagopus. Lineage (NCBI taxonomy): Eukaryota > Metazoa > Chordata > Mammalia > Carnivora > Canidae > Vulpes > Vulpes lagopus. The sequence goes on along the minus strand of NC_054839.1, from coordinate 4,829,395 downwards.
TCTAGTAGAGAATCATAGCTCTTAAATGGTATTTTCTTAAATGTTATCATGAAAGTCCTTTACGCTAAAATGCCATAAAATAAGATATTTAGGGCAGCCCAGGTGGCTCAGCAATTTAGCACCGCCTTCAGCCAAAGGCCTGATCCTGGAGACCTGGGATCGAGTCCCACATCAGGCTCCCTGCATGGAACCTGCTTCTCCCTCTGCCTGTGTCTGCCTTTCTCTCTCTCTCTCTCTCTCTGTGTCTCTCATGAATAAATAAATAAAATATTTTTTTAAATAAGATATTTAAAATTAGAAAATAAACTTCCTCAAAGAGTATTTATTTTGTTCAGAGGGCTAAAAAGTGCTAAATTTGAAATAACTAATCTTAAAATCTGTTCTATAAATAATGTAGGACAACCAAAAATAAAAACAAAAATAAAATAAAAAGACAGAGAAAGCCTACATTAAAGGCTGCATCCTAGAGTGCACAGGTGCAAGTCTGACGGGTGGCAACCTTAATTTGGAAGCCTCTTGACTGAGTGATAAAACAGAGCAGAAACTGATTAATCTCTGTGAGTTACGATGCTGAGTGGAAGGTGTTCTTGAGCGTTCTAAAGTGGCAACTTCATTTCCTCTAGGGCAAAGCACGCTTAGAAAGGAAAGCTGCTTTACCATAAAATAATCTATTTCGTAGGCTTAGGAGGTTTTAACTGGATGACATGCCTTAACCTTTCTGGAGTGGGTAAATTATTTTAAGACTCATAGCAAAACAGTAGAGTATGTTGCAATAATATTTCATATTGCTTTGCCCAAGGTAGAGGTAAAAGAGAAGTCACATTTGTATTCTTATGGAAGCCTTCTTTCAGGTTAAAGATAATGAGAAACTGACCTTGAAGAATATCCCTGTTTTGTAAAGAGTTGGAGAACATTACTTAGATTTAAAAATAGCTATACAGTGCCAAACAACTGATCTTTGGAGTAACCACAAAGAACTACCTGGCTTGCTTATTTTATTTTAAAAACATTTACTTATTTATCAATTGCAAGATTAGACCAGGTTATCTAATGTGTGCACAGTTTATTGATAAATAAATAATTGTGGGATGCCTGAGTGGCTCAGAGGTTAAGCGTCTGCCTTTGGCTCAGGGCGTGATCCTGGGGTCCTGGGGATCGAGTCCCATGTCGGGCTCCCTGATGGAGCCTGCTTCTCCCTCTCCCTGTGTCTCTGTCTCTCTCTCTCTCTGTGTCTCTCATGAATAAATAAATAAAATATTTTTTAAAATAAGTAAATAAATAATAGTTCTTTAAAATAGACCTATGTAATTTTAATAGAACTTTCTACTGTATATATCGCCTGCTCAGTGGTATTGAACATGCACAAACGCAAGTCCTATTAAGGCACTACCTTGTAAAATAGTTATGTCTCAAATGCTGAATTATGATGAGAAACATACAGCAGAAATTCACAGATATTATACCCTGTGAGAGGTTGCCCACCTTAAAATAATTTAAAAGAAACTCAAACTTAGTGCTTCATTATTACTTATAAACACATAAAACATATAAATATTTATATATATTTAAATTTATAATTTAAATTAATGTCAAGTGAAATTAATATAATCAAGGCACATAGAACTTGGATATATAATAAAATGTAAATTTTAAATTTTGTAAAATATATTCACTTCTATCATTTTATCAGTGTCAGTTTTTGAAAAACAGTATTTTATGTAAGAAAATGTAATGTAATCATAATACACAATGAAACAAAAATATTAAATGACTTAAATTTGGTAACTAATGGCATGTCAAATGTTCTAGCTATGTATCCAATGTTATATTCGTTACAAAAATTATACAACACTTTTCTTTCTTCTACATTAGACTGTCAATCTATTAATCTTCTGATTATATTTCACTGTTGTATTAGCCAACACTTAGACTTTGGCTGTAACATAAGTCTGTGTTACATTATAATATGTAACATTAAACTATGGTTTAATAAGATGAAAGCAGATTTTTATGAGATTCATAGTTGCTTTTTAAAGTCAATTCATTTATGTTCTAAATCTTTCCAAAGAGATTCAGACTCTTAAAAAATTTGTTCATAGTCAACTTATCACCTTTTAGACAAATGGTCCTCACAAGGACAAAACTGTTTTCTTCTGAAATCCTCTCTCTAGCCCTGAGTCTCTGTTTGGCCATCTGCCCTTTGGATGTTTGTCTTCTTATCTAAGGCCTTTCCTAGGATCCTGACACATTTCTAACTTCTTGAAGTCATTACTTTTCTAAGTGTTTATAGCCATTTTTCCTATTTATAACTGGCTTCTGCTTACGGGTTACCAATGAACTTCTGCCCTGATTCTTCCTGACCCCAAATTAGTTGTTGAGTTTCTTGGCAGCAAAATAATAAATCTTCTTTGTTATTGTTTTAATTTAAACATGTTTGATCATCACAAAAACAACGGAGACATTTCTTGAAAATGTAGAACAGATGATGAAGAAATACAAAGCTATGTTTGCCAAAACTTAAAAAATTCATGCATAAATGGTCAGTGGAACTTCAACGAAAGTGCCAAGAACACACAAAGGGGAAAGGATAGTCTCTTCAAGAGGTGGTGCTGAGAAAACTAGTTTCCCATATGCAGAGGAATGAGATTGGACCTTGAACTCACCCAAATCAACTCACGGTGGATGAAAGTCTTAAATATAAGACCTGAAACCATAAAACTTTTAGAAGAAAATATAGGGGGAAAGCCTCTGGAGATTGGTCAGGGCAATGAGTTTTTGGATGTGATCCCAAAAGCACAGTCAACAAAACAAAAACAGACAAATGTTATTACACCCAACTTAAAACCTTCTGCACAGTAAAGGAAAAAACAGAATGAAGAGAAAATCTACAAAATGAGATAAAATACTTGCAAATCATATATCCGATAAGGGGTTAATATCCAAAATATGTAAGGAGTTCAAACAACTCAATAGTAAGAAAACAAATAACCTGATTAAGAAATGGTCAAAGAATCTGAATAGACATCTCTCAAAAGAAGACATACAAGTGGCCCCTAGATATGTGAAAAGGTGCTCAATATCAATGATTATCAGAAAAATGCAAATCAAAAACAAAATGAGATATTATCTCATATATCTTAGGATAGCTATTATGAAAAAGACAAAAAATAACAACTGTTGGAGAGGAAGTGGTGCACTCTTGATGGGAACACAAACTGATATAGCCATTATGGAAAGTGTTATGGAGATTCCTCAAAAACTTAAAAATAGAACTAACATATGATACAAATTTTCCACTTCTGTGTATATATCCAAAGGAAACAAAATTAGTATCTCAAAGAAATATCTGCACTCCCATGTTCATTGCAGAATTATTCATAATAACCAGGATATGGAAACAATCTAAATGTCCATCCATAGACGAATGGATAAGAAAGATACAACACACGCAATGTAATATTATTCATTCCTGAGAAAGAAGTAAATCTTGCCATTTGTGACATCATGATGAACCTGGAAGACACTATGCTAAGTGAAAGAAGTCAGAGAAAGACAAATACTGTATGATCTTACTTATATGTAGAATTAAAAAAAAAAAAAGTTGAACTCATAGAAGCAGAGTAGAATCGTGGTTACAAGGGGCTGGGGTTGGGGAGAAGTGGGGAAATGTTGGTCAAAGGTTGCAAATTTTCAGCTATGTAGGATAAATAAGATACTTAAAGTATGGGTATGATGACTATACTTAATAATACTGTACACATTTTAGCACACCAAAATATGCTAACTATGAAGAAATGTTAGTTAGCTTAACGGTAGTAATCATTTTACCATGTATATTTATATCAAGTCATCACATTGTACACCTTAAATATACAGAATTTTTATTTTTAAAAACCTCCTTATAAAAAATGTTCAACAGATGATGGAGAGATATAAAGCTGTGTTTGCCAAAACTTCAAACTGGCAGAATTTTTTTAATTACATAAAACTTATTTAATTTTTATTTATGCCAAGCAAAATTTTAAAAATCACATACTATTGATACACAGAATATGTTCTTTGAGGAATTTTATATAATTTTTCTGCTCATATTTTTTGAAAGTCTGAAGACATTGTAAATAAACTTTATAGAGATATATCACCATTATTTATCAAAGTTCTCAACAGAATGAAACACTGGGGCAAACTAATAGGATATAGCTCAATAAAAATAAATACACAGTGTTGCCTTTAGGTTCAGAAACTTTCCTGCACAAATAAAGATGGGGGAGTAACAGCTCTGAGAGTCTAAGTGCAAGGTGAACAAACAAGACTGCTGATGCCAAGGAGAGATAAAGCTGTATGTGGCTGCACTTACACAGAGGTATATCCAAATAGGATGCTGCTGGAGAATATACTGTTCAATTCCTTTAAAAAAATAATATATATATATATATATATATATTTATTTATTTATTTATTTAAGAGAGAGAGAGAGAGAGAGAATGCTCATGAGCTGAGGCAGGGGCAGATGGGGAGGGAGAGAGAATCCACAGGCAGACTCCCCACTGAGCATGGACACAGGACTTAATCCCAGGACCCTGAGAGCAAGACTTGAGCTGAAATCAAGAGTCACTGCTTAACCGAACGAATCATCCAGGCACTGCAGGGTTCCGATCTGAAAGGACATGTTACCCCAGAGATAATTACAGGAAATGCCTCTGGGTAGTTCAGTCGTTTAGGTATCTGCCTTTGGCTCAGGTCATGATCCTGAAGGTCTAGAATCAAGTTCTGCATCAGGCTCCTTGCTCAGCAGGAGTCTGCCTCTCCCTCTCTTCCCTACTCATGCTCTCTCTCTCTCACTCTCTCTGTCTCTCAAATAAAATCTTAAAAAAAAAAAAAACAAAGAAAAACAATAAGTGAATAAACAAAAACTCACAAATAGTGATGTTATAGTGATAAGGAATAATAGTTTGAAGCAGATATTAGATTTCCACTAAAATAATAATTATACTATAATACTTAGTTAGGTAATTCTAGTAGAGAATCATAGCTCTTAAATGGTATTTTCTTAAATGTTATCATGAAAGTCCTTTACGCTAAAATGCCATAAAATAAGATATTTAGGGCAGCCCAGGTGGCTCAGCAATTTAGCACCGCCTTCAGCCAAAGGCCTGATCCTGGAGACCTGGGATCGAGTCCCACATCAGGCTCCCTGCATGGAACCTGCTTCTCCCTCTGCCTGTGTCTGCCTTTCTCTCTCTCTCTCTCTCTCTCCTCTCTCTCTCTGTGTCTCTCATGAATAAATAAATAAAATATTTTTTTAAATAAGATATTTAAAATTAGAAAATAAACTTCCTCAAAGAGTATTTATTTTGTTCAGAGGGCTAAAAAGTGCTAAATTTGAAATAACTAATCTTAAAATCTGTTCTATAAATAATGTAGGACAACCAAAAATAAAAACAAAAATAAAATAAAAAGACAGAGAAAGCCTACATTAAAGGCTGCATCCTAGAGTGCACAGGTGCAAGTCTGACGGGTGGCAACCTTAATTTGGAAGCCTCTTGACTGAGTGATAAAACAGAGCAGAAACTGATTAATCTCTGTGAGTTACGATGCTGAGTGGAAGGTGTTCTTGAGCGTTCTAAAGTGGCAACTTCATTTCCTCTAGGGCAAAGCACGCTTAGAAAGGAAAGCTGCTTTACCATAAAATAATCTATTTCGTAGGCTTAGGAGGTTTTAACTGGATGACATGCCTTAACCTTTCTGGAGTGGGTAAATTATTTTAAGACTCATAGCAAAACAGTAGAGTATGTTGCAATAATATTTCATATTGCTTTGCCCAAGGTAGAGGTAAAAGAGAAGTCACATTTGTATTCTTATGGAAGCCTTCTTTCAGGTTAAAGATAATGAGAAACTGACCTTGAAGAATATCCCTGTTTTGTAAAGAGTTGGAGAACATTACTTAGATTTAAAATAGCTATACAGTGCCAAACAACTGATCTTTGGAGTAACCACAAAGAACTACCTGGCTTGCTTATTTTATTTTAAAAACATTTACTTATTTATCAATTGCAAGATTAGACCAGGTTATCTAATGTGTGCACAGTTTATTGATAAATAAATAATTGTGGGATGCCTGAGTGGCTCAGAGGTTAAGCGTCTGCCTTTGGCTCAGGGCGTGATCCTGGGGTCCTGGGGATCGAGTCCCATGTCGGGCTCCCTGATGGAGCCTGCTTCTCCCTCTCCCTGTGTCTCTGTCTCTCTCTCTCTCTGTGTCTCTCATGAATAAATAAATAAAATATTTTTTAAAATAAGTAAATAAATAATAGTTCTTTAAAATAGACCTATGTAATTTTAATAGAACTTTCTACTGTATATATCGCCTGCTCAGTGGTATTGAACATGCACAAACGCAAGTCCTATTAAGGCACTACCTTGTAAAATAGTTATGTCTCAAATGCTGAATTATGATGAGAAACATACAGCAGAAATTCACAGATATTATACCCTGTGAGAGGTTGCCCACCTTAAAATAATTTAAAAGAAACTCAAACTTAGTGCTTCATTATTACTTATAAACACATAAAACATATAAATATTTATATATATTTAAATTTATAATTTAAATTAATGTCAAGTGAAATTAATATAATCAAGGCACATAGAACTTGGATATATAATAAAATGTAAATTTTAAATTTTGTAAAATATATTCACTTCTATCATTTTATCAGTGTCAGTTTTTGAAAAACAGTATTTTATGTAAGAAAATGTAATGTAATCATAATACACAATGAAACAAAAATATTAAATGACTTAAATTTGGTAACTAATGGCATGTCAAATGTTCTAGCTATGTATCCAATGTTATATTCGTTACAAAAATTATACAACACTTTTCTTTCTTCTACATTAGACTGTCAATCTATTAATCTTCTGATTATATTTCACTGTTGTATTAGCCAACACTTAGACTTTGGCTGTAACATAAGTCTGTGTTACATTATAATATGTAACATTAAACTATGGTTTAATAAGATGAAAGCAGATTTTTATGAGATTCATAGTTGCTTTTTAAAGTCAATTCATTTATGTTCTAAATCTTTCCAAAGAGATTCAGACTCTTAAAAAATTTGTTCATAGTCAACTTATCACCTTTTAGACAAATGGTCCTCACAAGGACAAAACTGTTTTCTTCTGAAATCCTCTCTCTAGCCCTGAGTCTCTGTTTGGCCATCTGCCCTTTGGATGTTTGTCTTCTTATCTAAGGCCTTTCCTAGGATCCTGACACATTTCTAACTTCTTGAAGTCATTACTTTTCTAAGTGTTTATAGCCATTTTTCCTATTTATAACTGGCTTCTGCTTACGGGTTACCAATGAACTTCTGCCCTGATTCTTCCTGACCCCAAATTAGTTGTTGAGTTTCTTGGCAGCAAAATAATAAATCTTCTTTGTTATTGTTTTAATTTAAACATGTTTGATCATCACAAAAACAACGGAGACATTTCTTGAAAATGTAGAACAGATGATGAAGAAATACAAAGCTATGTTTGCCAAAACTTAAAAAATTCATGCATAAATGGTCAGTGGAACTTCAACGAAAGTGCCAAGAACACACAAAGGGGAAAGGATAGTCTCTTCAAGAGGTGGTGCTGAGAAAACTAGTTTCCCATATGCAGAGGAATGAGATTGGACCTTGAACTCACCCAAATCAACTCACGGTGGATGAAAGTCTTAAATATAAGACCTGAAACCATAAAACTTTTAGAAGAAAATATAGGGGGAAAGCCTCTGGAGATTGGTCAGGGCAATGAGTTTTTGGATGTGATCCCAAAAGCACAGTCAACAAAACAAAAACAGACAAATGTTATTACACCCAACTTAAAACCTTCTGCACAGTAAAGGAAAAAACAGAATGAAGAGAAAATCTACAAAATGAGATAAAATACTTGCAAATCATATATCCGATAAGGGGTTAATATCCAAAATATGTAAGGAGTTCAAACAACTCAATAGTAAGAAAACAAATAACCTGATTAAGAAATGGTCAAAGAATCTGAATAGACATCTCTCAAAAGAAGACATACAAGTGGCCCCTAGATATGTGAAAAGGTGCTCAATATCAATGATTATCAGAAAAATGCAAATCAAAAACAAAATGAGATATTATCTCATATATCTTAGGATAGCTATTATGAAAAAGACAAAAAATAACAACTGTTGGAGAGGAAGTGGTGCACTCTTGATGGGAACACAAACTGATATAGCCATTATGGAAAGTGTTATGGAGATTCCTCAAAAACTTAAAAATAGAACTAACATATGATACAAATTTTCCACTTCTGTGTATATATCCAAAGGAAACAAAATTAGTATCTCAAAGAAATATCTGCACTCCCATGTTCATTGCAGAATTATTCATAATAACCAGGATATGGAAACAATCTAAATGTCCATCCATAGACGAATGGATAAGAAAGATACAACACACGCAATGTAATATTATTCATTCCTGAGAAAGAAGTAAATCTTGCCATTTGTGACATCATGATGAACCTGGAAGACACTATGCTAAGTGAAAGAAGTCAGAGAAAGACAAATACTGTATGATCTTACTTATATGTAGAATTAAAAAAAAAAAAAGTTGAACTCATAGAAGCAGAGTAGAATCGTGGTTACAAGGGGCTGGGGTTGGGGAGAAGTGGGGAAATGTTGGTCAAAGGTTGCAAATTTTCAGCTATGTAGGATAAATAAGATACTTAAAGTATGGGTATGATGACTATACTTAATAATACTGTACACATTTTAGCACACCAAAATATGCTAACTATGAAGAAATGTTAGTTAGCTTAACGGTAGTAATCATTTTACCATGTATATTTATATCAAGTCATCACATTGTACACCTTAAATATACAGAATTTTTATTTTTAAAAACCTCCTTATAAAAAATGTTCAACAGATGATGGAGAGATATAAAGCTGTGTTTGCCAAAACTTCAAACTGGCAGAATTTTTTTAATTACATAAAACTTATTTAATTTTTATTTATGCCAAGCAAAATTTTAAAAATCACATACTATTGATACACAGAATATGTTCTTTGAGGAATTTTATATAATTTTTCTGCTCATATTTTTTGAAAGTCTGAAGACATTGTAAATAAACTTTATAGAGATATATCACCATTATTTATCAAAGTTCTCAACAGAATGAAACACTGGGGCAAACTAATAGGATATAGCTCAATAAAAATAAATACACAGTGTTGCCTTTAGGTTCAGAAACTTTCCTGCACAAATAAAGATGGGGGAGTAACAGCTCTGAGAGTCTAAGTGCAAGGTGAACAAACAAGACTGCTGATGCCAAGGAGAGATAAAGCTGTATGTGGCTGCACTTACACAGAGGTATATCCAAATAGGATGCTGCTGGAGAATATACTGTTCAATTCCTTTAAAAAAATAATATATATATATATATATATATATATATTTATTTATTTATTTATTTAAGAGAGAGAGAGAGAGAGAGAATGCTCATGAGCTGAGGCAGGGGCAGATGGGGAGGGAGAGAGAATCCACAGGCAGACTCCCCACTGAGCATGGACACAGGACTTAATCCCAGGACCCTGAGAGCAAGACTTGAGCTGAAATCAAGAGTCAGCTGCTTAACCGAACGAATCATCCAGGCACTGCAGGTGTTCCGTTCTGAAAGGACATTTTACCCAGAGATAATTACAAAATAGAGGTCACATAGAAGCGTGCTTTTGAAATGTCTGTCTGCTGACGATAAAGCATTTTCCCATAATCCATGGAAAAATGTGAGAAAAAAAACTATATTGTGCATAGTTTTACTACATATGATAAAATTAAGTTATCAAATAGGGGATGTTTCATTCTGAGATTATTTTCTTCCTACTTCTCAAGTGAAATTTGTATTTTTATTTATGCAATAGAAAGTGAAATTAGATACACAATAGTGATTTTTTTTAATGCAATCCCTTGACAAACTTTTGATCTGATTTGAATTTGCTGGCCCATTATATTCAATCCAAAAATGAGATTCTAGAGTATTCAGAAATTTTATACACATGCATACACACACAACTCCCAATTTCTTAATTTGGGATTTAGGGATAGACAGACAAGTAGATCCCTGGATGGTTTTCCTCTGATTTCAAATCAACTTAAGAAAACAAGGACTTTCCCAAAGCTGTCCTAAAAATTTCAGTGAAGAAACCTGTCATTAAATGAACCTAAGCAAAACAGAAATGGAAACCAGGAAGGAGATATACAGGATTTCCATCCTTTGTATTAAAGTAGAAGATGCCTCTCAATGATGTTTTCATTCTGAGACTATGTGGTTTTGTAGCTAACTATTTTGAGAAATATCTTTACACATTTGTCTTCTAAATTGCTGGGATCCCTGGGTGGCGCAGCAGTTTGGCGCCTGCCTTTGGCCCAGGGTGTGATCCTGGAGACCCGGGATTGAATCCCACGTCGGGCTCCCGGGGCATGGAGCCTGCTTCTCCCCCTGCCTGTGTCTCTGCCTCTCTCTCTCTCTGTGACTATCATAAATAAATAAAAATTTTTAAAACATAATAAATAAATAAATAAATAAATAAATAAATAAATAAATAAATTCTTTGCAGTATTTAGGGGCATCAGGTGGCTCAGTCAGTCAAGTGTTGGCCTTCAGCCCAGGTCATGATCCCAGGATCCTGGGATAGAGCCCCATGTTGGTCTCCCTGCTCAGTGGGGATCCTGCTTCTCTACCCTCTGCCACTTCCCCTGGCCCCCTGCTTGTGCTCTCTTATTCACTCTCTCTCTATCATATATGGTTTTTTTTTAATTATTTAAAAAACTAAAACGTTTTTTAAAAATAGGGTTTTTTTGAAATGTTTTTTAAAAATAAATCCACTGAGTATTTTCATCTGCCAGGATTAACAAGAATGCCTTCATATACCGGAGCTATGAGAAAGGCTAGAAGATGTACATATTATGGAGTAGTGGCAAGCAGAGCACTCCGACTTCAATTTTTGGTATTTTTTAAAAACATCTTTCACTTTATTTTTCTGGGAATTTGTCATTTTCTCTCCGTGGCTCATCATTTTTGGTTTTCTTGTCTTGTCCATACTGTTGCTTCCAGTTAAAATGCTCTTGCTTTTTTCTACCTGTTGGAGTGCTACATATCTTTCAAAGTTCAATTAAATACCGGTTTATCAAAGAATGTCTTTTTGATTACCCTGCCCAAAAGTTATCAGGAGCTCTTTTGTTGCATTTCATACCAAAGTGATTTCTGTTCAATTTATTTTGCATACTAGATTATAAATGCCCAAAAAAGCAGGAACTGTTCTCTACTTATCTCTATAAATGCCACAGCTCCTATAATGAATTTAGGTTGATAGACACAACTATCAGAGCTGCTCAAAATTAACTCCAAATATGAGTTTGCACACATATGTATATACATGTAGGAAAAAAGTTACAGTCTACTGCAGACTTAGGACTAACTTAATATTGTAGCTGGTAGCATTCATCAGAATATAAAATTAGGCACTGTACAACCAGGAGCTCGGTTACTTAAGGAGCAATAAAAGTCAGATCCAGCAAATAAATTTGGCCACAATTTTTATTTATATACAATTCTATAGACTTCTACATAAAATATAACCAAATATAAACAGTGAAAATAGGTCACTATGGAGGAAAAAACCTACTTTCAATAATATTTAGTCCTCTTGAACACAGAGTATCTAATGAAATCGGGCTTTCCAGGTAACCAAAGACACTGTGTCTAAGGTTCCTTTATAATATTTCACCTGTGTGACCCCAAAGTAAAATCTCCTTCTGCCAGATGGACACTAGAAGATAGTTTTTGTGTATGAAAACTGTTAAATTATTTTTCTGGGGGGTCTAAACTCCCCAAAACAAGGGCAATGTTTCAAAACCAAACACTAATCCACATCTGGGAAGAGTACACTTTATAGAGATGTAGAAGAGTGCTCAAACCTTAGTGTGCCCAGAAAACATTAAGATAGAGCTTCTTATGAATTGTAATTTTGATGTAGTAGTTCAAATCATCACTTGAGCTCTGCTTTTTAAATTTTTTATTTTTATTTTCTGAAGTAAAAATGTCCTAGACCAAAAAAAAAAAAAATTCAACCAGTAAACCAAGAATTCTCACATGTCACCTGGAAACAGATAGAATTTCCCAAATCATATTTGTTACTTTAATAACATTAGAAATGCTTTTTAAACAAGTGTATCATGGCACTGCTCTTTTTAGGAGTTTCTGCTTAATGCCAAGTTTGAGGAGGAGAGAGTTAAAAGAAAAAAAGAAGAAGAAGATAAAGAGCTGATGAGAAAACATTGTTCAGTGAAAAGGAACTCTTAGAAAATACGAAACTAGTGTTTAAGATAAACCTTTAAGGTCCTGTGATTCACATGCCTTCAGCACTGAAAACCCAAAGCAGATGATGCTCTTGACTTACACCAGTGGCATTGTGATGATTAATGTAGCGTTCTCTTTGATAAATTTTGCTGTAGTCATTTCAGTATGCACAGATTCTGGAAGATTCAGATGTAATCTGTACTTCTCAAAGACCTCAATCAATAAATCATCCTCAGAAACACTAAGGTCACAGAGACATACTGAATTATTACCAGGTGATTTAACTTCCATTTCAATTTTCAGAGGTTTCTCATTCTGATCAGCCACAATTTTTAATCATAGGCTGCTCTCTCTCTTTATCTCCACCTGGATCTCTGTACTGGAAAGCTCTTCCATCCGAACCTTGTTTTACTTGAAACCTGGTTTCTTGGCAATAAAAGTTGAGGAAAGTGACCTGGATTGCTCACAGTACTGCTTCTGATCTGTTCAAGGGTCAGTTTTTCTCTCATTTTCTCTCTTAAACCCATGGGGTCAGTTTGGATTCCAGTCAGATTTTCTTTCATCCTTTGAATGTTTCCTTTTATTCTAAATTCAGTAATACCGTCAGAATATGAGAGAGTAAATTGGAGTTGTCCTCAATGCACTTCATGGCCATCCATATTAATTGATGTTTTCTCGCAAGATGGTTTCCTCTGCCTAGAGAACACGAGGATCGCAGGCTACATCAGCAACTATGCTCACATCTGATGTCTCAGACATATCTTCTGGCTATCACCACTTACAGGTACTGGATGAGTGGCTGACTGCAGAGCTGGATGAGTAGTCAACTGTCCTATTCTGCTGACAAAGGTTGATAAAAAGTTTTTGGGGTTTTTTTCTTTCATTTTCAGGATCCTGGTGTGTAGACAGAGCTGTGGTTCTGGAACAACCCTGAGCTGTCTCTGTTCTTCCAGCTGCTGTTGAAGGAATGCCATACAGCTCTCAGGGCTGCTTTCAGCTAGAACATCTCAAAGGCTCCAGAACAGAGTAACCTGAGTGAGCAGCCCCTTTCAGGATCATGCCATAATTGAGGTAAAGATTCCTCTGAAGTCCCTTCTCTTGGTCTCTTGACCTGAATTCTGCATGTTTAACAAGCTTTTGCTATGATGCAATGTTGCTGGTCCAGAGACTGCCCTTCAAGGAGCAAAGATGCAGAGTGTGGACTTGCACTTGAATTGATCATAACCAAGTATTTTATTTGTTTAATGCCAATGCATAGAAATCATAAATACAAAAATGCATATAAAACAGAAGTATATAAACATGATGGAGATGCCACATTTTAACATGAAACAATGTTAGCCCAGAAAAGCCCGACATGGCTCTTGTAGCTTCACAACTATCATCTTCAAACATGCATACTTAACTATACTAAACACCTCCAGGGATCTGTCATCATTTGAATTATTTCTTGGGGCCCATTAACCATGGATGTCAATTTTCACAGGAACGTCATAGGTCAGAGACAATCATACAGTGCATAAGGGAAGAAGGTGAGTGAGCCGTGAAAGCAACAATTAACCTCAGAGAGAAGACCTGCACTATCTCTTTGCATAGTAAACAAGGACAGAAGCCTAGGTGCACCGCAAAACTAATTGTTTGGTCACAATCAAAGGTTTATGGATCTGATTTTGTTGTAACAACATTAGATACGGTGGTCACACAAATCTTCACAATCAGTCTCATGAATTCTTTGTCACATTATTATCGTAAGTTTCACTTAATAAGTTCATAGCAAAGGCTACAAACCGACAAATGTGTCTTCACTTCCAGCTGTCCCTCATTAGAAGTGTTCACTCAAAGTTATTTTGTAAAGGAAAACATTATTTGCAGACATGACTCTTGACTGGAGACTTCCGTGAACACAAAAGCCTTGCCCTACACAAGCTTTGAAGGAGATGCAGGAAGCGGTCCATGCCTTTATGCCAGGGGCAGTGCCATCACGAGGCAGCCTGTGCTGGTGTGCAGCCCTTCCGGATAAACGCAGGAAGATAGGAAAGCAGCACAGACCGTGTCTGAATTAGCAGTAGGGAAGGAAGACGTTCCATGGATGTTGTCGCAGTGGGAGAAGGGGCCAGAGGTTTGCAGAGACAATGGACATCACTGTCAGGGAGGCTTCATTCGGGAGAAATAATAATTCAGAAGAGATGAAGGGCAACAGTGTATGGACAGCTTCACGTTCCAGCTAACAATGTGGATCACATTCCCTCAACAGATACTACTGTGGTCTATTTGAACAGGAAAAGGAGGAAGAGATCTGTAAAGATGCAGGCCCTAACTCTGAAAGACTCTGAATTTTGTCTGATACATAGTAAGGAGTTCTTGTAGATATAAACAGTTTATATCATTACTTCCAAAGCATCTCTTTCAATAATTTTGAAAAACTTAGGTCGATATGTGTTTAAGCATACATACACACTCTCTAGTCAGAGAGGATGGTGATGACAGGTAGGAATGATGTCAGTTGCCTGGTGGAGAACCATGGAGGTCTCAGAGCAGAGGCATGAAAGATGCTTGTGGATTTTGAAACAGACTCTGTCTTATGCTGAAGAGTCAATGGGTTCAGAGGAAATAGCAAGACACAAGGGACACTTCTCTGTGACAGTCTTTTAAGGATACTCCTTTATCTTGGCAGAAGTGGGTAGAGGAAACAGGTACCTGCGTGCTTCTGCCGTCTTGCACGTGAATCTGGGTCTCGTGAGTCCAGACCCATATTCCAACTCATCCAGGGAACTGCTTGCCAGACTAGACGCTAATCCTAGCCCTTCCACTTTCACAGAAGCCATCAGCCAACACTCTACCTGCACTTTCTCTGCAACCATCCGTCCCCTCTGTTGGGTGTCTCAGCGAGCTACCTTCAATGGCATTTACTTTTGCCCCTTTCTTTGAGACTTCAATGCTTGAGATTGCACATCTCTTCCCAGAGGATCTGTCACTCAGCCCAGTGACTTTTGCTCAGCCACATTGCCACTTTTCCCTGGCTGTGTCCTGCATGGAACGTGGAAGCTATCCAGATACCACCATGCTCTTTAGTTTATGTAAAGCTAGAGCATGTTACAATAATAACTTCTTTGTCATTTTCAACATCTGGAGTGTGAACAATCTATAATTCTACTAAATATCAAATCCCATTCCAATCAGCAACTATTCATGACTAAGAAATATGGAATAAATAGTTATCAATAAAACATGAATATCATTGTTTAACTTTAAAAGGAAAATAATTTTCCTATCTTTTAAGCACAGCAGGTGAACACAATAATTTAAGCAAAACATTAATTTTGTAGTAACTGTTTGTAATTCCTGTCGATGAAATTGCAGCCTGTCACCATTTTCCAGTTAATGCATGGTGAGGGTCGCTAGGAGGTTATATCTTCAGTAGACACAATTAGTTCTTACATTTGCTTGCTTTCCTAAAACACAGATTATCACCAAAGAGAGATGGATACAGACTGTGCAACATTAGCAAATTCCTCCATATACGACTGGGTTTGGTTGATCTTACTAATTGTTATGAGCTGAATTGTTCCCTGCCAAGAAAAACAACAACAACAACAAAAAGCATTGAATTTCTAACCCTGAGTACTTTAGAATGTGACCTGATTTGGAAGTAAGACCATTGCATACATAATGTCCAGATGAGGTCATGCTGGAGTACGGTGGGTCCCTAATTCAATAGGACTGTAGATGACTGTTGTAAAGACACAGACACACAGGAGATGACATGTGAAGATGAGGGGCTGCAGTGATGTCTCTTATCTGCAAGGCAAGGTAAACATGGGGGGCGACCAGAAGCTGGGACAGAGGTTGAGCAGATTCTCCCTCAAAAGCCCCTGAAAGTACAAACCCCACAAACAACTTGATTTTGGACTTCTAGCTTTCAGAACTGTAAGACAATAAATGTCTGTGCTTTTAAGACACCTAGTTTATGGCACTTTGTGACAGCCATATAAGGAAACTAATTCATGATTAAATATAGCTGATAAAAGAAGTTTTAGTAGGTCAAAAAGAAAGTTCAGTCATAGAAGCTAACCACTTCAGATAGGCTGACCCATCAGCCTTTATCTCAAATACACACACACATCCACACTTACACATGTGTGTATATAGTCATTGCATCAAGGTAAATTTCTCATTCTTTCCAAATAGATACGTTTGATTCCATAATGTGGAATGTTGTGCATATAGCAAATGGAAGGATGGACACCCTGATAAGGAGGACTCATTCTCTGCAGTTCAAGGATGAAGAATATTTTAAGTCAGTGTGATGCTCCCAACAAGAGAAAAGGTGAACAAGAGAAGGAAGAATCTGAGCAGAAGAAAGGGACCCCATACTTCCTCAGGTCCTCGACAGACTCAGGTTATGTCCAGTCTACTAACTTAATTATTATGTTTTCACCTCTGCTCTCAAAAATGTTCTAGTTTGAGGATGAATTTCATTTGTACATAACAATCTAAAAGTACAATTTTGAGTTCCTCTCTGTACCCTAGCTTCTCTGTCTTCAGTAAGTTGCTGAAGATCTTTGTACAGTGGGAACTGTCATATTACGTCTCTTCTCCCAAGGTCAGCCATGAAACGAAAATGACATGAGAAATGTGAACATACTTTCAAAGTCAGGAATCTTATTCAAATGCCAGATGTTTGTATCACAATCCCAGCAAAGTATTAGCACTCAATTACAGTATGCTGTTTTCTTAAATATATGCTCTTCTTCTACAGCTTGTACCTATTATTTTCTTGGTGGCCACTGCAATATGCTCCAACCCAATTCCTTTGCATTAGTAGTCACCTCTGACTTTGTCTACGGAGAAAGAGAAGGGAGCTAACATTTATTGAAAGCCTACAGCCTTATAAGCATTGAGCAAGGCACTTGACATATATTATGGCCATAAATGCAGTTATTTATTAAACTCCCATTACAAATAGGCACTGTGGGGATCCCTGGGTGGTGCAGCGGTTTGGCGCCAGCCTTTGGCCCAGGGTGCGATCCTGGAGACACGGGATCGAATCCCACGTCGGGCTCCTGGTGCATGGAGCCTGCTTCTCCCTCTGCCTATGTCTCTGTCTCTCTGTGTGTGTAACTATCATAAATAAATAAAAATTAAAAAACAAAACAAAACAAACAAAAAAAACCAAATAGGCACTGTGCTAAGTGGCTTGCATAGATCAGAACATTTAATGCTCATTACCCATACTTGAAATAGTTACAATAACCCATACTATAAATAAAGAAATGGAGGTCCGACATATAAAGCAGTGATATTTCTGAACATGAGTTCAGATTCAAAGTGTCTGATTTCAGGAACAGTTCTGTTCTTTTGAGCTAAGTGACCTTGAATAAATCACTCTGCATCCCTGTCCTCTTTACTCATCCAACAACAGGCACATTCATAGTACCTCATGACTAGGATTATTATGAAGAGTAAATGAGTTAATACATGTAAAAGTTTAAAAAGTACCTTGTACATAGCAATTGCTCTGTAAGTGACAGCGATGGCTGCTTGCTACTACTGTCACTAACGTTGTAATTAATATTATCATCATCATCTTTATGTCCCCAAGGGCATACAGCCAGTAGGTGACAAAATAAGATTCAAATTAGGTATTTTGAGCTTTCACTGTTAATCCAGTCAACAATTATTTATGCAGGATGTGCTACGGGGCCAAGAATAAAATGATAGGCTAAATTAGATGTTCTTATTTATATAGCCATTGGTTTTACTTTTGAAGGGCTCACATTCTACCAAGAAAAATTTTAAGCTAATTGTGATAGTTGGAAATGAAGGGTGCATACAGGAGCACACGGTAGGTGTACATCCCCCATTCTAAGAGAGTCTTGTAAGTCTGTAACTGAAAGTTGAGTCAGAAGTTAACTATACAATGACTGGGGAAAGAATGTGGATGAGAGTCTTGAAATTGGAACCTGAATGGGATATGGACAGCTTGGTGTGCCTAAACAGTAGGTTTTAAGATGAGCTGGAGAAAAACCAAACAGTGCAGACAGGAGTCAGAGGAAGAAAGTCTCACAAAGTGGTGGCTGTCAGGGGCTGGAGAAAAAAGAAGTGGGGAGGTGTCTACTGGCTTCAGAGTTATGGTTTTATAAGAGACTTTTGAAGAAGTTTTAGAGATAGGTTACTCAACAATGTGAATATACTTGTCGCTACAGAACTGTACACTTAAAATGGCTAGGAAGGTAAATTTTAGGTTATGTGGTTTTTTTTTTACCACAATTAAAAATAAAATAATAAATTAAAAAGTCATATCGTTTCTTAAGGAATTAGATTTTATCTGTGTGGCAACAAGAACTGATTGATTATGAGATTTTCAGAGGGAGAACAAGCGAAATAATTGCAGGATTTCCAACCTCCCGATATCAGCCTCAGAGAATGCCACAAAGAATAGAAAGCAGCACATCTGTTTTGATAATTTTTTTTTAAATTAAGAGGTGTCAATATTTAATCTAAACAAAGAAAAATGAATTAATCATTTTCTGGCATCCAACAAATCATTTGAAAGCATTTTATATATTTCATAAATCTCCTAAACATAATACAACAGAAAATTATTAAAATAAGAAAATCAACATCTACACAAATAAGAACTATCCAATTAAAGTGCTCTTAAACCTCCTCCTCCTCCTCCTCCAAGAATTAGTCACCACTCAGATTTCAGAGGGGTAAAAATAGCAACTCCAGTAAATTAAGTATCACTAGATGCCATCCTCCATATAATGTCCACTTCTAGCCTTAAAATAGTTATTTAGTCGTCCTATTATTATTTTCTTCAGACTAAATCACTGGCTCTCAAATTATGTACTTTCAGAACATCTGGGATCCTAAAATTTTCCGTATCGAAATTAAAAAAAAAAAATGAAAGGCCATCCTCGTTCGCTGGGTAGAAAAATAGTCGATGAGATTGTTCCCATTTTAAGTTTGCTTCAAAACGATTTCTTAAGTTTATGGGGCCTATTTCTGCATTATGAAATAGACGTATATAAAGGAAAGCAGCAAATAGGTATTACTAGAAAACTTAGAGATACAGAATGATTTCTATCATTGACTTGTGTACTTAAATGCAGATATATACACATATTCCACTAGTACAATTCCTACTGTTTTGTATCACTGTATTATTACTCTGAAATTACTTAAATCATATAAATACAGGACCAGCAGGTATCTAGCCAGCTGGATGAGTTTCCCAGCAGAGGCCAACAGGTCTACCTTACTTGATCACAAGCAGCCCCCCTCCACAGGCACCCTATCCTAAGTGTGTTACCTATGGCTTGCTTCCTCCTATCTTGCCTTGCACCTTTACGTTGGTGTAATAGTCTCGGCAATTCTGTCTTCTTAGTTTGGTCTTTGAACCCTTCTGTTCCATGACCTCTGAGAAAGCTTGTCAGGCAACATACAGTCAGGTACCATAATATTAAAGAAGTGTCCCCACTGTGGTGACCTCTTTGTTTTCTGTTCCCACTTCTTTCAGCCAGGATAGAAATATTGTGAGCATATTAAGAGAGGAAATAGACGGCTAGATACTGCAACATCATTACATCAAACTTTATTGTATGTGTATATACACACAGAGAGACAATATCTATAAACATCTATAGTTGTTTATCTATGTCTGTATCTATGTCTATATTATATCTATGCACATAGAGCTAGAAAGAGAGACAGAGACATTGAGATCAATATATGGTAAAGTACTCTAATGAAGGGACTGTCTCATCTAAATGATAGTAATATAAGAAAAATCAAGAAAGGGAAGACCAAGTATACTTGACTTCTTAAAACCAGCACCTAAAAATTACTGTGATTATGTCAAAATGGCCATGCTGTGTTGTCAAACATAGGAAGCTTAACAGCTAATACTGAGAAGTCACTTCAATCACAAAAATACTCATCAGATGACCAATATCGTAAAATCTGTGGAAATAGTGCAAAACAACCAGGGACAGGCTGGGATATATTCTAGTGGAGTTTACAATTTTTCCAGGAAAAATACTCTCTGTACTAAGGTAAACTATAGGTTATTAAGGCAAGCCCTTTGAAGAGCTATGATTGATTAGTAATTTCCCAGGTATTGGACTGAAAGAACTGGTACAAATTATGAAGGGTGGTAGCTCACAACTTGGGAGTAGCTTATACATGGAAGACATCTAGTCCCTGCTTCTCAAGACAATGCAAATTACTGGGTGTCCTTAGTAAGTGCTATCTGAAGCAAGCGCTGTTCCTCACCCACTGAAAGAGATGTCTAGCAGATATATCTGCCACTTCACTGAATGAGACTTACCACTGCATAGAAAGAAAATATGCAGCTAGGATTAGAATGCCACAGACACCCCACCACCACCACCACACGTGCAAGCAGCTCGGCAGAAGGATAGTAAAATGACAACTTTCTGCATTTTCCAGCTTTGTTGTGTTAATTGCAATGTATGGATTTCTCACTGCACCGCAAATGTTCAACAAGCCATAAATACCCATTTCCAAAATGCTGGGTATCATTAGAATGTGTGCTGAATAAATGCAGTCCAACAGGGTTTCTAAATTTCTCCCTAAAATATTTATTTATCTAACAACAAAAATCCAAGGTGAGTATCTGGTTGATGTGGATGGAACAGTATAGCTTGGTCATGTAAGTAATGGCAGAGTGAAGTGCCATCTTTGTGTGTGTGTGTGTGTGTGTGTGTGTGTGTGTGTGTGTGTGAAGTGCCATCTTATCTTCATTAGTTACTAGAGCTTAGCACAGAAGCTTGCAACCCTACTTACCTAATATTTACCTATTTAGTTCCAATTATGTGTGTATGTATATAAATGTGTGTGTTTCTGCCTATATATACACATACAAATAGTTACACTACTTAAGGACAGATTTTAAAATGAGAATAGGCTTAAAAAATGAGGACAGATTTAAAAATGAAATTGAATGGTCTCTCACGAGACCATTTGGTAGGTGGAATTCCTAACTATTTGTATTCATAATAAATGAAAATAGATGCTCTGCTTGCATCATTTATAAAACCTGGTCTCACTGAGTAGTCCTGAAATATCACCTTAGTTTATTTAAGCCTACTAAATTAATAAATATTTAAACTAATAAATATTACCTAGATTGGGGGGGTGAAAGGAATGAAATATTTAGAGCATAACTATTATTAAGCCTTAATAAATATTTGAGGAACATATTATGTCTATGACTAATCACATCCTTTAGGGTCCAATCAACTAGCTGTTTTAAATTCTTCTTTATCTAGGTCACATTAGCCTCTTTTTAAAAATAGCTATATATTAACTGGGTTTTTTTCTTTGTTCATTGTAAAACTAAAAAAAAACTAAAAAAAGAACAATCATCCATAATAGCTCTACTAGAGGCTACCAGTAGTTACATATGATAATTATCCTTCATCTTCAGTTACGAAGTGAAGTGGATGTAATTGCATATAAGGTGTAGGTACAAGGAGTCTTTTTGCAGTCCCACCCTTTTTATGTAGGAGGGGATTGTGGCTAATGAGCACCTGAGATCCTTAGTCAGTGTCACTGAGGACAGTGTTAGTAAGATGAACCCATATCATCCCCAGCAATCAAGTAAAATAAAATGGACACCTTTCATAGTCGACAGCAAACTAATGAAAGCAATGGCTTAGCAGCTGTGTTAGGAATGCTGCTTTGAAAAAGATGAAGTTGTAGGTAACAATGTACTCACTCAAACATTATCTTTTTAAATCAAGTGAAAATCAGACATAAAGAAAATGTATGATCAGGTCACTAAAATAAATTTTCTTCCAAGTGAAATTGTATTACACAACAGACCAAAATGCAGATCTATTAGCTTTAACAATGACAGGAGAAGTACATATTGAAACCTGTAATCAATTCATTGTCTCAAGTATTGGCTGGGTAAATGTTATGTATAAGAATTAAGTAGATGGATTAAGTGTCAAGTAGAATATTTTAGAATTGTGATCAGCCTATGAAAAGATTTATATCTGTATATGTAAAACGTAAGAAAAATTTCCTATTACAAACTTACTGATACTTGGAGCAACAAAGAGTGCTGATTCAATTTAAAACACAAGACAAACTCCATTAAAATAAACTGATGTAATCGAACTTCTAAACTGCTGATTGCCCTATATTGATTTCGTGGATTCAGTTCAAAACAGTCACTGTAAGGCACAGAATGTGCACTTCTGCCCCAGTCTTTGTTTTAATGAGCATCTGATCCATAAAAAGAATCAACGAAAAGCTACAGAAATAAGAAAATTAATTTTTGCTGTCATATCACAGGAAGAGCTCAAAAGCAACTCAGAGTTATTTTTTTACAATTTTATTTTATATTTTGGCTAAAGGAAGCACATGGCTAACAACAGCAAGAATTAGAAATTGGGGTGGTGGGGGCAAAAGCATAAAAGAGTCAGAGGGAAAATGCAACAGGAGAGGGAGAATCATAAGAGAAATTCAGGTGTAGAAAATGATGCAGAAATACGCATGGTGTGCTCCTCTCATATGGAAACAAAATAAATGTCATGTGCCCAAACACAGAGAAAAAATTTAACACATGGAAATGCACACCACATGACCTTCTATGGTAGATTTTCGTAAGTTAAAGTCACACTGTGCTTTGTACCCAGAGGTATAAATGGCTTGTGGCTTCCTGTTACTTACCTCCAAATGAAATGAATGAATTCAAGGGCCAGGACTCCCTGTCCCTGATCTATATCCAAGTGTGGTTGGGCAGCAGAGGCAGATTCTAGCCCTGCATTAGTGTTTTGTGGCAATAACTGGTTATTAAATTCTATTCTAGGGATCCCTGGGTGGCGCAGCGGTTTGGCGCCTGCCTTTGGCCCAGGGCGCGATCCTGGAGACCCAGGATCGAATCCCACATCGGGCTCCCGGTGCATGGAGCCTGCTTCTCCCTCTGCCTGTGTCTCTGCCTCTCTCTCTCTCTGTGACTATCATAAATAAATAAAAATTTAAAAAATAAATAAATAAATAAATAAATAAATAAATAAAAATAAATTCTATTCTAGCATCCTAAAATGCTCTACAATGGTTTATAAGAGTTAGCTTCATAGTATACATCAGAATATTCTATGATCACATATCTATATATCAATTAGGGGACAAGGGCATTCCTTCTGAGAAGAAACCTAGAATCACATTAATGCCTTAAAGTTAGGGAGAATTTATGAACTATCACATGCTTTCTTGTAATAATGTAAGCATTATGTGGACGCCACTACATATATGTGTGAACAACATGGGATCCACTTATATGTGGATGTTTTGACACTACAACACTATAAAAGTATTTTCTCTTCCTTATGATTTTCTCAATAACACTCTTTTCCCTATCTTAGTTTATTGTAAGAATACAGTATATAATGCATATAACATACAAAATGTGTTAATCAACTGTTCATGTTATGGATTAGACTTCCAGTCAACAGTAGGCTGCTAGTAGTTAAGTTTATAGGGTGGCAACAGTTATATACAGATTTTTAACCACATGGGAGGTTGGCACTCCTAACCCCCTGTTGTCTGAGGGCCAACTGTAAATATATACATCCTTATAATGTCATTTATAATAGACATTTTCTGTACATTTGTTATCAGACCCTGCTCTAGATCATACCTTAAGACATTGCTAAATCTTTACAGAGTGTTTGTCTCTTTCCATGTTTCTATGTAAGAAGAGATCTGTTTAAAGAATGGGGAGACATTTATAAAGAAAGAGACATGGAGAAAGCAAGGACCCCCAGGAATCATCACTAGGAGGTCATTATAGGAAATACTCCTAGACACCTAGAGAGAGAGCAGGAGCAACAGAGAGGAAGACTGACCTGAATGCAAATCTCAGCACATCACCTGAGTCCCCAGTCTTTGAACAAGTCATTGCACCGTTTGAACCTCAGTTTCCATAACTGGAAATGAAGTCTATGAAGCTGCCTTCTGGGATTCATTTCCAGAATAAAATTAGACATTATAACTACAGTGCTTTGAACAGTATCTGGCTTATCTAATAAGCACTCAATACGTGGATAATTAATTTCTAAAATTATGGCCCAGATATGCTAAATATTGCATGCTTGTGGCAAGTTATTCTACTACTCTGATTCTTAGCTTTTCTTCTGCAAAGTGAAAATAAACATACTTATCTATAACTGGCACTCCTCTGCAGGAGTAGGGATATTCTATGAAAATACCCTAGTTTAAAAAAAAGAAAGAGAGAGAAAGAAAAGAAAGAAAAGAAAGAAAGAAAGAAGAAAGAAAGAAAGAAAGAAAGAAAGAAAGAAAGAAAGAAAGAAAAGAAAGAAAATACCCTAGTGAAAGAGCACAACAAGTAATATTACATAGTAGTTTCAAAAACACTTAGGATATGAACAAAATCATTGAGACTTATTTTTTTTTCTACTAATTGAGATCTCCAGAAAACACTTATTAAGAACAGGGTTGGACAATTCAAACCATCCTCTGAGTAAGTACTCCTCTATCGTTAACACCTAATAAGCAAATAGAAGAAAATGAAATAAAATCTTCTTTGGAAGTAGGAGCATCAATTCTTAAAATTCACACTACCAATTGAGAAATAAGAGTAGTTGATTGATAGATACAGCAAATTTTTCAGAATTCAGAAATAGAGTGCTTAATTGAAGAACTGTTCCATTAAGCTTAAGTAAACCAGCCAGTGCCCCTTAGATCCGTGGCTGCGTGTGGACACAGCTATGTTCTGCTTGTGAGCCTAAGCTGTAGTGGGCTATGGCCACTACTTTGAAAATTTGATCCGTGTAGATCCTCCAAATATCTAAACTTCAAAATCTACTTCAGTTTGTCCTATAATTATGATAGTCTCCAACAGCAGCCAGAGTTACCTAAGACATCTTGATTATTTCTGTTGTTGGGACCTACCTAAAATTCAGGGGCCATTGTGTGAGGCCTGACATTGTAAGTGTAGATGAGAGCCAAGTTCGACTGTGTATGTGGTAGTGCTGTTGTATGTTAAAGTTTTAAAGGTCAAAGAGTTATTTAACATTATTTATGCATAGTAAATTATTCACAGATAACACTGGATAGCAACTCTAGTTCACCAATCAAAAAAAAGCTCCACAGCTTCAGGAAAGATATTTTTCACAATTATTTATAACTGGGCTTTAACTTCTGAAATAGACTTCAAAGTACCATCTTCTTACAGGTAAATAATACAGAATCTCTTCCCCAAAGATTCTTCTAATTGCTTTCAAGCCATTATCCAATTATTTTTCTCAAAAAATGCAGGGTTTACCAGTAGCCTGTCTGAGAGTTGACTAGTGTAATTAGGAAGATATGTTAATGGCTGGGGTGAAGTCTCAATAGGACCATTGTAAAAGGTCTTCAGACTGCTTTGTTCTCTCTGACTTTGAGGAGTCAATTAAATCTCCAATGACCTAAACTGTCATCTTTTTCCTTCCCTATTTAAAGAATTTCCTTTTCTTTGTGTCTTCTTTGCTTCTGGCAATTCTTTTGTTGCATTCTTGGTTTTGGTTTAAATTTTCCTTGACCTTTCAAGGTCCTTCAAGACATTTGTCTTCCTTCCGAGGAAGAGTCTGAATTTAACACCTTATGTAAAATCACTTGACATGCATTTTTTTTCCCCAATGGGGCATAAAGTAACTTCATTTGAAAATGTCCTTAGAGGAGTGCATGGGCAGTGCAGTCTACTGAGAGTCCAACTCTTGGTTTCATCTCAGGTCCTGATTTCAGGGTCATGAAATTAAGTCAGGCTCCATGATCAGCAGGGACTCTGGTTGAGATTCTCCCTTTCTCTCTGCCCCCGTTGCTCATGCTTGCTATCTCTCTCTCTCAAATAAATAAATTTTTTTTAAAAAAGAAAGAAAATGTACTTGTAATTCATATAATATTTTATCTTACAGTTTAGAATTGCATTGTTAGTGATTAAAGCTCAAAAAATCTAGGCAAATTACAAATATTATGCAACTTTTACCTTTATTTCTTGGATGTTTCCAAATCCCAAATTTCTAGACTGGTTTGATTATATTTTAATATAAAGTTTTTATTAGTATATGATAAGTATTTGAATTCTGATTTCTAAAATGTTTTGCAATTGAACATATAAACAGATTTTAGGTCTATAAATTATTATTGTAATTCATATATAACATTTAATGGCTATCAAATAGACTGGAGACCACCATATCTACCTATTTATCTATCTCCCTAAATACGTATTTATGTAAAATATGTATGTGTATATACATATTCAACCTAAAATATAAGTTCACTGAGGCATTTGAAGAGTTGTATGAAATGTTACATGAGGGATCCCTGGGTGGCGCAGCGGTTTGGCGCCTGCCTTTGGCCCAGGGAGCGATCCTGGAGACCCGAGATCGAATCCCACGTCGGGCTCCCCATGCATGGAGCCTGCTTCTCTTTCTGCCTATGTCTCTGCCTCTGTGTGTGTGTGTGTGTGACTATCATAAAAAAAAAAAGAAAGAAGAAAGAAAGAAAGAAAGAAAGAAAGAAAGAAAGAAAGAAAGAAAGAAAGAAGAAAGAAAGAGAAAAGAAAGAAATGTTACATGAAAAAAAGTCTCTTCCTTAAAAATAAAAAAGTCTCTTATTAACAAAATAGGAAACATATCAGCAAAGGATAAATTAACTAATTTGAAATTTGAAATTTGCAGCATCATTCACAGTGGCCTTTCCTAAAATTTACTCAATAAAAAGAGAAACTCTGCAGTGAAATGATGGTAGGAAACACAGTAATTATATCTCTCCTTGGGTCATGGTCTTGTGTATTAGCCTATTATAATAAAACCTCCAAAAAGCTTGGACCCTATATAAGAGAAACACCTGTTAACAACCCTTGGAAGCAGCGTTCTATGGAACACAGTATTAAAAATGCAGTATTTGAAAATTACATGCAAACTCTCTACCATTTGTGATTGTTCCTAGTTAAAAATTAATGTTTAGATTTTATGGAATGGAAAATTTCAGGATGGATCTTTATTACCTCTTACATTAAAAAGAGGTTTCTTACATCTTATATTTGCTTTATTTAATGAACATTAAATGAGTATATAGAATATACTAAGTACAAGTAATTTAGGATGAATAATTCACAGTTCTCACTTTTAAAGAGCTCAATTTCAGCAAAGAATAAGGCAAAAGTACTGGTTCTTAATTAAGGTAAACAGTACATTGACTATGTGTCTACAGAAGCTATTGACTTGTGATATGTATCTTATTTAGATCTTTGACACAGTCCACCTTGATAAATTATTTTCAATTTTCTTTTTTTTTCTTTTTTTCTTTTTTTAATTTTTTTTATTTATTTATGATAGTCACAGAGAGAGAGAGAGAGGCAGAGGCACAGGCGGAGGGAGAAGCAGGCTCCATGCACCGGGAGCCCGATGTGGGATTCGATCCCGGGTCTCCAGGATCGCGCCCTGGGCCAAAGGCAGGCGCCAAACCGCTGCGCCACCCAGGGATCCCTATTTTCAATTTTCTTATCAAAAATATGAAGTGAAAACAAAAACAGCACTAGAATATGTGAACCTATCTTACGATATATGATAAACCACAGTTCCAGATTATTGATCATATGCATGGAATAAGACAGGTTAAAAAATAATGTTGAGGGGTGCCTGAGCTCAGTTGGTTGAATGTTTGACTCTTGGTTTTGGCTCAGGTCATGATTTCGGGTCATGAGATTCAGCCCCAATTCAGGCTCTACACAGCAGGGAGTCGATTAAGAGTCCCTCTCTCTCCTGGGATGCCTGGGTGGCTCAGTGGTTGAAAGTCTGCCTTTGGCTCAGGTCATGATCCCAGAGTCCCAGGATCCAGGATCGAGTCCCACATTGGGCTCCCTACGTGGAGCCTGTTTCTCCCTCTGCTATGTCTCTGCCTTTTTCTGTGTCTCTCATGAATAAATAAATAAAATATTTAAAAAAAAAAGATTCTCTCTCCCTCTCCTTCTGCTCCTCCCCACTCCCCTCTAAAAATAATATTAAATAATAATAATAATAATAATAAATAATAATGTTGAATACAGACTTCTATTTTTGTTTAAAGCTACTATATGTTTATACTTTGAAGTTATTGATAGATTATTTTGCCATGGAGTAAACAAAATAACAATTTTATAATCCCAGGGGATTGATATTTTCTTCTTATTCTAACCATATATCTTCGTTTCTGCATAAATTTTCTAAAACAAAACAAGACCAAAAATTATCTTACAAAAATCTTCTGTTGTATTTAATAAAATCATATTTGTGTTTTAAGTTTGCTTTCCTTATTTAAAAATAACAATAAATATCACTATTTTGTATGGGTTTAAGATCAACTAGGTTATACAGGTCATTTTGTTTCAGTCCTGCTAAAGACAGTTTTTTCCCCTTAAATGACCAACTTTAAGTATTTTTAAGAGTTCATTATTAAATTAATTACTTAATTAAGTCAGCCTGTTATGCTTCTATTCATCAAACATTAATTGAGTGTCTACTATGCTACAGATACCAAGCTAGAATATTTACCCCTTAATGAATGCGAGAAGAGCAGCCACTTATTTCTATCACTTCTCTTGACATTTCCAATATATTGAAGAAGGTTCGTTGCAGTAGCGGTAATTCTGAGTCAGTCTAAATGCGTCTATTTTTCTTCACGTGCATACATGTGCTGCAGAGCTCCAATTTTATATGTCATGGTATACATTTTGCAAATGATTTGCAAATCTTAGTGGCAGCTCTTTATTAGCAAGCTCTCAACAGATTCAATGGACTTTTAAATCAGGTAGGAAAATCAAGACTGGATCCCAAGACAGTTCAAAAGTTTGATTTTATTCTGGAATTTCTTCTGAAATTAGGGTGATAAAACCCTTAAAAAAAAGTAACAGATTTTACAGAAATTCTGTGTTCAGCTCACTATTCCTGACTAAATAAACTATTTTGAACAAATTATGACCTTTCTGAGTCTAAATTTTTCAGCAGTAAAATAGAGTTAAAAATACCTCTGACCTAAAAACCAGTATATCCCATTGGTTGTGGCATCCCCTATCATTTATTAATTCATCCAACAGATATTTACTGAGTATCTGTTGTGTGTAAGGCTTTGCTGCTGGACAGTGAGGATGGGAATGTTGGGAAAACAGTCCTGTCTCTGCACCCAGTCAGTTGAGGGAAACAGACTGCTATTAAATTAACCATGCTCCGAAGAAGCCAAAAATTTCTCCAAGGACCAGGCAGAAATCCTAATTTTTATGAACCCTCCTCCCTCTTTTCAGAGTGAGGAGGGATCTTTCCTCCCTGGTATCTCCATATTCTGCATGTGTCTAATACATGAAGTCTCAGAGACTACAGCATACTAGAGTTATCAATGTGAATTCCTAGTCTCCCCATTGGGTTATCAATGTCATTTGGGCAAGAAAATCAAGTTTTACTCTAAGCTAGACAACATTTTAGACGCTGGGATGTGTTATGTCACTTACTCTTTGTAACAACATGAGAAAATACGTCCACCATTTCAAAGACAAAGGAAGATGATTTGGGGAGGCTGAGTCTATCTCAGGTTAGTTAGGAAACGACTGGGCAGGTGGTGGTGATGTACCTGGCCTGGAACAGCCCAGTGGTGATATCTTAGGAACACTGACACAGTAAAACTGTCCTAAAGTGACAGCTAACCTTCTTTTTCTCACATGCACAACTGGGCTTTACAGCCAGAGGGAAGAAGGAAGTGCCGGGGGCCCATCAACTGTAGCTTCTGAAAGCAGTCAGGAGAGAACAATACAAATGTACAAATCTACCTAAATCTGGGGCAAAGTCTTTTTTTTTTTTATTTAAATCATTATTTTCAGGGCACCTGGGTGACTCAGTGGGTTGAGCATCTGCCTTCAGGTCAGGTCATGACCCCGGGGTCCTGGAATCGAGTCCTGCAACAAGTTCCTCCCCAGAGGGAGCCTGCTTCTCCTTCTGCCTATGTCTCTACCTCTCTCTGTGTGTCTCTCATGAATAAATAAATAAAATATTTAAAATATCATTATTATCAGTAGAAACCTAGAGCATGGGCAAATCAGCAGGGTGAGAGGCAATAAAGGGGCATGAGGAGTTCTCTCGGCTCAGAGCCTGATGTGGTGGGTTCTTCTGTCACCCTCCCCTCCCCAGCTAAGCGAGTCTCTGTTCCTCCACTCCTCTTCTGTAAGAGGAGACTAGTGATCAAACCTATGTCAGAGGGTGGTAGTGAGCATTAATGAGAAAGTGCACATAAACTGTCCTGGCACATGGTAAGCTTTTAGAAATGATAGTAACATAGTGATTAACAGGTAAAGAACAGGTCACAGGTTTACAGGAGCATTACATCCTGATAAGCGCCATCACCAAGCAGTAGTCAAGTCAATACGTGTGCTCTTAGATTGCATCACATCTTCCTTTATTAATCCATTTATTACATGAACTTCACGAGCATTTTTTGAGGACCCACTATGTACCAGGAACCATGACAGATCTTAAGAATACAAAGTTGAGTAGGAAACAGTTTCTTTCAGATGTAGCAGATTTTAGAACAGACAAAAATGTGAATGCATACTTGAAAAATGCTTGAGATGTGCTTGGATGTAAGTGCTGAAATATAAAAAAAAAAAATCTGAATTTTTTTTTCAGTGGTAGTCCAATAAAAATAGCTAATATTTACTGATGCCTTTCTGTTTGAGGCAATTTATCTAATGCTTCATATCTTCATAAAGTATCTTGGATGATCGCCACAGCATCCTGACAAGAACAACATTATTATTGTGCCCATTTCAAAGGTAAGAAAAGCAAGGTTAAAAGACAATTTCAAATTTTCCCTAGCCACACAGCTAGTAACTGGTGCAGCTGCAAGTCTGCCTCTTCAGCTCTGGAGAAGAGCAGTGAAGAAAGGGAGACCAAGCCCCTGGTGCCTTTCAAGGACAGAACTTTAATTTTATGTGTGTTATAGGAAGGGAGGCAAAAGAGACATTAAAGAAACTGGAGAAAATAAACCTCAAAAAAAAAAACTCATCACATTTCATATAGACTTTATATCACAGACTGCTAAAAACTGATAAACATATTTTCACATTTTCCCCAAAATGGTCTTCATGCCTATGAAGTGACATTGTCCTTATCTTTTGTCCAGTTCAAATTCTCTGCCAATTTTGCTGGTGAATTAAGAATGTAATTTTATAAAACAGATTTAAAAGGGCACATTTTAAGTTTTAAAGAACTGACTCCAGGGCAGCCCTGGTGGCTCAGCGGTTTAGCGCTGCCTTCAGCCCAGGGTGTGATCCTGGACACCAGGGATCAAGTCCCACGTTGGGCTCCCTGCATGGAGCCTGCTTCTCTTCCTCTGCCTGTGTCTCTGCCTCTCTGTCTCTCTCTCTGTGTGTCTCTCATGAATAAATAAATAAAATCTTTAAAAAGAAAGAAAGAACTGACTCCAGATCTCAAAATGAAGGAGACCTAAATAAATGAAAGAACTTGTTACCAACACCCAGAGCTTTGGGGTGGCTGCATATTTAACATTAAGTGGAGTGAATGGTACACCTGGCTGCCAAAGCCCCCCTGCAGACCTAGGCTGCAGGAACAGAAACCCAGGACTCAGAACAAAGAAAAACATCTGTCTCCCTCTATTCCTTGGTGTGTGGAATGTGTTTGGAGCATCATGTTTAAATCTGGCCACCACATTTTAGGAAGGAACTTACTTAGTGTGTGCCCAGAGGAAAAGAATCAGGGAAGTAGAAAGTGAAAACGATACCACGTGAGGAGCACTTGGAGGAAACAAGAACATAGGACTCGAGAGCCCCAACACCCAGAGGGGGTGTACCACCCAGTGCACATCTCAGACCTAAAGGAAGCCATTGCCACCAATGGGATGACTTCTGAATGCAGGCCAAAGTCAAGAGTTGGACGTTTGATAAAGGCAGACTTCAAGCCAGGACGGGGACAGGAGTGGGGCATCTTAGTGAGGGAGTGAACTCCCTATTTTTAGAAGGGACTAAGCACAAATGTTCTGTAGGGACATGAGATGAAGGCTATAAACCCAAAACTCCCCACCCAGCTGTTGCTCAATGCTCTTCTTCCTCCTGCCTCTCATTGTTCAGTATGTGCAACTCTGTGTGCAGCATCCTATTCTCAGAGACTCTTTTCCAACAGCCAATGGCTTTCAGCAGCTTCAGCTCTCGCCCCTAACCCTCATCTCCTAAATCTGCATCTTTTAGCCACAAACTCTGATTTTTCCTCCAGTACCATTTTTTTTTACTAAAAAGACTAAAAGTATTTCTATTTAACTGCTCCTAATCTTTCATTCCCTACAGTCATATGTCATCAAATTCTTCTTTCCTTTTTAAGACAATAAGATTTGTATGAACATCATTATTTCATGTTTAGAATATTTTGATTGAATTATTATAAAGAGATGCAATATTTTCACAGCTCTATGCTTTTTCATACATAAATCTCACTGACCTTCTGACATGTCTCTGCTGTATATTCATTTCATCGTCTCACTATATTGATCTAAATGAGAACAAACATCTTCACACCACCATTGTTATAAAATTAATTCAAATATCTGAGTTTGGGAAGCCTGGGTGGCTCAGCAGTTTAGCGCTGCCTTCAGCCCAGGGTGTGATCCTGGAGACCCAGGATCAAGTCCCATGTCAAGCTCCCTGCATGGAGCCTGCTTCTCCCTCTGCCTGTCTGTCTGTCTGTCTCTCTCTCTCTCTCTATTCTCTGTGTCTCTCATGAATAAATAAAATCTTAAAAAAAAACACAAATATTTGAGTTTGTTCATGAGAGACTCCTAACTCTGGGAAATTAACAAAGGGTTGCAGAAGGGAAAGACGGTGGGTGACTGAGTGACAGGCACTAAGGAGGGCACTTGATGGGATGAGCACTGGGTATTATACCATATGTTGGCAAACTGAATTTAAATAAAAAATTTAGAAAAACACACACACAAATTAAAAAAAAAAAAAACACCTGAGTTTGTGATTTCTTCTTAGGCTATTTCAACCCTGCCCATTGTTGCTCTGAAATAGAAAAGTCTATCTCTGATACCATTTTTGTAACTACATGAGAATGGCATATCTTCAATTAATTTTCTTTTTTTAAATTTTTTTAAAGATTGATTTATTTATTTTAGGGAGAGAGAGAAAGAGAGAGAGAGACAGCACAAGCTGAAGGAGCAGAGGGAAAGGGAGAGAGATTCCCAAACAGACTCCATGCTGAGCGGGAAACCCAACGCAGGACTCGATCTAATGAACTAGAGATCATGATCTGAGCTGAAATCAAGAGCTGAGTTCTTAACCGACTGAACCAGCCAGGCAGCCCTCTTCAAGTAATTTTCATTTCCATATTTTATTGAGGGAATATACAGTTACAGACCAGAGTTCATAATCTCTGATTCACACATATAATAATGTTTCTAAATCAGATATAGTAGCTTTCATACACTGATATGTTTCCACATGCCTTTCTGATTATAATGAGCAGAGGGAAAGAGTCACAGACTCATTCTTCCCTTGACATGCTAGTCCCTTCTCACATTCTCTCAGCCAAACCATTCAGAGCTGTGAAAGAACACCGCGTCTACACATGTCAAAAGCTAACTCTCTACTACTCTTAGACTAGGTTCTACATTGGCATTTTCACACAGCAAGCTGAGATCTCTGGTGATTTAATTAGTACTCTTAAGCTGTCTTTTAAATTTCTTCTTTTACTCTCTTTCCACCTTCTCCTAAGACCACAAGGAACTTCCTTTTACTAAGGAAGCAAATGCTAACAATTCAATTATTTCCTTTCCATGGCATGCTGAGACCTTGACGTTGGACACCCTCTGCTATAAAATGTAAAGATGATTCATGGCTGTAAGCCCTCTGGAAAACAATGTTGTATTTATTAAAAATGAATAGAGAATATTTTCTTAAATTTTCATACAAAATGTGCTAGTATTACTTTGGTCTCTGTATCCAAAAGATATATTTTTCCCCTAAATTCACAATTGTTGTTGCTGTTGTAGTTATTGGAGCAACATTCTCTCCTTTACACAAATTATTGTTCTTAAATTTGAAAACTTCTGGAAGTTAGCCGATCTCAGGCTTTGTATACTACTCACAATCTTCTAGCTATTTGCACATTTCTTTCTTTCTTTCTTCATTTATTTCCTCTTACTTTCCATATCTTCTATCCCCCACCCACCTAAATACTTTAACTTTTTTTGAAGTGTTTTTTTTTTTATTATGCAAACTTTTGGCTTACTCCCACACTGCCATCTAGCACAAGTTTTCCCTGCCTTAGAGGAAAGTCCTAATCCCAGTTGCAACTTCCTGATCTACAATATGAGAGTGATAACTGATAGTCATTTCTCAGAAGTGTCCAAACTATCAAACGAGTTAACATATTTGAAAAGTGTATTAATTTCTGAAAAGCACTATGCAATGGTGGCTCTTACTATGCAACCATTTCACAGGGGCCCCAAACTGAGATTAAAAACCTCCTGTGGAGGGGCACCTGAGTGCCCACTCAGAGGTTGAGTATCTGCCTTTGGCTCAGGTCATGATCCCAGGGTTCTGGAATCAAGTCCCACATCAGGCTCCCCGTAGGGAGTCTGCTTCTCCACTTATGCCTCTGCCTCTCTCTGTGTCTATCATAAGTAAATAAATAAAGTCTTAAAAAATAATAAAACCCTCATGTGGAAAGACATCCTTCCTCATGGATTGGAAGGGTTAATATTATTAAAATATCCACACTATTTCAAGCCATCTATAGATTCAAAGCAATCCCTATTAAAACTCCAATGGCATTCTACACAGAAATAGAACAATCTATTTTGTATGGAACTGCAAAAGACGTCAAATAGCTAAAGTACAAGCATGTTTGGGAAAAAACAAGTTGATAACCCCATACTTCCTGATTTCAAACTATATTTACAAAGCCATGGTAATCAGAACAGTATGGCACTGCCATAAAAAATAAACACATAGGTTAATAGAATAGAACTGAGAGCTCAGAAATAAACTCATGCATATACAGTCAACTAACATCTGAACAAAGAGCCAGGTACAATAATTGAAGAAAGGAAAGTCTCTTCAATATATGGTGTTGGGAAAACCAGATAGAAACATGCAAAAGAATGAAATTGGAGCCCTATCTTACACTAATCACAAAATGAGCTGAAATTGATTTAAGGATTCAAACATTAAGACATAAAACCATAAAACTTCTTTAACAAAACACAGAAAAAAATCTCCTTGACACTGGGTTTGGCAATGATTGGATATGGCACCAAAAGCATGAGTAACAAAAGCAAAAATCACTAAGTAGGACTACATCAAACTAAAAAGTTTGTGGACAGCAAAGAACAAAACAAAACAAAATAACAGACTAAAAGAATAAAAAGTTAACCTTGAAATGGAAGAAGTTATCTGCAGATCAGGTATTTGATAAGGGCTGATATCTAAATATATAAAGAATTCATACAACAAACAGCAAAAAACAAAAACAAAAACAAAAACAAAACAAAAACAAAAACAAATCATCCAGTTGAAAAAAATAGGCAAAGGACATGAATAGACATTTTTCCAAAGAAGTCACAGAAATAGTGAACAAGTACATGAAAAGGTGCCCAACATGACTCATCATTAAAGAAATGCAAATCAATACCATGAGGAGCTGTCACTTTGCATCTGTTAGGATGCCCATGTTCAAAAAGACAAGAGATAAATCCTGGTAATGACATGGGGAAAAGAGAACATCAGGCACCATCAGCAAGAACATAAACTGATATGATCACTAGGCTGAACAGTATGGAGGTTCCTCAAAAAATTAAAATAGAACTACCATATGATCCAGCAATCCCATCTCTGTGCATTTATCCAAAGGAAATAAAATTATCTCATTTAGATAGCTCCTGGTGTTCACTGCAGCATTATTCACAATAGCCAAGACATGAAAACAATGTAAGTATCTACTGAAAGATAAATGGATACAGAAAAAAAAATGTGGTATATATACATGATGGTATATTATTCAGTCACAAGAAAGAAGGAAATCCTACCATTGGCAGCTACATTGATGAACCTTGAGAGCACTCAAGGTGTTAGGTAAAATATATCAGACAAAGAAAGACAAATACTGTATGACCTCCCTTTAAGTGGAATCTGTAAAAGCCAAACTCATAGACACAGATAGTAGGCTGGTGATTGCCAGGGGATGGAGGCAAGAGGAAATGAGAAGATGTTGGTCAAAGGATACAAGCTTCTAGTTATAAGATGACTACATTCTGGAGATGTAATGTATAGCATGGTGACTACAGTTAGTACTTTATTGCATAATTGAAAATTATGAAGAGAACAGCTCTTATATATTCTCACCATAACAACAAAAAAAATGTTGATTAAATGAAGTGAAGGGTGTTAAATGACCTCATTGTGGTAATCACTTTGCAGTATATAAGTGTATCAAATCATCACAGTGTATACCTTAAACTTACACAATATTATATGCCAATTATATCTTGATAAAGCTGGGGTGGAAAACCTCAATGCCTTCAATGATAAGATGTAAGTTCCTGGATTATGAGGAACAAGTTTTTAACTCATCTTTATATTCCTACCATTCAGTATATTGCCCATCACAATTCAGATGTTCATTTACTGAATTACTTAATCAATACCTGCTATGTATTTTATCAGTTGCATATACTAGAGCTAGCAAAAATGTTAAATATTTATCAAATTTATGGTGGATTTGAAGCTTACATTTTACTTGTGCTAATCTTACAAATTTCTTCTTATGCAAGGGGGAAAATAACCAGTATTGTCCATGCCAATATTATTATACAGAAGATCTAAACTTGTACACTTTTGGAACTAGAGATGTCTCTACAAAAAAACTCATTTTTAAGTCCATGAATCTTTCCCACATTAATCATTCTGATCTAGGTGCTTGCTATATGAGAGTATATCTACCTGAAGTGGAGGCTGTATGACCCCAGCCTTAAGAGATTTAAAAATCAACCTCCAGGTGAAGAAACAGCCAGGGAAATTATTTTTAATCTGATCTACATGTTGGATCTACACAAAACTTTATTTCACTTTGCCCCTAGCCCCCACATGTAAACTCTGTCCCTTTCCAGGTGCTGCATGAGTCTGTCCATGTCTGTTCCCATCACTAATAAAATTCCATGTTTGAATTGTGTTTTAAGAGTGTGATATTTGGCCTGATCACTTAAAATTTATCAACAACTTCTGCTAATTGACAGAGGCAGAAATTTTCCAGTTGACCAGACCGTGTCTGAAACCTACCCTACCCTTCAGCTCTTCCTTACAGCACTTCATCTGGAGTCTAATTTTTAGTTAGGTGCTTCTAAAATCTCTGTCCTCTGATTTTAATTATTATTGAATTGAACACTGCTTGCATTAACTGTAACCATTATGTGGACAATAAGAATATATGTTTTAACCGTTATAATAGTCTCACCATCTGGCTCAGTATAATTTGTTGAATGAATAAATAAACCAAGCAACTCATTAATCTATAGTCCTTTTTATGATTATTTTTCTGCATGATACTGACTCCTATGAACCAAACACTGGGATTTTTATTTGTTTGTTTACTTCCTAGCAGATGATGAAAATTATAGAGAAGGCCAAGTTACATTTCTGTGTACCAATTTTATGTGAAAATCTTATGAAAACCCCTTAGCTGTTAGAAGTGTTCTGACTCCCTCCTCTCTAGGGCTCAATGACAGAGCTGCACTCTTAGGAGGCCAGC
This sequence comes from Vulpes lagopus, assembly GCF_018345385.1. Taxonomy (NCBI): domain Eukaryota; kingdom Metazoa; phylum Chordata; class Mammalia; order Carnivora; family Canidae; genus Vulpes; species Vulpes lagopus. The sequence continues at coordinate 4,791,191 of NC_054839.1, read as the reverse complement.
GGATCACAGAGAACCAATTCCATGCTACCGCTCCTCTCCGTTAGGGTAAGGTATTAAGAGAACTCTCCCCCTGAGAGCCTAAAGCTGATCACAGCTGCAGATGGTATATGAGATGACAAACTACACACAACATCAGGAAAATGTGCACACATTAGGCTCTACACATTTCATCTGTTTTAGAAAAGAAGATTTTTCATGAAGACCTAGCATACACAACTATTACCCTGTTTTACTTAAGTGATGTATCTCAGACAAAAAGTGATTTTGGACAAACAGGAGGAGCAGATATGGAAACTGCATGCTTCTAGTGACCACTAAAACAGTAATTGTCTTACACTGCTATGCAAAAGCAGCACGAATGCCTGAAGACCAGTTTCTAGTGTCAGTTTATGAAGATTTTCCTCAGGAAATCATTGACTCTTGTTTTTATGTAGAATAGAAAATTCAGGTTGTATAAAAATGTCACAGGTGAACCAGTTGAAGACTTACTCTGATCAATATTGAAAATGAAATTGGTAAGAAGTGTTGCTCCATTGAGATGCAAAGAAGTGCTTAGAGTAACTGTTCTCCTGAACAAACTTACTAATGGTTTTATTCTGATGATGGTCGTTCTCAAAACCTACAGAAGCAAAGAATAACTTTCCTGGATGGAACTCTAGAAACTCTAGGATGTGATAGGATACAGATGGTACTCAAATTGGCCTATGTGGGGAGACTTACTGTACAAAGGGACAGTCATGGATAGGATGGAGGGACAGCATAAAGGGTAGTGTAGAAGCCAGGGGCTAGTGGATCCTAACTTTTCCCACAACCAATACCCAAAAAGACGGGGGCGGGGTGAGAAGGAAAGAAAGTTTCAGAGGGGTCTCCTTCGGAAGATCAAAGGTGAGTTCAGGACCCACCCAGGACAAGGCAACATCCAGGAAGAGAATTAAAGGATGACCCCAAACACAGGCTCCTCCCTCTCTGTCATCTTCTCCTGAAGCAACTATTTTCCTGGACCAAATGGTGAAGGACCTCACTAAGACACAGCTTAGAATAGATGTGATGGGCCCATCCATCTCCCATAGCAGCAGGCAATGGCAGAGAGTAGATCTGGTTGGACAAATTAATGTCTGGTGAATCTGTCATCTTCCTTTTAAGAAAAAGAATACTGACTCCAGGAAGGCTAATAAAGCTACTGAGTAAAGAAATACCCTAGAGCCTTAATATAATCACTTCACACAATTAATCTGTCTCCTACTCTATGCTTACTACTGACCTACAATGAAAATCTCCCAGGCCTTAAACAATTACATACACCTACTATTATTTTTTTATTATATTAAGCTCTCATCACTATTTGTTATTGAGGAGTAAAATTTCTCTGAAGTGATCTTCTCATACAGCCATGACAAAAAATATTCTTATACTGAGCAATCCATACATATTCATACACAGCAATTATTTTGGCCAATCTGAAACTCTAGCCTTAAATTTTTCCAGGAATAGCCGCATATGGCAGAAAATCTTATCATCACAATTATATGAATGAGAATATCTAAGTAAGTGGGCTTATTCAAAGATACATACTTCATTAGATACTCAAAGGCTTTGCAAATTCACATGAGCTGTGTCCTGATTATGCTCTTTGTTTCCTCTCTGATTCACAGTTAATGTGTCTTTAATTTTACAAAAAAATACGAGACCTAATGTTATGTGGTCATGGTAAAGGATTTAAAGCTATTGTCAATGTTTGTATGTCTTCTTATGGGGTTTGGGAAATGGGATTCAGAGCTACTTGTGTGGCTACCTTCCCATAACTGGTCTATCATTTGTTATAATAAGTCTATATGTAAAATAATAGATTTTCAAAGTCGTTTCTTTAGACAAATATTCCTACCAGGGTGAACCTCTTGAAAACTAACATTTATAGATTATGGAGTAAGGAATAAAACCACTCTTCTCTGAACACTTATCGTATGTGCTTCAATTAATCAAATATTCCTAGGTAATAGGATTCATTTGTTTCATCAATGGCCATGATTCATGAAACCTTAATTCATACTTATATTCCTAATTTCCAGATTAGGTGTACATCTGCCAGAGCTGTGGTCACTAACTATGCCATAGCCCTCCTAAAGCCAGTATACCCATGACTCTAAATTTACATATTTAGTTTACCCAGTGGAACCACCATTGAAACATCTTGGTCCATCTGAACTTTGAGTACTACCCATAGTATTTAAATCACTTCCACCTTCCACATTGGAATCCTGCCGTTTCTGCCTCCTTATTTTTCTGTTTTCCACCACGCTGTCACCACCATTCCAGCTGATCCTCGTTGTTTCTCAACTGCAACAGTCTCCTAATTATTATCTCAGCTTCTACATTTGCCCCTATGGATATATTCTCCATAGGGGGGCCCAAATGCCCATTCTTAAACGTCAGCCTGATCATGATGTTTCTCATTTTTAATCCTTTTATTTGAACCATTTATGTTTTGGCCTCGGCTCTCTCTGCTCTCCCTGCACTGGTAACTATACGGTGAGTCTTGTGGAAAGGACGCACTCTCTCCATGTGTAAACAATCACTACCTTCCTGCCTGAAATATCCTCGTTCTTCACATGGCAACCCCTCCTTGAACTTCCACATCCACTCCCATCATTTCTATTGTTCCTCCCATGTGATTCCACAGCTCTACATGATACATTACTACTCAGTGCTGGTCCTCTTGTAATATCAACCACTACAAGGTGAGATCCAGAGGCCAAGGGCTTCTCTTGAGAGCATCAGCATCTAATGTGATGACTGGGACATATCTACCCATCAATGATTACATGGTTTTATTCTGGTTTGTTTTTGTCCTCTAAGAGAAGCATTTGGTCAAGTTCTTGAAGGAAAGAGTTAGTCAGAAAGTTGTTGAAGAAAAATTTGGAAATTTACGATAGTTATTAAAAATGCTGTCCTGCTGGGGGATCCCTGGGTGGCTCAGTGGTTTGGCGCCTGCCTTTGGCCCAGGGCGTGATCCTGGAGTCCCGGGGATCAGGTCCCACATCAGGCTTCCTGCATGGAGCCTGCTTCTCCTCTGTCTGTGTCTCTGCCTCTCTCTCTCTCTCTGTGTATCTCATGAATAAATAAATAAAATCTTATAAAAAGAAAAAAAATGCTGTCCTGCACATAGATGAATGTAACAGAATAGACAATCCAGAAGTGGACCCTCAACTTTATGGTCAACTAATATTCGACAAAGGAGGAAAGAATATCCACTGGAAAAAAGACAGTCTCTTCAATAAATGGTGCTGGGAAAATTGGACATCCACATGCAGAAGAATGAAACTAGACCACTCTCTTGCACCATACACAAAGATAAACTCAAAATGGATGAAAGATCTTAATGTGAGACAAGATTCCATCAAAATCCTAGAGGAGAACACAGGCAACACCCTTTTTGAACTTGGCCACAGCAACTTCTTGCAAGATACATCCATGAAGGCAAGAGAAACAAAAGCAAAAATGAATTATTGGGACTTCATCAAGATAAAAAGCTTCTGCACAGCAAAATAAACAGTCAACAGAACTAAAAGACAACCACAGAATGGGAGAAGATATTTGCAAATGACATATCAGATAAAGCGCTAGTATCCAAGATCTATAAAGAACTTATTAAACTCAACAGCAAAGAAACAAACAATCCAATCATGAAATGGGCAAAAGACATGAACAGAAATCTCACAGAAGAAGACATAGACATGGCAAACATGCACATGAGAAAATGCTCAGCATCACTGGCCATCAGGGAAATACAAATCAAAACCACCATGAGATACCACCTCACACCAGTGAGAATGGTGAAAATTAATAAGACAGGAAACAACAAATGTTGGAAAGGATGCGGAGAAAGGGGAACCCTCCTGCACTGTTGATGGGAATGTGAACTGGTGCAGCCACTCTGGAAAAGTGTGTGGAGGTTCCTGAAAGAGTTAAAAATAGACCTGCCCTACGACCCAGCAACTGCACTGCTGGGGAATTACCCCAAAGATACAGATGCAGTGAAATGCCAGAACCCCTGCATCCCAATGTTTATAGCAGCAATGTCCTCAATAGCCAAACTGTGGAAGGAGCATCAGTGTCCATCGAAAGATGAATGGATAAAGAAGATGTGGTCTATGCATACAATGGAATATTACTCAGCCATTAGAAACGACAAATAACCACCATTTGCTTCGACGTGAATGGAACTGGAGGGTATTATGCTGAGTGAAATAATCAGAGAAGGACAAACATTATATGGTCTCATTCATTTGGGGAATATAAAGATTAATGAAAGAATAAAGGGAAAGGGGTGAAAGTATCAGTGAGGATGACAAAACATGAGAGACACCTAACTATGGGAAACGAACAAGGGGTAGCGGAAAGGGAGGTGGGCGGGGGGTGGGGTGACTGGGTGATGGGCACCGAGGGGGGCATTTGGCGGGACGAGCACTGGGTGTTATGCTATATGTTGGCAAATTGAACTCCAATTAAAAAAAAAAAAAAAAGTAAAAAAAAAAAAAAAGTAAAAAAAAAAAAATGCTGTCCTGGAGGTTGATTAGAACAGAAAACAAATGTGTTTAGCCTTTTAAGTTGATGAGACCTTGATTGGATTGAAGAGAAACCCAAATGTCTGTCACAAATGGTAATGGGACTAGAGTGAAGAAATGGGAGTGGCCAAGGGGCTCTGATCCAACAGCACCAATCCCCCAGGTTCCAGGGGAGAGAATCAGAGCCTCACATGAATCAGACTAAGAGCAGAAGTTAGTAAATGTTGTGACACAAAAGGAAGAAATTGTATGTGTGAATTTAGAGTCAGTCAATGCCATCACAATATATTTATCAAATAAAATGCTCTACCCAGTACCATGCAAAATGCTATCAGGAATGTTTTACTTAGCCTATCTTTAGCATTTTCCCAAACTACATTGGTTGACGCCAAGCACAGAGCAAGCAATAACTTGATTCTGCTTCTATTAATTAACCAGTAGGTTTATGTCAAGATTTTAGTACTAGCACTTTTTAAATCTCATCGTTAAAAGTTTCTGCCCATTAAGAAGTCACAAGTTTGAATCAGACTTAGTTATTCTGAATCAATTTCTACAGTAATTTTAGGTTATAAAGTCTCTCCCACCTACATAGCCTATTATAAATTCTGGTATCCAGACATAAATAAACCCACCTCAGCTTATCTACTTTCTTTAGTCTCTAAATCGACAGTGAATCATTCCTTTTTTTTTTTTTTTAATTTTAGTCTTTAAAAGTTGCTTGAAATTTTCTGGAAAAAAATATGAGCCTGAATATGAATTTTATTAACTCATCCTCATTCCTCTTATTTCCAGGCATGGGAATTAAGACCTAAACCATTCCCAAAAGGAGAGAGACGCTTCACTAGTTTCAAATAATACCCAGAAAAAAAGAGTTAAATATCTTCTTTAAGTAAGTTATTCCCACAGTTGATATTTAACTTATGGCCAATATGTCTGAAGGAAACACATTGTAGAGCAGCATACCCCTTATTTCTTTGTGTGTGCCCATGGAAGTGAGGACGAGCTGCCTGTCACCCTTTCACTGGGTCTGAAAGCTCTTGGTTATGTCACTTTTTGGGTTTTTTCTTTTAACCCAATCTAAACTGTGGTTGTTTTCCTGTGAGCTTTTCTCCCCTCTTGAATAGTTGCTACATCCTTCTTTCCCTCAAACTGTTTTAATTGTTATACTCCGGAACTGGACAGAGACACACAGATTATAATAGAAAAATTCTTTTGTTCTCTATTCAGAGTGCAATGCAGTTTCTTTGGTCAATACTTAACACGAAATATACCAATATACTATAAGACCATTTTTTCAAAACTCCCCTCATGCACCGAAAACAAAAACAAAACAGAAAACCTACTAAAATCTGACACATATTGCCAGTTTCAACAAGTATTCTTGGAGCCTACATCATTGGATTTAAAAAAATCATACTGTCCCTATTTTCTACCTATGGGATATTAAGAACCATGGCAAGTCCATCACAGGGTCATTGTAAGAATTTAATGTCCTGTAAGACAAACTCCTATCACAAGGAAGCACTGAATAATTACTGCACTTATACTTTTTGAGTTATATTTGGAATGCTTACACAATATATTCATGCCTAAAGCTATTATTTCAATTGATCCAAATAATTGGTGTAAGTTCTTAAACAGTAGGGAAAAAATCTGTCCAAACAGGTTCTTCTAACAGTGGAGAGACAATAATATCTCTGGATCCATCTATTCCATCATCTCAACTCTGGAGAGGTTTAATAATGAAAGCAAAAAGAAAAATAAATAAATAAAATAAAAGAGGTGCGTGAATACTCACATTCACTTCACACAGTATTTATTTGCATACACAAATAATTGTAAGAACAGAGTGCATGCTAAGCAAAACAGGCAAAAATTAGCTAAGGTAATGTTAGAACCATACATCTGCAATTTTTACTCACAATACAAGGGTAATTAGAAACCGTGCCTGTGTTTCTGATAAAATAAAATACAGTCTAGCAATATTTAGGTCAATCTAATTTGCTCATTCTCAGTCCCAAAAATAAATAAGTAATTCAGTAAATGTCTTGTGAAAGCAGGAAAAAAGCCATCCATCTAGGGAAGGAGGGATAAGGTGTCAGCAGGGCTCATCTTTCAAATGCAGTTTGTCCAGTTAGGCATCCTTCTGTAGAAGTCACACATCAGCAAACAAAACAAAACAAAACAAAACAAAACAAAACAAAAAAACGGAAAGTCTCCCTGAACTGACCAGCCAGTCCCTCTCTGGGTTAGCTCTCTCTGCTTCTGTGGGGCTGCACATCCCTAGCCTTTTACCAAGTGGAGGTATACAAAGATGGAAGAAAGAGCCTTTCCGTTTTTCTGTACAGTCATTCTCCTCCAACAAACTCGATACTCAGAAGGTAGAAGGCTCTGTTTTTTTATAACTTCCACATATCCTTTTATCTTAGCATAATGCCAAACACACAGTGATTATCATGGTCATTATCCCTAAAAAACCCATAGTGCATTGAGCACTTTACATTTTGCAATTCATAAACCCCAATTACCACCAGCTAATAATGAGTGATGGCTTAACATACATTTATAGGATTCCACTAACTATATAACATTCTGGGGAAAAAAAAAATTCTTCTCCAACTGTCTTCCTCAGGGTACTCCTGTGCTGAGTCAGTACAAGTGAGGAAATTTCCCCATACTGTAAAACAGTCTTTGTTCTTTCTTTCCTCCTCCCTCTTCTGTAATCTTAAAATCAATCTTGGTTCTTACCAGATAGATTGCTGCCTAGAGTCACAAGTGTATCAGCATAGTATATTTGTGTCTTACTATATTTCTATGCAATCCTTTCTTAAAACATCAAATATTGAGAGTTAAATCTTTTTTTTTTTTTCATCAAATCATGTTCTGATGCTAAAGTAAGGTAATCTTTGTGTGTGGTAATTATATAGACTAATAGTTCTCCTTCAATAGATTTCTCTTTGCAGATTAAAGTCATGATTTATTGGATTTCCTTTTATTTGTCTCATGTTCTTTGTTTCTTTAAACTTTTTGAGTCCTATAATAAATCGAGTGTGGTTTTTAGTCACATCAAATAAGCATCCAGCTTGCTAACATTCATCTCTCTCCTTTATAGAACTGCTCAGCTATATGTCTTAAGTTGAATTTTTTCTAGCCTAATATAATATTTTGTGTAGTGTTTTGCTTGTATTTAATTTAAAAAATTATCTTTGACCTAGCTATTATCCAAATTTTCTCCTCCTATTTGATAATGAACAAGTGACTGAGATGTGTTTAATCTTAATTTCTGCTGGCCAAGATACATTACAATTCCAATGCCATTTAAATATTTTCCAAGGACTTGTATTTCTCCCAATAATTATAAATAATCTCTGAATGCATGAATCTCTATTTTTATTGATCTTTATTATTCCTTCACTTTCTCTAAATGCCAGTGTTGTTTTATGCTTTCAGCATGGTCCTTCCCCCTATACCAAACATAAACTATCCTCCCTGTTTCTACCTGATGGTCCCAAACTCAATTCATTCTCCAAGACGCTATTAGAGTTACCTTTTTAAAGTACCATTCTAACTTGACACTTACTTGAATAAAACTTCTCAAAGGCATCCCTCTAATGTCTGGCAGGAATGAAAACAGCCTAACCCATGCATACTCCTCCAGCATTAAAAAATGCATCATACTTCTTATGTTACTTTCGTATTCTGCATGTGAATGGATTTTCAACAGACTTCACAAAATGCGTTTGAAGAGAAATGGTTCAAGATGACTATTGTATTTTTTTCTGTATTTAAAAGTTTCGGGGATCCCTGGGTGGCTCAGCGGTTTAGCGGTTTAGCGTCTGCCTTCCGCCCAGGGCACGATCCTGGAGTCCTGGGATCGAGTCCCACGTCAGGCTCCCTCCCGGCATGGGCCTGCTTCTCCCTCCTCCTGTGTCTCTGCCTCTCTCTCTCTCTATGTCTATCATAAATAATCTTTAAAAAAAATTTTTTTAAATGACTTAAAAAAAAGTTTGAAGGCGATTATTAGCACCAATTTATTTCTTTTTTAAGATTTTATTTTTATTTATTTATGAGAGACACAAAGAAGAGAGGCGGAGACACAGGCCAAGGGAGAAACAGACTCCCTGCAGGGAGCCTGATGGAGGACTTGATTCCAGGACGCCAGGATCACAACCTGAGTTGAAGGCAGATGATCAACCACTGAGCCACCCAGGTGCCCCCCAATTAGCACCAATTTGAAAAGCGTCCCTGTTTTCCTCAGTTTGGGTTAAGTGGGTTCTGTGGAAGTCTTTCAAAAGCAAGGCATATTGCTAGGATTTGGAAGACAATATTCTTGGCCACAGAGATGTGTTGATATGTAAGGAAGGATACACAATTTTCCCCATAATTCATGCTTCCTGCTTTTATCCTCACGTAAACAGGACGCTTTGGCAGCTATCCACTCACTAACAATCACTACGGATCAGCTCTCCCTGATGGCAGGCAATTTTAGTTGCATGTATTTTCTTCTCCTCTGTGTGCAAAATTATTTTTCAGAGGACACAATAAAATAAAATGCACATTAAGTCTATGTTGGCAGTTGAGTGTGCTAACTTCTTGTCTCTAGAGGTAAAGATATTTTTCATTCAGAACAAAAACACTACTATTAATTGTATTCATGTATCACTAGTAATGCAATTCTCCTCCTAGATGAGCAGAAACTCCTAAAACATAGATGCAAAGTTCCATGCTATGATAGTTCCTCAATAGCATCCTTTTCATTGGATTAATCCTTTTTTCCTTCATGTGTGTTCTTTCTGTCCATTCTTCTGAATTCTGAAAGATGCTCAAAGAGCTGATTAGTCAACTGATGGTGTGATATAAATGATTAGAAATTGTACCCAGAGTGGAAATTCTTTCAGTTTGGAATAATTTTACGGTTTCATTTCAAGTATTTCTAAGTAGAGTTTGCCAGTGTGAGATAAAACAATGCCTCATTTCCAAAACTAAGTCTTTCTGGCTAGTCTGACTTTGAACGCATCCCACAGCACATAAAGTCCTGGCAATAAGAAAAAACAATCTACCCAAAATATTGTGCAATGACATGCAATGTTTGCCAAATTAGTGAAAAGAGTAAAAACATAAATTCTGGCCTTTTGTGCATGTATAAATGCCAGGAACTTTATATTTTCTCTTTTAAGCTCACAACAACTCACTCATAATTAACCTCATCTTACAGAAAACCCAGCCTTCGAGAGAGCCTGATAAATTTCAAATCTCACAACCAGGAAATGGCAGACATTAGCATCCCCAAAGCCTGCCTGCCTGGCCACAGCACAGCCACATCCTCCACTTAGCACAGAATCCTCCCACACCACACCAGGGGAAACCTTGCAGAAATGTCTATGGCCTTAGACATTTACTGCAGTGAGTGAAACACCTTCTGTTGGGATATGAAAACATGCACGGCAAAATCAGGAAAAATTATTTCTGGAGCAGCCACCAGCCTCCTCTCATTACGCCCTATTTACAGCCTCGGCCTTGGGGCTGGAGCGGCCAGGATCTTCTGGAGCTGCTGTGGTAGGGGCCTGCCTCTGAAAGAGGTAACTTGCCATTCCCCACCCCCCACCCCCCACCCCCACTCAGTGCAGGGCCAGGGCCAGGACATGCATTTCCTAAACACTGGTTTTCCTGAACCTCCTTTTCACCTCCCTCCCCTTGGATATGTAAGCATGAGAATGATGAAAGCAGAAGAACTTTCATTTCATCAGTTTTCTCCAGCCCCCTCAGCCCCCACCCTGCCCCCAAGACCACAGGTTAGAGGCTAGAAATGTGGACTCATTACTTACTTACACAAGCAATGCTTACAATTGACAGGGCTTGTTTTGCTTATAATAAACTGTAGGAGGGAAGGAGATTCATAGACTGATTCTTAAGTGCTTTTAAAAATAGAATGAACATAGAAAACTGTTTTATGCAAAAAATCATCCAAAGGATGCTGAAAGTCTGCAAACTGTATGATGATTAGGTTTGTGGTTGAAAGCAAAAGGGCAAGGGCGAGGATCCCCATGTTGCTCAGCTGCCCTTTACTTTATGGAGGAAGAAGAAACAACTGCAGGTAAAGAATCTCTGGGATTTTGGTTCATTACATCATTTTTGACTAATTATTAGAGACAGGGAAAAAAATCAATGTCAGCTGAAGAAAAACAGAGGGAGAGAGAGGGAATGAAAGAGAGAGGAAGAAAGGAAAAAGGGGGGAGAGAGGAGAGGGAGGTAAGAAGAAAGAGGGGGGCAGGAGGAGAGGGAGAAGAAAAGGAGGGGAGAAGGGGACTGAGGAGAGGAAGGGAGGGGGGAGGAGGAGAAGAGGGACAGGGAAAGAGGAAGAGGGGAGGGAGAGAAAGAGAGAAAGCAAGAGGGAGGGAGGTGGGGAGGGAGGGGGAGAGGAAAAGGAGGTAGGGGGAGGATGGGGCTTAATAAATGTTAAGAACCAAACTATGTCTTAACACTTCCTTTGCAATCCTCATACTTAAAGGACATACCTTTGTTTGTTATTTGACTGAAATTTAGGACCAAGAAGGAGAGAAAGAAGAGAAGAAAAAGGCAGGAGAGTACTGCTAAAGCTTGGAGTTAGAAATTGCCTAACTCTTGTGAGTAAGATAACCAATGCTCAAGTGAAGTAGGAAGTTCAAGGCACTTTAACGTTCAGATTCGATATTTTATAGAAAATCTTCTTTAATTAGCTTACTGTGCTATTCTTACTGTGATTCCTATGATTTTTCTAGAAGCTCCATCCTGGCTTGCATTCATGCAATTAAACAAAATGTTTAAACTATTTAGAAACAGCCAAAGTAATTTCTAGTTTGCAAATGAAATAACACCCAAGTCCCCCTCTCAGTATCACTTGGACTGAGTTAGAGTATTGTGCTCTTCCTCCAAAATAATAACCTATAGATCTTTGGGGCAAAGCCTTTACGGTTGCTCTAGAATTATCTTTAATCCAACAGAAGAACATCAGCAAAATGAACAACCGATTCTATACTAACTCTAGCTCCTCAACACATTTGAAGGGAATTGGCTTGCACAAATTATTTTGCTACAGGTGCTACACAATTCATCAGTTCAACTGTTTAAATGCCCTTAAATACCACTGGCCCTCACTTACTTTGTCCTGTAGTCTTATTTACACATTAATAAAAAAATTAAAGGTACACTAAATAGCATAATATTAAGATATTTGTTAGAGAAGCATTTAAAAACTACAATGTCATTTGCTGTCACAGCAATCTGGAGATTCCAGATCACTGAATATAATTATTTCATTAAAATATTCTCCACTGCCTCCATACCTAATTTTCTTTCCTAGGTATCCATGCATAGAAAGCATAGTAGTAAGACATCTCCCAGATATCTCAGAAGAGCAGCTCAATTGTACCAAGATGATGTCAATTTGTTTTAAAATATTTGCATGGAAGATTCTGAATAAATGAGCAAACACTAAGGAAGGTACCCTCACAATGCAGTCATAGGTAACACTCAGGTACTGTTCTCTCATGTACAAGGAATTCCAAGAAAATCCAATGACAAGTAGTAAAAATAAGACAGATGGTTTCGGCAGGACCTTGGCAGATGTCGATAGAAATTATAGATCAGTACATTCCCTTCCTTACAAGTTTTTCTAGAAACTGACTGCAGAAATTAAAATCCTCTCAGGGCCAACTAAATATGTGCCCTATGTTGCTAACATAATATTCAGTTGGACGTGAACAGATTTTAATTTCATATCCTAATTAACACCAATAGAGAGCCATTCCAGAAATGTTTCACAAGGATGAACCGAATCTTCTCAGCTCTCTCAAACTGGCCGTGAATACACACATGCACACCCAGCTCCTCGCTGCCTGCTTTCTTCCTCTTTCCCAACACACACCCTTTGCTGCGCTGGCTGAATGAAATCATTGTGAATTACTCTCTGTCTTTTGCACATTTCATTGCCTGAATTCTATAACTATCTGTGCATCGGTGGCTTAAGGAGCCATCTCGTTGGTTATGTGCTTAGGTGGGAATGTGTTTTAGAAATTTCCCCCCCCCCAAAAAAAGGAAATTTGCATGAAGTGCATCTTATGCCATCGCCTCAATTATGAAAGCTCTTCAATGGAAATATCTTTAGCTCTATTATTAAGGAATTGTTTGCAAGATGGCTCCTCTCAGGGGTAAAAGATATTTTATCACAGATCAATATAGGCTACCAGTCTTTCCTGTCATAATTTTTATAAGTGTTTTGTTTCAATTTGTCAGACATTCCTTTTATTCCCCATTTGAGAAAATGTATTATTCACTTAGCATGTTATCTACTAGTATGCTGTGGAGATATCCCCAGAAAAATATTTTATTATCACAGGTGGAAGTGACAAAATTAGCCTTCCCAACACATGCCTTTGGGATATTTTTATTTTGAATTATATTAGTTGCATCTATTTTATCTGTATATAATACAGATTAAAATAAAAACTTTGACAAACAATACCGAAATCATACTATTTATAAAATATATCCTTACAAACATCTTGCACATAGGTTTTCTAATAATTTGTAAATGATTCTATAAATTTTAGAATCAGTAAAAAATGGAACATCTTATATTTGTTTTTTCTCTAACCCTTTCCTCGTCTTCTTTTTTCTGTCATCACCCAAAATTTACTCAAGCACAGAACATATATAGATATACATTTCCTAGAACGGGGAAGAGTTGCCCAAAACATGGGCTCCTTGAGGCAAAGGACCATGTTTTCTGTTATATCAGTTGTAGTATGTAACACAATGCTTAACAGAAGGATATACACTTAATAAATTTTAGAATGTGGATCAATGAACGAATAAGACAAAGGCTCCTGGGTGGACTACCCGAATAAAAAGAGAAAAGTCAATTTTATACCATCTTCATTGCTAGAAGTGTTATCAGTTCAAATGCTTGGGTCTAAGATTGAGAGTGATCACCTGAAAGAGCCAGAGAAAAAATTCTTAGTGGGAAGTTGGGATCAAATGAACTAATCAACTCAATTGCTCTAGATATTTAAGGCTCCATCTGCACTCGTCAGGTAGAAATGAAAAGATCTCTTATGTGAGATAAAAGGAAAAACTTTCAGGGAAATCTCAGTTTGGTGTCATTGAATCACGCATATAGTTATTCAAAAATATTTGCTAAGCCTTTTCTTAATAAGTGCTAGCATTGGGGGATCCCTGGGTGGCGCAGCGGTTTGGCGCCTGCCTTTGGCCCAGGGCGCGATCCTGGAGACCCGGGATCGAGTCCCGCGTCGGGCTCCCAGTGCATGGAGCCTGCTTCTCCCTCTGCCTGTGTCTCTGCCTCTCTCTCTATCTCTCTGTGACTATCATAAATAAATAAAAGTTAAAAAAAAATTAAAAAAAAAAATAAATAAGTGCTAGCATTGTGCTGCACGAGGGGCAACCCTCCCGGACCTGGAAGAAATGGGCCTCAACCTCTTGGGTTAGGATGTCTATGAGTTGTTCCTATTACTGAGATAAGCAAATGAACAGCCCAGAAAACCAGAGGAGATTGGATTCAATGTGTGAACTATGTTGGCATGAATTCAAGAGGAAATGACAATAATTTAATGACATCAATATTCTAAATTAAGCATTTCTAAAATTCACATAATTTGGTCAATATTTCTCTCAGAATCCCAGGTAATAATAATGAAAACTGTTCAGTCACAGGTAACCCACTTTATAAAATCAGACTATTATTTTAGAGCCTAGTCTGGATAAGAATTTTTTTAATAATGGTTTGTATTACTTAGCACAAAAACCATGCAGAAAGACTTGGATGAAACTTCCCATTGTCTGAATACATATTCTCGATATACTACATTTACACTTCACTGGGCTTTATCTGCACTTATCAGTGTAATGATTACCTGCTTGGAATGATAGATCCTATGCAGACAAGTTTCTAAATTCTTTGAATGAAAAGTCCCCTTAGAAAAGTTTTATCAAAATATGGAGGCTTTATTTGTTTATTGTTTTGATTTCCTAAACTAATTAGAAATAAAATGACCCCAAAACAACAAATTTAGCATGCCTTTAATGAGCACCACTATACATTAGGCAAGTCAGCTCTTCAATTACCCTTGCAAATAACACAGGATGGACTCCAGGGGGCAGCACCCTACCCAAGGACAGATGAAGGTGGCTGCGCCTCATCCAAATCCTGGTTTCTGATGACCATCAAGGCTTCTTCCATACACAGCAGAGGGGCTGCTTCCGTGATTCATCTCAACTAATGGCTTCTGGGACATACAAGTAACTTCCTAAATCAAAAGTGAGAATGAGGCCCCTGGCTGGCTCAAAAGACCGTGTGACTCTTGATCTCGGGACTGTGAGTTTGAGCCCTATGTTGGGTATAGAGATTACTTTTTTTAAAATCTTAAAAAATAATAATAATAAACTTCGAAGTGTTCACCCTATAATCAGTGCACTCTGATCATTCTGCTTTGGTCTTTGTCATCAAAGAGGCCTTCCTAGAAGTTGACGATTCTGATCCTAACAGCTGAGGCTTTCCAATGGCTGGTTGAGTGAGGGGTGTTTTTGTATTTTTTGTATATTCCCTAAGGTATATAATTTTTTGCATATTCCCTAAGGAACAAATAGTGTTGGGATTAATTTTGGCATGGAATCGACCACTTTAGATTTGTGTAGTATGCCGTGTAATAAGGATCTGAACCAAGGCTGAGGTAGTCTGGAGTACAGAAGAAGAGGATTTCACAGAAATAGCCAGGGAGGAGTGAACACTAGAAGTCTCTAGCATTGCTGATGTGGGAACGATGGTGAAGGATGGCATTAGTTCTGCTTCAGCTAAAAGTAAAAATTCACCAGAGAAAGACATTTCCAATACATGATGGCCATACCTCACTCTCAGAAAGTGCCTCTGAGCATTATGCCTTTGGTCCTGGCAGAGAGCAAGAGTGAGCTAGGGACGTAGATGAGTACCTGGAACGTGGTGGTCCGTGACAGTAGTGTAGACAAATGTTTGCTCAGTCTTTTCTTCACTGCCCCTAAATGTTCCTTCACCTTGTCACCCATTCTTTGAGTCCTGCAGGAGAACATCTTTTCTTTACTTCTCTCCTCATGCATGCTATCAACCACACCGCACTGCCACAAGCATCAACTAAACAGATCCAGTGGCCCTGTTTGTTTTCTTTAAAAAAAAAAAAAAGATTTCATTTATTTATTCATGAGAGACACAGAGGCAGATACATGGGCAGAAGAAGAAGCAGGCTCCTCAGGGGGAGCCCGATGGGACTCGACCCCAGGACCCTAGGATCACGCCCTGAGCCAAAGGCAGACCCTAAACACTGAACCACCCAGGTGTTCCTCTGTTTCTGTTTTCTGAGTGGGAGTAGACACCCATGGACAATAAGGACATCGGCAGGAAGTTAAATGCTTTTCTTGAAGGAGGGTTCATCTCATTATCGGCCAACAGCTTACTATTAATGCGTAATGGTCTCTCTTGGCTTTCAGAGCTCACGTTTGAGGCTGTTTAGACTTTCTAGACCCAGATGCACTAAGCTTTCTAAGTTGATTGCGTTTTGTACCCATACCTTAGTCCTTTGGTCTCCTTTACCAAAAAGAAGGTACTCTAAGTGCATGGCTAGAGCTGCAGATGCCAAGGAAAACCTCAAACTAAGACTTTGAGAGCCACCAACCTGAGCAAAGACATCTAAGGAATGGAATCTGCTTCAGTTTTCCACACCTGCTTTTCTGGACAAACTTAGCATGTCCTGCATGGTAAACATCTTCCTCCTGAAATCATTGATTCAGATTGAGGGTAAAATCTAACATTTTCTTTTTTTAAAGATTTTATTTATTCATGAGAGACACTGAGAGAGAAGCAGAGACACAGGCAGAGGGAGAAGCAGGCTCCCTCTGGGGAACTTGATGCAGGACTCGATTCCAGGACCCCGGGATCACAACCTGAGCGGAAGGCAGATGCTCAACCACTGAGCCACCCAGGAGCCCCATATTTTCTTCTTCTTCCATTATTCTCAAGATGAGCTGGTTCATTTCCCATGCTTCTGATCTCAAAACATTGCCTAAATCACAAAACTGGTAGTTTCACTGAGTTTTCCCTTGTCGTGATGAATTGCCAAGTCCTGTCCACTCTCCACTCTACTTGTCACAGTTATTCTCTTCTGTAGTTTCCCAAGATTATCTTTCCTAAGCAGAGATGCAATCATGCAAATCCTCCTCTATAAGCCCTCTCACTAATATTAAACAGCACAGACTAAAGTCCAGCCCTGCCTTCCTGTCCCCCTCGCATGGCTCTTCATTGTCTTCATGACCTTGCACATAGCCACCTTTTGCCGGGCAAGCTCATCCATCATTCATTGACGAAATGTCCAAGGCTCTGCTCCAGTGCAGGAAGGCAGGAGCAAAAAGACTCACAGGCTCTATCCTCACTCCTTGCACTTCCTCCTTCTTTAATGGAGCCTAAGGGAGAAGCTGAGAAGCTTTCCCCAATCTTTGCACAGTATAAACTCATCTTGTGTCGTCCCTACGCACACAGCCTTAGGCATCTACAATGGAATGATCAGCCACTAGCATGTGAGCATTTCCTTCCCAAATAAAGAGATGAGAAACCCCTCACAAATCCCTCACAAACCAGCCAGGCAGGGAGCACCAGTACACACGTGCTGATCTGAACAGATTCCTTTCTCACCATGGAGGAATATTTCTGCACTCTGATGTTCCGTGTATTACTCTTATATATGATATGCACTTTTCTTAAATGTGCACGTGTTACCATCGATTTCTGCCAAAATCTATCAGTGTCACTAGCACTGAAAATTCCAAACGAGCTTCTCTTTGTACTGTTTCACTTGCAGGCTCTTTAGCATAAGTACAGATAATATTTCAGGATGTCCCAGATACTTTTACTCCTTGATAATTTCAAAATAAACATGTTCACTGTCCTTCCTCCTAGGGGCTCTTTTATTCCTACCAAGATAAAGGACATGGGAGAAGCTATAATAGACTGCAGAGTGTATCCACCTTCTTCTGAATCTCTTCATTTCCAAGCACACACACACAAACGCATACTTTCGACATTTCTAAATTACATTCCATGAGTAAATACACATTTCCTTGAGAAATGGTATACTTTATTTAATCCTATGTGCAATTAACCCTGAAGATTACAATCACAGGAGCAAATTATATGCAAATACAGCATTGTTTTATAGTTTCAGAAGTCTTGAATAAATATTTTGCAAGCATATTCTTAATGAATTGCTAACAGTTCTAACTCCTGTCAATGTTGGATTTTCAGTTTAACGGCCTGTGGCTTCTTCTGGCTCAGATCTCTCACGTGGACAGGGCTGCTGATCATAAAATCACAGGAGATGTTTCATGCACCAAATTACAATGAGCAGGCCCAACACCTTATGTTTAAAATATGATTTAAACTGACAACAGATTGATTGCTTATAACATTTTTAATGTTATTCAATGTTCTAAATAGATTTTGTAGACTTATATAGAAATAAACAGAGAAACATTCAGAAAGCTCACCCTTTTGTAACAGTTTCAGATTGCGAGTATTTTGAACTGAGCATATAAACCTCAAAGTGACCTGGAGAAAAAAGGAAGGGACATGCATCTGTGCAGGGATGACCTAGTTTCTAATACTAAATATTCTGCTGTGTTTCAGGTTCTGTTACTGACAGCTTTAAAATTCTCTATGCCTTTAGGTGTTTCCTTAATGTAGCCACTTGATGATGTGGCGTCATGCTGACCTTTTAATTTGGGAGAAGATGAAATAGAATTTATTGTGCTTTACTACTTGTAAAAATGTTAAAACACTGAAATGTTAAAACATTATGCTTGAAATTAAAGAAATTATATCAGAGGAGAACCAAAAAAAAGTAATGACTCTTGGGGCAAGCCATTTCTTTTAAAAAGTCAATAATGGATTGTGTCCATCTCTTAATATGATTCCATAAATCTTTTAAATGATAGTAATATATAATTTCATGAGGTTTATAAAGCAATGGATTGTTCATTTATCGTTAAAGTATGATGTCAAAATATGACATCTTGTAGGAAAAGCAAAAATGCTTTTACATGGGGTTGATTCAGTATACCAAGTAGATGAGAAAATCTGAAACTCACTCTGAGAATATTTATTACAAAAGTCATTTCTTAATCTTTGACCTGCCATTAAAGTAATTTCCCAAGAAACTGAAATGTCTACATTTTACTTTCTGTATGTGTCTCCAACCAACTACAAGTAACTGAAAACAAAAAGGGGCTACTTTTAATAGTCCTTTTTTAACCCCATGAATTTAAATGCAAGAAATTTGTAACACATGCTTAAAAACTCCTGACTCATAGGTACTACGTTTTATTTATTTTCTTTCAAAATTATCCCTATAAATCATATTACTTTGCTAGTAGACACCCTATAATTCTTTTTCAAAGTTAAAACAATTTTTGGCAGTTTCCTCTTATTTCTATTTTGGTTCTTTCTAATGTATATTTAAAACTTTAAATATTGAGCCAGTAGACACTTATCAAAATACCTAATAGTGACACATACTTGCAAAAAACATAATAATGTATTTAGTTTCTTCTAGTATTAATCTCCTCATGACTTCTTTGTAAGTAAGTCCAGTTATAAAATATTCAATATATAAGTATGATTTCATTGATCTGAGAAGTTTGCTTATTCAGCTTCATAAAACACTTTGCATTATGGCAAATGTCATTCTCAAAATCTAACACATGCTATGTGCATCCAGAATACAAATTATCACCAGGCATAAATATACATTGTGGTAAGTTATTGAAAAATATTTCTGTACTTGGCTTATTCTGCAAAAATCAAATATCAAGTAAAAACAAAGGGTTTAACACTTCATTATTTAAAAAATATTTTATTTATTTATTCAGGAGAGACACAGAGAGAGAGAGAGAGAGGCAGAGACATAGGCAGAGGGAGAAGCAGGCTCCATGCAGGGAGCCCGATGTGGGACTCGATCCCGGACTCCAGGATCACGCCCCAGGCTGAGGGCAGGCGCTCAACCACTGAGCCACTCAGGCGTCCCAAGGGTTTAACACTTCAGATAAATGATCCACAAACATCTAAAAATGCCAACAAAGAAATGAACATTTTCAAAACAGATGAGCATTAATTTTCACCAAAAAGACAAATCAGAGCTAATAGGTGGTAGCCACCAAAGCAGCACTAGTAGATGTTATTTTATACTTTCCACACTGCATTACCTACCAACATAGAGTGATAAAATAGCAAATGCATTGCTGATACATGAACGCAGAGATTTTAATGTGGCTCCTTCTACAGACAGCAATATATGTAGTAAGCAAACGTTATCTACTGAGTTCTAGGCTTTCCTCACCAAGGCTGACTTAGGAAAATTGCTTTTTTTTCTTTTCAGTCCTCACACAGTTTACTTATCTACGGGTCCATAATGATAACCTAATCTGTGAAGGTACTGGGGGACTCCAGAGCTTTTGCAGCCAAGATACATACCCCACAGGGAATACTTTGTAAGACTATCATGTCCATGATTGTAGCAAACAATGTTTACAATGAAATGCTTATGATACCTATTTAGTTTTTTCAATACTGAAGGAATCTCTCCCTATCTTTCCTTTTTTCCCCAAAAACTATAAATTTCACTTAGGTTTTTGAACATTTCCTCCAAGCTCATCCCTTCCTTTGTCTTGTTTCAATCTCTCTGTTTCTCCTGACTTCTAGACAATGACATTGTTTTAGCTTCAAAGGAGCCTCTTGCTACACACATCAACCGTGAACAGAGGCTCTCAGAGACACACAGGACTCATAAGAAAGCTTAGCTGATAGAGTGGTCTTGCCTATTTCCATGTTCACTTCTAGTTTTGTCAGAATCCTCATTATAGGGATAAAAGTACTCCTTGGAAAGATCAGAACAATGTAGTAAGAGAAAAGGCATATGGCAGATAACTCCTTCAAATCTCTTAAAATTTATCTCCCTGCTTCTGCTCACAACATTAGACAGAGTTGGGAATAGGGTCAAGCCACCTCCAAAAGCAGGTCCAAATCAAAGTGCTTTGTGACCAGATTGTCCCATTCAGGACCCACTCTTGGGGCAGGAAACCTGTGACTTTTATTTACTAATATCAAGACCAGGGCTAAGAACCTTGTTTTCTGACATCAAAGACCATGCAATGTCTGCACTGAAAATCATACCAGTGAGAAAGAAACAATTTACTCTGGGAATCTGAGCCCACACAACAGCAAGCAGCCTCAATGTCAACATATGGTACAGAGCTTCAGATTGGGAGATTTTGGATTCAATATTCCACATTTCTCTTAATTGTGTAGTTTGCAAAGAAATAAAACCTCAAATCCACTTCTTTTTTTTTTATTATTATTTACATTCAATTAATTGGGGCATCTGGGTGGCTAAGTGGTTGAGCATCTGCCTTCGACTCAGGTCATGATCCCGAAGTCCTGGAATCAAGTCCTACATCGGGCTTCCCGCAGGGAGCCTGCTTCTCCCTCTGCCTATGTCTCTGCCTCTCTCTCTGTATCTCTCACGAATAAATAAATAAAAATCTTTAAAAAATAAAAATAAATTCAATTCAATTTATTAACATATAATGTAGGATTAATTTCAGAGGTAGAGTTCAGTGATTCTTTATCATTCTTCTGTAACCCCAGTGCTCATCCCATCATGTGTCCTCCTTCATGCCCATCACCCAGTTATCCTCTCCTCTCTCCCCTCCAGCAACCCTCAGTTTGTTTCCTATGATCAACAGTCTCTAATAATCTGTCTCCCTCTTTGATTTCATCTTGTTTTACTTTTCCCTCTCTTTTTCTCTCCCCAAATCCACTTCTTAACATCACTGTGAATCAGACCATGAATTTCCTAACTAAACCCAAAGGCTGTCAACTAGACAAGGACTGTGTACACAAGTTTTCTTCCCAAGCCACATGAGCCCTCTGCCAATCACCACTTCCTTTCCAAAGACATGCCTCTCAGGGCCCCAACACCTCCTGCAGTTATTGAGATAAGCCACCTCATGACTATGTGCCATTCGAAGTCATTCTCCAATACCGTGGATCTGCTTACAACATTCTTATAGTCACTCAGCAAAACTCCAAACCCTGAAAGGTCCTTCTCCACTGCCTCTGCCCATGTGAACAATGGCCATGCTCCCCTTTCTGCAGCAGATGGAAAGAGCTAACAGGACCACTGGAAAATTAATCACCATTGAAACGTGGGGTACAAGTGCATATTTGCTTTACTCATGCTGTTTCCACAGGAGGAATGCTAGTCTCTTTTTGTCCACTTAAGAAATTATACCAACCCATCACACTCCAACTTATTTGTTCTAAAGATTTTATTTATTTATTCATGAGACACAGAAAAAGAGGCAGAGACATAGGCAGAGGGAGAAACAGGCTCCCTTGTGGGGAGCAGATGCAGTACTTGATCCCAGGACCTCGAGATCATGCCCTGAGCCAAAGGCATTCAACCACTGAGCCACCCAGGTGCCCTCAAACCGCAAACTTAAAGGCCACAGTTCTGTAACTGTCCCTGATTCCTCAATCAGAAATAATTGTTGCTTTCATTTTGATTATGTGCCTTTTAGTGTCTATGTTACACTTTTTACATTTTATGTTGATTGACATCTTTTACATAAGACATATGCATCCACTCTAATGAGTTCACAGAAGACAGAAAATGCATTTTATTGATGTTTACAGCCCCCCCTAAGGTCTAAAATTTGCTTTTTGGTTAGGTGAAACTTAAATCTCTTTACCTCTTTGCACATTTACACCTGTGTTGCTTCCACTGGCATCTAGAAAAATTAATTATAGCAGTCGAAATTTTCTCAATATTTTTACAAAGCGTGAGAAATGAAATCTAAGAAATAGAAATTATTTCAATGTTGGATATCATAGAGAGTCAAACACTTCAACATGATTACTAATAAGCAATGAAATATTAAGTCCCACAAAAAATAAATCTTCACGAGTTTTATTGAAATAAATGCTACATTAACGAAATATATGGATATAGAATAAATGCTATAATACCAAGTATAAATGCAGTTTTACTTGTATTAAGTAGACATAACTCCTGACCACATTTTGCCAGCATAAACACTGTGGGCCTGCTTTAATGAATTGTTTTATTACAATACTATCTCTTGACTGTTCACCTCTAAGATATTTGAAGATCATTTTTTCACTTACATTAGTGAAAAAAAAAAAAACCACTCGAAATGGGTTCATTTAATTCAGGTGTAGAGACTATACAACCCTGACATCTCAGTCTAGCTCTACCAAGCATTATGATGTTTTTGACACATTGATGAAATAATATTCCTGATAATGACTAGAAAGTTTTTGTTAAAATATTAAAGCTCAAACTCCTCCTTACTGATATATATGCATATTACCCATGGATCCATCTAGAACTTTATACAGCTTATTTAATATTTGGCATGTAAAACTTCTCATCGCTATAACTAGTATTTATTTTTATTTTTCTTAAGCCAAAGCTTCTGTTTCCAAGGAGTATAATATGGTAATTTCTAAGTAATGCTACATTATTTCCATCCACAATATTATGAGATTTTAGAAAGCTTATTCTACTTTGGCCTCATAAGGATATGATGAACCACTTAATATATAATCATTGTGGCACAGGCTTGGTCAAATTTTCATAAATTGTGAATTGCAAGCTTTGAATAAATATGTTTATTTGTATGTGTCATTTGCCCACAGCAAATTTTCACAATGAACAGAGAAACCAAAACTATAATTAAGTTCATAAAAATGACTATTATATTCTGCAGCAGCATTACAGGTCTTGGAGGTGGCTGATTTAGAAACAGATTATCACCTAAATAAACAACACATGAATCACAGAAATCTACCTGGAGAAGACCAAAGTATTTCATTCCTCCTATAACATTTCCATTTTGGAAAGCTCAAACTTGTTTTACTATTTGCTTCTTTCTGTAATTTTACATCTTCCTCTAAGATTGGCTATATATTAGGCATTGCTTATTACATTTTATTATTACATATGATACGTATTACATATTTTTTTTAATTTTTGTTGTTGTGCAAATGGCCCATATGTCTATCAGGTGGAGAATGGATAAAAATACATGGCAGAGCCAGTCTGTGGAATATTATTCGGCAATAAAAATGAATGCAGTGCTGATACAAACATGTTAGTGTTCTACCCATCTAAAATCTATTTTATAAACTGTGGCCAAACCAATCTCTCTAAAGTGCACATCCATTTATGTTCCTTTACTACTTATACATATTAATCATTTCCCACTGACCACTTAGTAATATCAAGACATAAATCCCTTTAGAAGTGTATCCCTAGGGCAGTCCAGGTGGCTCAGCAGCTTAGCTCTGCCTTCAGCCCAGGGCGTGATCCTGGAGACCCGGGATCAAGTCCCGCGTCGGGCTCCCTGCATGGAGCCTGCTTGTTCCTCTGCCTGTGTCTCTGCCTCTCTCCGTCTCTCTCTCTCTATGTCTCAAACAAATAAATAAATAAAATCTTAAAAAAAAAAAAAAAAGAAGTGTATCACTAGTTCTGGAACTCTAAAGTCCATGAAATGAAGCCAAAGCCTCCACATGGAAACTCTCTCTCTCCCTCCCTGTGTCCTTTCCTTTCTCTCCCTTTACGTCCTTTCCTTCTTTCTTCTATCCTTCCCTGATGTCTCTCAAACAGATTTCATTAGCTATACCTTCCTGTGGCCCTTGCAATTTGCTATTTTGCAGGGTCTCTGATTTGCAGTTATTTATATACTAGTTGAAACTGGTTCAATCCTACTCTGAACAACAGATTTATTCACAGGAAACCCAGAAGCTAAATCCTTGACATACACATTACGGATTTCCTGCCCAGATCTCAAAGTCATGCTTTTCCTTCTGCCACCTACCCCTGTTTCATGTAACCCAGCTTGGCCAAACTCTATGCCCCATTCTTGGTCCAAAAAGTCATTCAGACACCTATGCTCTTACACACTTCTTCAGAGTAGACTTGTTCTCGCATAGAGACATCTTATGTCGTCTGCAGTGCCATACACAGTGTTTTGAGGAAGACAAGGTCTCAATAAATCCATGTTTCATGATGATGCACTGTGTGATGTTTTGTGAATGCAAGGTTTTCTTATTCTTCCAAAGAAATGTTAAAGTCACTAGACTTGTTGATAACCATATATTTTCATGAGTATGACTGACTCCAATGTCCTGAATCACATTCATAGTTTTTAAAAATTGAATGCGCATACCATCTGACATTTACTTTGAATGGGTTATTCGAGACTTTCCCTAATGCATCACACAAGCTGGCTAAAATTGCCCTCAGTCTAGTTACCTGAAGCTCGCTATCTACCTTGTAAAGGTGCTGACATGCAAACTTCTTCTTTCAAAACCTGTGAGGCAGAAGCTTATAGTATTTAGGGAGTGCAAAATTCTAAATGACAATTTCCAAATGAATATTGGGAGAGTTAATCTGTTTCCCTTTATCTCCTATATAAATCTTTCTCTTTGTGCTCAAGGGCTTCACATTATAATAGGAAATACATGTTTCCCAGTCCTCACTACATTGATATTTCTGTCACAGTGCCTGCTGCTTACAGAGATTTTCCAATTCCTACTCTGTAGCTTAATAACCACAGGAGACACTGATTTAGCAAAATATGATATTATTTCATGATGTTGTTCATAATCAATGTTAGAAATCCGGCAGCAACCAGCCCCACACTACTGCTCCTGTGGGTTGCTCTAAGGCGGGCACAGTGACCACACTGGGGCACAGAGGGCAGGGGACATGCCACACCCCACATGGGAGCCCTTGACTATCTAGCAAATGTTTATTTGTACCTCAAGAGAGGGATCATCAAGACTGTGTGGGCATGCTGGCTGAACTGACACAGTGATTTCATCAAGGATCCTGTAAAGAACCATCAAGGATGCTTTTTATCATTCCAACCATTGGTTTAACATCACTGCGGTGACATGACATAATGTGAAGGGTGCAGACAAGTCAGAACTCCACCTCAGTCAGGAATATGTCCTACATTCCCTTAGAAGGCCTGTGCTGGGCGACGGAGCCTCGCACAAGGAACCTGAGAACTGTTGGGAAGAGCAGACTTTGAATTGACTCAAGGCTCCTGATGCACAGAGGGAAAATTTATCCATGGAGATGGCAATAAGGCAGATCACCTAGCAGATCATCAGGGTGTTTCTCTCGTCTTTACCTTTCACTCAGTTTCCCCACAACTCCTCCAAAGGAACAGAACTTTGGGTATTGCTTTATCAAAAACGTATAACTGCAGTGCAAAAACCATTGCACTCTTAAGGGTCAGTTTACTAGAACTCATCATACCACAAAGAGTCACAGTTCAAGGCCATCTATTGTGTGTACAATGTAGTAAACAAGACCTTGCCAAGAGCTCCCCCATCCAGCCACTCCCCCATCCAGCCACTTAAGGGTGGGCTGGGAATACCTCCACACTCAGCAGACCAGAATATACAATTTCAGTAAGTCCATTCGCAAGCTTTTCACCACCAGCTCCACTCCCCCCCGCCCCCTCCCCCCCCCCCCCCCACCACCACAAGGACTCAATCTACAGCAAAAGGTGCTTGGAAGACAGATGTCACTGGAAATTACAAAAGGGGCAACATTTTCCATACAATTAAAAGCAAAAGGAGAAAGAAAAAGAAAAAGAAAGACAGAAAAAAAAGAAAGAAGAAAAGAAAGAAAGAAGGAAAGAAAAAAGAAAAAGAAAGAAAGAAAGAAAGAAAGAAAGAAAGAAAGAAAGAAAGAAAGAAAGAAAGAAATTAATTTGGCGTCAAAAGGCCCTGCCACAAACTGACTTCAGGTATTGGTAAAAATCACCCTGCATTCCATGCACTCTGCAGTACATAGGTAAAATGCAAAGCTACCTATTTTGCATACTCTCTCCCTTAGCATTTTATCAAAAAATAGGAATAAGCACAAACTAGTCTTATACCTGTGCATCACTGCCTACATTCTTTACTCTAAAATGTGTCTCTAGCGCAGAAAACAAATGTTCTTTTAAAAACTAAAAAGATTTCTGTGCTTAAGTGTGATTTTTACTTATTTGTAGTTTTATCAACACGTTCATCAAACTTTGGTTTATTATATCAATATTTATAAGAAAGAAAATTTTCTACCTGATTTCCTCATGGCTTATACACCCTGATACCCTTCAACCACCGAAACAGGGCTTGGCTCAGTTGTTTACTATTACATGTTTACTACCACATGGCATCAGGAATTCTATCTGTAGTTATATAAACACTGGCAGCACTCTAAAAGTAGATGATGCTGTGATGTCCTGTGGCTGTCATGTCTCCTCTTACACGATGTGATGAGGTCATTTTTTTCTCTGTGGTATTCTTTCCAAAAACTTACAACCCCAGTCAAATCTTGAGAAAAATGTAGACAAATCTAGCTTGAAGACATTCTACAGGATGCTTAGCCAGTATACTTCAAACCGTCATAGTCATGAAAAGAAAAGAAATAACACAAACCATCACGGGCCAGAAGAGACTGGAGAGGCATGACAACAAAATGCAGTGTGGTAGCTTGGATTGGATTGGATCCTGAACAATCAGAGGACATTCATGAGGTAACTGGTGATATCCAAATAAAGTTGAATCATGAACCATGTTAACAAAAGTGGAAATTAGAGTTTAAACCAATCATCGAATTTAATTCGTTTGTGAAAAGATTGTGTCATTCTCCTTTTCCTTCCTTAAACTTTTAAACAACTTCTCTTAATTATATCGTAATTCATCTTTATTTTCAAGTATATTTTCTAAGGGCTATAGGAATCAGCTGGCCATGACACACCTTCAGAGTGATTTTGACTCTATTTAGGCTGTCTAGTGTACATACTAAATTAATTGCAAGCATGGCTCTTTTAGAAAGTGTGCATGAGGGGAACCTGGGTGGCTCAGTTGGTTAAGTGTCTGCCTTCAGCTCAGGTCATGATCTCTGGGTCCTGGTATTAAGTTCTGCATCAGGATGCCTGCTCAGTTGGGAGTCTGCTTCTCCCTCTCCCTCTGCCCCTCCCCTGCCTGTGCAATCTCTCATCTCTCTCTCTCTCTCTCTCTCTCTCTCTCTCTCAAATAAATAAAGTTCAATATTAATTTAAAAAATGACTTGTGTGGTTGAGCTCTGCTCTCTCTCTAACCCTGTGGTGGCTCAGCATCATGGAAAAGTAGTTTAAGACCACCCTTCCTTCCCACCAGCCATTTTCAAAGTGTGCTTTCTACACTAGCAGCATCAGCATCACTATCAATTAGAACTCTTTCCAGATGCAAGTATAAGACCTAGTGAACCTCTCTAGGATAGGCACAGTAATCTGTGTTCTTACTAGCCCTCCAGGTGATCCCATAACACAACTGTGAGAGCCACTGCTTCACCACTAAGATGTGGAAGCGATTTTACACCATTAACGTAGACACTGATACAAGTCTCAGCACTGCAGTTGACAAATCATGCATACTGTTAGAACTTGGGCTCCTTCTATTTACAGCCTTTTTCACTTTTTCCTTTATGCTTTAGCACTAAGGTGATTGAAAATGTTCCAAATTTCGGCACTACAGTTAAAGGGAGAGATAGCATCTGCCTTCTGGAAAGATAGTTAAGACCTAAAGAAGTGAAATGTAAAAAGAACAATGGAAAATTCTAGTGTAAAAGTATTACCCCAAAGATTGAAATGGGCAGTTTAACTGCTCTAGTTAAACCGGAAATTGATGGTGTGTGAATATTAGTTCACCCTTCTGAGGAAGTCTGGTCTCTCTTCAAATTGGGTTTTAATAAACTGTTTGCCAGTGGCCATAACAAATAAGCAAGCACCACCGCAGTATGCTGAGGACAAGAATCTGTGTAAATGTGCTGGACACAGCTGACCAAGGGAAATGCTCCTGTTGGGAGCATTTGTTTGGTCTTACTGTGACAGTCCAATTACCCAAAGTTCTTCTGTCAGTATCTCTCTCTTTCCTCTTGTAGAACAGCTGGTCACCCTCCTTGTCAATTCGGCAAACCCCTGCCTTTCATACCCAGAATGGCTGTTACTGCTCTGTTGGGTCTTCCCTTAACAGAGACTTGAATACAATTAAAACTCCTTTCTAGGTGGTCAGTTTGTTAACCCCCCATTATCAGTCTTGTGAGCAACTCTCCCTGGGTAAGTCCAACAGCCACCCAGCCTACTCTCCACGAGCCCCTCCGCCTTGCATCCAAACGTTCTTCATATATAATCATGCCGATGCACTGGCTTCCTCACTGTAGCCAAGAAGCCCATGCCTCTCGCCTCACCTTCCACTATGGCCTGGTCCCACGGACTTTCACAGACATTTCCTACTGCCTGCCTACCCTCTCCAAAGGCCTTCGTTCATCCCCCTGCCTGCGATCATCTCCCCTTCTCCACCAAGTGGAGTACACCAGCTTCTGTCCTACACCACCTTTCAAAGCTTACATCTTCAGAGAAGCCTCCCATGACCTTCCAGAGACCTTCTGTAATCTTCCTTTGATGCAGTTTTACATAAGTTTGTGTGATAGGCATAAGATTTTAGAGCCAGAAAGTTTGAGTTTGAATATTGTCCATGCTACTGATTAGCTGTGTGATTCTGTGCGGGTTATTTAACCTACTGGTATTCAGCCATCTTATCTCTAAGACAGAAATAGTGGTAGTGATTCCTTCATAAAGCTGCTGTGAGGAGCCAATGAGTTAGGCACGTCAAGCGTTTCTTGGACTGCTAGCATCTAGAAAATGCTCAGTGTGATTACTGTGCTTACTGCTCTGATTATCATCCCCTATCAGACTCCACATGCCTTAAAGAAAAGGATGTTTTCTTAGTCTTGTGTCACACATTAATGGTACATGGCTGGCTTTCAACATCTGTCTGTTGAACAAACAAATGGCTATTTCTACTGTCGTCTTTAGCCCACTTTACAATAATTATTATAGGTATATAATTCTGTTTTTCCACGAGATAGTCTGACTGTTAATAGCAGGAGCCATATCAAAGTCTTCTGCTTTGACTCCAGTACCTAATGGTGCCAGACATAGAGTAAAGCCTTATTGAATGAGCAACCAAATCAGAAAATAAATGAAAATACAGTGTGAATAGACTGACTTAAAGCCATTTTCTTCTATAATTTCCTTAACTACCTAACTACTTAAAACCAGTTTCTTCTATGATTTCCTTTTAGCTGATGCTTCACTGAAATGAGAAGTCTATGATGGAATTCTTCTCCATTAATGTTTCCAGGGAAGCATTCCTCAGATTTGAGAACACAAGACAGAAGAATAGAAGCCAGGGATCTGATACTCCTGGGGGGAAACTCTGGCCTAAGCTGATCCAGGTTAAAGGATTATAAGAAGTGATTCCCACCAAAATTGCTTGTATTGCAACCCCACTGTGCATGTGTGGGCTCCTCCATCTTTCATACACAAATATGGGTAATCACAGAGCTCTAGGAAAAGAAGCCACCACCACAACTGTGGTCCACCTGTGCAAGTACATACATACTTTCCATCATTAAGTAGTCATGGGCCATGCCTGCTTTGCGCCACTGCTCTTATGAATTTTGGTTTTTCACTTCAGTGGCTGATGCTGGCAATGTGAAAGTAAAAGATAAAGGAAGAAATTGCTTTCCACCTCTCCTGAATTTGAGGACATAATCCACAACCATGAATCTAGTGGTTACCTTGCTGCTGTTGTTTATTTTCTTATTCATTTAGATTCCAACAGTATCTTGGATGTTTAGAAAGGAAAGGCAATGTTGTGAATAGTAAACTCATCATTCACAAAAGTAAAATGCAATTGTAGGTTCCCAGGGTAAAACTGGTATATTCCTAGCCTGGGAAAGAGTTAGAATTTCTGGCCTATGCTACTAACTAGCCCTTTTATTTTGTGATAAGTAACCTAAAATCTACTTTCTAGACAACCCTTCACTGGTAAGATGAGGAAATAGGTTTACATTGGATGATCTCCAATGATTAAAAGGCTTTATAACTATAATTTCTTGTCTCTTTTCAAATATAATTTATTGTGGCTAACCAAACCTGAAAGAAACATGCTATTTAATTGGTGAAATGATATTGTTCAATATCAAATGCCTCACGATATAAAGAAAATGTTGATTCTCCTTAATTATTTTTTAAAAAAATATTTATAATCTTTCATGAGGACCTTCTTTCCTTCCTCTGATCTCTTCACTCCAATCTATTCTTAGGCCACAGTCTTACGCACCATGTTAAAAACATGGAGAGCGTGGAGTTCATGGAGAGCATTAATTGAGTAACTTCTGAAAATATTATTTAATAATCAAAGCTGGGAGATAATTAAAAATAAATAAATCCACACACTTGTAGAAAATAATCAACTTCCCTTATCATTCATATAAGCAGTACTTCCCCTCCCCCAGAAAACCATGAAAAAAAAAAGTCTTCATAAACCTTTTAAATAAGCAATTACCATTCCAAACAAAGTTCAATAATGTATCTGTGTTTTTACTACAACCAGTGTAACTCATTAAAGACTAGAGGTATTCAGCCGGTAGTCTTTTAAATGCAGACACTTTGCTGGAGGCTGCAATAGACTATTTCAGGCTGAGAAAATGAGAGAGACAGACAGACAATCAAGTAGAAAGACAGAGGGGGTAGCGATGGAGAGAGCATGTGCACTCATCTGAGATCCTGGAAGTGGTCTTTCTGGACTAGTCCATTTCTATACAGGTACCAGCCAGATTCCTCCTGCATGTGTATGTGCACATGCATATGCGTGTGTATGAATATGTGTGCATGCATATGTACATATGCATGTGTGTATGCCTACACGAGTGTACGTATGCATGTGTTATGCATATGTGTGCATGTGTGCAGCTCCCATCATAGTGCAAAGTCACTCAACCAACAACACAACCTGAGAGAGTATGCCTCGGGGAATGCCAGCAGTTGAAATGCTGTCAAACACAGCATGAGGACCATGCACAATAGAAAAAGCAGGAATAAAATCTGCATTCTTAAAACAGGAGAGCATCCCCCAGAAATAGCAGGAAAGAAGGATCATCCGTAATGGTCCAGCATGAACAGGAAGATGCCAGGGGGGCTCCAGGATGAAAGTGTGAAACAGAAAAAGAAAAATATTTCATATAAAGAGAAGAGAGCTTATAAACACTTTTCAATGAGGGTCGCATTTGTCTCTGTCAGAATCATCCCCCTGGCAATTAGCCTGCAGAAGCATCACAACTGGAAATACTGAAGTGACTGCCTGCAGAAAACATATACGAGACCAGTGAAGACCATAGTCAACTCAGAGTAAAGGACACCTCCAACTGGACACCTGTTTTAACCAATCAAATCTAGTATTATTTGAGTCAACCTGTAAAATAAATTATTTTTTATATTTCATAAATTGTGCAAATAAATAGTTGTGAAGTATGCATTCAAGAAATAAGGTTTTTTCCTAATAAATAAAAGGCTACTCCAAGTAGTCTTATCTACATTTGTAAGCTCACTTTGCATTTTCTTCTTCTGTTCTCCTCTGCCTTTCAGCCAGCTGAGAGTTTGCCTTAGCTAAAGGAACAAAACGACTCCTTCTTAATGAGTTATATCTTTCCTTTAGAATGATTCCACCCAGACACCTCTAATAATGTCTGTCAGAGTCAGAGTATGCCACAGAATCATTGAGAACAGATCTATTCTCAGGAACTAAACCCAGTGTCTTGCCACAAGGATCCCAGATCACGAAAAAGCATAACAATCTATAGCCGAAACTCACCTTCCCAGACCAGCAATATTGTGCCACCTTTTGGCCAATTCATTCCAAGTGGAGGGAGGAACTCTGGAGTCTCCTTGACAAGGGCACTAATCCTGTTCGAGGGGGCTTCACCCTTATGACCTAATTCCCTCCCATAGGCTCCACCTCCAAACACCACCACCCTAGGGGGTAGGTTTCAACATATGAATTTTGGAGAAATGCATTTAGTCTATGGCATCCTGCAAATCCATAAGTCTAGTTTTATTCAACATGTTTAAGGCAACATTCTACTTGTAAACATACTGCTTTATTTGCCACAGACATAAAAATGGGACAGGTCACATCTTTGTTGGTATAGTAGAGAGCTGGGGGGAAAACACAATATCATTATTACTGGCTACGGTTTTAAGAAAATTGAACTTGTGTAAATTTTAGAAAGGGCAGTTAAAAATATCTCAGCACAGAAAAGATCAGTTCTCCTGGGAATACCCACGCTCACATATTTCTTTGAACAAAACATCAGCAGAGCCACAAGCAAGCTTCCCACGTCTGTGTGTGTGTGCATGTTGTCGGGCATGTGGCAGCTGAGAGAGGTCTTAGAGTGTCCGAGCAAACCGAAGCCATCTGTGAATTAGACTTCACATTATTTCGCATTTGGGCAATTTTTCACCCTAGTCTTAAAATGCTTGTAGCACTTTTATTAAACTGCATAATCTCTTTCTTTCTGCAAAGGTTTTCATGAGTAATTACCATGGAGATCCATGGGAGACTTGCATTCCCAACTTTGTTAGCATTATAGAGTCAGCATTCTTGTCATTGTGTGTGGCTCTAATCTGCAGTCACCACAGTGAACACAGGAAGTGAGAAGGCCTCAGGTCAGGCTCTCGGTAGAATAGCACCTGCATATACTAGTGCGTGCTCACTGCTTTTCTGTAACCATCTAATTTCATTTGATTAAATCATATCACTCAGAAAGTAGTGTTTTTTGAAAGTGGAACCACAGAGATCTTTCTTTTTTCCCCAAAGAGAATACTATGAGGAAATTCAGAGTATCTAATGACGCACAACACATTCAATCAGAACACACACACACACAATCTCCCATACCAAAAAACATGATTTCCATTTCTAGTGCATCCAATTCAATATCTCTTTTCAGAGAAGATTTATTTCTGCTTAGAGAAGCAGATAAAAGAATAATAGCTTAACAATTGCTCACCTATTCAAAAACTGTACAAAACAGACGTGAATTCAAAATTTCACTTGAAAAACTAGCAACTCAATCTAGGTGAATAGGGCTGGGGTTTCGGATCAGCATGGAGGAATAGTTTGGGTTATAGATGTATCATTACCAGGACAAAGACATTTCTCTAAGCACTAGATTATGTACACTGTTGTTTTGTTTTGTTTTGTTTTGTTTTGTTTTGTTTTGTTTTGTTTTGTTTTGTTTTCCTGGCCGGGGTTCAATACAACTTGTATTCACTGTCTCAACTTAGAACTGAGTTTTCAAAGCGAGCTGCAGCAAGAACAAGCCCACTCCTTTTCTGCAGGTAAGACTGTGGCTGGCCAAATGAACAAAAGTGAAGATGCAAATCTGGGAACATAAGGCACATACCCCATAGAGATTCTCCATTATTATGTATTCAGAGCAGAGAGAAAAAGGATCTTTGGCAGGTGTCAGAATGACAAGGAGATGGACTAAAAGTCCCTACCTCTACGTCCTGCTGCCATATTTGCTCCATGCTCTGGCCAAAGAGCACAGTATTAGGCAGTGACTGATGTGTTTCTAATCCTGTTGGTCAACCGAAGCCTGACTCTGATGGACTGTATTCCCTGTGCCATGAAAGTCACATGCGTAGTTCAGAAATTTACTAGACAAAAATCACAAGGATAAACTCGACATTTCAATGTTGACACTCTGTGCCCACAACAGAAAGGAAAAAACTTTTAAAACCTAAGCCGTTTGTTTTCTTAGCAGTGGTTGCATAACGCCAGATCTTCAAATACTTTCAGACAAAACCATTGACATTGAAGGAATCATATTACCGACGGAACTTCTTTTTGCATTTTGGTGTTGTAACAATTATAATAAAATTTAGGACAACTGTATTAATTCTGCAACAAAGTATTATCGGTGCATCAGCATAAATTATGAGAAAAAGATCCTGAGCTTCCTCACATCTGAACGTTTTCTAACATATTAGTAAGCTTACCTGTTTTTCTCCAGTAAAGTTTACATGCATATACTTTTTGAAATCACTATTCACTAGACAAAGCTTGTATTGTAACAGAAGGCTATACTGCATTAAACATATAAATCATTTTTCTATATGCAACTGTCATCTATAAGAGAGGTGGTATATAGTTTTCAATTTATTCATAGAGTCACAGTGTTGAAGACACTGAAGTCACAGGGAGGCTTAGCAAGGAGTAACTTGGTAATTTCACAACCTATGCCGACCCTAATCTATTTACATGACCCCCAAAAGTGCTGCCATTACCCAATATTCTCATCAAATAAGCAAGAAACATACTTGGACACCACTTCGACCCACTTGTCTGTGGCCCTGTGCCCTTCCTACCTCCTGTTGTAATATGTTCAAAGCAGTCCTACTCAGTGTATGGTCTGCAAATTGATAAGATGGATAGTTTACATTGTGCAGACCAAAATGTATGTTTTTCCAAACTGAAACTCCATTCCCAATAAACAAGAAGTCCCCATTTCTACCTCACTCCAGCCCCTGGCAACCACCATTCTACTTTTCTATCTCTATGAATCTGAAATACTTATCCTCAGAAGACAGATATGTCTTTTGAGTACAAATATGAATGTTTTGGTATCATTTT
This sequence comes from Vulpes lagopus, assembly GCF_018345385.1. Classification (NCBI taxonomy): domain Eukaryota; kingdom Metazoa; phylum Chordata; class Mammalia; order Carnivora; family Canidae; genus Vulpes; species Vulpes lagopus. The sequence goes on along the minus strand of NC_054839.1, from coordinate 4,755,947 downwards.
ATACCAGGTTCAAAATAACTTTTCTCTGTATTATGTGCTAGTAGGATTAACAGTCACCTCCTTTTCACCCCTTACTTAGAGAATTTTTCTTAAAAAAAAAAACACTATTCTTGTTAGTTCTCTTATTACATTGGTTACTTCTATCTGCTAAAATTCATACTGTACATTTCAATCTCCTGATCATGATTTGAACTACATAGAATTTATTTAGCTTTCTTGTATGCCATGTTTAACTTTTTCACTCATGTTCAACCATCACCATTCAGCTTTAAAATTGTCTCTGATAAAAAGATGGTAAAAATAAGTTGTTTTATGTAGCAAAGCAATGGCAGCCCACAGATTAAACAATAGGTCAAAAATTTCTCAACCAATTAATGAAAGTGGCGAAACAAAAGCCAAGATTTCTGTAACCTATGTGTCCACTGCTAGATGAGCAGATAAAGAAAATGTAGTATACATACACAATGGAATATATCCAGTCTTAAAAAAGAAGGCAGTTCTACCATATGCGACGATATGTATGCACCCAGAGGACACTACACTAAGTGAAATAAACCAGATACAAAAGGACAAATACTGCAAGACTGCACTTCCCGAGGCATCTAAAATAATCTAAATAAATAAATAATAAAATAGCCAAACTCCTACAAAAAGAGTAGAAGGGCAGTTACCAGAGGCTCGGGGGGGGGGGGGGGGGGGGGGGGGTGGGGGTGGGAGTAGGAGAGAGGCGAAAATTGAGACTTGTTATTCAAGGGTTAGTGTAAAGGTTCAGTTATACAAGATAAATGAGTGCTGGAGACTAACTGTATAATACAGTGCTCGTATTTAACAACACGGTACTGTGCACTTTAAATTTTATTAAGAAGGTAGATTCCCCAGTTAAGTGTTCTTATCACAATACAAAAAATGAAAAAAGGAAAACTGAGGTTTCTGACCACCTCATTATCTATGTCATCATAAATGCTTTCCGTGAAAAGGTATTGCTTCCTGACACCATTTTCATTTCTTCTCATAGTAATATTTAAATTTCAATATTACATTATTAAGATAAGATGCTTCTTATTTTTAATAATGCCATTCAGTAATGTATGTATGAACTTTGGCAACTTTAAGGGAGAAATTTCAAACATAGGATAAAATGAGACCATTTCGGTCTTATATTTGAGTCAGGGAACATGAAACTGAATTGTTATATATATTTTTAATAACCATAAACCTCTAAGAATTGATGTCAAGAGAGTGGAGGAAAATGCAATGAATCATCCCCTACTTATCAGCAAAGCTTGTGAGATGGTAGTCATCTGGGTACTGGCCCAACAAGGGTGGCAATTAATGATGTAATAACTGGGTAAACAATTAATGAGTGTAATTAAAAAGATTCTGAATTTCATGTCTAAATGTTACCCCAGACAGCTGGATCATTTGCCTGGAGAAAAGCTCTACTCTCCAATTTTTGATACGAAAAACAGAATTGTTTTTCATTCTCATATCCTCTATTTGGATGATAAAGATAACTCTCTCAGGAGCATATACATTAAGATATTTCAACTCTGCTAAGGTATGATATGCAATTTAATTTTGAAAATTCTGTCAAAACATCATTCACCTATAATGTTACTTTCTTCACTGAGGGATAATAATTTCCTATATAACGAATCACTCAGGAAAGTTCCTAAGGAAATGAGACAAGAGCACCAGACTAATTTCAGCAAATGGCATGGAGGAGTAAGAGAAGATAACATAGAGGAGAACTGCTATCAGTGACAACTGGCTTTGGAACAACACAGCAGACACAGATTGCCTTAGTATCTTCCTTTTTCTTCTGCTTCCTTCTTTCATGAAAGTATAGGATCATGCATCATCCATGGAGTCTGATATAGGGTTAATGACCAGTTAATTATTGATTTTTTTCCTTTGATGTAGCACGGTGTTTATTCACAAGATGACTGTCAAGATACAGTGTCACAGGACACAGAAGCAGACAAGTGCACATGTAATGGCTCCTTAAACTATTTTTTTTTCTATTTTTACATACACAGAGAAATAAAACCCTGGGATGCCTGAATGGCTCAGTCAGTTAAGCATCTGGTTCTTGACTTCGGCCCAGGTCACGATCTGGGGGTCGTGGGATGGAGCCCAGTGTTGTGTTCCTGCTCAGCAGGTGCTCTTTTCCTATTAAATATGTCAATAAGGACATCATCAAGAATGAGAAATTAATCTCTGAAAAATGGGTGAGCCCATTTACTTATGAAATGGAATTAAAAAAAATATTTTTATCAAATTACAGTTTTAATTAAGAAAAGACTCAAAATATAGCATAACATAAAAAGGAAGAAAATCAGGATTGCATAATACTTGTAAATAAATACCAGTGTATGCTTGAAGACTCTGTATGTGACAGCATTTACCAGCACTGACAAGCTCTGACCCGGCTTCAGAACAACCTTCAAAAGCCACCCCAGCCAACTGACCTCAGGCAAGTGGCCCAACATCCGCTGTTGAGACAATTTATGTAAAAAAGCTTTGTAAATAGTAAAGCACTCTATGAATGTTGCTAACAGTACATGTGATTCACAACCCTTTTTGTAAGCTCACCAATCTTGAAGAGTGTCCACCATGTAGAAGAGACACATGGGCTGGTGCCCAGAAAAGAGGAGATAAAGAGCAGCAGACACTCTCACAGGTTCAAGTTCTGATCTACTAAATGAAGAACTCTGTGGGCTTATTAGAACTCTTCCTAGCAATGAAGGGCCCTCCCCTCCCACTGTCAACACACCTCCATGCATTTCCTGGGGCACTCACCTTTTAGAGGAATGTTTAGGTGAGTCTGTAAGTACAGGAGATGCTGCGTAGAATGGATCCTGAAAAAATAGAAGGAGGTTCCGGGAACACAGAAAAATAATACAGCCTGAGCCATACAAAGACCCAGCACAGTCTGGGGAGAGTCTTGGGACCCTGGATGCCCTGCCAGCTACACAGACTCTCCCAGGAGCCCTCATGACATCTGCTCCGCTTACTCAACAGAGCACTTCATAGCCCCAACCGGGTTTCAGAAAAGACCTTTGAGGAGGAGGATGAATGGAAATGATATTTTACCCGTTTTTTCTCTTTTTTTAAGATTTTTATTTATTTATTTATGAGAGAGAGAGAGGCAGAGACACAGGCAGAGGGAGAAGCAGGCTCTTCGCAGGGAGCCTGATGTGGGACTCGATCCCATGACTGAGATCACGCCCTGAGCCAAAGGCAGATATTCAACCGCTGAGCCACCCAGGTGTCCCCAGTTTTTTCTATTAAAAAAAAAGCCTGAAAACCTCCAAGGTCACTTCACTGAGACATCTCTTTGAGAAAGCAGTCATAAGTGACTTACGAGAGAGCCTCCATCATTAGATGATCTAGATGTTTTGAAAACATCGGTCCTAAACTCACGTTTGACTCATGTGCTATACAAATACTTGTTTGGTATTTATATCCGGTGCTCAGAATATGAGTAGCAGCACCTGAGACTTCTGTTTTCAGTTGACTTTTCAAATGCTGAAAGCCCAGTAAACCAAGCTCAAGAACCACTCATGACAAAGTAGAGTTCCTTTCTCACATCTATTAGAAGGCATCTCTTTATACCACAGATGCAGTGCAAACACTAGCACCATCAGCGTCACCTGGGATCTGTTAGAAATGCCCTCTCACACCCTGTCTCATTAATGGAATCAGAATCTGCATTTTAAGCTCCCAGCTAATGCACATGCATAATACCAGAAGGCCCACCATGGATTACCTTTTCCTTAAGCAAGAAGATGAAATGACATTGAATGTGTTTTCAGCTTCCACGTTGTTTTTCAGTAAGTGCTTACACTGCACATCCCACTTGGAAATCTGGAAATTATTTTGTTTTTCCTATTCAAAGGGGGCTCAGGGACATGTTCTTAGAGGCACTTCAGACTGCATTGCATATAACAGCTAATTGGTGGGATGTATGTTATATGAATATGCATCCAGGCTATACCATTGATTAAAGAGATCTCAGCAGAAACAATGAAGACAGCAAGAGTGTAAAAAGTGCCTTGGAGATAGATCTGTTTTATTCAAGCTATCATTTAAATTAATGTCAAACACACCACCTCCACGGTAGTCTTCCCCCATTGTGATCTCATTTGGCTTTAAAAAAAATGCTGTTAGAGGTTCCAGTTACTCCTGAACAGGTGGGAGAGTAAGGGAGCTCTTCAATCATTCATCTGCAAGGCGTTTGGGGATGTTTTTAGTACAGAAGTCATTATTCAAAAACAAATCTTCTATCACATTTTATTGGTGAATAATTATTATGTTCTGGCAAGAGAAGAATTAACAGTACTGCCTTTCAGAGAGACAGCATACCAGATGCTTCTCCCACACAAACCTCAGGTGCCTTATCTTTGGCTGCAAAATTCAGATTCCTATTCTGATTCTGAGTCTTGCCCCCTCAGAGAGCAAGGATAGATGATGACCTCTGCCACCATGAAATAGGTTAAAAGTGCCATCTTTGTGGGAAAATATACCTGATTTGTAAAAAAAAAAAAAAAAAAAAAAAAAAGCTATGGTTTAAAGGTTGATATTTAGTTGGTCTAACTAGGTTAGGGCTTAAAACAATCCCTATGCCAGACGAAGGCAGGCAGGCTGGCTCCTCTGATTCTGGTCACCTGTGTGAGTGCCCAGTTCTTATTTAAACGATGTTTTAACATCTGTACTTTATCCTTGTTTTGGTCCCTCTTCCAAAGTTCAATCTTTTCAACCTACCTAAAACTCCAGTTTCCTCATCCAACATGCTTCTGTTCCCAATTTAAATTGTTTGCTATTTTAAATGTGGATCAATCAAGTCTAAACTCTATGGCTTTTCATGAAAGGATTCCCACTACAATAATTGTTCATCCTTTGATAGTGTTCATTGGTGCCAAGTGCCATATTTTAATTCAATCTCTGGGGTAAGTTCTATTCTTTCCCATTTTACCTGTGATGAAATTAAAGGAAAGAAAATTTCAGAAAGTTGCCTAAGGTTACCCAGCTAGAAAGTGGCAGAGTTGAATTACCAAGTCTGGGTCCATAGTATAAAAATCTGTGCACATTTAAGACAAAAGTATCTCTTAAATATTATTTACATATTAAATGAAGAATGTTCACAGACCATAAAAAATTTGGAAGCCAAAGAATAAATGGAAAAAATAATGGAGATGGTGAAAGGCCATTATTTTTAGTGTCTTAGATATAACTTCAAGACTATTCTATGCATCATTTAGGATGGCAAAATGGTATTGTGTATTATACTCTTTCCATTTAAACTTGCAACCCCCTCCCCTTCATGCACAAAGACACGAACACAAGTACTCTACAGATACACACATACTATGGACTTCCTATATTCTTGTGTAGATCAAACGAGATCTACAAAGTGATCCTATTAAATATCACAAGATATAAATATAAATATAAAGAAACTAAAAGAAATGAGCATGGCCCATATACCTCTTCAGCAACATCACTGCCATATGCATATTTTCAATTACTTATTCACGCAAGCTACATGTAACAGTAAAATCCCAAAATAATAGTGGCTTCAAGGAGGTGATTTATTTCTCTGGTAAAAAAGGGAAAAATCAGGCTCAAAGTAGTCGATGTTGGGTTAGTGTCTCCAAATACTCCTCAGGTCTGCTGCACCATCCATAGAATGACAACCTTCCTTATGAGGGCTCGAGATGCCTGCTGGTGCTGGAGAACATCACACTAGCCTTCAGGTAGCCAAGTGGAGCCATTGAAGGGAAAGGAATGCCCTTCCCCCTTCAGATGACCGCACCAAGGGGCTACCCTGAATTTCTGTCTGCATTTTATTGGCCAGTACTTGGCTTGATCACATGGTCCCTTTTACCTGCAACTAACCTCAGGATATTGGGGCTCTATTAGAAAACAGGAAAGAGAGGATGACTATTTATCTGTAATGTAAGATCCCACTCATCCTGACCATTCAATTTAAAAACCACTTCCTAAATAAAATCTTTCCTAATCCTTCCTTGTTGAACTTGACACAACTTGACACAACTTGACCGTTTTCTAGTGATACACAGCATTCTGGCCTGGAATACAAATGGTTTTAAGCAACTCTGTGTCTCCCCTTAAATTATTTATTCATACGTGCATTCAACAAGCACAATTACAGAAACTATTATAGGCACCTCCCCCATGATCTGTATATAGAACATGTTCAAAACATATTTGTTAATTTATGCAATTATACCTAAGCAGATTTCAAGTAATAAAATTTTAACAGTGCTTTAGGTTTTCCAATCCGATGATGGTCAAGGCAATCTGGGAATGCTGATGCCTCCATCTGCCACTGCCAAAATTACTGCCAAAGGATCTTGCCATGGAGTGAGAGCCCTGGCTATGTATGCTCCCAGGGTACCATACTAAAGGGAAAAGGGGCTGGTCAAAGATAAAGATTACCACTTAGCAAGAGGATGACATTAGGAAGTATTCCTCGGGAGTACTTTCACTTAAAAAGGAAAATAATATTATTAATGAATTCATTATAATAAAACAATTGATATTAATAAATAATATTAAAATGCTTGAGGGTAAGACATGGGAAAATGCCAATGCTGAAATTCACTATGTTAAGTATCATCAGTTGCAAATGTTCTATTTTTTATTAGTTCTTGGTTCTTCTCTATGAAAATGACTCAGGGCTTTTATGGCCCATACAATATAGAATGCAAAAGAAAAGCTGAAATCTCAATTAAAAATTTTAAAAAGCCCAAACTGGATGGGCATCTGGGTGGTTCAGTCAGTTGAGCACCTGACTCTTGATTTTGGTTCAGGTCATGATCTCAGAGTCCTGAAATGGAGGATGCCTGGGGCTCCATGCTGGGCGTAGAGTCTGCTTGAGATTCTTTCTCCCTCTCCTTTTGCCCCTCCCTCTCCACTCATGTGCTCACTTGCATGCTCTTTCTCTCTCAAATAATAAATCTTTTAAGAAGCCCAAACTGGGGACACCTGCGTGGCTCAGCAGTTGAGCATCTGCCTTCAGCTCAGGGCATGATCTTGGGGTCTTGGCATCAAGTCCCAAATCAGGCTCCCTGCAGGGAGTCTGCTTCTCCCTCTGCCTATGTCTCTGCCTCTCTCTGTGTGTCTCTCATGAATAAGTAAATAAATCTTTAAAAAAAAAAAAAAAAAAAAGGAAGCCCAAACTGGAAAAAATTAAAATGTCTTCAATTTTTTGTTTAACTTTGTTTTGCTTTGTTTTGTTTTTACACACCACATTTCACAAAGACTGTTTTCACACTGCCACAGGGGAAGCATACTGTTTGAGTAAGTTCTGGGAAATACGTTGATTGCATTCCTGTTTCACTATTTGTGATAGTTACTAGATGCTTGAAGTATCACTGAAATCTCAAACATTCTTAGAAAAGAATGTGTCTCACAAATCATATGTAGAAATATACATCTATATTTAAATTTTCATCCTTTGACAGAAAATATTAGTGAACAGGGGTTTCCTGGGTGGCTCAGTCTGTTGAGCACTCAGTTCCTGATTTCAGCTCAGATCATGATCTCAGAGTCATGAGACTGAGTCCCTTGTCAGGCTCCATGCTGGGTGTGGAGCCTGCTTAAGAGTCTTGCTCTCCCTCTCCCTCTGCTCCACCCCCTCCTGCTCCACACACTCTCTCTAAAATAAATAAATATATATATATTATACACACACACACACACACACACACACACAAATGAATAGTTATATATGAAGAATCAAAACACACTGCTTTCTGCTTGTATTTATGAAATCTTTCTTATTTATAGCTTGGTGAAATATTATTTTCTTTTCATATATACATTGTGATTTTTTTTAATGTTTATTTTATTTTGGAACATTTTAGACAATATTACTTCTAAGTACAGCAAGGTCAGACAAGGAATTTATTTTTTCCTTAAAATACCAAATATATCATTAAAGTAAATGTGGTCCAAAATTCATGTATTCAAAGATACCAGAACTGAAACATAAAAACAGATGTTTCATCATCTACTTGTATGTAAACAAAACCTAGTTTATAGATAAGATCAAAAACCAAGAGAGATCAAATTACTTGTATTAGATCACAAAGAAATAATGTGTCTACTACAAATATTTGGTATACTGCCTTTTAAAAATTCACTAAGTAGTGGCAATCATTAGGATGCAAACTTAGAATTGCTTTCAAAATCAAATATGTAGATTAAAAGTATATCCCATATAAAGACTAACAGCAGAAGTTTGTACATTTACCAATGAATAGTAGCATGTGTTCAAATTCTCTCTACTATAGTTTGATTTATTTATTTTTTTAAAGATTTTATTTATTATTCATTCATGGTAGACATAGAGAGAGAGAAAGAGAGAGGAGACAGAGACACAGGCAGAGGGAGAAGCAGGCTCCATCCCAGGAGCCCGATGTGGGACTCGATCCCGGGACTCCAGGATCACACCCTGGGCCAAAGGCAGGCACTGAACCACTGAGCCACCCAGGGATCCCCTAGTTTGATTTATTTTACAGTGCCTTGAGTTATACTGGGCATGAGTTCCTCACAATGCCTTTCAAAAAGAGTCTAATGCTTAAACAAGTTTGGAGATTCACAAGGCACAGTGATACATGGAAGACTATGAGTAGACATGCCATAAAGAAATATAATTAACTTTTCTTTTTAAAGCTACTAATTCTCAGACATTTTTGAGCATGACATATTTTGTCTTTCAGCATCTTGTAACCTCCTGTATAATTAATCATTCGCATCACATCCTTCAGGAAGACTTGACAGTGATTTAATCTAACCTTGACAAGTGTCTGGGAGGAGACATCTGCCAGTGTGATGTTTATGTCCAGCTTGTTATTTAAGTATCACTAAGACACTCCCCTGTGTACTCCCTGGTATCCCAATCAGATTTCACATGTTCTCTTCAACAAGAGTATCACCCAGATATTCTTGGACAAGGCAAAGAAGGGCCCAGGGTCCAAGAACCAGCACATGGGAGATCCCTGGGTGGCGCAGCGGTTTGGCGCCTGCTTTTGGCCCAGGGCGCGATCCTGGAGACCCGGGATCGAATCCCACGTCGGGCTCCCGGTGCATTGAGCCTGCTTCTCCCTCTGCCTATGTCTCTGCCTCTCTCTCTCTGTGTGTGACTATCATAAATAAATAAAAAAAAAGAACCAAGTACATGTTATCCATGCCACTGACCCTTGCCTAAGCAGCAGAAGTACATGTAACATTCAAGTAATGACATTTAGCAGATCATCAATAGTGAATGATGGCTGACAGCTATGTTTTATATGCCAAGTATATTCTTTTATTTAACAAATACTTCTGTGGCACTAACAATGTGCCAGTCATTATTCTAAGTGCTTTAGTAATCTGGATTTATTTAATCTTTATAACAACCCTGGGAGTTAGGTGCTTTTTCTCCTCCTATTAGAGATAAAGAAACTAAGTCAGAAAAATTAAGTAAATGGCTCACGCCGATTTTAAACTGCAGAGATAGACATCCTGGCCCTGAAGCTCAGGTATCACTTACAGAATCATCCCTATGACACGTTGCCCCACCAAAGGAGATACCGTCATAAGACAGCAGTTCCTCAAAGCTCACCTTACTGACAGCCAAGTCTGCCTATTCATGCCACATAGCACAATCACACAATTTGTGGGTCTTATAACATTGATCTTACAACTATTGGAGCAAACTCATTTGACTTTACCAAAAAACTGACAATCACCTGAGAGCTTCTTATTAAGGGTCTTACATTCTTTCATGTGGATAAAAATGACTTATGAATAAGGACTGGTATATGGTGAATTTTAATTACACCTCACCTTATTCATCATTAACTGAGTACAGGGTGTATGCAAGTCACCCCGACACTGTCACAGAGCTACAAAAAGCCATGCAGTCAACATTTATGAAATCGCTGCCATTCTCTACAACTGTGCTGCTCAAGATGGTAGCCGCTAGCCACATGTGGATCTTTAAATTTTAAACTAATTAAACTTAGAAAAAAAACTAAAGATTTATAGTTTTTAAAACAGGTAGTCTCTGTTTTACTCATCACATTTCAAGTGCTCAACTGCCACAGGTGGCTAGTGACTACCATCTTGTATTGGATGGTAAAGATACAAAACATTTCTATTATTGTGAAAATTCTGTGGAGCAACACTGCTCTCCAGTACCCTCAGCTAAAATATGGTTAAGCATCTGTAACTTCCTTGCAAAATAAAGGGCAAGGGAACTTCACTGTAACTAATGAATCCTTAGTCTCTTTTATATAACTTCTGAAGGACTATTTTACATTTAAGACAAAAAAGAATAATATCACTTTGAGATTATAAAAGTGGTAGTTTTGTGAAATTATTTAAATTCTGAAACTTGATCTTAAAAAAATGAAAGCTTTTACTTGGTGTTTTTTAAAGATGCCTGAATAATTGCCCATTCGTATGTAACTTTCTATTTTTTAAATGTTTTTCTGAGCCTCATTTGACTGATCTCACCCTCCTTTTCTCCCATAAGGGCTCTGAATTCTATCAGTAATCTCCTTGATACATGAAATTAATACTATATTAGCAGTAGGTTGTGGCCAGGACTGAGCATGGGAAGTCCCAAAGAGAGAGAGAGAGAAATCTAGAACTAAGCCGGAGTAGGAAAGGAGGGGGATCTACTGCTTGCATGAGATACACTTAAAAACCCAGAATGTCCTACCTATATGAGAGTTTAGACAAGTATAAATGATTTCTATGCTGATATAGCTGGAGGTAGAAAACAAACTCAGAGTGAGTAGATGTGTCTCCACGCAATTTTCTCTTATCCATGAAGGTGTCTTGAACACTCCCACCCATGTCTCCACCTTATTTATATTTTCAAATTGCTCCTTTCCTGATACCCAAGAGTAAAAGCTACCTTGATGCAAGTCCAAATCAGAAGTTCCGGGAGACATCATGGTCTGGGCCAGTACCATATCAGACCCATGATTAAGCATCTGATTCAGAGTTTGACATTGAAAGTGAAATACATTATACTGAATGAGCCTAAAATACTCCAAGCCATCATAGAAAGTCCTAAGTCAAGACCATGCGTGCTATGGTCATAACAAATGAGCAATCTCTCAGTCTAAATATGGCTGTTTTTTAGGAGATTCCCCATCTAAAATGGACAGAGCTTGACAACTTTTATAAATTATGGATGACTCTTCAAACAAATTAGGCTTCTCACATTGAGATATTTCAAAGTTATGGTAATAATTAACATTTCAGGTCACAGAGAAGGAAAGTAGAATAAGATATATTTCTTAAATAACATCAGAAGAAAGAAGAAAGAAAAAAGAAAAATGAAAAAAAGAAAGAAAGAAAAAAGAGGAGAGAGAAAGAAGAGAAGAAGAGAAGAAGAGAAGAGAAGAGAAGAGAAGAGAAGAGAAGAGAAGAGAAGAGAAGAGAAGAGAAAGAAGAGAAGAGAAAAGAGGACCGATAGGAAGAGGGAGGGAGGGAGAGATGGAGGGAGGAAATGTTAACCATCACATAAGGCTAAATGTATAGAACATTTTTAAAATAAAGTAATTGAAAATAAAATGCCCAGGGTGCTAAAACTGATAAGTAAAAACTCAGTTATTTTTAATTTTTTACTTATATTGCAGAGGAGGGCAGAGGGAGAGAGACAATCCTAAGCAGGCTCCACACCCAGTGTGGAGTCCAAGGTAGGGCTCGATCTCACAACCCTGAGATCATGACGTAAGCTGAAATCAAGAGTCAGATGCTTTAACCCTTTTAGCCATCCAGGTGCCCCAAACCTCAGTTCCTTTTAAAACAAATTCTTAACTATGGACCTCACAGCATATGAAATTTACTTCCTTCATTATTATGTGCAAGTTTCTATCCTCTTCATTTTATTTACTTTTTATAGATCATGCATTAAATACAAACTGTCTAATGAGTCTAATGAAAAAATAATATTCTTGAATATATCAACTGTGATCCAAGGATACTAGAAGGATGGATGGATGGATGGATGGATGGATGGATGGATGGAATATAAAGTGGATTTGTAAAAAACAACTTTTTACCAAAAGTTAACTGGACAGATTTATGAAAGTTACAATGTATATACCAATCTTTGCAGTAGGCATCCAATAAGTATGGCTGAATTTAGAAAGACTATGTCAGTTTTATGCTTCTACGTGATGACTCTTACATTTCTGAGATCTTAGACTATTTTGTTTGAAAGCTGAAATTAAATAGGGAGCATCTGTTAGGAAGAACCAAAGCATCACCTCCATCGCTGAAAATAAATGCCCACATGAAGTTTAACATGTTAAATATGAGTGACGGTCTATAAGAAACACTCCTTTCTTGGAGTAGATTGCCATAATCAATATTCCTCATGTCTGGCAATAATAATTAAACGTTTTTCAAACAGAGATTGTTCCCTGAATGACAATAGAGACTTTAGTCAAGTACTTGAAGCCAGAGGAGTCCACTCCTGATAACTTTAGCCCCAATTCAGACAGTGGTAGAGCTTCCAGCTAACAATGGACTTTGCACTCAGCACTTCCAGACGTTTTTAGCAGTTAATTAAAAATTAACACAAAGCATTACACTTTATGATAAACTAACAAAGAAACTCAGGAATAATCTCTTTTCACCAACTGGTCTTCAAGGAACCATTTTCAAGATACTGCTAGCAGTCTCCTCCAATGAAATAAATTTCCTAGAGTCTCCTGCACATCCCCACTCTCTCCCCTACAGTCAGTGTCCCCTTGACTGAGTTATCTGAGGATCTTGTTAAAATGCAGATTCTGATTCTGGGACGCAGGAGGCCTGGGGAGAGGCCCACAACTCTATTCCTAATAAGCCCTGCAGTCAGGTCTCTGATGTTGATCTATGGAGCGCACTCTGGGAGGCAGGACATCTGGAATGTTTCTCTATGCCGTGTCCCACATATACCCTTGCTGCCTTCAGGTTTCAGCCTGCACATGAGTTCCTCAGAGCAGGCTTTCCAAAGCCTCACATAGTACCTGGACATTCCTTAAGTAGCAATAATCACATCGTATTACCGTTATCTATTTACTTATCTGAGTCTTGTTACCCAGCACCTAAGAGAATGCCTAGCACACAGTAAGGCATCAGTACAAATTTGTTTAATTGATGAATGACTTATTCTTATAATGGGCAATTCAAAATTGAACCTCAGTGGTAGTATGAAGTAAATCTACAAGTCTGTCAAACTCTGGATGTTACATCATAAATGTCAAGGGTCTGCTAAAACAAAGGAGGGTAGGATGGAAGCATTCTCATTGGTATTATCATCTCAAATCCCACACAATGCAGCACAGAATATGGTCGAATCCATGCATGTGCATCACAGCAATGAGCAGGAAACTTGGAAATGCAGAAGCTCAGGCCCCACCTCAAGGCCACTAATCAAGCCTGACATTTTAATAAGCTCCCCAAGTGGTTCACCCGGTAAAGGTAAGTGAAATCCACAAGTGAATAAGCCTAATCAGCCCAATTTTTTGTTTCAGTTTTATTTCCCATCAGATACATCCTTAAACCTCCAAATTACATATGGAAGATGTCTGTGCTGCCTTCCTGGGGTAGAGCCTGATTGACTCAAAACTCACTAAGGACAGCTAGTAGAAACTGAAGGCATCTATGAATGGAATCAAGTGAAAAGTAAAGAAAAAGCTTAATAGCACTTTATAGATGTTTGAAGAGAAACTATTTACTGATGATCAAAATCTTATTTCATGAAACAGACACTGTTCCTTAACATCAAATACTATGGTTTCCAGAGAAACAAAGTTACTGCAAAAGTACTTCCTTATTTTCCATTCAAGTACTGAAGCTCGGTCTTTACCTTCTGCATAATTAAACCTGATGTAAATTAGTAAATAATGGATATTAATACTATCCTCTTACCAAATTTCTAAAGGAATGTCCTTTTTGAAGGGTTCTAAAAATTGTCAATTAGAATAACTTAACATTCCCTCCTCTAATATTTATTACAGGAAAGAAGTGCAGTCTGTTGAGCAAGTTGTAAGTAGCTATAAATAAAATATAGATTTTTTTTTTAAATCTGGGAAATCAATAACTTTACAACATACTCTTATGAAATGACTGGAAGAAAACATAATAACAAGCATGAATTGAAACTGAAAAGCCAGGTCATTATGCCAGAGTACTTTTTTTCTTTTTTGCAGGATGCTAATAAGAATTTGAAAATTCATCATTATGTAGGTCATTCTTAAAATATACTTCAGTGGGATTTTAAGGAACAAAATGTCTTGCCTGTGGATTCAATCTTATTAAGAGAACATTCAACAATAACTATAACTAAATTCAATATTCAGCAGGTCTCACTCAGACAAGTTCTTCGTATTTCATCTTCTCTTCATTCGTCACAAACCATTAAAATACCTTCCGCCCTTTAATAAAGCGAATCATAATACAGTAATTATATGAATCATGCTTTGATTTGAAGAAATCCAACAAGTGCCGATAGTTTGACAATGAAATGAATATACTTTGAAATGAAGAGATGGTTTGTTTAATTTCTTTCTCCTTAATTCAAACAAGATTTTGACATTGTAATCCCGCATGACTTCATCTAAAACCCACACAGCAAAGGACCAAAACTGAACTGTACATAATTTCCTTGAGAAGATAGCATATGGATAGGATTTCTGGGAATCACAACAGATTTGGCTACCCAACTTTTTTATACGTTTATGGAATCAAAACTCAACTTTTCTCCAAATGAATAATATCAATTCAGTGAATATTTTGTAAACAGTACCTAGTGTAACAAGTGTGGTGCAAGGATAAATCATAGAGTTCTGGACCTGATGTTACATAGCACATATTTCTAAGTGAGCAATTATACATAGGGAAAAAAAGAACAATATACATATACTGTAACAGTCACTTCAGAATGTCCAGGAGACAGTTCCATTACAGCCAGAGAAAACCCAGAGATATATATTTTTTAATCCTTAACTTTGCACCTTTTCATCACTTTGGCATGACCTAAGTCCAGATGAAGAACTTCTAATTCCATTTTTCCTTAAATACTAAGCTGATGTTATTGGGTGGCATATGCTTGGAATCATTTTAGTAATGAAACATTGCAGTAATCCATCTCAACTTCCTTAAATACTAGAAGATCAGTGTATGCTGTGGAACAGAGCGAGCTGATGTCATAGAATAGCTGAAGTTGAGGTGCACAGAGCAGCAGTATACTTGACTCTTACTTACCCTGTCTGCCCAATTATCCTATCTAATTTACTCTCCCTCCATACTGAAATGTACCAGTTCCTCAATGAGTATGAACCCAGAAATCAGAACATTATTTCCAAAACTGTGATTTCCATTTTCTATGTGCTAAGCAACTACTTTAATGAAGTTCAAGGTCTAAAGACAAAAATGCAGCCCCCATAAGCATATCCAGCACTCTAGAATCCATCACAAAAAGAATTCTAATACAGTCAGAAGAGTTGAAAAAGGAGTGTTTCCTGGTCTCTAGTCATAAAGGAAGTTGCCCTTATGTGCCTTCATGTTTATTTTAAATCCCACTGCCGAAACCTTTAATATGAATCTAGCATTATGGGCAGCATTCCAGAAAAATGAGATTTATATGGATGAATAAACTGGCATGTGTGATTTCTGTATTGGTCTAAATAAAGTCGATCTTTTTATGGGATTTATAAGTCATCACTTAGAAACTACAGTTGTACAGATTCATTAATTTACCCTAAAATACATTTTAGGAAACAGATTATATTCCTCTAAAGCAATTACGTGACACTTATTATTCCATAAGCATAGCAAGTTTCTTATATTTTAAGGAAATATTTCAAGGCAAATTTAGAATTTAGTTTTATACAGAAACAATTGTAGAAGAAATAAAAAGGCTTGGAAATGACTGTTTTCGATTTCTTTAGTTAGAATTCCATTTTCCCCATGCAGATCATGCCTAATAAGTTTTATTTACCTATTCCTACAGTAAAACATATATGTACTTCATAATGCTGATGGTTTCCTACAATTACTGTTAAATATTTATCAAATATTTCTTGATTTGGTAGCAACATAAAACAAAAACATTTATCTGTCTGAGATATGTGAAATTGTCTTTGAATATCTAAAGAATGATGTATTTGAGGGACCTTTAAAAGTAACATATGTGCAAATAGTCTCTTGGGTGGCCCCATGATGCCTCTTATGGTCTTTATGTTCTTGTGTAGCCTCCATCGGACTTCCTTCCAAAGAACAGAATAGAGCAAAGAAGGATGTCATTTCATGATGGCATTATGTACAATTATAACATCCATCTTGCCATGAACCCTTCCCTCTTGTGGCTTTAAAAAAGCAAGCTGCTCCACAGAGGGACACATGGCAATGAATCAAGGGCAGAATCCAGCCAACGGGCCGCAAGTATCTGAAGTCCTCAGTTCCTCGGTCAGCAAGGCACATGCTCTGCCAACAACCACAAGGGCTTTATCTGATGTTCTCAGATGAAGAGTAGAGTTGAGTCTCAGATGAGGCCCCAGCCTGGAGCACACCTTAACTGTGTGCTCGCTGAGGACATACATAAGCCATGTCCAGACTTCTGACCCACAGATGTTGTGAGATAATAAATGTGCGCAGTTTTAAATCTCTATGTTTGTGGTAATTTGGTACACAGTAATAGATAACTAATACAACAGAAATCCCTCCTTTTTTTTTTCTTTTGCAAAGCAAGAAAAATAAACTCAAGCTGTTTCACTTCAACTTACACTTCAAAAAGAAATCTAATGCATGATTTCATTTTTGGAATAATCCACGGAAAACGGCAACCACTCCATTGAATAAAAAGTCTAGTAAGTCATTCTGAAAACTAGTTGGTGCTTTCATGACAATTGCTCACCTCTTCATATTCTACCTAATGGTTAAATGATGCCACTTGCTACTGACTGTACCATACCTAGTTTTCTTTTGTGATTTCTATGAATATTATTAGCCTTTAACGCTTCCCAAAAATTTTCAGATAAATTGAATGTGCAAATTTGTGCAAATGCTGTTTACAATATTCCAAAGTTATGGCGAAGGTGCAAGAACAAAAAGGTGATATTATAACATGTTCATGAAACTGCAACTACTTTCTCCTACAGAATAGTAGAAACTCAGTGGATGAGAGAGTATCAGTATAATCTAACGCTTAAATGCTTTAAATGCACAGTAAATAATTCAGTTTCAAGAGGACCCATTCATTGTGGTTTCTTAGCTTTAAAAAAAATTTAAAATACAAAGATTTCAACAGAATATTCCAAATAATGCAGCCTTTAAAATTGCTTCTTTCAAAAATTTCAGCAGATATATTTTGATTGAACAGTTAATTTACATTTTATTTGCCACATAAGGATGCAACAGTGAAAGATGTTAGTAAAAAGCCAGTGAAAGAAGTAAGAAGTTGGTCTATCCTGAATTCCCAGAGGAGTGTGCTATATCCCTTCAGGGCACTGTTCATATATTCAGTGTCAAACTGTATCTTTTCACTTACATTGTACACAACCTGCTCACAGGTATTGTATCTTTTCATATGTCTCCTAATTCCTCAGATGATGAATTGTGCACAAGAGTCAATGCATGAGTATTTACTGCTAAACGAATTTAAAAATTCAATAAAAAAATGAGGCCACATCAGTTGTTTGTTGGGTTTTTTTTTTTTTCACTTTCATTAGTTTTATTCAATGGAATCTCTCACACAATGGAGAATCATTCAACAATTACTGAACCACATTTAGTTCGTTGCTGCCTAACATACCACCCAAAAATGTAGTTTAAAACAACAACCCTTTTATTACAGTCTAAGATGCTGTGGATCAGGAAGTTAAACTACATAAAGGAGGTAGCTTTTCTTCCCTCTAAAGAGTCTGCTGCTTGGAGAAGATCCGAGGGGTTCTGTGTGACTTAGAGTGGCTGGCATCTGACTCATCTGGAGGTTTCCCCCAGAAGTCTGAACCTGGCCTGGGACAACACAAAGTCTGGCTTTAACTGAGGCTGTCTACAAGAAAGCCCACCCTGACCTCTCTATATGCCTTGGGCTTCCTTATAGTGGGTTGGTCTGGGGGTACTTGAACGTCTTATATGATAGCTCAAACCCTCCAGAATATGTGTCGTAGAAAACAGGACTAAGAGTGCATGGCCATCTATCAGCTACCATGGAAGTTCCAGAGCATCACTTATGCCCCAGTCTTTTGTATGAAGCAGCCACAAGCATGCCTAGATCCAAAGGGAGGGCATGCCTGCACCCTCTTAGTTGGGGGAGTATCAAAAAAATACACAGAATAGACTTTCCACCAAAGCCCATGATTGGCCATTAGGGGTTGAGCCTCTTCCTTATTTTATTTCTAACACTCTAGATCATTTCATAATGTGAAGTAATAAGAACAATGTTTGGAAAGTATTATTTTAAAACATTTGCCTATGAACAATTTGAATTTTTGGAACTGTTTGAACTGTCTGGATGATTTCTCAGGTAATATAATAATTTTGCTGCTCTGAACATCCTAGTTAAATATCTGAATAAGATCTTGTAATAAAGAAAAAAATCGTCATTTTTATGGGAGGATTGATGAAAAAGTTTCCATTATGCTGTCAAATAGTCTCTCTTGCTTTTTTCTATCAAGTGGAATATTTTCTCTTTCAATCTCTTCCTGACTTTGATGCACTTCGATCAAGCTGCAGTATCCTTCCAGTTTCCTAAAATTCATAAATTCACCAGCAGAACCAAAAAGTGATATACTTTTCTGAAGTTTTCTAAATTTGGGAAGCAGCCTCGGATTTTAAAAATTGCTTCTCTGGAAAGGTTCAGAGATGAATAGCTGTTTCTTTCTTTAAGTGGCCAGATTAAGGACTCACACAGCCCCGCTGCGAGCTATGGAGTAATCACACTGCTGTTTCTGACTTTTCAAACCCATAATTACCCATAAAGAAGCATGTACAAATAAAATACTCTGTTTATAGTTCCCATATAAATACCTCTGTTGTTCAGTGACAAAGATATCAAACACCATATTTTATAATTATCTTACAGTCTACTGTATTTGAACAGAAAAACCATGAAGTTTTTGTAAGCGAGTTGCGGCATGGTCCAAATTTCAAGACTCTGAGGAAAATCTAATGTTCACTTATACGTTGAAAGTGGGACCATATGAAAAAGAAAATTTGTTGCCAAGGTTGTTTTCTTTCAGGAACACATTATGAGCACAACAGCTTTTGGATTAAGATATTTACATGGCTTTAATCTTGCTCTCATTCCTGTGCATGGGGGCGGGGGGAGTGGAAAGCAAGTGTTGTCCTGCATTTTCTCTCGTATTCCTTCCTTCCCTTGCTTTAATAATTACCCTGTTTATATATAAATTTCTTACTTTTTTTGCATGTCCACTTATGAGTCACACATGATGAAATGTCTGATTATTTATTCTTTTTTTAACTAGGTGCACTGTGGGATATCTTTTATCTCAGTGTCTAAATTACTGTTGCCATATAATAATAGTGCTCAGACTATCCAACAACAGTCTCCACTAAAGATCCATTTTTAGAAAGTAATATTCATTTGTCTCTATACAGTTTTTTTCCTATATAGTACATAAAATTTGTATAACAAAATGGAGTCACAGAGACAATGATTACAAATTAAATTATTAAAATGTTCTTATGCAATATCCTTTAATGCATCTGGATGACAATTATCATATCCACTGCAAATAATTGTTGTGATCATTCTGAGAAAATGCACGCGTTCTCTTCAGTGCCGATGCTTCTTTGGCCCCACTGATTCACCTGCTTATTCCACAACAAGGAACAGCAACCCTAGAGGACAACCCTTAATCATTTATTGGAGAAGTCAGAGGAACTTGGCTGGACAGCTGCTTGGGAAACTACCCTTAATAACTTATCATATTAAATGCATTATATATTATCATGGTATTTTTTAAAATGTAGGATGGGAATTGATTAAAATAGCCCAGAATGGAGACAGCGCTACACAGACAAGAGTAAACTGTAGTAACTGGTCAAAGGTAGAAAATGGGAACTCTCAAATATAATTGCATGTTTTCCTTGGTCTGTTGGTAGCATGAATTTAGCTACTTCATCTGAACCCATGTATTTCAAAGATCAGGCCATTAAGACAAATAAATATATTTGGATGATGATACGATTTTTTTCCCCTGAACTGTATGTATCATAAGTTAACTCTTCTACAATTCCTCATCTACCCTAGTCTTGACTTGGAAAAAAGGAAATTGTTGAGTGCCGTATAATGCCTTTAGCTGTACTATTTTAGTATTATTAATATAATCAAGTCATTAAAGAAACACACATTTGCACTGCTTAGCTTTTGCACTTTTCTGTTTAAAGCAGATGCCATGAGAAAATTAAACATCCGTCCAATTAATGTGCAACACTGGAGAAGTAAGCATCATTTCCTCAGTAGGGATGCATCATATTTTTGACAAAGATGATTAGCCCAAAAAGTTGAGTAACAAAACAGCATTTCAAATCTTTGGGAATCTGTATTTGTCTTAATTGTAGTTATTTATTGATCTTATTTTCCTTTTCCTGTGTGGACACAGCCAAGTGGAAGCAAGGAAAAGCTGACAGCACCAATACTCAAGCAGTGGAACGAAAGGACAGTGAACTCTCCAGCTAACACATCTGCAGTGCTGCCCATCTGGACCACGCAACAGCGACAAAGACAGATGGCCTCGTCAGTGTTAAAACTTGCTCTTGTGACTAAGACCTTTAAAAAAAAATCTCTGCCTTTATGAAATTGAGAAACATCAAAAAATTTTTAATTCCCAAAGCTTTAAGGAAACATTTTAGATTTCTATTATGAAAAAGTTCAAGTTCTTAATATGAATGTAAGATTAGGGCAGCCCAGGTAGCTCAGTGGTTTAGCGCTGCCTTCAGTCCAGGCGTGATCGCAGAGACCCAGGATCGAGTCCCACATCGGGCTCCCTCGCTGTGTGGAGCCTGCTTCTCCCTCTGCCTGTGTCTCTGGCTCTCTCTCTCTCTCTCTCTCTCTCTCTGTGTCTCTCATGAAAAATAAATAAATAAATAAATAAATAAATAAATAAATAATCTTTAAAGAAAAAAAAAAAAGAAATGTAAGATTAAAGACAGGACTATAAATACCAAGAGATTTTGTTAACTTCCCTCAGATTTTGAAGTATTTGAATTTAAGAAAATTATTTGTCAAAGACCAAATCAACAAACAAGAAAGTTCATGTACTCTTATAGTAAGTATGCTTGTTTTTGAAAAAAAAAAATGATAGATAGATAGACAGATAGATAGCCTCCTTTGACTCTTGGGAGGTAAAATAGTGTATCATACATGATTGACCTATTTCATCCATTAAGTTATAAGAACAAAAAATGTCAAAATACCTAAAGAGTGGATTTATTATCTTAATAATCTTAACCAATAAACTGAAGAGGGCAATCAAGTCCATGGTTAAGCAGGTGAAAACACAATGTATATTTATCATTGAAATCAAACTATGCCCACAAGGATTTTGTTTACTCAGACTTGAATTCCTTCTTCTTCATTGGAATTTTTCAGACACATTGAATAAAAATGAAAAGTTAAAAAATTCTAAACCAAAGTGAAATGGAAGGATTCATTTTTCCAAAGTGACTTTTAAAATTCCAATATATAGTGAGACACTTCATGAGACAAACAGAACGTATCTGAAACTTGTCATAATTGGCCAACCCTCCACAAAGCAGATTGGTTGCAGAGACTCAGAGCTCCAGTGACCAGCAAGATCATTCACATTTGCATGTGGTCTCTTTCCCCACGACTTCCCTTGGACTTGGGCTGAGGCCATGGTGTCAGAAAGCACAGGTGCCCCACACTGTCTTGCCCAATGGCTCCTGGCTGTCAGCCCAGTTTTCACTACGGGGAAGGAGAAATCCTGTTTTTAAGTGGTTTAAGATTCAGATCGCCCTTCTTAAAAACATTTGTTTCTCTTCATACAGACGATCACAGGTTTTATCTAAGTAGGGTCTCTATGATTCCCAAGGTTAAACATAAAACAGTGCTTTTAAAAATGCCCCTATGGAAACTAAATTCAAGATCTCTATCAGGCAGCTGATCTGAACTAGAAGGACAGTTTTGATTAGAAGCTAATTACTAGATTAGAAGGACAAACTTGTCAATGTTTTCTACGAGCTCAGTGTCTAAATAGTAGGACAAGTGGCGCTGCTGTGCGGTAAGAAGCAATCATCTCCTTTCAGAGTGGCTTCAGCTGAGAAGACGACTGGCCAGCTACATTTTACTATCCTGTAAAATGCTCTGCTCCTCCTCTCAGTGTTCCCTCAAATTAGATAGAAGTGCCCCTATCTCAAAGGATCCGAGGGAACAGCAATTTGTATCTTGGCCATTCTAACTTTTAGGCCCCTGTTTATTCCCCACACAAAGCTGCTGCAGCAACAAGAAATCTGGATGAAGTGTGTTGTGTTTCTTTTTATGTGCCAAAGAACTTTACATTCCATCTATTCCCACTACTTCCCACCCATAATCCCAACCCTTAAAAAAAAAAACAAAAATAAAAAAACAACTAGACATGAGCAACAATTTATGGCAGAGTGGACAACGTAATATAATAACTAAATTAAACCTCTGAGATTAAGCTACTAGGTGTAAACTCTGGCTACACCACACCTACTGTGAGAACTTCAGCATCATATTCTTTAACCTCTCTAACTCTTAGTCACTGTCACCCTATTTGCTGAGAATGCTAGTTTTGTCCATGATGTTGGACTGTTGTGGGAAATAAGATGCTTGCATCACCAGAATAGGGCTTATTTAAGGTAAAAACCTAATAAATATTGAGTACCATTCTACAAGAGTGGGGAATTTTATACAGCAATTTTGCTTCTGGTAATAATGTCCCCAAAGAACCAGATACGGGGTGAGTTAATGCATGAAAAGAAGCACTGCAAAACCAATAGAGAAAGCAACTTTTAAATTTTCAATATATATGGAGACACTTCATGGGACAAACAGAACGTATCTGAAACCTTTTAATTGACCAACCCTCCACAGAGCAGATTGGTTGCAGAGACTCACAGCTCCAGTGGCCAGCAAGACCATTCACATTTGCATGTGGTCTCTTTCCCCACGACTTCCCTTGGACTTGGGCTGAGGCCATGGTGTCAGAAAGCACAGGTGCCCCACACTGTCTTGCCCAATGTCTTGCCCACCTTCTTCTACCCAGTCTGACCATGTGCTGAGTCGTGTGTGACAGTCTATTACAGGAAAGGATATGCTTGTAATCAGAAGATAATGAGTGTTTCTGCAAATCAGCAAAAACAACAAAAAAATTCCTCTATCGTCTAACTCCATTCCTATACATCTTCAGGGTAAGCATATGTAGTTGATTCATTCTTTTTTAAAGTTATTCAGACCAATAACAATATAAACAGGAACCAGAGAAATAATTTAACATTGATATTGTCAGGACTTTCATTTTTTTTAAAGCAAAGTATTACTATGAGTGAGGTGCTAGGCTAGGAAAACAGTTATATTTTCTGTGTAAGAAAATTTTTCTTTGACAGAGATTAGCAATAAGCACAAGCTCACTGTGTAAACCTATCACTTCTGGGTGCCTCATCTTATGCCAAAGGCTGTTGGATGGGATATTTACAATCATCTGGTCAACCTGCAACACACAGGCAGGATGTCCTGTAGGGTCATGGCAGATAACTCCCATCCCATTTGTACATCTTCTGTAGCAATGTGCTCTGATTTCCTCAGGCAAGTTCTTCCATTGTACCCTTTAATAGAACACTCTTCCCTATAGGGAGTAGAGATATTCCTGCATAAAACACCTATGTATAGAGCCTCATTCTCACCCTAGAGCCACATAAAGTACTGGATAATAAGACCCCCCTCTCCCACACGCTGATTTTTATCTAGTTAAAGAATCTTGCTGTGTCACCCCGTGTCTTCTCTTTCTCAGGGTAATCATGTTCCCACATACGGAGCATAGCCTAGTCTTCTCCTCATTCAGTCTTCTATGTCGTGGCACCTGCCATGTTTGCCTTGTCTACTAGCTCAGGTTCAATATCAAAAAAATCTTTTACCTAAACTTCCTCTCACTCCCCAATCAATAAAAATATTAAGTGTGGCTGAGTGGGTAAATGTGGGTCAGAGCAGAAAATAACAGGGACACAAAAAACAAAAACAGAGCCAAATATTTAGAGGGCGGGGCAAAGGGCCTTATCTTTTAAAATAGATTTTGAAGGCATGACTTTGCAATGCCTTACAAACTACCTAACACAGAACCTTCCCCAAGATTTATCTTTTTAACCAAGAGACGGAAGATCATTATAATGGTTTCTCCAAATGTCCTCTCAAAAAATTGCATAAGATGGCTCAAATCCTTCTGGGGTAACCTAAGGGAATCCACATAGTCCAAAGCCGAGCACATTAATTAAATTAATTTTTAATCTAAAATAGAGAAAAACTTCAAGCTTTAAGAATGGAATGTTTTCACTCCGGCTGAACTTATGTTTTCCGATAGCATTGTTCAATAATTTATTCACCTTTCTAGAGAAGCATGTAGAAGTAATAAAACTGAGAATTTTATCAACCAAGACGCAAAGTCTGCTTATAAAACTCTTGTAAATGGGTATTGTTTCCCAGACAATTTCGATGCGATCTCAAGTGAAGACTATGTTAATTTTATAGATTTTTTCATGTTTTTCCCCCTGTGGTTTTTAATGAATTGTTACCCATTTATTGGGCATCATCAAGCCTTAGGTTGGATATAATAATATGTATGGAGTCTCCTGATTTCTTCCTTGTAACCATGTTATAGAAGAGATACTAAAATCCCAATTTTAAGTAACTAGGGTGATGTCACTAACTAATAAATGGTGAATCTGAGGGCTGAATCCAGGCTATCTTCAATTGTCCTTTTAATAATTTTATGACATTCTCTATTAGGTTTAAAATTACTTTTTATTTCTATTTCAATATTTTTAAAAGAAATTCTATAAAGAGATAGCTATATTTAATTTGGTGGGTTAATACACGATTAATTATACAATTAAACCTCAGCCCAACACATTCCTAAAGAAAGTATTTAGAGTAACATGTATTATATAATTGTTGCTATTTACAGTCATTATTTTGTATTATTTGAAAATGAATTTCCTACTTCATTTAAGCATATTCAAGGCACTTGACGGGATGAGCACTGGGTGTTATACTATATGTTGGCAAATCGAACTCCAATAAAAAAAAATACCAAAAAAAAAGCATATTCAAGATGACAAATGCTTTTTATTTTCTGAAATCCTGAAATTAAAGCATTTATCCTGTTTAAGATATAACAAAATAAAGGATCTGAGTTGTATAGCAGAATGCACAGATACAACCTCTCTTCCTCCCCAAGGCTAAGAATAGATGGGAGCCCATCACCTTTTCTTTGGGATCTGGTGCCTCCACTAATTTTTTTTCTGAATCTGGTACTTTCTATCTCATATTCCCATCGGGGTCCTAGATCATAATCTACAAATATCCTCAAGTTTACTTCAACATAAAATATTTCTTTAAATTCACATCTCCCTTGGGTAGCCTGGGCGGCTCTGCAGTTTAGCACCACCTTCTGCCCAGGGCATGATCCTGGAGACCCAGGATCAAGTCCCACATCAGGCTCCCTGCATGGAGCCTGCCTCTCCCTCTGCCTGTGTCTCTCCCTCTCTCTGTCTCCTCTCTGTTTCTTCATGAATAAATAAATAAAATCATTTTAAAAATAAATAAATAAATAAATTCACATCTCTCCACCTGTTCCTTTCTCTTTCTCTTTTCTCTCCTAAGGAAGAGTCATTAAGACTAGTCTTTATCTCAGCTCCAACTCATTCCTTAATCCATCACAATTTGACATCTCTCCCTGACAATCTATTGAAACTACTCTTGTAAGGTCGACAAGAACTAATGGCCAAATCCAGTGACCTACGCCTAGGCTTCATCCCGCATGTCCTTTCTGCAAGATAAGACACTCCTGACTGATTCTGCATCTTTCTTAAACTCCTTCCCTTTACCCTTCAGATTATCACATTCCCATGATTCCTTCTCCCTTCCCTCTGCCTATTCTTCTCCCTCTCCTTCTCTCTTGTATATTCATCTCCCACTCCCATTTTCATTCTCCCTCATATCTTCACTCATTCCTTGTGCTTCTCGGTCTCCTTTCCTGGTCCCTTTTCTGCCCAAAACTTTAGATGTTGTTCTTCTTTAGGATTCACCTTTAACCTTCTTTCTATATAATTTGTTTTTGTTAGGTCATCTAATCTCTGTCCACAGCTTCCCACATCAAACCTCCATGTGGAGAGTGAGCTTCACAACCAAACTTCCTCAACCAACTCACATGGCATGCTATCTGCTGGATATCTTCTGCTATCATTATCTACAAAAATGAACTCCTTGTTTCTTTCAATGATGTCAATCCCAACTTGTTCTTTCCTCTATTTCTTTCAATGGTATCAACATCTGTAATCTCACCCTTTATACATCTTGAATCATATCCTTCCTCTACAGTTGGTAAGATTGGACTGAGAAAAGTCTCTGGAATTGGCCTTTCTTCTCCACTTCCATGGCCCCTGTCGTCATTTAGAATTTTCTGCCCAACATGGTAGCCACTAGATCCTGGGCTATTTAAATTTAGGATAATTAAATTTAAATAAAATTTAAAATTCAGATCTTCATTCATCCTAGCCACATTTCAGCTGCTCAGTAGCACACATAGCTTGGGGCTACCATATTGGACAGGGTGGAGAATAAAAAACATTTCCTTTATCATAGAAAGTTCTGTTGGAGAGTACTGATTTGGAGCCATCCTATTACCCCTACAGAAGACAGCATATTCTGAATCGGTCTCTCTGGCATTACTTCACCCTCTCCCAACCTATTGTCACATTGCTGCCAGAGCTAATTTTTGAAAAAAAAAAAACAAAAAAAAAAAACAAAGCTTCCCAAATGAATCCCACTCGATTAAAATTCCTCTCTGATATTTCTTCACACAGAAAATAAAATTCCTAGGCCTTAGCAGGGGATATACAGTCCTTCACAATGGAGCACAGACACCTCCCCAGAGCTATCTCCCACAGCAAGATCTTTAACAGTCATTAAATTACGTGAAAGTATGTGCGGGCTAATCATACTAATCTTCCCATTCTTTGGTATGTTGATAAAGCTCATACTAAAAGAAAAAGAGAAAATGCATTAAAGTAACAAAGTGAACATGATCTTTTTTTTTTTTTTTTTGTGAACTTGATCTTTAACACTCTGCTCAGCTGTTTGACCTTGGAATAGTTAACTTTCTGTCCTCGCTTTACTCATCGATAAAATCTGTGATAATATTACCTCATATAGAAATGATGTAAAGATTAAACGAATTAGACAAGTTTCTGACTTCTAATAAGCTCTAAAGGTTATTAAACTGCTACTGCTGAAGCTTGTTCCAAGCACTTAAATCTATGAGTGATTCAAATCATTTTCTGTGAGAGCTAATACATTGTCACGATCAACCATTTACATCTTAGTTCAATCTTCTTTTCAAATAAAGTCAGTGATGGTTTAGTAAGAAAGAGACTGATCATTTTTGATGACAGTAGAGATGCAAAGAGTCCTGAACTTTGGGCTTCCCATGAGACACAGGCCTTGGAAATGCCACTTCTAGATGCCAGGAGACTCTGCCAGGTGATAAGAAGAAGGTACACTGAGAGAAAAGTAAGAAAACCAAGGAATCTTTATACACAGTTTTGACTAGAGCCCATTTTCCCTCCTGTGCAGGATGGAGGAGCTGACATACAGAATCCCCATGCATTTCCATAGAACTAATTGTTGCATTCACCTATCACATACTATGTGTGAATATGCTACTGTCACTGCTAAAATCAGTAACAGTGTTTAAACAGATATTAAATTTCTATTTTTGCAAGACTTTTTTTTTTTACCATCTGTGGTAACTTATACAACATTTTGTTTATAAATGATTTAATGTAGAAACCGACTCCTGAGAGGTGATTGGAGGTGGGGGAGGGATCAACTATTACCTTTTAACACTTTCAACAGCCAAGAAGGAAATATTTTCATGTATTCCGATACAGTACATACTATAAATCAGTAACCAATTATTACAATAAAGGCAAATGTTAATCATCTTTTGTTTTCAGTTTTAAGGAAGCAGAGTAAATTTACATTTCATTAAAGAAATTCCATTATTTCATTGTAATATCATCTAATTTTTTCTTAGATTAAAACTTAGATTTAATGTTTCACAGTAACTTATTATCTAAAATGTTATAAAATAAAATATTATTCGTATTATAATCACTTCCAAACAAAATAATAAGATCCTCTTAAAACTAATTCCTAAACTAAGCTTTGTCATAATCTGTAACTACTTAGCTTTTGTACTTTAAAAAAAAAAACTGTATGAATTTCATGTAGTTATCATACTAATATAGAAATAAGTTTTAAAAATATGTCTCATCATTACAATTAAAGGAAAGTAAAAAAAAACAATTAGTGACTTCCTAGGATTAATAAAGTGAACAGATGAAGAATAGGACAGAATCATGCAAAATATTATGAAAAGCAAAAGATTTTCTCTTAAAACCAACCATGTACTTTTTAAAAAGTCTAAATTTTGGCCATTTATATAGACTAAAATTAGAGACAAAAATAAGGCTGGAGCTCCTCTAATCTAATACTTTATCAGTCAGGCTCAGAAAGACGATCATTCAGTTTCTGCAGTCATATTATCAGCCCGTTACCAAACAGAAGTATGATGACTCAGTTCTACCTAAAAGAAAGAATAGTCACAGCCAAAGCGCCCTCCTTAAACATTCAAGACTCTGGTCTTCTGAATCCACCTCCTTCTCTCCGCGTTCTCTTTGGTCATATCCCTTAAAACTTTCATCCAGTTGGTTCACTTTTCATCTACTTCCTCATCCTAGTTACTATATATTTGCTCCCTGCCCTCTGGCTATGTTCTGTTGCTTCTACAACTTTTCAAAAATATCTGAGTTCCATTCTCATCAGTTGAGCAAATGAGATTATTATGTATTATAGAAGCACAGGAACTAGAAGGTCCTTGCATTGGAGCTGTCACTGTCAAATAGAACAGTGGTTCTCAACCTTTGCCACACACGAGAGTCACCAGGGAAACTGGAGATCCCAAGCCAATAACACAAGCCAAACCAATGAAATTCCTTAGAATCTCTTTCGGGACTAAGAGTTTCTTCAAAGAGTCCCCCAGGATATGCCAATGTGACCCCATGGACCATTGATCTAGACTAAATGTTTACTGATATTGAAGAAACATCTTGCAGTATAAATCAATATAAAATAAATGACAAAAAATGTTTGGTGCTGAATTAATGTGTTTTTGATATAGAAGATGAGATGAAGATTTAAACAGGCAACTAAGAATTGAAATTAAGCAATAGGTCAGATAATTCAAACCAAAATGTTTTCTTCTTTGAAATAGCTATCTGTATATTTGTTCTTGCATATTCAATCTAGCAAGAAAATATATCTTAATGTATTATGATCTATATATGGGGAAGCCTGAGAGTCAAAGTGTTGTTTGATCTCCTTTCCTTCATATTTTAATTCACCTTGCATATGCAGACATCATCTTCATCTAATTAAAGTGATTAAACGAGTGTAAAACAGCAATTATTGAAACTTTGTGGTTATGCCCTATATAGCTGTCAATTTGACCCAGTTATAAGTTCAAAGTAAAAATATTCATTCTTTAGTCTATAAAACAACATTAAGATAAAATTTGGGTTGTTTCCTTATAAAAATAAAACACAGATCATAAATCAGTAGTTGTATGTGGAGCAAAAATATAATAAAAAATCTGGGTCATAAAAATGATTATGGTAGTGGCTTTGACCTTATAAATGGCCTTATTAATGGTTAAAGTGATCATCTGCATGGTTAGGCTGTTTGATTTTACAGATTTGAAAATAATAAAGTGGTTAAATATAAAAGAGTTGTATTTGTAGATGTATTCTACACTTTTGAACAGTGTCATAATACATACAATAGCACTTAACAGCAAAATAATATTTTAGTGGAAAGAATTGTTAAATATTTTATTTTCTTTTTAAAAAAACTATTTTTTAAGAATCTATAGTGCATGACACCAAAATAAATAAGAACTTAAGAAATGCCTTTTTTCCAAACTGCACATTATGTAACCTAAATTCCGTTACCAAACTGGTTACTGTTTGTGAGTGGTTCTTGCAAACAATGCAGAAAGCTTCAGGTATCACAACTGTCATATATGCTTAACCCTGGCAGGGTTACCTTTTTGGTCAGTGATTGTTAAATAAAAATAGGCAATAAAATCTGCTTTAATATGAGATTATAGAAATAAAAATATGAGAATGCTTATATTTGTGAGAGTATAAAGATTAGACTAAGTGCTGACAGAACTAAAATACAGAGGATTTAATGATTTATGTTAGAATCTAATCTCAAACCTGCTTTCACTAAGGTATACTAAGTAAATAAAGTTAGCAGTAACAAAAGTTCACCTGTTCACCCAGAAACTTATATTTCCTAAGTATCACAAGTTTTTATAATATACATCTTCAAGAACACTTAGGGGCTAAAGAATGGCATATT
Source organism: Vulpes lagopus (assembly GCF_018345385.1). NCBI lineage: Eukaryota > Metazoa > Chordata > Mammalia > Carnivora > Canidae > Vulpes > Vulpes lagopus. The sequence continues at coordinate 4,725,217 of NC_054839.1, read as the reverse complement.
TAACAGAAGATTTTTATTTAGATAAAAAAACTCAGCAAATTAAAAACATGCATATGTAATTTTGTAACTTAGAATATTGTATTTTTTAATACCACCACCCAACTTGAAGGTTTTTACAGATTTGTTAGGTTCTTCTTAAAGAAGAATATCAAAAACATTATTTTGAACAACACTACAAACTACAGAGAAAAATTACTGTCATAATTTTTGCTACCTGATTTATTTAGTACAGCAGTTTGAATGCTATAATATAAATGATATATGCAATGGGTTTTGTTCTTTATTTTTTTATAAATTACTTCCTAGACAAATGTGTGTATTTCCTTAAAAAAAAATAAACCAGTTATTTTTTAGAATATTAGGAAATATTCTTGGATACCAATTTTTTCTATTATATGCTGCAATACAAACGCTTGCTAATGTAAATGTAAGCTGTATTTTATCTTTAATTACTTTGGACTCAATCAAGACATTATGATCGTATTAGATCAACATTAAGGGTTTGTTTTTGTTTGGTTTTTTTGTTGTTGTTTTGTTTTGTTTTGTTTTGTTTTGTTTTGTTTTTTGCATAATGGGCCAAAAAGCTTTTCAAGAAAGTTAAATAAAAATTAAATTTGATCTATTCTAATTTTATACATATACGCCATGTGTCATTTATCTTAATGAAGTGAAGATTATAAAACTATAAGGTAATAATACATGCCCTAAGTTTTAAAGCTTAGAAATCACTGCTTTAGTCATTTGATTATATATGGGTATGATAAAGTTAATATATTTCTCCTAGAATATGAATTATAACAATTTGTATAGCTAATATGACTAAATATATTCTACCTTTAGTTCTAAAATATGTTTATAAAGTATCAAAATTGCATCTTTTTCATGAATATATTACCAATGCAAGAAATATAATGCATTTACTTTTAATGTAACCTAGGACTTTGCGGCTACCATAAAACATGGAAAATTTTGCGTAGAATGTATATTTTGACAAGGTCCCTGATGATAATCTTCTTTTAATAAATGTAAGCATGTTTGAAATAACTGTATTTAGAAAGAATTCAGACACATCCTTCAAATGTGTACAAGTAGCATTTTTAGCCATGTAGTATAATTTGTATGTGGATATGTTTGTGACTTTTGGAGAATCATAAAGACATCATACATTAAACTAAGGAACCAAATTCTCAACTTATGAGTTATTAGCCAAAAACACTGACACCTTAAATTTGAAACTGTAATTTTTGAAAACAGTTATTATGGAATAAATGTCAAATTGACAAATCAGCCAAAATCACACAACCAAGAAATGGCTTACAAGACATCATGGGTAATAAATTCTGTGTTATGGCAATGAAAAATTCAAATGTCTGTATTTATTTTTTTTAATGTCTGTATTTAATTTTCTATGTGAGGAAGAAATCTTGCTAAAAAGGATTTAATATTTTTATAATATGCCTTTGTGTGTACAGGTGATGATGATTCTTTTATAAAGAAACACAATACAGAAGTAGCTTATAATATGATAAATTAGTTTAACCTACACTCTACCTTACAGCTATGATAATATAAATATCAAGTTGAGATTTATTTCAGGTCAAGGTGAAAAGAAACATTAATATATATTTAAAATCTGGGCATTTGAACAAAGATATATTAGACATGTTTATTTGAAAATATGGTGCAGTCTATTGGCAATGGAGACTATCTTTTAAATACTGAATCTATACAAATTGGAATTACTAGAAATTTCTATAAAAGTTTGCATTCAGAGAAGCAAGCAAATTCATATTATTACAAGGTGCCATTTTTAAACATAACTATACTGAAGCCCTTGTATCCTTTTTTATTAGTAGTGGAATTAGTGTCCTTATCTTTACAATTCTGATGCAACATATCTTGTCAACATAAACAACTATGCAATAAACATTAGTCATTAACTTCTGCCATTAAGAATAACTTTGATCTCCAGGCATGAGTTACTGTGGTATGGTTAAGAAAAATAGGTAGAAAGTTTAAGATCCGTTTATCTAGTGAAGTAGCATTCCAAATTAATGTTGTAAACTCAATATTACTATGCGCAAAGAAGATATGTTTCTGGTCTTTTAAAGGATGTTGACAAAGCAAGTTTAGTTTGAGTTTAGCTTAATTGTCAAAAGCACAAGTGATCAAACCAAAGTAAAATACAGCTCTTGAACTATGTTCATTTTAAACAGGTATCTTTTAGCACAGTTCTCTTATCAAAGTATCTCAAACCTTTGATCCATATTGCCCTTCATTACATTTCCCCAATACAAAGTGAGGCAGAAGAGAGACGGTTGTCCTGTTCTTGTGTGGGGGAGTAGTGAAGAGAAAGGAAGAGAATGTGGTGTATTATTTCTTTTAAAAAGCAATACTATTTTATTGTGTTGTTTAAGAAATTACCCTTGGAATGAAACATAAAGGCTTACTGAGTCTCTGTCATCATTTCTTTCCTACTAAAAGGTCACTGCAGTATCTTCATCTTCAACAGATCTCAGGCAAATCTCATTTCAGCACCATGGACAGGAACACTCCTATTAGCACATGCACCCAGGATTACATTGACGTTTCTTGAGAAACTTGGATTCTCTTTTCCTTTGTCAATCAGCAAGGATTATACCCTTTATTGTATTCAGCAGGAAGAGGTTGAATATAATACACATTATTAAAGAGTTCGGTATATTTCATTCACAGCATCTAGCACTTGCCATTCAGCCTTTCTGAAGAGCATCCTGAAAACTAAAGCTAATTACATAAGATGTCTGATAAATAAGCTAACACTCATCTTCGATCACCAGATACTTAATTAAAACTTTCTACTTGTAGTGAGTCTCCGATCAATTATTACACAATTGTCTAAGAGAACACCAGGAACTTCTGGTGAATAAATATGCTTAGGTAGGCCTCCACACTTTGCAAACAACCAGAACTGCCCCTGTAAAAACAGGTAAAACGCTTTTTCATCTTCCTGCATAAACAACTACAAACACTTTCTATTGTCCCTCTGGTCAACCAATTTAATAATGTCACTATCAGAGAAATCATGTGTACAGGTCCATAAGCCAAACCATACACGCCTGTCGCTGAGTCTGGTTTTATCTGGGGTCATCAGTATGCAGTCCCATGTCTGTCTTCCTAGCAAGCTGCATCCAAATTCCTTTTTTTTTTTTAAAGGGAACAGAGTTTGAACCAATTGCATAGCTGTAAGAGATAGTTAAGCAACAGCTTTATGAGCTCAGAACACCAGGGTCTTCCCTGAGCTTCCAAGGATTCTCAGAAGAAGGCACCAGTCCACAAGCGATCCTCGAGGCATTCCCAACTCAAGCAGCAAGTCAGGCCCTTATAACCACAAAAACAACTGAAGTAACAAAACCAGCGTCAAAAAAAAAAAAAAAAAAAAAAAAAACAATTTTTTTTTTTTTTTTTAAAACTCCAGAAGACATCTTGGCCAAACGCACACAAGACAGAAAAACGCAAGATGGGAGAGGGGAGAGAATCCCCTGTTCCTACCTTACAGTCCTCAGGACACGATTTCACCGAGTACTCCTCCGACTGTAAATATTTATGGAGCACACTCTCAAACTCTTCGTATTTCTCCTGAGCGTGGTGGTCGTAGTCTTGGTAAGCCTCGACGCACTGCCTGCAAGTGGTCATCTCGCCGCCCTCCTTGAGCACCACATCCAGACTACAGTTCAAAGTGTTGGGACTGGACAACCCCGAGAACAACTCCCAAAGTGTGTAGGAATTACAAAACGAAAGGTAAAAATCCGACAAGTTCCAGAGCGGAGTTGGATGCGTCCCCCTCACCTGCTGCTCCTCCCCCGCGGCCGCCACCCCCCGACTCCAGTTCCTGGCGCACACTGCGTCCGCGCTCTCCACCGTGAAGCACTGGCCCGAGGAGGCGCCCTGGGGGTAACAAGTCTCCAGGCGCCACACGGGCTTGGCAGAGTTTCCTAGAAAAAGAGCCTTGCTCCGGTTGTTTTTGCCTCGGTTGCCCTTGCCGCCGCCGCCGTCTGCCGGGGAGGGGGGCAGGGTGGGGGACGAGGAGGCGGAGAGGAGTCTGTGTGCCTGGGCGGCGGGCGAGGACTCCCCCATGCTCGCCAGGAGCGCGGGCCAGGAGGGCTCCTGCTGCCGCTGCCGCCGCTGCTGCTGTCGCTGCTGCTGTCGCTGCTGCTGCTGCTGCTGCTGCTGCTGCTGCTCCTTGTCCCGGGTCCGGGTCAGCTTGGCCTCGGCGCAGAACCACAAGTGATCAGAGAGCAGGACTGTGAAAAACAAGAGAGATGCCAGAGACAGTCGCCATTTCTGAGCCCTCTCTGAATCGATGAACGGTTTCTCGTTCTCCCGGGGTGCTGCCAACCAGATTTTTAAGCCGTCGTCATACTGCCGACACATCCAGGCACCCCTGGTCATATTTTGGGAACGCACAGCCCTGGCCGACTCCACCGTGAGGGCTCCTGTGCCGCTGTCACCACAATATGCATTGACTTAAAGGGTTTAATTTCCTTATCCCCTCCTCCCGGTTCGTGTTCTCTCTCTCTCTCTCTCTCTCTCTCTCTCCCTCTGGTCTCTCTCTTTTTGCCTACATAAATATTACCAGCTTTGGAGGAAGATCTGACTTGCTCCCGACCTAGTCATAAGCCGACCCCATCCTCTGTAGAGTAGAAAACAATAATGGAGAGAGAGAGAGAGAGAGAGAGAGAGAGAGGAGGAGGAGGAGGAGAGGCAGCCGGAGGAGGCTGGGGCTGGTGGCCGGTGGTGAGCTGAGTGCAGGAGGTGATGCTGGTGGAGGTGGCGGGGCGGCTGGCGCTGCTCCTCTCACCCAGGCATGGTCACAGCGCGGGTCCCCATGGCCCTGCTGAGGGCAGCCCGCTCTCCCCTGCCAGGGGCATGCCGCGTCTCCGCTGCCCACTGACGGCGACCGGAGCGCCTCCCCAGCTCCTCTCCTCCTCCTCCTCCTCTTCCTCCTCCTTCCTTTCCTTCTCCGTGCTCTCTCCTCCGCCTGCTCCTACTTCTCGCTTGCGCTCCCCGAGTCCGGAGCCTGGGCAGCCGCCGCCGGCAGGGCTCTCCCTCCCCCCCACCCCCCACCCCGCGCTCCAGCCGCCGCCGCCGCCGCCGCCGCCGCCGCCGCTGCCGCAGGTCTGCCCGCGGGCGCCGCCGCCGCCGGGCTCCGACTGCTGACGCCGCCTCCCCCGGACCTCGGGGCCGAATCGCCTGGGCTGGGCCTCCCGAGAGCCACAGTCATCTTCAGTCCCCGGCTAAGTTGCCGCCATCTTCGTCCTGGAGAAACACTTTTTTGGGGGGAGCACTGGCTTTTGCGTCATCTCCTCCCGCGCCGAAACCTCTCCATCCTGGCGCAGTGGCACCGGGCTGGGCCCCGGCGCAGCGGGCGAGGACGCACGCGGGCCGCGGCGGAGGGGGCGGCTGTGCCCGCGGGCCCCGCCTGGGCTTCTGCGCGCCCGGCGCCCGCCCCACCTTTCGGTTTTCCTCTTTTCTGTTGCCACTGGTCGAAGTCAGCGTGCGGCCCGCACGGCCGAGGATGCTGGCTGATGCCTACAGCATCTCCGGCTCCCACTCTGCCTCCGGAGAAAGTCCGAGCTGCGGGAGGGCGGTTCGAGGTTTCCAGCGGGGCGAGGGGCTGTGCTGCCTTCTGGCAACTAGGCAATGATGGACTTCGCGGGAAAGGATGGGGGACGGGGGAGTAGACGCGAACTGGCTAGGGAGGTCCCTGCGTGTGCCTAGGGACCCCCAGAGAACTGCGGATCGACAGCTCCCAGTGTGTCGAATTATTTTGTCAAATGATTTCGGCGTTTGGAAGAGATGGTGTGCGCGCAGTGTGCATCTCCATCTACAGTTGTGGCTGAATGTATTACAGCGACACAGTTCACATCCCAAGTAATAGGAGATTGGGAGCAACCTCACATTCTTAGGGGAAAACCGTTAAGAAGACCTCGGCCGTGGGGCGGGGGGCAGGGGGGTGTCACAGCCTTGCTCTCTGCTCCGGGCTCGACGTCTTGACCGCGGAGTATTCTTCCTCCCATCTGGAGCATCCCAACCTCCCGTGACCCCCACTCCGACGGCCTGCACCCCAGCCCCCACTGAGTGGGGCTGTGCCGCCGCTAGGACTTCCGCAGAGCGGGCTACCGGGGTGCCCAGGAGGCAGCCGCTGCAGTCCGAGCCTCTGGTGCCCCTTAGCGTCGGCTCTCGGAGTTCCGAGAACGGAAAGCAGCAGACGCGCTGGGGAAATCGGGGGTCCCCTCGATCTCATCGCGCAGAGCGATGCTGTGGGCAAAGGTCTCGTTTTACCCGAGGACCCTGCCCGCTCCCCCCCTCACTCCCACCCGAGCTGCGGGAGCAGGAGGCTGCGCCGAAGCCAGCTCCCCGGTGCGCGCACCCCGAGCACAGCGCTGTCGGGCTCTCTCTAGCTGTCGCTTTGGGCAGCGGTTTGCTCCACCCCAGCCACTCACTCTGTCAGTCTCCCTCCTCTGCTTTCTAATGACCCAAATACTCTGTCCGGTGCACATTCACGTGGGCAATACTAGGGTGCCATTGTTCCAAGTAAATATCCTAGGGAACCAAAAGGATGGATCATCATCATGCGTCTTCACTTTCCTTCCAGAGGCGCTGTGAGCGTTGAGACACGAGAACAGGGTAGGGTATCTCTTAAAATGGCAAGGCGAAAAACATAATGGGCAGGATTATAGACATAAAGGGCAGCCAGCCCTTCCCGCAGCATCATAAGGTATATGCTAAATTTTACTCATATAAATACTAAGTTCCTAAAAACTGTATGCAGTGACCATCAAAGCTTGGTGAAGTTTGAAGGCTGGTTGATCTTTAGGTGTCATGTAATGTTTTTAAAAGACCATTGGTGTGAGTATATCATTCTGGCACTTGGATCTCAACATGCTAATTTTTTTAACTACATATAAGATCTAGAAACTGATATATGTTCTATGGCAAGTTTATCCTTACCTCAGAAGATCTTTTAATACGCAAAGATTGAAGTTCTGTTGAACATTAAACGTGAAATAAAACTTCTTTTTTTTTTTTTTTTTCCTGAGCTCTGTATCTGAACCCAGCTTAAGCTGAGGGGATAGTCTTTTAATTCTTCTCTTTCAATAGTTTAAATATCTTGACATTGAATAAAATATTCTTTTGTCAACCAGTTATGTAGATAAGGATATCCTTTGGAAAAAATCCTTTAAAATTTTAGAGAGCATTCTTCTACCCTCTTATCATGATTACTCTTTTCTTAAATGTAAAGCTTCAACCCTTTTAAGCCCAATCAGATTTAAGTACAACATAAAGTCTGCTTTTGGACATGAGTTTAGGGTCTGGCATTTTCTACTGTATAAATAATATATGTGGAGATAATATCAGAGGTCTGCATTTCTGTTATTCAATAAAAGATTTTGCAGAACATGAAAGTGAACATATCTAAATCCTGAGATGATTCCCTCTCCTTTTTGTTTTGAACCAGTTGGCCCTTTGTGACAAAATACAGATGAAATGCATTCTGAGGCCTTTCTTTTTGTAGACTCCAAGTGAGGATTTTTTAAAAATTGTAGATAATGTTAAAAGGAATTTTTCTTGATTATCTCTGTTATCTATCTTTATCTCTAGCTCTACATTTCGCAATTTAAAACCTGGGTGGCAGGATTTAATTTCATTGCTGCCTCATATCTACCCTTTCATTTTTCTTCACTTTGTTTCTTCCTAATTTGACCGGTTTATATTTCTCTTGATCTCTCCTGAACAAGATAGAAAGCTCAGAAAATGCTTGGCTAGGGAAGCGCACAGGGTCCCTGAGCTACAAAGCTCACACAGAAAGCTCACAGACAGACCAGACCGAGTTTCAAAACACAAATAGGATCTGAGGGCAACTGGCTTTTTCACATAAAAATGGAAAAATCTATCAGAGCCTTTCTGCTACCCTACAAAAAAAGGTGAGCAAAGTGGCTGTTGTAAGGGATCCAAGGCTGAAATTCCTAAACAGACAGCAACTCCCCAGCTGTGCAGCACCCCACCACTGCCCAACCCAGTGTCCTGCGCACCCCATGTGCCTCCAATCCTGGCACTTTCAACTCAGGTCACACATACTCTTATTCACAGTGATTAAAAGCATGTTGGTTGACTATGAAAAGACCTTCTTAAGTTCCTCTTCCAAGAAAAAAAGGGCAAAAGTTGTGCTAAAATGAACTATCCTATTTATTCTTAAAATACATATTTTGTCTTTCTTCTCCCAAGTCCAGTAGGCTATAATTTTGTACTAACTTCCTTTCCCAACCCAACCACTCCATATTTATTTTCAGCTTCAAATTTCATGTGTAAGCCTGGAGCTGGGCTCTGGTGAGTGCTCCTGTTATTGACAGACAGACTCATAACAACTCCTAAGGGAGGTATTTTAAAGCTAAGGACCAACACAGCTACTGAGATCAAACTATTTACAATTATTCCACACAGTGTGCCTCAGCCTCATTTCTACGGACATTTAGGGCAAAAAATTCTTTGTTGGGGAGGGGGGGAACCTGTCCTATATTTTGTACAAGGTTCACCAGGCTCCATGGCCTCTACTCATGAAACACCAGTAGCACACCCATCTCTCCCCAGTTCTGGCAACTAAAAATGTCTGCAAGCATTGCCAAATGCTTGGGAGCAAAATCGCCCCTATCGAGAACCACTGCTCTAGAAACACACCAAAGTCATAGTTACTTAATTCATATCTATATGGGTGAAGCTCTGGCATCAGAGATAAAGCTGTAACTTTTACTTTATATTTAAGGAATTTATAATCTCAAAACTCCTCACCTAGAACCATCACCTCATCATACATCTCATTACAGAATTTTTTCAAGAGACTAGAAAACTCTCTAGAAACTCCCTTAACGGGATCCCTGGGTGGCGCAGTGGTTTGGCGCCTGCCTTTGGCCCAGGGTGCGATCCTGGAGATCCGGGATCGAATCCCGCATCGGGCTCCCGGTGCATGGAGCCTGCTTCTCCCTCTGCCTGTGTCTCTGCCTCTCTCTCTATCTCTCTGTGACTATCATAAATAAATAAAAAAATTAAAAAAAAAAAAAAAAAGAAACTCCCTTAACCTCGCTGCTCAATACAAAGTTAAGGGGTAATTGACAATTATCACTTAAATCTGATTAGTGTCAGAATTTCTCTTCATAATTCAGATGAAAATATTGTTTGTTAATCATATTATTTATTAATCAGGCAACTGTCCTTTATATGTGAATTCTCAGCCACAATATATCATAAACTAAATATATGTGTATTCATATATATAGTTATTATTGTGCAGCTACTGTGTGCACATTATAAATAATTACAACAAACAACCAATTTTAGAGGTCATAAGTAATTCCAACACTCATATACAGTCATTATTTCTATTTTGTAGTATCTAACATTTACTTTATATTATAAATCCCATTTTAGGATATTTACTAAACCAGATTTTTGAAGAATGAAGTAGGAAGCATCATAGCATACATATCCACATTTATTAGATAATAACACAAATTTCCCTTCAGTATTGCATTGTTCATTTTAATCAGAGACACACAAATTCTAATGGTCTCAGAATATTAGCCTCACTCTCTTTTCTCTAAGTGTGTGATTGAATCAGAAAGAGGACTAAGAATGAGAAAATTCTAAAAATGTACAATATATAAAATTAAAGGACCATTACTCTCAAACAAGGGGAAGAAGCAAAACCAGGCACTGTTGTTTTTAGCTTGTTGTTATTCATATCTAGTCAAATTATGTCTCACAAAATATTTCAATGATGCTTAGTAAAAGTCTGATATATTGCATTAAAATAACAGAGGCTATGAAGCCTGCTCTTTTATCTGATTTTTTTTTTATAATTCAGACAGTAATACTCTCTTTCTACAACAGATTATAGTCAATTCTTTGTAAGAACAAACAATTCTTTGTAATCTCCACCTTGCCTTCTCGTAATAGTTCCCACGAATTAAGATGCTTTAAAATAAGACAGCTTCAAGGGTGTATGCCCTCTGAAAGTAAAACATTCACAACCAATCCCGCCTCTGTTTGCTGTACGTTGGTTCTCTGTGGGGGGACAAAGAGGATAGACCCTGTCTGACCCCATGAAGCTTAGTCAGGGAGTAGAGAAAATGACTAGTCCAGCAACCATAATACAATGGGGAACGCTCAAGGATTACCAACTAGGCAGACTTCACAGGAGGGGTGAACTCCAATCTGATTTTGAGAAGGATCAGGATAGCAAAGTATCAAGGGGGTTAAATGACATTAGGAAGGATTCTTGAAGAAGATCCCCAATGTTCAAGAACTCTGGTACTTGAAAGAGCGCAGGGGAGAATTTATGGGTGAGTGGGCTCTGCTAGAGTATGGAAGTATGTGGGGAGGTGGAAAGGAAGATATTAGAGAGAAGGGATGGAGCTCCATCATGAATGACACTGTACAATAAGCAAAGGAAATTGGCCTTTCCGAATGTGGTTGGAACTCATTGAGGAAAAGTAGATAATGATTTGAACGTTTGCTTTCATTAACATCACTGTTCACTAAAATCAAAATGAGAAATATGTTCGGAGAAGGTGTTAACCAGATTAGTAAATGTTGGTTCTTGTTACTTATCAGCCCAAATGTAGCACAGTAAAAAGGAAGAGCAAATAGCTTGGCTGGAATGTAGGCTTCATTTATCAGAAAAAGCAGGCTGTGGAGTCTAGAAACTCCTACGTGGGTTTCACCTAAGAGTGTGACTAATGGCACAGAGTAGTTTAATAGCACAGGCACATTTCAGAAGGTTGCTGAATAGTACACAGTTGCAAATACATTATATTGAGGGATCTGGCAACAGGATGTGCCTTTTACAAAAGAGCACTGCAGAAATGATCTACATATATATCACAGCTCCTTTTGCTCTGTTTAGAGTATCATCTATGCTTCTGTCTTTCAAAGAGTTCAGAGTTGTTACAATATTTGATTAGACTTATTTTCATGGAAATTTGTATTTTATTCCTATTTAAATGGCTAGATTTGTTATGCATTGGAAGGGAGACAGTTTTCTTACTCTGTTTTTATATTATAAAACATATAAAATAATACATTTGTCATCTTCTCAAACATTTGCCCCAATTCCTTAGAGTTAACATCTGCCAAATAATTTTATCATAGAGAGTCAAATCTAACATCTTCTTTTCTAGTGAGAACCACTACTTGAATATTCCCACTCCAAAAACCAAATATATAACAACCCTGAGATGCTTTCTTTTTTCATTTTGAATGTCTTCTGGATGCACAGAAATAGGCTCATCCTCTTTGATTTTATTATACATTATTTATGTGCCACATATAAGTGAAAATAAATTACATCCTTAAATACCTATTGATCTAGAAAGGAATGTTGTGCTTTTGGAATTCATAGATAATGTGCAAATTCTTGACCAGCATATCTTTTTTTTTTAAAGCAAATTAAACTTAAACAACTAATAAAGAGTAGCCTGTTCATTTATAAAGAAAATATGATTAAACCTTAAACTTTTAGGCCAACTATAATTTACTAATACAACCTCTCTTTAAAGAAAAAGGCAGGTTCTGGTACCATCAGGTGTCTGAGGACTCTGGTTAATTAGCAACAATGGTAAATGTGCCAGAATCTTTTGATAACCTCAGATGACCTTGACTCGATTAGGTTGATTGCACAAAACTAGGACTTGCTCTCCATGTGTGCACTTCCAATGGGCTGCAGCTCAGTGGTTTCCAAATGCTAGTGGGCACAGCATCAAGTGAAGCCTTAGCAAACTTGGGCCCCTCCCCAGAGACCTGCTTCAGTAGCACCAAGATGAGGTCCAGGGAAACTGCATTTTTAAAAGGGTCCCTCTTGGTAACTTGGTACAGCCAATGAACCTTTCAGTCCAAGGTAAAGACCCCGCGAGATAGAGTGGCCAGTATTGGTCAAATTAGAATGCATACTCTAAACCAATATCAATATCCATCTGTTGGAGAATGTAGTGTTAAATAATATTATCTGTGATTAAGAATTAGCACATATAGAGTTACAGGCTTTCATGAGCACTTTCCATAGAATGCAAAAACAGTACCTCACACTTAACATTAAAAATCTATATCATCATCATCATAGAAATTAAGCTTTTCCCAAATTCTATGCTGAGTATGTGTGTAATAAACACACACACAGTTTTGCAAGTAAAAAAGTAACAAAGATAAAACATTTCAAGATTCACAGAGCAAGGTCCACACGGAGAAATAAACAGAAGTTACTGAGGAATATAAGATATTTGAACAGTAGGAAAAATCTGCCAGTGTCTAAATAGGAAGATGATCATTATAAAGATGGAAACTCTCTCCAAGTTAATTTACATATACCTTAAAACAAAGTAACATTATTTTTCCTGAAAGAAATCATCCCTCATAAAAGTAAAAGAAGGGGGATCCCTGGGTGGCTCAGCGGTTTAGCGCCTGTCTTTGGCCCAGGGCACAATCCTGAGGCCCCGGGATTGAGTCCCACATCGGGCTCCCAACATGGAGCCTGTCTCTCCCTCTGCCTGTGCCTCTGCCTCTCTCTCTCTCTCTATGTCTATCATAAATAAATAAAATATTTTTTAAAAAGTAAAAGAAAGAGCTACTTTATATCTGAATCCTTACAAAATCTCATATTATGGGGGGCTCTCTTTTATTTCATACTTCTTTTTGGGAAGATACATTTCCCTAAAATAATATCCAGTAATGTTGGTTTTAGATGCTTATAAGATTACCCAATGAAGCTGTTAATGAAACAAAGGACATTTTTTTTAAATTTTTTTTAATTAATTTTTATTGGTGTTCAATTTACCAACATACAGAACAACACCCAGTGCTCATCCCGTCAAGTGTCCACCTCAGTGCCCGTCACCCATTCCCCTCCAACACCCACCCTCCTCCCCTTCCACCACCCTTAGTTCGTTTCCCCGAGTTAGGAGTCTTTATGTTCTGTCTCCCTTCCTGATATTTCCCAACATTTCTTTTCCCTTCCTTTATATTCCCTTTCACTATCATTCATATTCCCCAAATGAATGAGAACATACACTGTTTGTCCTTCTCCGATTGACTTATTTCACTCAGCATAATACCCTCCAGTTCCATCCACGTTGAAGCAAATGGTGGGTATTTGTCGTTTCTAATTGCTGAGGAATATTCCATTGTATACATAAACCACATCTTCTTTATCCATTCATCTTTCGATGGACACCGAGGCTCCTTCCACAGTTTGGCTATTGTGGCCATTGCTGATAGAAACATCGGGGTGCAGGTGTCCCGACGTTTCATTGCATCTGAATCTTTGGGGTAAATCCCCAACAGTGCAATTGCTGGGTCGTAGGGCAGGTCTATTTTTAACTCTTTGAGGAACCTCCACACAGTTTTCCAGAGTGGCTGCACCAGTTCACATTCCCACCAACAGTGTAAGAGGGTTCCCTTTTCTCTACATCCTCTCCAACATTTGTTGTTTCCTGCCTTGTTAATTTTCCCCATTCTCACTGGTGTGAGGTGGTATCTCATTGTGGTTTTGATTTGTATTTCCCTGATGGCAAGTGATGCAGAGCATTTTCTCATGTGCATGTTGGCCATGTCCATGTCTTCCTCTGTGAGATTTCTCTTCATGCAAAGGACATTTTTTTAAGGAAGGTAAATTTAATGATTATTTCTGGGGTAATGATTCCACAATAGCAAGTATGAGATGTCATTCTAAGTAATGATTTTTAAGATCATGGTAGAGAACAATATGATAAATGTTCATGTGGCAGCAGTTAAGAATACATTTTCAGGGATTTTTTTTTCTTTTAAAAGAAAAGAACAGTCTCACCATTACACAAATGGATTCTCTGGTTGGTACAAGATTTCCCAGTGACATTCCATAGAACCACCCAAGAGCTGCTTGACCATACCAGAGCTTGTTGTTCATAATCCATTTAACCAGTATATATTGAGTCGTATCCTATTTACTTTTCTAGGAATATAAATGTGAACATGTCCTCAACATGTCATAAATATAACTTATTGATTACTTTCCTTTTGGGTGTTTCCACAATAATGTACACAATAGTGACTCTTAACCATGTGGGAGGTGAAGGATCTCTTTGATACTCTAAGCTCTGCAGAGTCTCCCCAAAAGAGATTCTATATCCTCATGCACTAATACTCTGCCTGCAATTTTGCAGGGTTCATATACCTCCTAAAATTCTATCATGAGTCATTCACATCAAGTGGGCAATATGTGTTAAAGACCCTCCCATCTTGATATGTACCTGTAAGCATTGCCTGTGTTTGCTTATACAATCACACCTTCTAAAAACAACACAACAAAACCACTTTGTTGTAAGCTGCTCATGGACAGAATGTCTTTTTGCATTTACTGCAGCTCATAGAGTAGCAGCACATACCAGTATTTTTTTAGTAAGAGTAATTCAACAGGATCTCACATATCTTCTCCTCTAAAACATGCTGCATGAAAGATGCTTATGCCTATGATACAACTGTATCAGAGACAGTGAGCCACATGCAGCATCAGTTAAGATTCCTTCTATAGAAAGTGATAGGGAAAAAAAAATTCCTAAACAGGCCCAAATAGAAATCACTTTATTGGCTCATGTAACTGAATAGTCCAGGGGTAAACCCTTTCTCAGGCATAGCTGTATTTTTGGGGTGAAAACTGACTTCTTTGCCAGTTTTATGGTCTAACAGTCTGCTCTGACTTCTAATTTGTTGGCTCTTCTCACATGCATGGGGAAGGAGCGTGTCAGCATCTACCACCTCATTGCTTCAAAGTTCAAGACCATCAGGAATGACTGATCTTCTTCCAGTAGCTTCCACAAAAAGTCCTGACATTCCCTGTGATTGAAGAGGCTGAAGTGGTGTGATCATTCTTGATCCAATCACTGTGGCCTCACATGACCCACATCTAGAGCTGGGCATCCCGGTAGCCCGCTCTGCGGAAGTCCTAGCGGCAGCACAGCCCCACTCAGTGGGGGCTGGGGTGCAGGCCGTCAGAGTGGGGGTCACGGGAGGTTGGGATGCTCCAGATGGGAGGAAGAATACTCCACGGTCAAGATGTCGAGCCCGGAGCAGAGAGCAAGGCTGTGACACCCCCCTGCCCCCCGCCCCACGGCCGAGGTTTTCTTAACAGTTTTCCCCTAAGAATGTGAGGTTGCTCCCAATCTCCTATTACTTTGGGATGTGAACTGTGTCGCTGTAATACATACAGCCACAACTGTAGATAGAGATGCACACTGCGCACACACCATCTCTTCCAAACGCCGAAATCATTTGACAGTATAGAGCTGGGTGAGCTTCTACCCCAGCCATACACACTGAAGGGAAGAGTGGTTGACCTATAAGTGAACATCCAAGGCTGTTATCAGGACTAGGGTGAGTAGATGCACAAAACTCCAGGAAGGCCAAAAAGCCTGTAGTTTTGTTCCCTAACATCCACATACTCTTCTTCTCATCTATACTCCTTCAAAATACACAAATATACATAAGTTCCTCTTTCCTTTCTCCAAAAAGAGACAGCCTCCATCACTGAGGTCTGTTTTACTTGCATGTCATAAAAAGTCTACTTAGAACAAAAAGGAATATATTGGTTTGTATTACCAAAATGGCCAGGGACAGAGCTGACTTCATACACATCTGTAGTCAGTCAACCATTATCAGTAAACCCAGACTCTGTTTTCTGGGCTCATCATTCCTTAGGGTCCACATTGTAACCTCTAGCTGCCCCACAGCTAAATAAAGCCCCTTTAAATTTCAAGTTTGAGATGTCTTGCTCCTGCTCATTGCGTCTTAGTCCTTGGCTCATTCTTGAGCCAATCACTGTGGTCAAGAGGATAGAATGTGTTGAAGGACTTACTATGAACCATGTGTCATATTCAGTGACTTATGGGGTGAATTTCATTTTCAGAAATCATGTGGATCCCCCAAATAAAGTCAGAGTACATTGATGGAGAGAAAAAGTGGATACTGAGCAGAAAAAATTATTCAAATAATATAACCTACACTCCCATCTACTTCTAATATCTGATTCTAAGCCCTGGATCTGTGACTGATATGCCATAATCTCAGGTAAGATGTGGTTTCTCAAGACCTGACAACTGCAGATGTATCAATAAATATGCCTGACCACTCACATGTAAGCAGTATTCTTGCTCACTCTCAAATATGCCCAATCAGTATGGTGGGAAGTGAACTATTTCTTGTAGTAAATGAAGATATATTTCCACTTCCATTTTTGGAAAACAAGTTCATTACAGGTAGTAAGGCTGAATATCTGTGTGGAGGCTATGATGAACGACAGTAAGTCCAACAGTCTATGTTTTTCTTTGGGAATGTGTTGATTTAAAGCAAGAGTGGAGAGGCTTTAAAACTAAAATGAAAGGAGCAGCTGAGAGGCTGGAGAAGCTTTCAGGTCTCTTGTGGCTGGAAGTGAGGGTAGGGCAATGTCCACTAAAGAAGAGAGAACCTATAAGGTATCTCAAGATATCTATCAAGACAGATGGGGGCCTCAACCATCTACACACTGTATGTAAAAAAAAAGACCAGTCCTCATAGGATCTGAAGCCCAAATCTGAAGCAGCTCAATTCCTGATTAGACTGAGGGGCTCTGTGTCCTTTCTAATGAGCTAACATGGCACAAGAACAAATCTACTGTGAGGATCTAACATTACCCAGAGTCTCAAATTATGTCTATAATGGCTAATACCAATATTTGAAGTGTAATAAAAATAACCAATATCAGAAAATACCATGACAGAATTTCAGGAGAAAAAGCAAATTAATAAGATTAATATTAATAATATCTAATGAAAAAGATCTGCAAGAGATACAAAAATTGGAGTACTTGGCACTGAATTTAAAGTTTGAATTTAAAGTTGTTGAAGAGATTAGGTAACATGATGAAAAATTTTATCAGAGAACTAGAAACTATGAAGTTGAATCAAACAAAAATTTTGTTAACTATAATTATAAAAGTAGAAGTAATTGATGTAGATTGTAATATCTGGAACAACTACTAAATAAAAGTAAATGAATGTATTAAAAACGAGCTGGTGTTTTTTTGGTCATCATGAAAATTATGGGATACTGACCATGGGATATAGACCAAAGCCAGAAATCTTGTTCAATTTATAATATTTGAATTTAGAATCTGACCCATGAATGTCCATTTCTTTACTCACAAGCATCCATGCTCAGATCTTTGAATTTCAGGTCTCTAATTTAGTCTATGCCTTAAGACAATTTGGATCACTGGCTTGAGGTCAGAAGGTGCAGATCTTCCTCTCGCCCCTGAGCTGCATTCCAGCACCATCTTGACAGGGAGGATAATGAGCTCCTTGTCTGGCAGAAATGAACAAGAGGTGCTAAGGCCAGGCCTTGGGAATCAGGATTCTCTCAGGTTCCAGGATACTTCTAAATGTCTGTCTTCTTTGCCTGTGTTTTCTCTAAATTAGCTTAGGACTGGGGATTGGCTTTTCTAACCAGGCAAGATCCCAACTATTAGACATCTATATCTTCAAGGCTAGATCCACAGGCTGAACGTAGAGTTGTCATTGTTGTCAGGCCAGTGTCAATGCTAGAGGTAATGTACAAAGATGAGTCATTCTTAGTAAATTAGTTGTTAGTGAGAATACCAATTAAAACAACTGTTTTACAAAGCAACTTAATAGTATTGATTAAAAGTAAAAATCCTGGGGCAGCCCCAGTGGCTTAGTGGTTTAGCGCCGCCTTCAGCCCAGGGTGTGATCCTGGAGACCCTGGATCAAGTCCCACGTCAGGCTCCTTGCATGGAGCCTGCTTCTCCCTCTGCCTGTGTCTCTGCCTCTCTCTCTCTCTCTCTCTGTGTCTCTTATGAATAAATAAATAAAAATTTTAAAATAAATAAAAGTAAAAATCCTCAAATTATCTAGTAATCTCTAAAAATTTATATTTAAAACTAGATTATTTCATAAAAACAACAAAACATGTATGAGACTGAATAAAGTAAAAGTATAAATACACTGGTATATTTGTCAGCTTGGGCTATTGTAGCGAAATGCCATGGACTGGGGTCTTAAACAACAGAAATTTATTTCTCACGGTCTGGAAGTCCTAGACCAAGGTGTTGATTTGGTTTTTAGGTGAGGGCTCTCTTCTTGGCTTGCAAACAGTGGCTTTCTATGTCCTCACTTGGGGAGACAGACAGGAAGCAAGTTTTCTAGTGTCTCTTGTAATCTCATCATGAGGATCCTGCCCTCAGGCCTCAATCGATCTTTAATTACTTTTCAAAGGCCCCATCTCCCAATAACTTCACATTTGGTGGTTGGGGCTTCAACATGCAAATGTTGGCATGACACATTTCAACCTATAGGAAACAATATATTGCTTTTAAGTTTATATAAAATATTTTAAAAATCACCTCAAAAAACCTTAAGAGTGGTTCTTTATGAGGCAAATGATTGATGATGGCATATTCCACAAAACTTGATGAGTAAGAATCTCAAAAGACCCCAGGAAATGTATGGATGAAATAAAACCAGCACAAATCAGTATCTGCAGGGTGGGAATAAAAGGACATGAAAGGGGGTAACCTTTGCTTGCCCCCAAAGAGGGAGTCAAGCCCTGAGTTTGGAAGCCTGGGAGGACAAAGAGCTATAGGTACAATGGGGAGCCCTCCTGGCTTGCTGGCAAGTTGCTGGCAAGCACAAAAATCCAGGAGTCAGGGCTTTAAATACCGCCATGGCAGTAGGTAGCCCAAGAGCCTCAGAAGCACTTGAAAGGCTCTAGATGAAAGGCTCCTCCTGGGGGATAAGTAGAAAGCTAAAGTCCAAACTGAGCAGAGAAAGAAGGCTGGGGAGAGAAGGTTCAGATGGCCCAAAGGGGAGATGTCCAGGAAAAGTAGGTCCCATAAGTACTGGGAAGCAAAATGAGAGTCTGTCCAGAGGCAGCAAAGCCCATGAGCCCTGGGGCTAGAGCATGGGGCAGGAGAGAAAAAAACCATCCTGAAAAAGACCTCATTTGAGACACCAAAGTACAGCTACCTGAGACAGGTGAGGCCATATTGTGAACCCCTCAGGAAAGCTATAGAATAGGGTGCCCACAAGCCAGCCAGGAAATGGAGAAAGTCTCCCTAGTCCAACACAGTCCCTTCATCTCTTGCAACAGAAGAACAAAAAGGAAATAGATTCTAATCCATATATAAGTTAAAAGAAGAATTACAAGGAGAGAGGTAAAAATAATCCTATTAACATTTGACAGCGAAAACACACTGAAAACATGTAGCCTCAAAGTGGATGGAACTGTAGCCTAATAGTTCATAGTGATCTAGAAGAATTAATAAAACAATTAAAGCCTTGACATAACCAATCAGAAGTGGCAAGTGGCAAAGTTCAGAGATGGTGTGGCCAAATCAAACCAGTAATATATTACTGAATTATTTTGTAAACGAATTCTAAAAACGTGGTCCCCTTCTGTTCAAAATTGGCTAGAAATCTTTAATCCAAATATTCAGTGAATGGAATGCTAAGAAACTTCAACTTCTGAATAACTGGTGAACTTCAATTATTGAAAATAGACCTTGCAAGCAAGAAGACATTGAAAATCACACTGACAAAAGCAAGAGAGGAAGTGAGCATTTCAAAGAGTGAGCGCTCAGATGGTGTACAGAATTTAATTCTGAACTTCTATAAGAGCGATTTGGAAGATTTTGGATTGTAAGAAGAATTTTTGATGAAATTCCAATTTTAATTAGGTAAATTTATGTTCCGACTGGGACAGAATGAAATAGAGAAGTCCTATGATTTCTGAGCATATAAATTTGGTAAAACACTCAAAAGAATCATAAATAGAATCAACTGATTTAAAGTGATTTTTTTTCCTAAATTTTTTTTTCAAAGAAAGATGATTTGCATAGAGACTAAAAAACAGTACCTGGAAAACATTGTGGTAAAATAATTACATATTCAATGTTTTTTAAAGACATAAGAAAATTATCCAGTAAACAGAATTTGCTGTGATCCTACCAATTAACTCAACACCTGAAAGGAGTATTTTCTCAAAAATATTTGGGTTTACACAGAAAAGTCAATCAAAGGTCTCAACAAACAAAATTATTAACCATAAATTAAAAGTTCCAAAATTTCAGCAAAATTTCCAACAAATTATACATAAGATCATGTTGGAAAAAAAACTCATTTCTGAAAAATACCAATACAGGTTATTACAGATATAGGTAAGAAATGATTTTGTGAATATTAATCAATGCTGACAGTCAAACAAAGATTTTAAAGGTCTGTTTAATATGTATAATATTGCTGTAGACTGAAAGTTTGTGTTTTCCTCACCCCCAAATTCATATGTTGTAACCTAATCCCCAATGTGATAATACTTGGAAGTTGGGGCTCTGAAAAGGGATGAGATCAGGAGCACAGAGCCCACAGGAATGGTATGAGTACCCTTACAAAGAGCTCAAGGGAGCTCCCTTGCCCCACCAGTATTGGAGGACACAGTAAGAAAACAGTGGCCCATGAATCAGAAAGCCAACTCTCACCAGACTGCTGGTGCCCTGATCTTGGACAACCCAGACTTCAAAACTGTGAGAAATAAATTTCTGTTGTTTAAAAGCCAGTGAAAAAAATAAATAAATAAATAAATAAATAAATAAATAAATAAATAAAAATAAAAATAAAAAATAAAAACCAGTGAATCGTATTTTGTTATAGCAGCTGGAACAGACAAAAGTGATATATATACATATATATATATAAAACATTATTTTATTTTTCATAAATAATTTTATTTTTTAGATTTTTTAAATTTTATTTTTCATCATAATAATTATTATTAACAATTTCCAACGCTTATTAGATCCATTCCCCACCCACAGAAATATTTTTATTTTAAAAAATCATTTTGAATAGAACTTTCTATAAGTTCACCAATATAATAAAATTGAGTTATACATAAACACTTTTAAAATTCACATAATTTTATTTTTTCATGCCTTATTTTATTCTCACAACTGTCCAGTTTGGAAAATAAATTATATGGCTATCTTCATTATTAAGCCTTAATAAATAACACACTACAGTATTAGATGAATGATATCCATACAGACTAAAGGACAAAATGGAAGGTACAGAAGCAGAAAGATATCCTACATGGAAGCTTCGTGTATAAAATACTTCACCATGCAAGGCAGTGGGAAGTTTTTCAATGACCATTTTGATAAATGATATCAATACACAGTTACAGGATAACTGTATTAACATGTGGTAAAAACAAAGGTTGACACTAAACTTAGCAAAATAATCAACTCCAAGTTGATTAGAATCAACTGTAAAAGGGAAAATGATAAAACTAAGAACACAGGGAAATAACTTCCTTACTTAATTAAAGACAGGAAGTAATCATTTAAGCAAGACACAAGAAATGCTATCCATAATTTATATCATTTAGGCATCAATGAATTAGTACCATAATACATAAAAACTACCTAGATCTGTTGAAAGAGAGAAACTGGCACATATACATGAAGACATAAAATCTAACACAATTGTGCAAAAGAATAAAGAAGAACTTCAGAAAAAAAGGACATTCACATGGTTAATAAACATATGATGACGTTGCTTAACTTCATCAATCAGAGAACTACCAAGGACAATAACAATTTGATACAATTATATATCAACAGACTGACAAATAATTTTTTTTAATCTGACAATACTGAGTCGTGAAGATTTAAAGCAACAAGAACTCTCATACATTTCTGGTAGCAGGTGTACACTGATGCACATATTTTGGATAACAGTTTGACCCCATTTTCTAAGTGTAAAAACATGCACATCCTGTGACCCAGAAGCTCTGTTCTAGGTATATGTTCTAGCGAAATGTACACTCTTCATTTGAATATATGTATGTGATCGCCACATTGCTTTTGTAGTCTCCTCAGGCTGGAAACAACCCAGAAAAGGTTCCATCAACACTATAGTATGGGTAAGTAAAGTGTTATCTATTCATAAATTGGAATACAGGGCGGCCCGCATGGCTCAGTGGTGTAGCGCCACCTTCAACCCAGGGCCTGATCCTGGAGACCCTGGATCGAGTCCCACGTCGGGCTCCCTGCATGGAGCCTGCTTCTCCCTCTGCCTGTGTGTCTGCCTCTCTCTCTCTCTCTCTCTCTCTGTGTGTGTGTGTGTGTATCTCTCATTAATAAATAAATAAAATCTTTTAAAATAAATAATTTGGAATATAATACATTAATGACGATGAATAAAACACAACTGCAGTCAATACTTTGCACAGGCAAAACCACAGTCCCAAGTATGTGTTCAGGGATGCACATAGGCAGTAAAACTCTTAAAAAATATATAACTAGATAGAGGTTATCTCCAATGGGGAAGGAAGAAGGAGGCTATTCATCTTTCATTTTCTGTCCAATATAAACTCTCTCACTTCCACGAAAGGTGAGCCTGGAATCCAGATCTGCTGCATCAATAATCACATCTGATTAAAGGGAGAGACTGTTTAACAGACAGGCCTGAATTCCAAAGAACCAAAGGAGGTTTAATGCCAGGATTTTTAGATTTCCTGGGAAAACAGAATAGTACTCAAACATGGATCTGCCAGTAGCCGAACTGCCATAGCAAGAAGACAAGACTATACCATAGGAGACCAAGGACGGTGAAGCAGGACTAAACATGAAATATGTGGGACTGTGTGCTCAGGACATCCTCGCAATTTTTTTATCTAAGCTGAACAAAATAAAACCTGTATCTGGAACTGACTGCTATTTGGGCCAACATGTTGACTCTTTGTTTAGGACAGTTTGATTTCACTGCCCCTCGCAGCTAAGAGATCTGAAGTCCCATATGTCATCAAAATGTGAGGCCCCACAATTTCACCTTCCAGTGTTCACATATGACTGCCTCTGGCACTGATATGTGGTACACAAGTAATTAAACAAAATCCAAATACATTATACTTGAAATGCAGGAAGCAAAGTGGGTCTTGGGCCCCTATGCCTTTGGTACTGGTTTCCAGTACAGTTAGCAACCATGCTAGTCCCATGGTACACTACCACCACCCTCTCTCACTTTACTGTCTTGAAGCAAAATGAACATAAGCCTTGCATGCTTACTAAAGTCTTTGATGTCACATTTAGGTTTAAATCTATCTTCACAGATTACTATGTTTGTGACTTGTTGCAAGTTAATTAACCCAACTTAATTAACTCAAGTTAATTGGAACACAATGCCCTCATCTGTAAAACTGGTATTGATAATAGTATCTGCTCATAAAGTTGTTGTGAGAATTAAATAAATTACATGCAGAACTTTGTAGTGAAGTGCTTCAAAATGCCTGTACTGGGCCAGAGTAGCAGCCATGAGACCTCCAGCAGACAGATGCTTCACTGTTCATATCTGGAAGGTCAGGATGATAATAGCAACAAATTCACAGTATTCCTGCAAGATTTAGAAAATAAGAATGCCTACAACAGTGCTTAAGAGTTAATAATTGTCCAATAATTATTTACTTTAATATTAGAGAATAATACTATGAAAGTGCCTGGCACATAATAAATGTTTAACTACTAATATTAAACATTATTAATATCAAGAATGAAAGATTAGATGTTACCATGCTATAATCACTAGAGAATAATAAGACATATTACAAGCAATGCTATGACAATAAACCTGACAATTTAGATAAAACTAGAAAATTTCCTGGAACACAAAAGTTATCCAAACTAACACAATAAGAAAAGGAAAGTCTGAATAGCCTCATACCTGTAAAGGCATTTTAATTCACAATCAGAACATTTTCTACAAAGAAAATTCTGGCCCCAGGTGGTTTCACTGTTGAATTCTACCAAATATTTAAGGAAGGAATAATACTAATATACAAAATGTTTTTCAGATAATAAAGGAGGAACTCTGTGCCTTCATTTTATAAGGCTAGCATAACTGTTACCAAAACCTAACAAATGACAATACAAGTAAAACAAAGCAGAACTGCAGACCAAGAGCCTTCATGAACATTAACAAAATACTAGAAAATCAATTCAAGCAATATAACCAAAGTACAATCCATGACGACCATGTAGTTTTGACCCTGAAATGCAAGGTTCATTTAACAACTGAAAATCAAAAAAATATAATTCAACATATTAACAAAATGAAGGCTATAAAGAATAGAAATATCTCAATAAATTCAGAAAAAGCATTTGACAAAATTCAACAGTGATTCATGGTAAAAATTACCAACAGATTAAGACATAAGGGAACTTCCTCCATCTGATTCAGAGTATGTAGTAGATGAAAGATATAAAATTAAAAATATAAAGTTCACAACAACAACAAAAAAAATATATATATATATAAAGTTCAGAAAATAAAATTCAAAAACTCCATTTACAGTAGCATAAACATATAAACTCTTCAGGAATAAATTTAACAAGCATAAAACTTTTGAACACTGAAAAAATACATTTAACATTGTTGAGAGAAATCAAAGAAGACTCAAAATTGTTAAGATGTCAAACGCCTTCAAATGTATCTATAGATTTGATGCAATCCCAGTTGAAAATTCTCTACAGGCTTTTAAGTAGATATTGACTATTTAATTCTAAACTAAAAAAGAAAAAGGATTTAGAATAGCCAATAATACAATGTAAATCTGAGGAATCTGCATGCCTTGCTATAAAGCTAATCAGAGAGAGCAGTATCAGGAAAATGATAAAGTGGTGCATGGTCAGACAGCACAGAGATTTCAAAGTGGAAAAGAGACTCTTTTCAACAAATGGCACTGAAGCAACAAAACGGAGAATGCATAGATGGAAGGATGAATGGACAAAGGGTACCATATTCACACAACGAATGGGTTCTTGCCAATAGGAGGAAACCGCTGGCATGAGCACTGACCCAGATGAGTCTGAGAAAATGCTGTATTGACTCACACACAAAAGATTACATGCTAAATGATTCCATTTATGTGAAATTCAAGAAGAACAAAACCAATGAAGCTATACGATAGAAAGAAGAGGGGTTATCTACAGAGGGTGAAGGTTTACTAAAGGGACTTCCTACCATGATAGAAATGATTCATATCATGAATGGAGATACAAAGGCATATTATATATCAAAACTCATCATATTTTACATTTTAAAAAAACTTACATGGAAATAGTGAAATGGGAAAAACATGAAACAATAGTTAAACACTCAAGTGGAGCAGAAAGAAAATGAACCCATAAAATAACAGGACTGAGAAACTGGGATTCCCACAATAATGAGGTAGATTTGGGATGCCTGGGTTGCTCAGTCAGTTAAGCATCTGCTTTCAGCTCAAGTCCATGGTATCAAGGTCCTAGGATCTGTCCCTGAGTAGGGATCCCTGCTCCACGGAGCCTGCTTCTCCCTCCCCCACTGCCGCTCCCTCTGCTTGTGCGCGTGCTCTCTCTCTCCCTCTCTCTCTCTAATAATTAAATAAAATCTTAAAAAAAATAATGATTGGTAACCAATGGTAGATTGTAGATTGGTTTAGAATAGTCCTCTTGGATATATCCAAAAATATTTTTTTAAAAAAAGGAAAATCCAGAAAAGTGAGCTTGATGTTTGGTGTCATTTTCCTCATCAGCAAACTGCTAATTTAAATTCTGAAACCATGAGGCTTAACCCAAAATGACAGCTGAGAGGCTAAGAAATTGAGTAGAGCTATAGGTCTTTGCACAGGATTGAAAAGATAAAAATTAGACACAGTATAGAAGGAGGATCTCATAGGACCCCCTAGGGAGTTCTTTCTTTATTTCTAGGATGAATCCCACTGCTACTAAGTGTTTTAGGAGACTCAGGCAGTAAATTCAAATGAGCTCAAGCCTGCCCTTTTGTGACCAGCTCCTGCATCAGAAAGAAGTCACTGGGATGGGAAAGAAAAATAAAATATGAAGAAAATAGAGAGGGAGGCAAAGTATGAGAGATTCTTAACTCTAGGAAACAAACTAAGAGTTGCTGGAGGGGAGGTGGGGGGGATGCAGTAATGGGGTGATGGGCATTAAGGAGGACATTTGAAGTAATGAGCACTGGGTGTTAAATGCAACTGATGAATCGCTAAATTCTACCCCTGAAACTAATAATGCAGTGTATGATAACTAAATTGAATTTAAATTTTAGAAGAAGAAGAAGAAGAAGAAGAAGAAGAAGAAGAAGAAGAAGAAGAAGAAGAAGAAGAAGAAGGAAAGAAAGAAGAAAGAAAGAAAGAAAGAAAGAAAGAAAGAAAGAAAGAAAGAAAGAAAGAAAGAAAGAAGAAAGAAAGGAAGGAAGGAAGGAAGGAAGAAAGAAAGAAAGAAAGAAAGAAAGAAAGAAAGAAAGAAAGAAAGAAAGAAAGAAAAAGAAAGAAAACAAACGCTGGTCACCAGAGACCTAAGCAGGGTGAACAGCAGTCTGGAGCCTTCCCTCACCCCAAGGATTTCCACTGGGGCTAAGTCACACCTGTACCAACCCCAGCTTCTGAATCCCAGGCTGACATCACTGCTGAATCTGCTTTCTGCCTATCATACCTTCCTCTCTTCTCCTGATTTAGCTTCGATAATTACAAGGATCCAGCATATTCTTTAATCTCTCACAGATGTCTCTTCTGGTTTTGTTTTGTTTTGTTTAAATACTTTATCCAATATAGAGAGAGCTTGCTTTCACAGTAGGTGTATTGATAGGGCTGATTTTCTAAACTGTATTACAGCCGAAATTTTTGCTGTGTGAGAAAATGAACATCAAAATTCTGGGAACTCTGCACATCACTTCATACTAGTTCACATACTCTTTGCATCAGTTTAGAAATGGAGGAATTTGAGGGTATGCGACTAGATACAATTCTTAATGCCAGGCCCTGCAAACTTTCCATTTATATCTGTCACTTCCTGGATAGGCCTGTCATTCCTCTAAAATTTTAGTGACATATTGTAACGTCAACTCACAACTCTTCACTCCTGTTTCTGGCACTGTCTTTCCTGTAAATGTTTCTAGGTTCTGGTGACACCAGGAGTTCAGAACTAAACTTGAGAGATAATCCCACCACCGCTAACCAGCCTCGAGGGTCTCTTGAGTCAGGGAATGGGGCTTTGGTCACACCACATGTGCACAGTGTCCACAGACATCTTTCCCATGGCAAGACAAGCCCAATCTGATACAAGCTCTCACTCTCCAAGCCTGTTTACACTGCACTGTTTACATTTTTCTATCACCACATACTTTCTCAGACTTCCTCTCGTAAACCCATACACAGGGCTCCAGGGACTGTCTCTTCACCTTGAAACAACAAATCTTCAAATGTACAAGTCAAGAACATTCCAATTAAGATCTCTGAGTTTTCACAACACCTAACTTAGAGGTGGTATATGAAGGGTCATCACAGGCCAGGCTTATGTGTCTCACCTTCTGATCACCTCACATGCAAGTATGAAAGAGGCATAGTCAGAGTCCATTTTCAATTTGATCCTATGGGATGGTTTCACCTAGAGCATACCTAGTATTTCATTATAGTACCAAAATACTATGTGAAACAATACCTGCCACAGAAGACTCCTTAGATATTTCAGGAATGGAAAAATTTAGCTCCTCCATAGCTTTGAAAATTCAAGTTGTCTCTAGAGATCTGAAAACCTTATTAATCTTGTTCATTTTGTTATGGTAAGAATATTTAATCTTAGGATGCCTGGGTGGCTCAGCAGTTGAGTGTCTGCCTTTGGCTCAGGGTGTGATCCCAGGATACGGCATCAAGTCCCGTATCAGGCTCCCCATGGGGAGCCTACTTCTTCCTCTGCCTATGTCTCTGCCTCTCTCTCTCTCTCTCTCTCTCTCTCTCTGTGTGTGTGTGTCTTTCATGAATAAATAAATAAATATTTTAAAAAAGAAAATTTAATCTTATTTTTTATCTGTTCTGCTTCCATGTCTATGTCATGGTTCCATTTCTGCTCAGCTTACCAAGGTCTCTACAACCATTGTGGAACCCTTTCCACAACCGTTCCTGGGGATATTGGACAAATTTCTGAATAAGTAAAAGTTTATGGAGATGGGCTCAATTAATGAAGCAGTGGCCAGCCTTCCACCTGACTCTTTGCTTCTGCTGCATCTTCATATGGAAATCTCCCACCTATACTTTGTTTGGGGTTAAAAACCCTGAGAAGTGAATGTGTCTCATTTAGGTGCCCGCCCCACCTCATTAGTCATCTTTCTAGATATCTTTAAAGGAAATACTGTTCACTGACAATTATGAAGCACTAAATAACTAAATATGCAAGGCTGTCTTGGTGGGCATTATGTGGGGTTCACGTAGGAATTTTCATTCTAGCAAGGAATGTATGCTCAATTCTTCACATTTCCCCAATGTCCCTAGCCCAATGGATACATCATTGACTGCCCTGGTGGCTCTCATAGATGCTGTGACCAATTATTTCAATGGTAACTTCTCTAGGATCCTAGGTGCCAAAATCTCCCCTAACCAGTTTTTTCCATGAGCTCAGAATACAGTGACCAACTCGAGACCTCACATTATTCTGCCACCTGCAATTCATTTCTCCTTGGTGTTTGCATTTCATAAGGAAGAAGCATAATTGCCTTGGCTTGCTCTATTACAGATTTGTGCTTTTGAAATTTGTTTGCTTTTCTACCGTTTTGTAATCATTTTATTCATCCCGATTCACTTCCAATCACAATTCTCAAAGCAGTCATTCTATATTTTAATTTTTCTAATTAATCTTCTATTCTTTCAACTCCAACTTTTAATTGAGGGACCACACTTTATAGAGAACCCTAAAATAAACAGCCATAGTCCAAGCCACATACCACTTTCCCTTCTTGAATTTTCACTACTCTCATACCATCTTTGAATATTACCCTCTCTCGCCAGAGTGCTATTAACAGAGAGTACAAATGGTTTCTCTCAAGCACTATGGATGGTTATATAAACTTAACGAAACTTTCTGGAGACCAGTTTGGCAATGTATGTCAAAATGTAAAATGAGTACAACATGTGATTCAAAAATGGTCTTTTCCATGAAACAGTCTGAAAAAAAATTCTACAAAACAAAATTCTGTGTTTCTGGTCTCCTTCCTGTTAACACCCTGGATACTTCTGGGAAATAATGGCTGCCTTCCTCTACAGAAACCAAAGGTATTTGATCCTCACCTTCCCAAAAACATAATCAAGAGGCACACATGAGAAGTCTTGGCCAGTTGAGTGCTGTCACACAGATTTTGGAATTTAAGCTAATAACAATGGATGGTTAGTGAGCACACTCATAATGGTTTAATGCAGACCATGACACTGTCCTTCACCTGCCCATATATCCTGTTCCCTGATGTTCAACAGAATCCTTGTGTTCTATGCCTGGACATCTAGTTCCCATTAAACACATATTTTTAATAAATGCACAATGTGGATAATGAAATGTGTATATTTAATTGAAGAGAAACAATACGTCTGTTTTACTTCTGTCCATTTATTTCCTGAAAACTTTTTCTAGATGAGTCTAGTTAAATGTATTCTTCCTAACTCATTTGTTTATTGAAAACTGGGGCCTGTCATCAATCATGCCCCATTACAATTTTCTCTATAAAATAGTAGTTTCTACACATTTTTTTCCTGCTGCAGGCATAAATGAAGATTTTTCCCATGCGTGACACACTTCCATGATACATCCAGATTTTCTATTTCCAACCTGCTAATTTTGTTGGAAAAAAATCAATCTATTTTTTTTTTTTGCTACAAATCGTGAAGGAGCAGCAATATTTATCCAAAGTAACTGACTACATATTTCAATTATTTTTGGTTTGCACATATTTCTGTATCTTGTGTAGATGACTTCTTTCTCTTCAATTCAAAAAAGGCAATTCTGAAATGCTATATCCTAATGCGAGAGGTGAAAATTTTTAAAATATTTTATTTATTTATAAGAGACAGAGAGAGAGAGGCAGAGACATGGGCAGAGGGAGAAGCAGGCTCAAGGAGCCTGATGCAGGACTCAATCCCTGGTCTACGGATCATGTCCTGAGCCAAAGGCAGATGTTCAACTGCTGAACCACCCAGGCATCCTGAGAGGTGGATATTTTAAGGGTACTGTGTTTTACAGAATAAAAGCTTTGAATTAAATGTTAAGTTGAACAATAGGAAATAGTTACACTTTTTGCACACATGAAATTATACACTGAGGTTTTCATCTTCTCCACACATTCCATAACTGATCATGAAATTGGCCCCCATCAATTTGGCAAAATTTAAAAGAATGAGATGCAATAGTGGTGACAAGTTAGGAGTCTTGAGCAAGTAGCAGTCATAAAATTTTGAACCATTTATTAATAATATTTTTCTGTAAATAGAATAAGGAAATATTTATAACCAGTTAAAATTCATGTTTTTTTAATAAATTTATTTTTTATTGGTGTTCAATTTACCAACATACAGAATAACACCCAGTGATCATCACATCAAGTGCCCCCCTCAGTGCCCATCACCATGTTGTTTTTGAGTCAACAATTCCAATCCTGGAAATTTACCAAAATGAAATAACCACACAAAGGTATGAGATAACCATATCACTGATATATGTCAAGGTTGCTCATCTCATGATTTTTTGAAATAGGAATGGCCATCAATAGGAGATTATTTGGATATATTTTGGTATTGCCGTAATATGATACATCATTCAGCCATTGGAGATAATGAATCAGAGTTATACGAACTAATTTAGAGATCTGTCCATTTCAGGAAGATAAGGGGAAACATATACTGTTAAAGATAAAAAAGCAAACTATGAAATAAAAGTTGTAACTGAGTTCAGGTGAAAGCCTCTTGCTCCCATTGAAACAAAAACACACTAGGTAAAATAAAAGCATGCTTCTCTTTAATACCATTAAGAGCAATGTATGCAAACAAATCTAAATTAAATAAATTCTGGAGAGGATTAGCCCTTCTTTGGGTAGCAAAGAGACACAGTTGCCTAAACTAAATATGGTTAGGTAGAAGCACATGACTGCTGGAACTAGAGAGACATTTCTAGGAAAAGCAAAAAGCAGCCAAACTTTTATTAACACTGTGCTTGGAAAATCTTGTTAGTAACTGGAAAAATGTCAACCCCCCCCCCCCCACAAAAAAAAAAGGTTATCTTGACTTGACAATTCTCCTTCACTGGAATTTGCTAAGTTAACTGAGGTAGAGCAAAACTAAAAGACAGGGTACCTCTGGCGTTGAATTCAGAGCTAAGCTGATTTTTTAAACATTTATTTATTCATGAGAGATACACAGAGAGAGGCAGAGACATAAGCAGAAGGAGAAGCAGGCTCCCTACAGGGAGCCTGGTGCAGGACTTAATTCCAGGACCCTGGCATCATGACCTAAGCCAAAAGCAGGTATTCAACCACTGAGCCACCCAGGTGCCCCAGAGCTAAGCTGAATATAACTAAAGCTACAGACAGACTCTGTCCCAGGTAACATAAGAGATTAAATACAACACTCCTTTTATCAACTCAAGAAGTTTAGAATTGGGAAGAAAAGCAAAGATACTTCCTCTTATCTCATTTAAAACCAGAGGTAAAGTGAACCTTATAAATTTGCAATTGCCCAAAAACTGCAAAGGAATTATAGGGCTCCTAACAAGGGGAAGTGTGTTTTTCAGAGAAGAAAAATAAATCAAAATAAAATGACCTCTTTTAGTGTCTGTTGAATCCTTATATAAAATGTCCATCATACCATAACAATTGGAGACATACAGATACACAGGAAAATGGCACCCACAATTTAAAAAATATTAGTCAATACGGCAAGAATAAAGGATGTCCTAGATGTTGGAATTAGGAAGCAAGAATTAAAAGCTAAGATAAAATTAACAACAATTAAATAACTAGGGGTGGCTGGGTGGCTCAGTCATTTAAGCATTTGCCTTCAGCTCAGGTCATGATCCTAGGGTCCTTGAGATTGAGCCCTGCTTAGGGCTCCCTGCTGAGCAGGGAGTCTGCTTCTCCCTCTCCTCCTCCCTTGTGCTCTCTCCTGCTATCTCTGTCACTATCTCTGTCTCTCTCTCAAATAGATAAATAAAATCTTTTAAAAAACATTCAAATCATAAAACATTAAAATGAAAAATAAATCTAATATAGTATCAGGGACCTGTAGAAAATCAAATAAACATAGCATATTTGAAGTTGGATTTCCAGAGCAGAAAGAGAATGAAGTAGAAAAGGAACAGAAGATAAACTGAGGTACATTTATTAAAACCAATAAAAAGATCAACTCATAAATCTCAGAAGTTTTGCAAATCCCAAGAACGATAACCACTGAAAATCACATTCATGTATATCATAGTCCAAGGATAAGCACTAAAAATGAAGAATAAATCTTAAAAGCACGAGAGAAAAAAGACTTTTCACATTCATGGGATGTGTACTAAGAATGACAGCTGACATTTCATCAGAAACAATGGGAACACAAACTTAATGGATGACATCTTTAAAGTGTTGAAACTAAAAAGTACCAATGTGAAATCATATTTTCAGCAAAATAACTTTAAAATCAAAGACTATAAATTTTTTAGAGAGATCTGAGTTTTTTTCTGGCAGTTTTTCTTTTCATCCTGAAGAACCTCATTTAGCATTTCTTAAGATGTCTCAGGTGTCCACAAATTTTCTCAGTATTAATTTATCTGAAAAGTTCTTTATTTCACTGTATCAGTTAATATTAACTTTATAGGGGCACCTGGGTGGCTCAGATGGTTAAGCGTCTGCCTTCAGTTCAGGTCATGATCTCAGGATCCTCGGATCACTCTGAGTTGGGGTCTCTGCCAGCGGAGAGTCTGCTTCTCCCTCTCCCTTTGCCACCTCTCCCCACTTCTGCTGCTCATGCTCATACTCTCTCTCTCAAATAAATAAACAAAATATTTTTTAAAATAAATAAAATTAACTTTATAAATTACACTTTACATAAAATGGGCAAATTCTTTTTTCTTTTTTTTAAATGGGCAAATTCTAAGTGCATAATCAGATGAATACTGGCAAAGACATATACCTATGTAGGTACCACATCATTCAAGGTATATAACATTTCCATCACTTCAGAAAGTGTCCTGCCTACTTTGAATGCAATCCCAGCCCACTTGTCACCCAAACAAATTATCTGGTTTGCATCACCATATACCATATTCTCTGTTTTGGTACCTCACAGAAATAGAATCACAAAGTACATATTCTTTTGTTTCTAGCCTGTTTCACATAGAATGATGTTTCTGAGTTTCATTGATGTGTAAATCAGCATTTCATTACTATTTATTGATGAGTAGTATTATATTTTATAAATATAAATTATGTATTCATTCACTTATGGATCAATATTTAGATTATTTCCATTTGAAGCTATTATGAATGAAGAGGTAGTTGTGTGTGATAGTCTTCCTAAACACATCTTTATTTCCTTTGGAAAAATATCTTGTGGGCCCCTGCATAACTCAGTGGTTGAGCATCTGTCTTTGGCTTGGGTCATGATTCCAGGGTCCTGGGATTGAGTCCCACATTAAGCTCCCCATGGGGAACCTGCTTCTCCCTCTGCCTATGTCTCTGTGTGTCTCTCATGAATAAATAAAATCTTTTTTAAAAAATCTTGTGTATATTTAAAGAAAATGCAATGAAATTTGCCAAAATACCGTTTTACTCTATTAACAAAATACGAGGGTTCTAGTTGTCTCATATTCTGGCCAATATTCTTTTTAATTGTATTCACTCTAGTAGTTGTGAAGTAACATGTCATTATGGTTTTAATTTGCATTCCCCTAATCACCAATGCATTTGAGCACCTATTCTTCTGTTTATTGGCCATTCCTATGGTTTTTTTTTTTTTGTATAGTGTCTAAACTCAACTTATATCCAGAATATATAACCAATTCTTACAATTAATAAGAAGATAAAACCTCCACAAAAACAATGGGCAAAAGACTTGTTTGGCCTCTTGAATATAGTTATAGCTATAGAAGTCCACAAAGAACCATGCCATCTCACTAACTGTATAAAGAAAGGCAAGGAATAGGTTATCTGAAATAGTGAGAGAATTTTACTGACCAGCTAGAACTCTGTATTTATTGTATCAGGTGTTGTGATCAATATTACATGTTTCTGTGTGTGGTATTGCCATGCAATAACAGCAAAAATAAATGTTTATCTGGTTCTTAGCAATTTACTAGTCTTTTAGAAAACATTATATTATCTACTATCAAAATATTTCTATAAGGAACAAAGACTATACGTTTTCATTTTCTTTTCTTTTTTTTTTCTCTTTATAGGTGAACATACTGAGCTCTTGAAAATTTATGAAATTCCCTGGACTAAACAGAAGATGATAATTTTAAAAATTTTCTGTAGGACTGACTGAAACTAGTTCCTCTGTCCCTATAAAAATTATCTTCTCACTACAACCAAATTTTAAGTGTATTCTTGAAATAAAGTAAAATTCATAACTTAAGAATATACAAAACTGAATTTGCAAAGAGGAGAAAATAGGCAACCCCTACCCCCATCTTCATGAACCATTACATGTTTCCCGAGTGTCTGAGAGGAGGTGCTGACTCTCACACTTAACTTGACTGCATTAAAGAATGACGGCTGTTGGTTTACTTCATATTAGCATTCATTTTCTAGATTCTCCTTTCTGACTAGAAATATCGCTTCCACTCCACTCACCATGGCAACAAAACAGCTGAAGATTCTTACAGCTTGCCTAGTGAAGAAAAATACTTGAAAATATCTTTTGATGCTAAAATTGGTTTTGTTTTCACAGTACCACATGAAGCAACCGAGGATGAGGGATATCACCATATATTTCAGATGGATTTACCCAGCAGGAGCACTGAGGGGATACAGGAAAGGAGAGGAGAAGAAAGGAGAGGGAGAGGAGAGGGGAGGAGGCAATATCATGTTTATATACTTGAAGACACAATTATCTACACATGTGCTTCCACAAACCACCCTTCATTTATATCACTGCATTTACTTTGTTATTGGGTACTTCCTGTTTATCAGGCTGTCTCCACCAATTAGACTATGATATCCTTAAGGGCAGGGAACACTCCTTATTCATCCTTGAACCTCCATCATTATCTTAAATATGTGTTGGATAAAAGAATAAATTAAAGACTTTTATATAAGAATAAAAAAACACAGAAACTAAAGAATAGTTAATTTCAAACAACTTTAGGAATGTTGGCATGAAAGGAATTACAAGAATACTATTTTTCTTGAATGTATTATTTGTGACAAAACATGCTAATCAGACTATTTTCTTCTTTTCCAAGATAGGATGCAGAGCCCTTCAATGAAAGATATTTGCTCAGATGCTTAACACCTGATTGAGTTAAACTAAACACATCTGGAAAGGTAAATACGTTGCCAAATAAGGTAGATAACGAATTACAAAGCCACACTGAAATGATTATTTTTCTTCTCATAGTTCTTGCTGGTGTATATAACTGAGCTTTGATTATGTATCTTCAAGAATGGCTACACTGCAGTTCAGTATTGAACTGTGCTTCCTATGCAGGAGAAAGAGCTTCAAGAAGGCAAGCTGTGAGTCTGACAGCCATGTTGATAGCTCTCTGTTCTGGCTCCTAGCCAGGAACAAACAATGGTCTCCATTTGGCGAGAGGTTGATCAGTGGTATGTTATCCAATGTTTAGCTCCAAGAGAAAAAAACAAAAAAACAAAAAAACAAAGCCTATGTTTGTAGTGTTTGCCTTTTTCTATAGGCTAAGTATTCCTACAATGACCAATTTCAAGGAGACAACACAATGCCACTGAATGCAGACTTGGGAAGTAATGTGAAGTAGTACATTGTGATGTAGTAGTTCCACCATAGAGATAAAATAAATGTCAATAATCCAAAGAGGACAGATGGTAATAAAATAGTTAAGTGATGCATCTTGAGTATATATTCTGTCTTGATATAATTCATTTAATTTTATATCATTTAACTTGCAACAAAGGCTAAGTTAAAACTTTAACAGTCTTCTATCATAAGTGGGCAGGGGCAGCTCCAGCATACCACTGGATATTTGCTCTGTATTTTGCCTTAGATTACAGTGAGCCAAGGGTATGTTGGTTGTGATTCCCTATGATGTGTTCCCCATGATTCCCTAAAATAGCTCCTTTTGGCCTGAGTACTGAGTTGTGCAATCTTCCTCTCATTTTACAGGTATGGCACAGGCACATAGCAACAGGCATAACTGTGTTCTTTATCTATAAAACCAGGGATTTTTCAGAAAATCAGAGACAGTTAAGTAGTACAAGGACATGTTGCCATATTCTCTTGCCATTCTTACCATCATGTTGGGCAGGGCTGACCACACTAAGGAAGTGCACAATAAAAAGTACCAATCCTCCACATCATCCTGTGCATTATGGAGAAAGGAGGGCAGAGAACATGAAGTCTACTGCATAACAATGGGATCTTCCTGCTAAGGAAGTAACATTGTTTGAGATTAAGAATTTCTAGAGCTGCCTCTGAATCAACTTATACATGCTTAGTCAGATTCTGGTGGACTCCTGGAAGGGAGAAGGAAATGAGCCTCTAGAGCATTTAGGGTGTGCTTTTTTTTTTTATCCAACATCAACTTAGGAGAGTCTCAAAATAGAGTAACTTTGGCTAGATGATGTAATTGTTTCTTCTCTCAGGCTAGTTATTAGCTTTCCCATTTTTCCCAAATGGTTTAGACAGATCCCAGAAATTCCTGGATCTCTTTATGAGGTAGGTAGTCAAGTTCAAGTCTACTTGTGAAGTCTGAACTGTTGAAGGGAGTGGAGACTTCACAGTCAATTCTGTGCCACTGATAGCCTGGCCAGAGGCAAAAAGCAGCAGTGGAGGTAACTAAGAGAGGGTCAGTAGAACCAGCAAGCATCTAAGGGTGTACAGTCAGCATGGCAAGATATCCAGGCTTTAATTAAACTAAAAGGAAATGGGCTACATGCTTTACCAGCTACCATTTTTAGCAAAAATTCCAGCCAAAATGACCAGAGAGTAAACTTAACTACTCTATAGAGATGATTAGTAAGAAACCACAGAACAAAGGAGAATGGAAGACCCCCTACTCTGCTGCCATGTGATTCAGCAAGCCCCCCTTATATACACGGACATCATCTTGGGTGGAGGAATGAGGATGGAGTAATATTAGAGACTGAATATGTTTTTCTAAAAGCACTGAGTGATTCTTCAAAGGACTATTTGAATTATCCCATGGACTGAGTTTAATATATTGGAGTTAAATTTTATTTTCCCACTTACCAGTGGGAAGAGCGCTGTAAGAGAAAGAAATGCTTCAAAAAAGAGAGAAGAAAAAGACCTAAGTTTACTTTGCACATTTGAGTATGATAATGATAAACCCATACTTTTCCATAACATATTCTCAGCAATCAAGGCAAGTCTCCCATAGGGAGTGGTACCAATTTTACTCCATCCACTTAGGTAAGACATAAAATGTTCCTATTATTTTAATATTTCAACTTACTATTATTTAAGCATCCTTCAAAAAACTGGTGAGAAACCAATCTATACACAGTATTTTAAAAAGGCAAGTATCAGGATGCCTGAGTGGCTCAGTGGTTGGGAGCCTGCCTCTGGCTCAGGGCATGATCCTGGAATCCCGGGACTGAGTACCGCATCGGGCTCCCTGTGTGGAGCCTGCTTCTCCCTCTGCCTGTGTCTCTGCCTCTCTCTCTGTGTCTCTCATGAATAATTTTTTTTTAAATGCAAGGATCTTCCATTTGTGCAAAGAAAATAAAATTTACAAAAACAGTTAAGGGACTTGCTCAAGGTCAGTCATTGGGTGATGGAACTAGTATAGAGCCCAACTCACCTGATGCCTACAGTGATGCTATATGCATTTAAATGTGTAATTCCATTTACTACAAACATTTACTGTGCCGTTACTCATTTGTTCCAGGCCCAGGAATCCTGTTCTTTTAAAGAATTCACAGGAGACTTCCTGCCTCTCACCAGCAACTCATTTATTTAATTGGTACTTTTTATAAGGCACTTTCTTTTCTTTTCTCTTTTCTTTTTTTTCGTATAGTTCAAGAAAAGTTATTTTCTTTGAGTTCAAGATTTAGAAGGACCAAAATCAGATGTCAGGAAAAAAAAAACGCTTTTTAAGCAAAGTCTCTTTCATTTCCACACGAGAAAATGTTAATAAGTAATCCAAACATTTTACCTGCATCAACTTCACAATTCTCTGTTCAGGAAAGCACCCAGACTAAAACATCCTTCAGGTTTTTTTTCTGTTTGACAATTTTCCCTAATTCTCTCAAACTAACAGGTCTGTTTAGGATTTCTATATCTTCACTGATTAGTTTTGATCATTTCTAGTTTTCTAGAAAGTAATGCATTTCACCCATGTTTTCAAAATTATTTGCCTAGCATTGAACAAAAAAAACCTCATGAGTTTAAATTCTGTTTGGTTAGCTCTCCTTATCATATCTGGCTTTCAATAGTTGCACTTTGCCTCTCCTCCCTTTTATTTTTTCCTTGGAAAGAGTTAGCTAACAATTTGTATCCTTTATTGTGTTTTTTTCTCCCCCTTCAAAGATCAAACTATAATATTCTATTATAATTATTTTGGGGATGATCTGCAGTAACACTTTTTCCTTCCCCACCACCCTTATGCTCCCAGTCTTAACCAAAAGCCTTTAAAGAAAGTGTTCAAATGCTGGTAATATAGCTTATTTCCTGGTTTTTCTTTATTTGTTGTTGTATTTTGATAATATCTTTATTTTTTCTTTTGAGAATGGATTGAGGTTTTCTTTGTCAATTTTTGTGACTATTTAAGGACAAATGGTCACTTGGTTAATAATCAATAGTAGGTGATGTATAAGTATATCATTCAATGTTTAATTATTTAAAGGATACAGATATATCAGCATACTACTGGCAGGTAGCAAAGAGATCAGCAAAATTTTTACAGACAAGATGAACGTTCAGTCCTAAAGTTCCTCACTGGAGAAAAGAAGGCTGCAGACTACTAACAATTCGTGAGTGAATAAAAGTCACTCCAGAATTCCTCAAAGCTTGAGTGTCTCCTAGATCCAATTTAGTATGTTAGGCTTTAGAAATCCTAATAGTAGTCAAATCTGAATCTATGCCAGGGAACGTCTCACCTGGGCCAGGTGTGCTTCATCAATCTCTGAGATATCCTGTATAATTCATCACTGCGGGATAATAGTGCCCTCAGACATAAAGAAGCCCTCATCCATCACTCACGGACTGGGTTGTACAATCTGGCCCAAGTCAATTCATAATTTTAGTGTCTGAGAACCAGGACAGGGGACTATTTTCCGCACAGCTACAATAATTAAAATGCTTAGTTGACTTATAGTTTCCGTGGGCTTGTGGCTGAGCATACGGTCACTTTCAAAAAAAGGCATATTCTCGGTTTTCAAGGTACAGAATTCATTATATCAAGTACATCTTTTTATTCATCAAATTACCTGGGTCACCTTTATCATTATTTTTACACATATTGTGTTTCAAGACAAGTACCCATGAAATCACCTCCTGCATTGTTTCTATTTCTCCTTGAATTGCCTGTTATTTTGTTTCATGAATGTTTATGATAGTTTATTACATGCATAATAACTATTGGATTTTTGTTGTGGATTTCACACTTAATTGATACAAATTGCCCTTCTTTGTGTCCTATAGTATTTAATAACTCTAAATTTAACACTACTTGATATCAAGACTACTGCTTTCAATTTGTGCCCATGCGTTTTAAACATCTGATTATTATCAGTGTTTCTGAGGCACTTTGTCTTAGTGATTTACATACAATACACAGTCGCATTTTATTCTGTGATGCTATTTGGGAGTGTTTTTATTTTAATAGATTGGTTGGAACAAAGTTTTTTGATATGAAAAATATGATTGCTCTTGGTTTTGCATTAATATTTCATGAAATGCTTTGTTTTTGTTTCTTTTTTTAACATATTGCTTGTATGCCTGTGTTGTGTGTATTAGTATTTTTCTTCTGACTGACTGGAAGTTTTGTAATTTTATTCTATTAGTCAACTTTGCAACTAAAACATTATCCATATGTACCTATTCTAGTTTACTTTTCTGACTTATATCAATTAAGTACAAAATGAGTATCAGAAATGTCCTATTAATAATGTAGAGTTAATAAATGAGAATTAATAGTAGTGATGTAGAGATATTATTTTAGTTACAAGTATTTCTTCCTACATTCTCTATATTACAAATTTTGCTGGTATCCCCACACAATTGTGTTATCTGTAATCAGTTCTCAAGTTAGATAAAACTGGATCAGAGTGAGAGACCTGGAAGTCATGAGTGATGCTCCACTGAATTTTGATACCATGAAACATGGTAAGTCTGCATGAAAATAACTTCTATGATGAGCATAATTTGGTTTTGTTTATTTGCTGCCTGCAGTCTTCTATCCACACTCATTTTTCCTTCTATTCCTCATTCCTCACTTTCTTCTCCCTCACATTCTTTACATGAGGTAAATGTGGGGTTCACGTAGCCTGTTTTTGTCTCCGCTCCCTCACACTCTGTGTGAATTTATTGGGTCATGATGTCCATCACCCTTACTGACTCCACCTTATAAAGATAACGAAATAAAAATTGTAGTAACTGAAGAGGAACTAGAGCATCATAAATAGCATTAACAACCAATTAATGCTGCTCAGGCTTTCAAATCTGATGAACTACTAGAGGACCATCAGATTTTTTTAGAAGATTTTATTTATTTATTCATGAGAGATATGAAGAGAGAGGCAGAGACACAGGCAGAGGGAGAAGCAGGCTCCATGCAGGGAGCCCAATGTAGGACTCGATCCCAGAACTCCAGGATCATGTCCTGGTGGCATCCCTTAGGGTAGCCTTTACTTCGCAGAAAGTTATGCTCTTCCACAACACATGACCACAGAGATTTTGGCTAAAGGCCTCAATGAACCATTGAGAATTCTCCAATTGATCCAGTACCTTGTGTGAGTTCTGGGGAGCTTTCAGCTTACCATCCCCCAGCAATTTTCATCTGGCATTTTGAAGGTCCACCCTTTGCATACATGGCCTTGTACTGAGGGAGCACTTTTTTTCTTGCACAATTTTTCTGTTTTTATCTTTAAATCTTGCTTAGATGCCATTTGCTTTTGTTTAGAAAAATTACCTGGTCAATTTCTTCAGAATGATACCAAAGATGGTACACCTACTGCCTTCTAGTTTCCAGGAATATACAAGAGAATTCTGATGATGTGGGTCATGATAAATTTTTGAAGCACAGTCAATATTAAATACCTCAATGTAACTGCAAGAGAGGTACGTGGCATGAGAGCTCTTGGGCAAAGTGGTCCTGACAATTCTGCGTAGTACTGAGTGATCTTGGGTGAAGGCCATAATATTTTTGTGCCATATTTTCCTATGCTGTAAAACAAAGGTGCGTGGTATTACCAACCAGGGGGTTATAGTGAAGATTAAATAAGTTTTTACCTATAAAGGGCTTAGGATGTTGCCTGTCACACACTCAATGTTAAGTGATCACATTATGTGAAACACCATTGCAAAGTCTCTTTGCAATAACCTAGACCAACTTGCTACACCCTTCATCAATGATTTCCTTTACCTACTAACCACACTGAAAATAAGCATCAGCCATAGTCTGCTTCCCTCTGATAACTGAGATCTTTATAACGGAGCTTGATCTTGTTTTCTGTTATTTAAAAAAGCCACTTTTGGAGGTGCCTGGGTGGCTCAATTAGTTAAGTAGTCTGCTTTCAGCTCAGGTCATAATCCCAGGGTCCTGGGATCCACTCCTGAATCTGGCTCCCTCCTCAGCGGGGAGTCTGCTGCTCCCTCTCCCTCTCCCTCTGCCTCTCCCTCTGCTTGTGCGCGCTCTCTCTCTCTCTCTCAAATAAAATCTTGTTTTCTAAAAAGAAGCAGCCACTTTTGGTAACTTAGTACTTTCACTTAAAAATTTGATTAAAAACATTATATGAAGTATTGTATATAATAGATAAAATTAGGATGTGATTCTAAGGTCTAATTACTGGAAAATAGTTGAGATGATCTCTTAGAATAGCCTGAAGCCACTATAAAACATTTTTTCATTACAGAAAATATATGCTTGTGCTGGCAATATAATTTTAAATCATAAAGGTAGAATTATATGACTTATGTGCTAGTATCTTATGAATCCATACATGTATTAAAGAAAACCAACACACAATACATTATTGCTCAGTGACCATTCTAGGGTATCTTGTTGGTTTTTTTTCTAATTTTTAAAAATTAGACATGCACGCATGTTCTCTCTCTCTTTAAAATAAACAAATCTTTTTAAAAAAACACATTTTAAAATCAGACAAAAAATTGTTTGGACCAATAATTCTAGGAAGTTATTTCTTATTCTTTTCTGCCTTTGGCACTACTGGTCCTGTGAGTCCTCTAGTCATTTTGATATATCCTCTGTTCTATGTATGGACTCAAAGAATATTTTTGCAGTATTTTACACAATCATGTACATATGCACACATAGATAAATATTAAGGTAAAAGCACATTTTATATACATATATGCATTTACATTGTTTTTCATTCTTTATACATAATTCTATCACATTGCTTCTACATTACCCTGCTCTTTGTACTGCTTTCTTCTCCTGTTGTAAGGCTTAATAAACATCTTAATAAAGAAGTGGTAGAGATAATTTGTTTTTTTATTGTGTGAAAACACTGACAAATGAAACAAGACAGCTCAAAAACAATCTTGTCTCTCTGAAAAGTTTAAATTTGGTACATTTCATAACCAAGACCAATCTTATTTGCAAAGAAAGGACAGAATTCCCATGGTAATGACTCCTTGAATTCTGATTATCCACTTGATGCATGGCCAAAATATCTTCACAATGTTTCTTCTTGTCAGAATCACCAAATTGCCCCATGATTCTCAATATTCACTTTGAGCCCTAAGTTTAGCATCAAGTCAGACCATCAAATCCCATA
This sequence comes from Vulpes lagopus, assembly GCF_018345385.1. Classification (NCBI taxonomy): domain Eukaryota; kingdom Metazoa; phylum Chordata; class Mammalia; order Carnivora; family Canidae; genus Vulpes; species Vulpes lagopus. The sequence goes on along the minus strand of NC_054839.1, from coordinate 4,682,144 downwards.
TCCAGAATTTTTTGGCCACAAATTTTCCATGATGAAGAAAAGACAAGGTAACATGAATGGGGTATCAAAGTTTTTAATTGATCATTTATGAAATAATCATGGCTTTTTATTCTAACAATTTTCAGTGGAAAAGAAGTCCCAGGATGATTTGCCACAATTTCATAATTGCCATTCATTTTAATGAATCATGTTCTGTTGGGGGTACAAGTGATGAAGACTATGTGAGTGTTCTTTTCCCCTGTTTATTCTCATTGCTAACACTCAATGGCACATCTTTTTTACTCCCAGAATACAGTAATAAACAAAAGCCTGTATGGTTAATAGATACAGACAGCACTAGTAATTATTGGAAATATGCACTCAAATATTTTACAAATCTCATTGTTTTTTTTTTTAAATCTTTATTTTTTTTAATTTTTTTTATTTATTTATGATAGTCACAGAGAGAGAGAGAGAGGCAGAGACATAGGCGGAGGGAGAAGCAGGCTCCATGCACCGGGAGCCCAACGTGAGATTCGATCCCGGGTCTCCAGGATCGCGCCCTGGGCCAAAGGCAGGCGCCAAACCACTGCGCCACCCAGGGATCCCCAAATCTCATTGTTTTTTGCTTACATGAACTTCTGTGAAATAGCTGTCCTGTTTCCCTTTTTAGTTATTAGAAAATTAAGACTGAGACTAGCTACGAAACTTGGTTGGGTCACATAATTTACAAGTTGGGGAACTACTATATTTTTCCATATTCATACTAATGCTCACTTTGCTTTACAGTTCACTCAGCCTCTTACCTCCAGACATTTAAATTTTCCCCAAACCTTGATCATAGGTTGTGCTTCTGAAGTACAATTCTGAGAACATTAGTCCCTGGCTCAAAGTCACCATGCATCCCATATGCAAAGCTTACTAAAACACAGTCAGGCTAGTCTTGCAGACATACCTGCCAACCTTTTAAAACATATACCTTATTTTCCAATAAAACCAAAGTATTATCCATGGACATATTCTATTTTGTATTTTATAATGCATTGGCTCTAGAAGATAAAGATGTTCTACTCTCCACAAATCTCAAGATTATTTCACACCTGAACTTCATCACAAATGTCCTATCAGTGGAGTTCATTTGATTACCTTTCATGTTGCAATGAACTCTTAGAGCACATTTAATTCCAAATTATATTATGAATATTTGCATACTCTTTGGGTTTCCAAATTTATACCCTATCTTGTAACAAAAAAGTCAAAGTTGCTCTCAAAGATACAAAATTAAATAAAAATGGATTCTTAATTCAGCCAAATCTGAACCATGAGGATAGGTATTCTCTCTCCCTTGTATCTTCATCTCCTCATATTCTTAAATCTGTTTTTTTAAGATTTATTTATTTGAGAGAGAGAGGGAGAGCATGAGTGGAAGAGAAATAATCTCCAGCAGACTCCCCACTAAGCACAGAGCCCACTGTGGGGCACAGGGTGCAATCCCACAATCCTGAAATCACAACCTAAGCTAAAACCAAGAGTTGGATGCTCAACCCACTGAGCCACTCAGGCATCCCATCTCCTCATATTCCTAAACAGTTTTTTTTTAAAGATTTTATTTATTTATTCATGAGAAACAGAGAGAGGGGGAAGGGCAGAGATACAGGCAGAGGGCGAAGCAGGCTCCATGCATGGAGCCCGACGTGGGACTCGATCCTGGGTCTCCAGGATCAGGCCATGGGCCGAAGGCGGCGCTAAACCGCTGAGCCACCCAGGCTGCCCCTAAACAGTTTCTTATTAGAAATATGAATTCAGGAAATGTCTGTTAATTTCATTGCAGCTATTTTTTTAAAAAATAAGCATACCCTTAAAAATTAAAATAGACCAAGTACACAGTTAACTGTATTTTTAATATTCATGTTTCTCTCTTTTACTCCATTTTTTTTTTCTTCTAGTCATAATGCTGTCCTCTGAAGTCCTATTTCAAAATAGTGAAGAATTTGACACTTACCTTGGCATTATTTGCTCGGATTCATTTTTACTCCTATGTGAAATTTCCACTTTAATGATTGTACTTTCATCTTTAATTGCATAATGGAAGAAATAAAATATTCACTGCGTGGAGATGGGCATGATCATTTGGGGAGGAATAGAAGTCCATTCATCCCTGAAGTCATATGAGTAAGCATGTTTGTAAATCATTTTCTGATGGGGTCAGTATAGGCATTATGAGGTTTGGATACACTCTTCCATTACTTCTTTCCTTGCCTCCATGTTCATAACCCAGAGGCTTTCCTGGTTCCAGAGATATCCATGGGGTGTTCTTTCACCACACCTTTGTGCCCATCTTGCTATGGATCCAAATGCCTCCCTCCTGCAGCAACCTCACTGACTAGAGCCTCAACCCTATACCCACTGATCTCCCTGGAAGGAGGGAGGGGAAAGTGGGGGTAGCCTCTGGTCCAGGATGCCTGAGTTAGTCAGGACTCAGGATGGAAAAGTCCACTGGCTACAGCTAGCATACACCTTGCCTGAAGCCAGGCCTCTTCTACAGAGGCTCTTATCCAAAGACAGGCTGGCAAGAGTACAAAGGTCTGGCTATCTTGGTCCTGCTCAAGATGGTTATGAAAGACTATTCTGTTTCCAGAGCCTAATTTCTTATGTATTGTAGTTTTGGTTTCCTGAGAAGCACAATCTGTGAGAGAGTTTAGCATGAAGGATGGGTTGTTAAGACATGCCCTAGGGCCAAAACTTGTGTAAGGAAAGAGGATAGACTCTAAGTACTTTGAGGGTCTATGTCTATCCCTGTATGTATGTGTGTGTATGTGTGTGTGTGTGTGTGTGTGTGTGTATTGTGTGTATATATATATATACCTATATATTGTGTGTATATATATATATACCTAAGTGCCTGATAATTAGTCTATCCAAAGTTATGATAAAGGAAAAAAGGGTAAAAAACAAAACAAGACTTGATTATGTAAAAGCCATAATATTTCCATTTCTACATAACATTCTGGGGTTGTTGAAAGTTTGGCTTATCTTCTTGGTCATCATGTTGTGTTTGGGGATTAGAGGTCACATCTCAGAGTGTCATTCAGTTAATTATAATCGAGTATGACTATTTGCACACTTGCTTTCTGTCTGCCTCTGACCCTAAGATGTGAGCTCTGTGAAGTCAGGGACATTTTCTGATGGTCCAGGAGCTAAAAGTTTATGTCACAGAAAATTATTGTTAACAATTGTTGAATGAATTACCAAATTGTTTTAATATGATGGTGTGAATAAGAGCTATATACACACAGTCTTTATTATCTGGTGTTCGTTTTTCATGCCTGTCTGTTCACAATTTAAACAAATTAGGCAACACATTGCCCTGAGACATTTTGTTACATGATTATTGCCAGAATGGTATGGTGAATACTTAAAATTTAGGGTCACTTCTGCAGGAAAAGCTACTAAGCTGACTGTCAAAATCCAGTCTCTTGGCATTGCAGCACTGATAAAAGAAAAGATCAAAGACACGGACCATGTACAAGAAATGGCCTGGTGCGATGTTCTAATGTACCACATGGCCCTTTTACTGTGGTACACTTCCCCTCTGTCTTTCCTTTATTACAAATTAGCACAGACATTATCAATGCACTTCATTTTCAAAATTAGCCTTAATAAGAGAAAGAATATTAAATTCAGAGGAAACCATGGCAGGCTTTTTCTAGCAGCTTGTAGGAGGGCAGAAAGAATGATTATAGGCTAGTTTATATTCTACCCATTAATAATATTTTTCCAATAACAAGTGTTGTAATTGCTCATTGTAAAAAACACATAAAAGTATAAAGAAAATAACTGCTTCTTTTATTATCACTAGTACGAGAGAAGCGTTCTTTTTTTTAAAAACATCTTGGTATTTGGGGAATTTTTGCCTTATCAATTTCATGGGTTTGTGCGTGTGTCTGTCTGTGTGCATGTATACAGGATGCATGTGCGTTAGGTCTGGATTTCTCTACAGCATTTAAAGAATGTGAAGTGCCACTTTTTAATTTATATAATCAAAGCAACTCTGCCAAGAGAGCTCTCTCCTCAATGTTGGAGAGAGTGTAGTTTTGGAGGTTCCTTATTAAGTTCTTTTATCAAAGGACCTTCCACGTTTCTATCAGTTCTGAAAGCCGGGAAGGCCACTGGCCACTGGTCATTGTGCTGGTCTCCCTGTCATTAGGTACCTGACCTAAGGGAGTGAAATCTGTGAGAGGGAAGGTCAACAGCTTCTCTACCAATGCAACATCCTTTGAGCCAGGTTTGGTCATCTGGGGATTTCACCTCAGCTCTAGAATCTCTTTAATTAGTTCCTATACTTTGTCTTAATTAATTACATTTTATGTTTGTACCTGGTTTCCAAGCAAATCCACAATTTCTAAAAGGATAAATTTTGAACCATTTATATGAGCTTTTAGGACAATGTTATCTTTCTCTTCTTCAAAAATATACATTTATAAATCTGTTGGAGTTATCTATTGATTATCCTTAGAAATAAAAATTTTCAATTACCAAATGCAAGCCAGTGGCTGTCCTGTTTTCGGCCAAATCCTCCTAGGTCTCTCACTGGATAGCACAACGTTGTGCAGCACTCCTAAATCATTTTCCTGTGTCTGGAGAGTTTTATCTAGTGCCACTTTGCTACTGGAAATGGGAGCATCCCCTGCCTCAATGTCTGGGTGTCTAACATCCTGAATGAATGGCATACAGACATCTTATTACTTCTCTCATAGATAAAAATAGCTACTGAAGAAGGGAGCATTTGAACATTACCAACCCAACTTCCCCTCTTCATCCATCAGTCACTGAGAAGGGAATGTCAAAGACACAAAGTCACTCATCTCAAGTTTATCAAGCAGTAAGCCTGATGTTTCTGAGTGCGACGAAGCAGCAGGGACTCCCACACCCATGCCAAATGCTGGAGGGAGATTGATGGATTTGCCAACTAACAAAAGGCCTGTTGGAGTGTATAAGGCCACAGAAACTGTTGGGGTGATAGAGGGAGGCAGGAAGTGCAGACCAGAATGAAGGAAGGCTCAGACCAGAGGGTGGGGGGTACAGGGGAAGGGAGACACCACTGCTGTGGGAAGACCCCCAGCGTGCAACTCAGAGTGGAGAGGGGATCAATAGGTACAAATCAACCAGCTGACCTTTCAGCATCCGCTAGATCCTAAGTCTCTTTCCACACCCAAACACATGTAGATGACTACAGTGGAGGAAGATCACCATTGAAAAACAGCAGTGCTAGGTCAGGGGTGCAAATGGAGAATGCCAGAGAACCTCTGTCTCCAGAGACTTGCCCCTAGCCCCCTAAAATCATCACAAGGAGCTAGAGACACGCACAGCATTTAGAAAACCCTTTGCAGCACTCACACCAGCGGAGATAACCTAGCGCGAACAGCTCTGGTGTTGAACCCAGGCTTCGAACCACGTGCTCCATGCCCCGCCCTGCTCTCTGCCCCCCCCCCCCCCCCCCCCGCTCTCTGCCCCCCCCCCCCCCCCACGCTCTCCACCGCCTCAAGGCTCACCTGGCGCACTTGCTCTGGGTCTCCATCCTCCTCCCAGCGCCTCCATCCCTGCTCCCCTGAACGTCCACTGAGCGCAGTGTGGAGAACCTCAGTCCCAAGTCTCCTGGCCCCAGAGGGCTCCCCTGGGGGACCCAGGAAAGCGCAGGAAGCTGCTGGGCCTCATCTCCCCAGGGGCAGGCGGCGGGGCCTTGGTCAAGGTGGGCGGCACCTCCCGCGCTGAGCCCTTCGGAGGAGCATCCCGGCCTTTCCCGCCAGGTCCTTGGGCACGGAGCCACATTGCACTGTGGGCGCCCTGTGACCCGAGGGGTGGGGGGGCAGGGGTCTGGCTGGGGCCCGCCTTCCTCCAGGGCCCCTGGCTGAAGCTCTGTAAGACGAGTCCCGTTTCAGTAGAGGGCAGGGTGGGCCCTGCTGCCCCGCCCGGGCAGGCTCCAAACCCTGAGGCGAGTGAGCCGGGGGCGCTCCCGCCTCTGGGAGGGCGATGGAGGGACTCTTGACACCTGCAGCTAGGACAAGGCAGAGCATCTCTTTTTTTTTTTTTTTTTTTTTTTAGAGCATCTCTTTTTTGACCTCATTTTATGGCTTTGAGACGATTCTGTAATTGTGCTGGTTGGTGCAGACCTGATGTTGATGCTGAGACGGTGGGGTTATTGGGCCCCAGGGGCCTGTGCCTCGTGGCACGGGTTCTGGGTTCTGTCACACCTCACCTCAGGGTTGCAGCGGAAAAAACCTGCAGGGTGAGACCGATGTTGCATTTGTTTCCCAGCAAGCAGGCCCAGAGATGGGAAATAAGGACTGCAAATGACCTCAAGACAAGCTCTGGAAAGACGTGGTGGTGACGGTGCCAAATATGAGGGAAAGCCCTGGCGGATCCCATCGGGGAGACCTTTTAGATGCACCTTTGTGTTTCAGACCACGGCCTTCCCAGGATACGGGTGTCAATTGGAAGGCGACTCGAGGAACCCTATCATTTTGGCCACCTGGTGAATCACACAAAGTCAGGTATAGCCAGGTGTTTTCTAACTGCAATAGCAATTTCGATGGAAGAGAAAATCGGTAGCATTTTCAAGTGTTTAAGTCAATAACTTTAAAATCGTACTTTTATATTCAACTCAATTACCACTAGATTATTTTACTTCTTAAAAGAGTTATCCTGGGGCGCCTGAGTAGCTCAGTCGGTGAAGCATCTGCCTTAGGTTGGGGTCATGATCCAAGGATCCTGGCGATGGGGGGGGGGGGCTCAAGCCCTACAGTGGGGTTCCCTGCTCAATGAGGAGCCTGCTTCTCCCTCTGGCACCCCCTCCTTCCGCTTTCTCATACGCTCTCGCTCTCTCAAAAATAAATAAATAAATAAAAATTAAAAAAAAATAATTTTAAAAAACAGACTGGTCCAAAAAAAAAAAAAAAAAAGACCTCCTCAAATCTAAACCTATGCCATTTATTAGAGACAACTAGAGTTCAAATAAAGAAATCTTCAGCTTTCCAAGACATCAGGTGGTTTACCATACCAACATCTACTTATAATCACTCTTGAGAAAATGCTTGAGTAAGAAGAATACAGTATCATGGAGGCATGATAGGACCAGATGGAAGTAATGGTTTCACACAACTTAGTAAAATTTAATGTTTTCACATAAAACAAGGAGAAAAATAAAACATAAAAGCAAGCAACAGATGTATATCCTTAACAATTCAGTTGTGAAGTTCTAGATGTTTTATGCATTGGCTGAGGGCGGGGTGGAGCATATGCAAAAATGGAGAAGGAAACAATGAATATGAGAACCAGCAAGCATGCCTATTTTCTTGGAGTGATGATATGGACAATGGTAGACTGCAGTTGGTGGGGGAAAATAACTTTACCATGTATTAAGGAGAGAAGAAAAGGGACTCCAGAGACCCAAAGTTTCAAGAATCACTATTTTTGAGCAGTGAAAATGTTGAAACAGGGTACACAAATAAATTTGGGTGAACCTAAAAACAATGCTGAGAAATAAAAAGCATGGTCAGAGAAGAATAAATGCAATGCAGTACCAGCCCATTTTTATAAAGCTAACAAACAAGCAAAATTAAAACATATACGTGTTTTTTAGGGATATCCAGTATTGTGGTAAATCTACAAAGAAAAAGGAAGAAAAAATATCTCCAAATTAAGAAAAACTGACACTGGTGTGGGAGAGCGATGGGAACAAGACTGGGGAGTGGCTCACAGATACTTCAGAGTACAAATATACTTACTTTAGTGAAGCATTGGTTTATTTTATCATTATTCTCTAACTTTAACGTACTTGTCATACACATTAATATGCACAATATATTTTCCAACATATTTTGAAAACCAAATATTTATTACAATTGCTGGATTTTTCTCTGCTTAATTGGTATTGACATACAAATTTTCATGAATAACAAATTACATGCTAGAGAAAAATTTTCATTATTGCCAATGACCAAAAAATTGCATGAGTGGAGGCACATTCTTATTTTATTCTGAGACATTATGCAATTCTTTAATCCATGAGGGGTTTAAAAAGTTTGCACCACACATTCTGATGTCTCAAATACAGTACCAAAAATTATATAAAGCTGTCCATGCAGTGATATAATATGATGGTGCTTATTAGCTGAGGCACAAAATTATCTTGGAAACCAAAGATATAACAATGAAAAACTGTGAGTGATGGAAAAATTACAAACATTACTTGTTTGGTTTCTCTTTGAACTTATAAATGGGCCTATGCAATCTAATGTGTTCTTACCTAAAAAGATTGTTTCATATACCGAGAAAGTTGTTTTTTAACTTTAGAATAATTTTCATATTTGGTTAATGATATTCCATCCATCCATCCATTCAACAAATATGTTTCAAATACCCCACAATGTCTCATACGTTGTGCTAAGTACTTTGCATACGCTACCTTTAATATAATACTAAAAACTACTGAAAACTAAGGGACGGGATAGGTTTGGTAACATGAGATTCTAGTAGGTAAAGCCCTGGCTTACTTTAGGTTGTTTTAAATATTTATTGAATAATGATCTGTGCTTGAAAAATGAATGAATAAATTAGAAGTTGACCACAATTTATCCAATGAGTCAGCATCAAAAGTGGGATTTGAGCCCACTGTTTTGTATCTGAAGCCTTTATATCTATGATGTCTTCATTTAGTACATACATGAATTGTATCTTAATCTCCAGTTTGGGCTGCTATTTTCAGAACATACCACAGTTATCCAATTTTGTTTTTCTCTTATTTGCATTCAGACTGCCCTATGCCTTAGACGATTAGCTTAAATGAATCAACATATTATTGAGCTACTGTGAGTTTCCAAGTGGTAATATATTCCTTGAGGTTAGACACATATATTAAGAGTCAGGGAAAAGTTTGTATCAACAAATACATGGAATATTTGGGGGTGATGGATAGGTTTCTGAGGAAAGAGGGTGTGACCAAATCTCATCATTGCATTTTAGAAATTACATTTGAGATTTAAATTTAACCAAGAGCCTAAATTTTTTACTGATGTATGAAGATTGTCTCACTAATATTCCGGCTTCCTCTACACACCACATTAGTGATTCACTGGGGAGATATTTTCATGACAAGAAATGTATTGAGGGAATATGAGGGCCTACCTTCATTTATGCCAGAGATACCAAATGCTAAAAATGCAAATAGATACATTCCTTTCTCTGCATGCCTAACAATATGCAAATACAAACTTAGGGGAAGGCCCAATATAATACACAACAGAGAAGTAAATAAACAATCACACTCTCTTGACATATTTTGTGGTTCAGTAATGCAAGTCTTTCTGTTTACAAAGGAATTTCAAAATGCTAGTGTTCATGTTTATACTCAGCTGCAAGATGTCTGAGTTGGAACCTTTTTTATCTTATATGTTTTTACACAAAACTCACATGAGATTATTGATCTAAAATAAATGTAAATATTTTTGTGAGAGCTTGCATGATAAGGGTAATCTTTCATTATGTAAAGAGCAGCAACCAGCACTGCCAGCTAATGTTTAATACATACTAAGGGAAGGAAAAGTAATCAAGAAATTAAATCTAATAAGTGATGTATGATATTAGCGCATATTGAGTTATAATAAATATTTACTGTAATTCTGGTTGATTTTACTATTTCCTAAACCATGTTATTTCAGGCTATTGCTTTTACTGTTCAAAATATCTTCTTTAGAATATATAATGCTTACATAAAGAGTGTGTAGACCAGAATAGTACAGTTTTCATTATATATGCATAAACACATGGGTGTGTACAGGAAATAAAAATGTTCTAGAGATGTATTCAATTCAGAAGGAAGACATTAGCATTTTTCTAAAATGCAGCATCTCCAAAAGAACAAAACTAGTGTTATGTAATATTATAAACATGTAATATATATTTTATATATCATTTCACAATTGAATCATATTGGAATAGCTGACCTAAGCATGGCCCATTGCCTCTAGCAGGTATCATTGCCTCAGAAGGATGTGAAAAATATTAGTAAAATGTACGGTATTCGGCAGGGGTCAGAATGCCTCAGTCACAACCTCTTCAATGTGTCTTCCAAGTGGTTCTCAGAGTTATTTTTCAAACTTGAAAGTGTAATTTTGTCACTGTCCTTCCAATTTTATTCATTGCCTCTTTCTTTTCTAAATTTCTTCATTATAATATCATGGTCAGTTGAATGTAAAAGGATAGAAAAAGATATTCCATGGGAATAGTAACCAAAGAGAACTGAAGTAGCTTCATTAATATTATATAAAAAGACTCTAAGTCAAAAATTGATGTGAGTCAAAGAAGGACATAATGTGTTGATAAAAGTGTGAGAGCATCAAGAGAATATAACAATTGTGAATATATGTGCGCCAAACCACAGAGACCCAAAATATATGAAGCAAAAACTTGACAGAGTTGAATGTGCAAATAGACAGTTCAACAATAATAGGTGGATACGTCGTTACCCCATTTTCAATAGCAGATAGAACAGCTAGACAGGATATTAACAAGGAACTAGAGGACTTGGCCACACTATACATTATTTAGACCTTACAGATGTATGTAGAACACTCCACCTGACAGCAGCAGGGTATACATTTTCCTCTCAAGCACATAGAACATTCTCTAGGACTGAACATGTATCTTGGGCCACAAAACAAGTCTCAGTAAATGTAAAAATATCAAAGTCACACAAAGAATCTTCTCCAACCACAATGAAATGATATTAGAAATTAGTAACATAAGGAAATCTGGAAATTTCACAAATAAGTGGAAATTAAACAACTTAGTCTTAAGCAACCAATGAGCTAAAAAAGAAATCACAAGGGAAATTAGAAAATACTATGCTATTAATGAAAATGAAAACACAACATAACAAAACTTATGAGGTATGGCAAAAATCAGTACTCCAATTTGAAAATGCCAATAAAATGACAATTCTTTAGGTAGATTGACCTAGAAAAAAAAAGGAGAAGAGTCAAGTCACTAAAATCAGGATTGAAAGTAGACATTACTATGGACTATTCAGAAATTTAAATTTTAAAATGCCAGGACTCTCCAAAGGGGAATGAAGAGTCTTTTCAACAAATGATATTAGGACCACTCATAACCAAATGGGATAGAATGAATTTGGATCCCTATTTGCATTATAATTAAAAATTCAAAATGGATCAGAGATATAAGAGTTAAAACTGTCAAACCTTTAGAAGAAAATATAGCTGCAAATCTTTGTGACCTTTCAGTAAGTAATAATTTCTTAAATACAGCACCAAAAGCACAAGCAAGAAAAGAAAAATAAGTACATTTAATGTCATCAAGATTAAAAATTTTTGTGTTTCAGAGATTACTATCAGAGCACTCAAAAGACAAGCTGCAGAATGGGAGAAAATATTTGCAAATCATATATCTGATAAGAATCATGTATCCAGAATATATGAAGAATTTTGCAACTCAACAGCAGAAGACAAACAACCTCATTACAAAATTAACAAAAAGCTTTCATAGATATTTCTCCAAAGAATATATACACATGTCCAACAAACACATGAAAATATTCTCAACATCATTAGTCACTATGGAACACCAAATAAAAAAAATAGAATAAGATAGCACTTCATACTCACTAGGATGGCTATAGTCAGAAAAATTTTCATTCAGTGTTGGCAAAGATGTGGAGAAATTGGAACCCCTATACCTTGATAACACTCCTATTAGGAATGGTTTAACAGTGAACCTACCATGGAAAACAGTTTAGTGGTTCCTCAGAATGTTAAACAGAATAACCATATAACCGAGCAAATTTACTCTTTGATATATATACCCAAAAGAGTTGAAAACAAGTACAAAAATTTGTACATAAATGTTCATAACAGCCTTATTCATAATAACTAAAGGTGAGAACAATTCATATTCATAATGTGATAGATGAATAGATACACAAAAAGTGGCATAGCCATACAACAAAATATTTGAACATAAAAATGAAATACTGATATATGCTCCAACATGAATGAATCTGGAAAACAATATGCTCAGTAAAAGAAGCTACACACATTTAGAGATTGCTAGAATAGGGAAATCCATAGAGACAGCAAACAGATTCATTGTTGCCAGGGGCTGAGGGCAAGGCAGGAAATGGGGAGTAGCTGCTTAATGAGTAAAACATTTCTTTGTATAGTGATGGAAATATTATAAAATTAGATAGTGCTGATAGTTACACAATATTTTTAATGTACAGAAGGTCATTCAGTTGTACTTCAAAATGGCTTGAGTGACAAATTTTGTTATGTAAATTTCATCTCCAATTTGAAAAAAATTCAAGGTACAATGGAAGTAAACAATATAGGTTCTGACAAATTATGCTAATGATTGCTCAGTTAATTAAATAGTAATTTGAGCTGATTTCCGATATCATCTAAATCTGCATTTCCTTTCACTTAGCACAATTACTAATTTGGGGGATATTAATGTAAATGTAATGTAGATTAGTTTTAATATGTGTAATGACCTTGTCTTCTGGCTACTTAAAGTGGAGAATCACTCAAATATTGACAAATAACTTCAGTAATGAATAATATTTTTGTAATTTCAGTTGGTCATATTTTTTACCAAAATCTCTTAAACAGATACATTTTTTAAAAAATTAATATATGACAAGAAGCCTACACTCTGAAAACGGTACTTTTTTTTTTCCTGTACTTTTGACAAGGGCAAAATATGTAAGTGAATGGATTGATCTTAACTATTTAGATGACATTGTAGAGAGACTCTGAAAAATCACTAAGGAAGAAATGTGTGGAAGGAACAAAATATGAGATTTTCCAAGGAGATTACCTAAGATGTAACCAGGATATGGCAGGATAAGTAAAATGAGAGTAAGAAAGCATTATAGGTTCTAGGTTCTGGAAGGATGTAGCATTTAGAGGAAACCAGTCATTCAAGATTTTGTTTGTCACTTTGTTTCATTTTTAATTATATCTAGAAAGAAATGTTTGATTTTGCAATGGGAAAGTGTAATGAAGGAGATTTCTTGTGTGAAGTGAGTTCTAGAAAAATTTGGTAGTTGAGGTGCTTCTCATTTCCCATTCATCTCTCATATCTGGTAAACAGTTACAATGGAAGAAAAAAAGCAGAAAAAAACCAAAAACATGAAAGTTTTTGACATTCTGTTCCTCATATAAAACTTACTTGTAAAATCTTAGAAATAATTTGTTTTTATTTATTTTTCATAATGAGGGCAACATCACTAAAAAACAATCATAATGTCTCTTGCAGTTGACAGTCACAGGCTGGCTGAATTTCACCACCCATGCTGCCTCACTGATCAGTCATATGCCAACATGAACACCATGAGTAGTCTTCCGCCAGTACTTAATTTCCTTAAAATAATATTCAACAATTAAACAAAGCCTGGGTGAAATATATATCATCTGGTAAAGAGAGTAGTTTGAAAATTTAGGGAAAAAAAAGGATGTATTTGGGGATGCCTGGGTGGCTCAGCAGTTGAGCGCCTGCCCTTGCGGGGGGCGTGATCCTGGAGTCCCGGGATCGAGTCCCGCATCAGGCTCCCTGAATGGAGCCTGCTTCTCCCTCTGCCTGTGTCTCTGCCTCTCTCTCTCTCTCTCTCTCTCTCTCTCTCTCTGTGTGTCTCTGTGTCTCATGAATAAATAAACAAAATCTTTAAAAAAAGAATTAAAAAAAGGATCTATTTGATACAAGGCAAAATATGGATAAAATGAAATACAAATAATATTACCCTATTAATTTCCATTTCCATTGCTTAGGTAAATTTTAGAGTGCTGTCAGATCTCTTTTCAAAGTATATTAGCAGATTAAACATATGAGAGTAAACGTAGTGAGGTGTAGTCTTCTATTTAACACACAATTATCTATGAAATAATATGCACATATGTACCTTAAGATGAAGGACTTCTTCCCCTATATACAGACTTTCCTCTCTCTTTGGAAATGAGACAAATAAGACAGATTTTCTAAAACAATGTCTTACTATGAATGAACACTCTTCTCGTTTTAGCTCTTTTAAATCTGTTATTTCTATTATGTAACCTTTATCTAAAAATGGAAGGGATGATGTAGTGACAAACCAGCTAATAGTGCAGCTTTGTAACATTTAGAGGACTAATACCAACCCAAATCCTAAGTCTATTTTAGAATATGTGAAACTAGGTTTTGCACCTGGTCATCAGTTCCACAGCACGGCACTGCAGGAAAAAGATGCATCCCCACTTAACATAGTCAAGTATGATACGGAAATATTAATTATTAGAAGGACTCTTCATTGTTTATGACTGTAAATATAATATGCATTACAATCCAATCCTAATTGCATATAATGCTGCTCGTGTAAGGAAAGCAAAAACATTCATTCTATAGCTAATATTAAAGCAGTTGACATCAAAATAAATCTAATGGGCAATTTAAATTAAGTGTATTGGGTTTCATTAGTGAATTAAAGCAAATCAATCCTTATGTACACTTGTGGATACTAGGTTTTATCTCCTAAGCTACTCCTCCGGTAAGGGATATTTCTCTCTTTCTCTAAAGGTTGGCTATTTACTGGCAAGTGAACTCAGAGGGCCAGATGGCCAAAGCCATACGAGATCATTAGACAGTTCCTGTAAGGATTTTGGACAACAATTAACAGAAGCCCAGCAGGAGTTCCCCACTGTTGACCCCTAAAGGGTGGCTAATCAGCAGCATATGTGTTTATTTATACCAGCAGGCCCTTTTAATTAACAGCTCTGAGGTGTGTACTTTTTGGAATTTAGTACAGGATATTAGGAAACAGTTTTGACAAGACCCAGTTATAAAGCATAATTCATATTAAAATTGAAGACAGACAAGATAACAGAATGTCAGGAGGTCTAGTCACAGTACAGATGGATCAAATATTTATAGGATTCCCCCTAAAAAAAGCCCTTTAGCCAGTTCCAAGGATTGTCAAGAGCTGGTCCTGTATTCACTCTCCTACCCCTATCTAGACAGGTTTACATCATCTATGACTATAGTACTGCCCTGATACTCCAAATGTTACTACACATACCGAGTCCCTAATATTCTCTTCCCTGCATCTTGCAAGTGAACCTTATATCAACATTAATGTAGATAACATTGCAACTATTAGTTGGGCCTCATGATACATGCACAATGTAGTCTAGGTAGTGGATCCCTGAGGATTTGACAGCAATGTTACTTCTTTATCCAAAAGACAAACTTAGTATAATTAATGCCTTTTTCCATGAGAGAGTATAGACTTTTCCCTTCTTGGTCTTAACCTAATACTTACTCTTTAAGTACATGAGATATTATGGTTGAAGACTGATATATAAAGAGCATCACCTTTACTCCTGTGTGTGTCACTGAATTATGATAATGTCATAAACATTGTGGCCCTATGGCAAGAATTCCATCAGTCTTACTCACATGGATTCCTGAAAAGCATTGGACTTAACTTCAAGGTCTTCAAAGATAAAATTAACCAGTAATAATAATGATACAAATATTAGTACTAATATTAATGATACTAGTGTTAATATAAGCCAATATTGGGATGCCCACTTTATTTTGGAATGATTTTCCTCAATAAAGCAATTTTTATTCTGA
The DNA here is from genome assembly GCF_018345385.1 of Vulpes lagopus. NCBI lineage: Eukaryota > Metazoa > Chordata > Mammalia > Carnivora > Canidae > Vulpes > Vulpes lagopus. Next base: position 4,666,484 of record NC_054839.1, on the reverse strand, counting down.
AAGTACCTCTGAAAATCATGTTGGTATCTTGTCTTTGTATGCCTATCTTTGATCTTTGAACATGAATTTCATTCTCACATTTTTCAAATTGGTTGGATATCTAATATTTCATTTAATTTTGGCCATAAGTGGGTAATGGCCAAAGTAGTTGTTATTCATTTTACAGGTGAGAGAGACTGAGTGCTACAAACCTCTCAGGTTGTAAAGGGATTCCAGCCCTGGATCCTGATTCTATGAGGGATGTTTTCCTCAGAGGAGAAGATGCAGTCCCTTGACAAACTCCTAGCCCCTCACCTCTTCAGGGTCCCTCACTTCTAGGATAAGTACACCTTTTCTTGAGGTACTAATTATTTCCAACTTCTTAAACATGTAGAGGTGATGCACAATAGTTGCTTTTAAAATGTTTTCACAATGTGAAGATGTTAAGATGTTAAGGTATATCCCACAGGTATATTGATGTATTGTTATTGTGTGAGATAAGAAGTTTTGCAAGACCGAGATGATATTGGCTGGATAACACCCCCTCCATATGGTAGCGCAAATGTGCCTTTTCTTACTCTTACATGAGTAAGAACCTCATGTTGGCTTTGCTTGAGATCAAACAACAGTTCATGTGTTTAGGGAATAATGCAGTAGATGACTATATCACATCTGATAAATGGGACCCCTAGTATTTTTCCACAATGATAGCAAATTTTACTTGATATTACATGTGGGGGAAGGTGAAGTTTTAATTAACCATTAATATAAAACGAAGCAGTTTTGATCAATTTGAATGTTAATGGATATATGCTTTGGTGAGCTTCTTTAAAATTCATGCCAATTTTCTTTAAAAATAAAGCAGTTTTTGTTCATCTCCTTTCTAATGACCTCACCAAATCACCAAACAAGCTATAATGATACTAATCAGTTATAAAATACTTCAGTTGAGAAAGAGTGTGGGGAAGAGAGCAGTTACACCCTAACTGTGATATATAAAGAAAAAGGCATTGTTACTTGCAATGTTAATGTAACTAATATGGATTTTATTTATTTTATTTATTTTTTTTTTTACTAATATGGATTTTAAATTGCATTTGAGCAAGGCACAATTCTCACTTAGAATGAATGCTAAGACAATGTCAAGATGTTCTGAACAGGTAACACCCTGTTCACACGCCTGCTATAGGTACCTTGCATTCTACAGAGACTAAACAGTATTAGGTTACTCCACTTAAAGGGATAGGCATGAAAAGTGACACCATAACATGTGTATGGCAATCATGTCTCACATCACAGCAGACAGCTCTAAAATCCTACAATGTTCATTAAAATCATCCTTTCAAAGAATGATGATGAGACTTCATCTTACAATCTATGATTACAATTTAAAATCCATTGCCTTACATTTTTATATATTGGTTAATAATGGTTTTCTTTGATAATGAAACAGTAAATCCCAGTCAAATGATAAACTAATTAAAGTGGAAATAGTATTTTATGTATTATAGTAGACCAGTTTATATCATAGAATCAGAGGCTTAAAATACTACTGGGAATTTTAGCAATAATTTATCAAAGTCGGCTAACAACATCTCTAGGACTTCAGATTCTTCATTTTAATTTAGTAACTTAACCAAACACAACTAATTTTAGTAGGGCAAAAATTGGAATCCAGGTCTTATGACTTGCTTGATACAATTTCAACCACTGTATAGTATGCTCTAAATATTGGGCGATCCATTAATTGTTTGGATCCTAGGGATTAGTAAGTCAAATAGTGTCATTTTATACTATAAACTTCATGGGAAAATGATTGGTATGCTAGTGATAGAATTCTTGAGATAATCTTATACAGAAAATACATAGCCAAAGACTATCAGTACATAAAAACAATGTATACATTTCAAAAACAAATAAAATTTTGATAAGGTATCATTTTTTAAGTGGAAGTAAAACTTTGTCAAATAGATTGTGAATAGATTATTTTCCTTATAATTAATTATGCATTTGTAATTACATTTATTTATAAATGGACATGTTCTTTTCAGAATGTAACTTTTCCAGCCATTTTTAAAAAATTTTATTACCACATTTGTTAGAACTTTTAAAGACAAACACTATAGCAGCAAAATAAATATAAACACAGAAAATAGAAAAACACTTTCATGCTGGTTTCTTGCAATTCACTTCATATTCAAAAGAAATTTACTGTATCAATGTTAGTGATGGTAGTGAGATAATATAACTTCTTTAAATTGTACTATCATGTATGAATTTTAAAGATCAGAGACTTAATGAAGTGACTTCGCTGGATGGAGTCTATTTTCAAGGCAAATCAAGAATAAGTCAAGCATAAGAAACCACCTTAACAGTGGCACAGACAAGGCTCAATTGAATAGAATTGCTCTGGATGCGAAGCATATATGCCCATGATGGGGAAAGATGTCTCTCACCGCAGAAGCAATTGTCTTCTTCTTCCAGCACTAGTGCCCTGCCATAATGTTGAGCCTATTACTCTATCTGTTTTAATTAGCTCTCGTCTTCAGGCTGCTACCAAATATTTCATTTTCTCCCAACTGAAACTGTCTTTTGGGGATGAACCTTTGATTGGATCATCAGGTCTCCATCACGTATCTAGTACCTTACTGGGCACACCTCTTCTGTCTTAGCTTGTAGAACAATGATTAGCTTGTAGCTTCTGTGTTTGAGTAGGTAGTTCTCCTTTATCCAACCATCTGTGGCCAGATTCATTTGAAACAAAGCGTAGTAACATTCATTTAGGAAAAGGATTTGTTTGCATTCTGCAGCATTTAGAAAGGAAGAAAGAACAGTTTCAGGTACTGGTCTTAAATTACTACCACAGAAACTCACCAAGTGTTAGCTATCATCACCATCACCGTAATTAAAATGTGACAATGATGATAGTTACAAACATTTTCAATTCAAATCATGATGAACTCGAAGGCAGAATAACATCCTATTAATAAAAATACCTTATAAGCAAACTTTATCCACTGAATTGAAATGGATATTGATTGAAGTTTTTGAAATGGATGGCAATTCCTCTTAATTCATGCTTAAATTTGGGGCTTGGTTACACTTTCCATTCTGTTCCCTTGCTAATGAATATGGTAGCACAAGGGATGCACTCAGGTCTAAGAATGAAGTTATCAGTAGCCACATCTGCCTCCATCATTAGAGCGGATTCTCTAGTCTTACATTGTAACTCACAGTTTTCCTACTTGAAGCTAACAGAATTCTATGGGCGCTTTAATGTATGGGATAGGTTGACGGTCATATTTTTCATTTTTGTCTTGGTCACAGAATGAATGGTACATTTTCATCACCCACTCTGCTGATTTTTATCTGAGTATCCGGGCTTCAGTGATTGCCAACATAGCTATTAATCACAGAATCACGCAATCTGAGATGACACTGCTATTTTGCTGATGACTGTTCTTTCAGTTTTAGCATTTCTTATGCTTAAAAGTCTTGCAAAAATGCAGAAATAATGCTAAAATATACCATTTTCTACTAGAATTTTGTTGGGCAAAAATGTACTATAACTATATGCAAAACATAACACAGAAAACTGAACTAATTATTTAAATAATAAAGGCAAAACAATACTATATCCAAATGATTGAAATACTACTATAGTTGCCCTTTGAATATCTCGGGGATTAGGAGTGCTGACCCTCTGCACAGTCAAAAATCAGTATAACTTCTGACTCCCCAGAAACCTAACTAATAGTCTAAAATGCTTAACTACTCATAGCCTACTGTCTACCGGAGGCCTTACCAATGACAAATGTAAACAGTCGATTAACATGTATTTTGTGTGTTATACATATCATGTACTATATTCTTACAAAAAAAATAAGCTGGAGAAAAGAAACTGATATTAAGAAAATCATAAGATAAAAGAAACTCATAAGGAAGAGAAAATACAAAAAAAACAGTACTAAGCTCTTGAAAAAAAATCTGTGTTATCAGTGGATCCACACAGATCAAACCCATGTTGTTCAATGGTTGTCTGTATTTTAAACTATCAAAACATTCATTTTTATTTTATTAAAATTTTATGAAATATTCTTGGCATTCTTTGTCACATGATGCTTGAATGTTGCCCAAACTAAATCTGCTAGTGACATCAGCAAACCTGGGTTTATCTTATAAGGGACTTTACTCAGAAGGACTCAATACCATATGGTATCATTGAAAATATACACTTACTGAATTATTCTAATTTGTAAGCATGCACATTACATTTGTTAAATCTTAGTAAAGTCCAGCTATGTGTTAAAATCAAGAAGAGAGAAAAAGATAATTTCTATAATTCACTTATGATCAAGTTAGAGGCTTTAATATTTTAAAATCTTCAATTTGGAATTTAAGGCATTCTCACTCCTGCAAGCAGGAAGCATTTTAGAAATGTTATATATAGACTAAAATAAATTTAGTTATGGGCTAAATTGTGCCCCCTCCCCCCAAAAATTGTTGGAGTCCCAGACTCCACTACCTTAGAATACAACCTTGTTTGGAGATAGGGTCTTAGAAATATAATTAGTTAAACCAAGGTTTATAAGATGTGTTGCCAGCTGTGTGAAAAAGAGAATTGGAGTAATACATCTATAAACCAAGAAATGTCAAAGAGTCTGCAATCCTCCAGAGCAGAAGAGACAAGAAAGCATTTTCCCCTACAGATTTCAAAGGGAGCATGGCCCTGCAGACACCTTGATTTTAGACCTCCTGGGGCTGGAATTGTTAGACAATACATTTCTGTTGGGCTAAACTACTCAGTTTGTGGGACTTTGTCATACCCATCCTAGGAAGGTAAGACAAGTTCTTTCATAAATGATTAGTAAACACTTACCAAATTGAAGACATTTTGTGATTTGGTGAAAGAGGTAAACCGAAAGAAATATCAATCTATCTTAATGTTTTGCTCAGCCTCAGCAACAGATCACTGATGATTTAACACTTTTTGCTCATGCCCTGTTATGTAAAATAAAATGCTTATATAGGCCTTTGGGATTCACATTGAGGGGGCCAAATGACAAGTCTTTCCCCAGCAAGTCTTTTGAAAAGTAAGTTTCCTTGAGTCTTGCTTAGATCCTCAGTGAGGCTCTCCATTTAGAATTAGAAGCATAGAATCATTGACAGTGAAAAAAAGCAAAAATAAAAACAAAGGTAAGAATGTGGTGACTTGAGTTGGAAGAGGCAGGATAACTTACTGAGAAAGATGACTTCTGGGCTAGATTTAAGAATGAATGCATTTATTCTGTGAACAAGGGCATTCAAGAAGAAGAAAATGTGAACCAAGGTCCAGCAGCCTCAATGCTCACCCCATTGACTTGGTGCTTCCGTCAAGACCCCTGTGCTAATCAGGGTGTCTGCTAGGCTCCAGGCTGACCACGTATTTTCACCCTCTATAATATCAAACATTCCCTTTGTAAATGAACATGAAATAGTGACACATTGATTAAGTCAGTGTTTCTTAAATGCAAGCTGCAAAAAAATGGAAAGGAATTGCAGATCTCAGGGCACTTGGCTGGTTGGTAGCAGTAGAACAGATCCCTCTCTAAGATCAGCAAATGTGTAATACACTTTCCTTTAACCTCCCTTCCCTGTGTGTCTCCACCATTAGCCTCCCTCCCCCAACTATGGTGAGACGTGGTGAATCCATCAACTCACTTCCTACTGCCAAGAGTGCAGTGAAGAGTCTTCAACTCAGCACCGAGGCAGCCACGGTTACTCGGGTGATGTGTGTGCGTGTGTGCATGTGTGGGTGTTAATGAAAAGGCAGTGTGGAGATCTCACAACCATAGGCCCCTGCCAAAAGAGTGGAGGACATGGAGTGGGTCAAAAAGACGAAAAAAGATAGGAAAAAAAGAAAGCATTGTTTCATATGAAGCTGAGAGAAATAAATTTTTACTTCCTAGAAAATATATGTTCTCTGGTACATGTTTTATTCATTTGTAAAAAGCTTTTGATAGCCTTCATGTAGGTCTACAGCAGCTAAACCTTCATTAGCAGATAACACCAGCTTGCTTTCACAAGTGTGTTTAACATAGCATAATTTATGGATTTTAGTTTCAGAATAAGTACCATTTATCCTGTCTGGCACCTCTTCCTCCTTCGTATTCTCTATCACCACGTGTCAACTGTGGGTGGAGTGGTCTCCAGCAATGAGATCCCTGGACAGCTGTTGTCCTCGTCTTGCTCAGCATACACACTGCTGGTGCGCAGTGGCCACAAGCCTGCTGGCAAACAAATACAGTGCTGGGTGAGCACCACAGGACAACCTTTCTAAGCTGTTCATAAGAACCGGTTACTATCTTGTGCTATCTGCCAAGAATTAAGTAAATTGAACAAAATGATGATTGTGAGTTAGAAGTTTGCACAAATTCCTTCAGCTGTTTGACTATACCCACCATAAGGCACATATTATCATCTCTTTACGCACACAGAGAAGAAACGCTTCAATGGAGGACAATTAAAGCAGAACTACTATGGTAAAAGCCCACCTTTCTCCAGGTACTATTGTCTTCATGAAGTGCTGGCTACCTAACTCAATGAGTTACACTCAGTGCAAAATAAAACCGTGAGGCCCCTTGCTAAAAAATCATTAAGAATATCAAGATGACAGCAGCACCTGGATGGCTCAATGGTTGATCATCTGCCTTTGGCTCAGGTCATGATACTGGGGTCCTGGGATCCAATCCCATATCGGGCTTTCCTCAGGGAACATGCTTCTCCCTCTGCCTATGTCTCTGCCTCTCTCTCTCACTCTATGTCTCTCATGAATAAATAAATAAAATCTTAAAAAAGAAAAGAATATCAAAATGACAACAGCAGAGCATTAAACCCAGTGTAGACCCTTACTGTGTTGTGTGTTTATTTAATCACTGTTGGATCTAGTATTTCCATTTACAATGAGCCCTTTTCTTTTTACCTTATGATTGATGAACTCTTCTTTCTTGAAAATGAGAAAATACAATTTTTAATATATTCACTATTGACAGATTATCAGCTTCTTCCTAGTACACAGGATTTCTAAAATAAATTCACAATCCCATGCTTAAAAAGTAGACATAAACTACTTGAAAATTAATTATTATTTTTAGGTGTATTGGACATATACTAATAATATGTAAATAGTAATTCAGATGACCTCACATTGCATAATTCTTATGTTATTTTTCACTGATTTACCATTCTGATATCAGCCCTGCTGAATAGAGAAATGCTCTCCCTGATGACTAGAAATAATAAAAACAAGAGAAGTGAAATTTTATAAACCAGATGTGTTCCAATATGTCCCCTCTGGGCTGATCGATGTGTGGATATGGGCTGCTTTGTTATTTGCTCCTAAAAGTCCAATCACACTTATAATTTGTTGCATGCAGAACTTATTGAATTCTCTTTCTTAAGACTGAACAATTAATTAATCTGGCATGTATATATTAAGACTGAACAATTAATTAATCTGGCATGTATATATTACTTTTACCAACTTCATGATAATAAGCCATCAAAAATTGGTTTTAGAATGCTTTCATCTCACTAATAGCATTCTTCATACTCCTTTATGGCAAACCCCCATTCCTACCCTCAGCCTCAGGCAGCCACTCATGCATTTTCTGTCTTTATAAATTTATCTTTTCTGCACATTTTACATAAATCAAATCATATATATATATTATCTTGACTATGGCTTCTTTTTCTTAGCATAATGTTTTTAAGATCCATCTATGATGTGGCATATGTCAGTAGTTTATTGATGAATAATAATCTGTTGTATAAGTGTACCACATTTGTCTGTCCATTCCCAGTTGATGAACATTTAGGTTATTTCCAGTTTGGGCTATTAAAAATAATGCTGCTGTGAACATTCACATGTAAGTCTTAATGTGGACATATTTTTTTTTCTCTTGGGTAAATATCCAACAGTGGAGATAATGGGTCATATGGTAGTCTTGTGTTTATCTTCTTGAGAAATTGCTGAGGAAATTTTCCAAAGCAACTGCACCATTTTACATTCGGATAAGAAATGCATGTGGGTGTTCATTTTCTCCATGTCCCTTGCCAACACTTGTTTTGGGCTGTCATTTAATATAGCCATTTTTTGTAGATGTGAAATAGTGTCTCATTGTGGTTTTAATTTACATTTCCCTAATAATTAATGACTCTGAACATCTTTTCATGTGCTTACTGGCCATTAGTATACCTTATTCTGTATATCTGCTCATATGTCTTACCTATTTCTTTTATTAGTTTGTTATCTTATTGAGTTGTGTTCTTTGTAAATTGTGGCTATAAGTCCTTTATCAGATAAATGTTCTACAAATATTCTCTCCCAATCTGTTGCTTATCTTCTCATTTTCTTAATAGTGATTTTCTTTACTGTGACTTTATTTTTTTAGAACAGTTTCAGGTTCACAGCAAAATTAAGAGGGAGGTAGAAAGATTTCCCATATACCCCCTGCTCCTGGACACTCACAGCCTCCCCATTATCAACAGTTGTTACAATGAATAAACCTATATCAACACATCATTACCACCCACAGTCCATAGTTTACATCACCGTTCACTTGGTGTTGTACATTATATAGCTTTGGACAAAGGTATAATGGGATACATTCACCAGTATAGTATGATATAGAGAGTTTTTACCGTCCAAAAAACCTTCTGTGCTCTGCTTACTCATCTCTCCCTTCCACCTAACCACCCTAGCAACCACTGATCTATTATTTACTAGCCCCATAATTTTGCCTTTTCCAGAACGGCATATGGTCAACATCACAGAGTGTATAGCCTATTCAGACTCGCTTCTTTCACTTAGTAATATGCATTTAAGATTATTCCAATGTCGGGAATCCCTGGGTGGCTCAGCCGTTTAGCGCCTGCCTTTGGCCCAGGGCATGATCTTGGAGTCCCGGGATCGAGTCCCACGTCAGGCCCCCTGCATGGAGCCTGCTTCTCCCTCTGCCTGTGTCTCTGCCTCTCTCTCTCTGTGTCTCTCATGAATAAATAAATAAAATCTCTTTAAAAAATATTATTCCAATGTCTTTTCATGGTTTGATAGCCCATGTACTTTTAGGACTAAGTAATATTATCTTGTCTGTATATACCACTGTTCATCAATTCACCTACTGAAGGACATCTTGGTTGCTTCTAAATTTTGACAATTAGGAATAAAACTGCTATAAACATTCATGTACAGGTTTTTGTGTGGACCTAAGTTTTCAGATCTTTTGGGTAAATGGTAAGGAGTGTGATTCCAAGATCATATGGTAAGAGTATGTTTAGTTTTGTAAGAAATGACCAAACATCTTCCAAAATAGGTATACCATTTTCATCCCAGCAGCAGTGAATGAGAATTTCTGTTGCTCCACATCCTTTCCAGCATTTGGTGATATCAGTGTTAGGAATTTTGGCCATTCTACTGGGTGTGTACTAATAGTGATATTTGGTGAGTTCCAGTTGATCTTTTTTTTTCTTTTGTGGACTGTGTTTTTAATGTCACATTTAAGACATATTTGCCTAACTCAAGGTCTCAGTGTTTTTCTCCTATGCTTTCTCCTGCAAGTTTCATTGTTTTAGTTATTTCATTTAGCCCTGTGATCCATTTTGAATTAATTTTGTGGGTGGTCTGAGGTATAGATCTAAGTTCATCTTTTTGCATATGGATATCCAATTGTCCCAGCACTCTTTGTTGAGCAAATTTTCCTTTTCCCAAATATTCTTGTCACCATTGTCAGAAATAAATGAACTATAAATACACTTATTTCTTTTCTACATTCTCAATTATGTTTCATTTGCCTATATGTCTATCTTTACTATCTTGATAAATAGGAGCCTTACACCAAGTTTTGAAATTGGTAAGTGAAAGGTCCTCCAACTAAATGTTCTTTCCAAATTGTTTTGGCTATTCTATGTGTTTTGCATCTCCATGCACATTTTTTGATTTGCTTGTTATTTTACACACACACACACACACACACAAATGCTTCAATTTTGATTGTGAGTAAATTGAAACTATACATCAATTTGGGGACAACTGCTGTCTTAACAATATGGAGGCCATCAATGTATGAGCATATGATGTATCTCCATTTATTTATATTTTCTTTAATTTCTCTTAGCAAAGTTTTGTAGTTTTTAGTTTATACATCTTCACTTATTTTATTGAACTTATTTCTAAGTATTTTCAATGCTATTTTGAATGCAATTTTATTCTTAATTTTCTTTTTGGATTGATCATCATTGTAAGCACATTACTACTTACCTTTCATAATAAACCTGAGACAAGGCAGAGTGAAAGGTCTTGGCTGCATTTATAGAGGAAAGGAGGAAGAAAAATCAGAAAAATCCCAAGTTAATATCCAAATGAATTCATGTGCCATACATGTATGTTTTTAAAATAAAAGCCCTGTATTTCTTTATTCTTACTTTTTCGAGCAATAAATACTCACTGTAGAAAATATAAGACAGGAGTACATGGAAGCTGCAGTGGCAGGGAGCTTAGTCGCATCTGCCTCAGCCTGAGTTCTCTGGTCCCATCTCTCTTTATACCTATTCAGCCAAGACTATGGCCTTCACCAATTTCTAGATTCCTTGTTTGCCATTGTTTCTGCAAAGTATTTTCTTAACAAGCTGAAGAGCTCGGTGGGGAAGCATCACACACAGTTCTGAGACACTGAAGGTGCTGTTTATACTCTGAGTACCCTCATTTCCTCAGTCGTAAATGAGGATGACAGAACTCTTCCATTCCCTACCTCCCTGTCTTCCTTCTTTCCTTTTCACCGATTCCATCTCCCTCGAAAGTCCACACTAGGCTCCAACCCTCCCACGTGCCTCCCAATTCCCCCTCTCCTGACCCTAGATTATGACCCAGGTGCAGTTTCAGTTTGGGACAGCCTACCCTTGGAGTGTTAAGTAAGTGCGCCATTCCTCAGCTTCCCTTTTTCCATCTGTGTGCAACATTTTATTGCAGCTCTGTGCCAACTGATATATAGATATTCACTCCTTTACTATTTTACCATGCTACAAGTCCAGCCACACTCATGTCTTTGGGAGTTTTAAAACTTCCGTGAAGACACAGAGGCAGACATACAGGGAAAACTTGCATCATGCATGGATCACGGGTTGTCAGCAGTTTTGCTGCCCATTGAGCATTGTCATTCACCTAGAACAGCCTCTGTTCCCACATATCATCAATGCAGAGGGGGACCCCTGCTTCCTCCCCACCCTGAAACTCTCTTGTGGGAGAAGCTCTGCCAAGTACATCTGACTTCCTTAGCACCTGTGAACTTCTCAAAAATGATAGCAGGATACTTCAAAAAGACAGAAAAAGAACATAGAAGAAAAACACCTGTGTTTGTGTTACCTGGGATTCAGGATTATTATTTGTATAATTATTAACACTTTCCTTTCCCTATGGTTTTGAATTTTCGGATATAACAGAATATGTACAATGATTGAAACTCTAGTATGGTTAGAGCAATCTGATGATTAAAACATATTAATGTAACCCCTAATACACATACACACACACACACACACACACACACACACACAAATAAGTCAAGTTTTTTTCTTTGCATTTTATCAAGGCTGCAGTATGTGATAGCACTAAATTAAAGACAGAAATCCTAATCTTTGCTGGGTCCTAACTGCATGCTCTAGAGAGGGTGCTTTACTTCAGGGGTTCCAATTTCTCTAATAAAAAGAAGTTGCTTTACTTAATCTCTAGGGTTCCACCACTCCAATAATCCACAGCTCATTAAATGTACATGCGTGTACAAATTTCATACGGCCTACGCTGAAAATGTCCCCATTTTGGGAAAAAAAAAGTTACCTCTATTATTTAGTTCAAGTGAAATTCTGTGATCATGGATAAAGATAATTTTATCATAGTGTTTTGTGATCATTATATTTTCAAAAGAGTTAAATACAATGTAATTTTAAAAGTTAGCTCAAAACCCAAACTGATACAGAAAATTAAAATATCACAGACAATTTCTACCTCAGATTACAAGAACTGTGTGGTACGTGTAGTACTCTTGGTGCTTGACCAATGTGGAACATCAGTCCTTGACTTTGCATTTGGAGAGAGGATTTAATGGGTTTCTGCCACAATTTCTTCATCTTTTTCAAAGGAAGAGTAATTGCAAGTTGCTTCTTATAGTCAGCTTCATGTTTAGTGATTTAGTGATTTTTAGAACTCAAATGACAGTAACTTATCAAGGACAAAATGTCCTAACACCACTTAAAGTAAAAAAGAAGAGCTTAGTTCATTCAGAGGGCTAAAAATTGTTCAATGAAAAGGTTGAAAATAAATGGTCTTCAGTGACACAAATCTTGACTTTCAGTTCCCCGAGGTTAAACAGTGGACACTTATGCCATAGTTCTGCATAATAAACAGAAAACAGAATTTAGTTTAAAAAAAAAAAAATCCTTGCTCACTGGGACTGAACCTCTGCATTTTTTGCCTATTAGGGTCAGCCATTTTTGACGAAGCAAACAACCCAGTTTTGCCATTTTGGAGTGGCTTTCATTCTGTAGCTAATGAATTAAGACCTGTTATTAAATTTACCCTCAAAACCCTCACACCCTTCTTTTTTATGTCCCCTGGCTTTAACTGTTGAGATGTGCCTGCCAAGAATTCAAAGAGGACAGAATTGGTGTTGTTATACTACTTAGTTCTTAAGAACAGCTCTGTGGTCATTTTTAAAGAGATTGCTAGTTCGGAAACTGAGTTCCATAAGATATGAAAACAACATAGTGACCAGTGGTATAAGCAATCCAAGTGGGAATAACAGAAACGCCTTCTAATTGAATGCAGCAGTAAGAAGTAGGTGTTGAATATTCCCCACATACAAGTTCAATCAGCGATCTGTTGCAAACTGAAGAGAAGGACATATCCAACAAAATCAGAGTTAGTTATGGCAGAGTGAAACTCAGAATTTGGATCTAGTAGACTTAGGACTGCTGTCAACCATTCCCGACTCCAACCTTTCACCCCCACCTAATGCAACAAAGCAAGGCTTTTTGAAAGTATGCCTAAGACAACTGACTTATTTCAAGTTTCTATGAAATCAAAATATAATTTGCAAGTCCTTTCTGGCTTCATATCTGTGGTTTTGTGAACGAGATGTGGAGGGTCACCATTTCTAACTTATGGATGTGTGATGTGGGCAGTCAGAAGAGTCCCATGCTTAGTGTAATACTCTCTTGTGGTCATCTTAAAGTTTCTAGTAGTTTTTGAGCAAGAGGTCCACATTTTTACTTTGCATTTTGTTTTATAAATTTTGTAGCCAATCTTGACATATTATTGGCATAAAAGTTTTAGATCAAATTCTATGACTGTGTGATCTGGAAAAATAACACTAACGTTCTTATGAATAAAAGAGATGAGGGTGAGCCTAAGGCAACCAAAGAATTTCAGTGAAGCATGGCTTAAAAGAGATGGACAGCACTATTCCAGATTATATAAGAGAACAAAAGCTGCTAACTTATTTAAAGAAAAATACCAAATAATAATAAATATATGAAAAGATGAGTCCAAAAAGATATTTTCAGGCCAATCCTTTTATAAATAGGAGAAAACAACCCTGTTACCACATAGAATTCGGCAAAAATTTCAAAGAATAATAGAACTTGACTAAATTCGAGTGAATCTGAACATGCAAGGTTTTTTAGAATTAAGATATGTGTTAATATTATTCATTATATTCCCAGATCTAAGGTGAAAAATAAAATACCTTCATTAATATTGGAAGAGCATTTTAAGATTCAAAATCTGTTCTTTGGGGACTAGAGGGTGCTCAGCAGTTGAGCATCTGCCTTTGGCTCAGGGTTTGATCTCGTGGACCAAGATCAAGTCTCAAGTTGGGCTCTTGTGGGGAGCCTGCGTCTCCCTCTGCCTGTGTCTCTGCCTCTTTGTGTGTGTGTGTCTCTTATGAATGAAAAAAAAAAAAGAAAAAATGAAAAAAAATATGTTGGTAAAAATGCATATTGATAAAATAGAAGTAGACTGATGTGTTTTTAATACAATGTAAACAAAAGCAGCAGTACCAGATTCAGTTGCGAGCAGTACACAGCTCAGGAGAAGGCTCAATGTATACTTCTTAACGTTGTGCATGGCACTACCCATGCTACATGATGCTTTGCATTGAAGTGTACAGTAAGTCTTTCATTTAGTTAATAAAAATTGGGATGTTTATATTTCTTATGATTCCTGGAATCATTATAGAAAATTATATTTCTCTAATTAAGTGTTTCACTCAGATTAAAATGTGTTAGTAACAGATTAAAAATTTTATTTTAGGAGTGCCTGGCTGGTTCAGTCAGGTAGAACCTGTAACTCTTGATCTTGGGGTTGGGAGTTTGAGTCTTATGTTGAATGCAGAGATTATTTAAAAGTAAAATCTTTAAAAAAAAAAAGTTACATAATTTTTTGTGTATGGCCCAAAATAATTTGCAGCAAATAAGGAGATCATGGGAAATAACTTTCAAAGCCATGACTCTTAGGATTCTTTTGAATTATTTTTTTCTTGCTATGTTTTTTTACTTCATTCTCTTTCAAAATATGAGCTTTGTATTTTTTCCTCTTTTAAATTAGATAGAAATTGATAACTTTCGTGTATTAATTTTTTTAAAAAAATCAGCTTTTGGGGGCGCTTTTGGGGGCGCCTGGGTGACTCAGCCAATGAAGTGTCCGACTCTTGACTTTGGTTCAGATCATGATCTCAAGGTCATGAGATCAAGCCCCCTCTTCCCTGGCTCTGCACTGGGCATGGAACTTGCCTAAGATTTTCTCTTCCCCTCTGCCCCTCCTCGCTCCTCAGAAAAAAAGCAGCTTTTGGATTTATTAACTACTTTCCTCAATCTCTATCTTCTAACTCATTAAATTTTGTCTTTATACATTCATGTATTCTGATCTCCTTTGCTTTATTGTATTGTTCATTCTCTAATCAACATAGCAAATCAACATAGATCCTTTTGCTCTATCTTTGATGTGGAAAATACTCTTTTCTTTCTACTACTTGGCGAGAACCCTCTGGAGCTGCCATAATTTAACCTGTAAATATTTTCACTATGGAACATGTCACAACTCTGTTGATGATGTCATTCCAATTGAATCTAATGAGCAGGTAGTAGCAAAAAACTAAAATGTCTTACTAGCAGACATGTGAGCCAGAGTGTGTGGGATACACCCCATGAAAATTCAGAAGTCTATCCACTCTGAATGTCCAGGGATCTGGACTACGTTTATCTACCCTTACAAAGTGGAAGCTAAAATCTTGCACATTGCACCTCATATTACTCAAATGTGCCACATTATATATGTGGGTCTTTTTATCTTTATAGTCAATGTATAGTATATTTAGGGAGCTGATCCAGTCTATCTGCTATGTATCCCATTCAGTAGCTGTTTTTTGCCTGAATAAGGCATAGAACAAGAGAAGGCTTTACATCAGGCCCAGGCTGGTGGAGCTTCTCTGATATTTGGGCCTTAAAACCCAGGATATCCAATGATAATTGAAGTGTCTGTTGAAGGTGAACCAGCTTCTTGCAGACTCCAGTAGGACCGTACCAACACAGACCTCTAGACATTTGGAGACAAGTTATCTCCTGTTGTACATATACCTATGCTCCTTTAAGGAAACTGCTTCTAGCTTATCCTGAGACCTAGTATTGATTGACTGTGAGTCTCCTCAGATTTTACATAACCAATGCCCACCATGAACTGGTGATATCTGACCCCAACACCTATGACTGGATGTGCTCAACAGCAACCTATAATCATTTGGAAATGGTATTTAAGAGGACACCTGGGTGGCCCAGTTGGTTAAGCATCTACCTTCGGCTCAGGTCATGATCTCAGGATCCTGGGATCGAGTCCTGCATTGGGCTCCCTGCTCAGCGAAAACCTGCTTCTCCCTCTCCTTCTGCCCCTCTTCCTGCTCATGCTCTCTCTCTCTGTCTCTGTCTCTCTGTCTCTGTCTCAAATTAATAAAAAAAGATCTTTTTAAAAAAGAGAAAGATAAGGTATTTAATAGGTCAGGTTTGATCAGGTCTGGAGGGTCCAAATAAGTTTGCATGAACTAACAGCTTGAATACAGATCAGTGGCCTTATGAGGAAGTCCATAAGAACAATCAACTGAGGAATAAAAACAGGGGCCTTTGCATAGTCCATGCCCAATGGGAAGAAGACTGTGGTATGGTTACAGCCTTCTCAGGAATGTAGCTGAAAGGCAGCAATGAGGCAAACCTTCTTCGTGACCAGAATGTCTGGCTGCATACACAGTTTTCTGTGTGGGTTGAGAGAGGCAAGAAGGCAGCTGCCTCATGAAATATCTGATGTGAGGTACTATAAAAGAGGTAAAGGAAGGGCACCTGGGTGACTCAGTTGGTTGAGCATCTGACTCTTGGTTTCAGCTCAGGTCATGATCTGAGGGTCCTGGGATCAAGTTCAAGTCAGCTCCCTGCTGGGCATGGAGTCTGCTTCTCTCTCTCTCTCTGTTCCCCTTCCACTCATGCTCTCTCTAAAGTAAATAAATAAATAAAATCCTTTTTAAAAAAGAGAAAAAGGAAAACATGAAAAGTCACAGAAATTATGAATAAAATCTATTTTATTGTAAAAGATTAGCAGTTTAGTATCCAGTGAGTCACAAAAACGTGTGTTTGTCCCACTTACATACTAATCCATGAAGAAATATTACCTCTAAATTCTGTATACAAACAGAATCTAATTTTTAAAGTTTTGCTTTGGCAAAGGCTGTTCATCTATTGAATTTTCTTTCAAAAATTTAAAGAACAGTTTGCAGCAGACATATGCTGGAAATGTTAAAGAGTGCAGTCTTGATTTGACTTCTTGTAAGGTCTTAATTCGGGGACCAATGTAAGGCAAATTGCCCAAAACACTAAGTTTCCATCTAAGTGAAATCCCTTTCATGATAACAACAAGGCTTAAATTACTACAAAGGGGCAAGAGTTGATTACAAAGTCTTTAGGAGAACTGTTCTGGAAGTGCAGTCAGTATCTGCCTTGCAGAACCCACCTCTGACTGAGCTGTTCAGGGTTGCTCATAGAGTCCACGGCACCAGCGACCAACTGAACCCCTGCAGGACTCTTTATCTGCGCACTACCAAGTCTGGTGTTTTTCATGTTAAAAAAAATTTTTTTAAGGAAACGAGAGTCTTACAAATGAAAAATGTTTCAGTTGACCATTTCCCTTTAAATTAAATATCTTTCCTATTGTAAAGAGTTGGAAAAAGTGGCTCACAGTGGTTAACAAGTGCTAAGGATCAGGGCCCCTGGGTGGCTCAGTCAGTTAAGCATCCAACTCTTGATCTCAGCTCAGGTCTTGATCTCAGGATGGTGAGTTTGAGCTCCACATTGGGCTCCACACTGGGCATGGAGCCTGTTTAAAAAAACAAACAAATGTTCAGGATCACATCTGGAATATGGCAGAGCTAAAATGCAAACTCAAATTTATAATAATGCAAGGTCCATAATTTTAATTCTTAGATTTATTTTTTGAATGTCATATATATAAAATCTATGCATGTGTTTATAAAATGCCATACATGTCATCATATATGACTTGTCTATTATATATATATATATATGTATATATATATATATATACACACACACACACACACACTATTTAAAAAAAGAAAAAGCATTATGGGATGCCTAGGTGGCTTAGATGGTTAAGTATCTGACGCTTGACTTCGGCTCAGGTCGTGATCTCAAGGTCCTAAGATGGAGCCCTGCATCAGGCTCCACGTTCAGCACCAAGTCTGCTTGAGCTTCTCTCTCTGCCTCTCCTTCTGCCCCTCCCATCTGCTCACTCTCTAAAATAAATAAATAAATCTTTTTTAAAAATAGTGTTAGGTAATATATTTGTGCCTCCCATGTAGTTTAAGAAATTGAAAATGAGCAATGCTTTTGACGCCTCCTAATTCTTTTTTTTTTTTTTTGCATTACTCTTCCTTCACCCAGATGTAACCCTAAATCTCAGTTATATTTTTTAGTCATTTCTGTGTTTTCTTCTATATTTTGCTGTGTGTTTAATCCCTAAGGTGTATACTTTTCACTCTGATCTGTCTCCAAGCAATGGGAGTGCTGTGTCTGCTTTCATTGCTATACTGTACTCCATGGTCCAAGGATCTAACTTGTCCATTATCCATCTGTGAACATTTGAGTTGTTTGCCTTTTCTTTTCTTTTTTTCTTTTACCATAAACCATGCTGCTGACCACATTGTAGCCCATACTGCCTTGTATGCGTGGGGCAGAGGGAGAGGGGGTGGTGGCAGAAGCAGGGTGCCTGCTTGCCCACATTGCATGCTTCAGCTTCCTTTCACACTCTGTTCCCAAGGTGGGTAGATGCTGGCCTGGGATGAAACCGCTATCTGGAACCCTAAAAGGAGGGATTTCAATGCTGCCTCAGTCAGTTGTTGAATATGCACCCCCCAATTTTGGGCATCAGGGTACTGGGCAGCCTCCACCTTCCTCCCTAATTCCTTTCCAAGTCTTGGCCACTTCCTTTTACTCCATCTTTGTATCTCCTACCTGTGCGCCTCTCAGGCAGAAGAACTTAGGTTTTCTACACTGTGGGAGAATCTCAAGGGCTCACAGCAGTGGGCATGGTTGTGGATGGATGCATAACACCCAGGAAAAGGGGAAGCAAAATGGTGTGTTTAGACACACGGTAGATGGACTTCCACAATGAATTGTTTTGCTGCAAAACTTCATTTTTCACCACCTGGGGCAACAAGGCCTCCAGTCCCACATTAGTAAAGATGTTTTACAAAGACACACTGATGCTTCTCAGTTTTTTATTTTTCGGTTGCAAAACTTGCACTGAAAATGTGCCCTGAGTTGACGTTGGGGAAAGTTCATATTCAAGCTGAAAGGAAAATAGTAGTGGGATTTTAAAAAATAAACCCAGTTTGGGATAAAACACTAGAACACAGGTGCAGTGTCTGCACAGCTTAGGTGCTAAGATGAGTGCAACCAAAGACAGACAGCAGACCTCCCTAAAACAGAGTTCATCAAAAACCAATAGAAATGATCACCTCACAATCATGAGTTGAGCAGTATTTATTTATTTTTTAAAGATGTATTTATTTGAAAGAAAGAGAAGGAAAGCGTGAGGGGGTGATAAAGGAGTAAAGGGGTGAGCAGAGTAAGAGAAGCAGACTCCCTCTGAGCGTGGAGCCCCATCACTGGACTACATCTCAGGACCCTGAGATCATGATATGAACCCAGACTCCGGTGGACGCTTAACTGATTGAGCCACCCAGGAACCCTGAGTTTGATTTTTTAAAAAAATCAAATCATGGACACTCAACCCACTGGGAATATCTTAAACCCACTAGTTTGGATTGGTGCAAGATTGTGCATTGTAAGAAATGACAGTTCTCCAGATGATTGGAATGAGTTGCTTAGTAAAGCAGAAAGTTCAGTCTACAAGAAGTGCATATGTGCGTGCACACACACTTCTCCCTTGCACCCCTGTGTCTAAAATTACCGTTTGTGTGAGGGCAGTGTAGCTCTGCAGGCAAAATGGCCTCATGGATCCTCCTGAAAGAACAGTTTAACAGCATGATGACTACAGTTACCACTGTTATCTGGTGTGTTTGATGGTTGATAGAGTTAGATTTCAAGAGTTCTCATCACAAGGGAAAATGATATATTTTTAATTTTTTTTCTTGTATCTATATGGTATGACAGAAGTTAACTAAACTCATTGTGGTCATTTCACAATATGTATTAAATTTCATCATTATTCTGTTTACCTTAAACTTACCCAGAGCTGCCTGTCAATTATATCACAGTAGAATTAGGGGGAAAAGGAAACCGTTTGTGAAGCGTTGGGCAAAATTTTTAACCTGGAGACACTATTTACCATCTATATGCGGTATGCTAATGAACATAAAAAATCTGATAGTTCTAAATCACTCTATTTCATGACCAAATGTTTTATAACAGCAACTTTTTGTATTAGTACCTTCCTTTTTGCCAGCTGATAGTACAACTCTGTCTCATGCCCTGGCTACCAAGGAGGATGTGGTTGAGCAAAGTACCAAGTGCTCAAAGTATAAAATCTGCATGAGGCTTCAAAGGCTTAGTAAAAAATAACAGTGTAGAATATTTCAGTAATTTGTATATTAACTGCTTATTAACATAAAGATGTTTTGGATATTTGAGGCTAAACATATTACTAAAATTATTAATTATGCAAATTATTCAAATTCACCTGTTTCCATTCACTTTTTAAATATGGCAATCAGAAAACTTTAAATGACCCACGTGACTCTCACAACCTGTCTTGTATTAATTTCTGTTGGATGTACTGCTCTCGCATGTTAATTCTTCTGATCATGATTACTTAAATAAAATTATGCTTTTCCTTGGATGTGTGAAATAAATCTTTATGTAAACAAGAGAAAGCATAAATTGAACCTAAATAAAGCAATTAAGCAATAACTGGCAAGAAAAATCTTATATGAGTGTTTTGAAGGAGAAATGTGCATTAAAATTCACTCTGGATAATTTAAATGTTCCCTGGCTTTAGAAAGCTTGAATCTACTTTTAAATTATTTTAATGTCTTTACACAGATACAGGCATATATAATTGTATGTGAATGCATGAAAAATCAACCCTATGTCTTTTTCAGTGCCTCAATGCTTAACTGTTCCTTTTCCTAATCACATTCTCCAGCCCACTTCCACAACATATTAGCAAAGTGAATGGTCTAGCACATAGTCTTCATGTTTTTCCATGCTCACATATATTATACAAGCATATTCATATATTGATGTGTGTATATATATGCATATATTATGTATGTATGTGCATAAATGTATTATTTCTCACTTTTGCTTTGCTAAAAATGGGTTGATCTCATGTGCATTTTCCTAAATCTTTCATTTTTCACTCACAGCTCTGTGTGGGCATCATCCCAAGTCAACTTATGATGTTTTAAGTTATTTTCAATGGCTGTGCAATATTCCAAGAAGTAATATGTAATACACAGCATAATATGTTCCTCTGCTTCTCTTTCATGGGCAATCTTTGTTTTTAACTTTTACTTTTGTTTGTGTCTTTTCCTTTCTTGTTTTGGGGGAAGGGACATTACAAGCAGGGGCTTTATAAACACCTGCATTTATGTGTTATGTGTACTTGAACTTTTATACTATGGGGCAGATCGCCAAGGTTGATAGTGCTATCAAGAGATTTATACATGGCATGTACATACACATATATATTATAAAGTATGTTATTAAATAAATATTGTTATTTTGCATTTGAAAATGATACACTGATTCATAGTTCTCTGGTAATGGTGAGAATAAATCAATATCAGGCAGAGAGAATATTCTTGTTCTTCTAAAGTTTTGCCAGTATGGTGTGTGCTCAGTAGTACACTTTTTTTTTTTAAGATTCTATTTATTTATTCATGAGAGACACAGAGAAAGAGAGAGGCAGAGACACAGGCAGAGGGAAAAGCAGGCTCCATGCAGGCAGCCCAACGTGGGACTTGATCCCAAGACCACGAGATCATGCCCTGAGCCAAAGGCAGATGCTCAACTGCTGAGTCACCCAGGTGTCCCATAAAACAGCACTTTTCAATAGGATTTTCAGACACTAGAAATATTCTTTTGAAATGTAGAATTATGACTGAGAAACTGAATTTTTAATTTTAATTAATTTAAATTTAAATGGCTACACATATCCAGTAGTTATCATAGCTGACCTTGCAAATCTTTATCCAACTTTCTATCCATTCCTTTCTTTAATTTTTTATTATCAAAAAGCACTTTCCATATTATAGAATTTAACACTTAATCATCTACATTACATTTCATTACATTTAGCTTTTGATTATTTATTATATTTTACGTTTTGTAAAGAGTTGGAAGGATACTTCCGTATTTTAAGCATATATATGTCTTCTTTTTAAAATTTTCTCAATAAACTTTGATGTGCATAAGTTTCACAAATAAGGTAAGAAAAGAGTATCTTGAGCAGTGCTTTACTGTTCTCAGCCATATAAAGTATAGTCTAAAATGTTCTGTTTTTGTATTTTAATATTTACTGTTTAATACATGTCATGGTTTTCAGAAGATTCTTTTTATTATTATTTTTTATTCTTTTTATTATTTAAAAAATCTTATATGCTCATTTTAATAATCTGTACCTGTGTCCTTTTACTAAAGATGTAAATAACGTGTTAGGATGTCAGATGAAGCAATATTACTATCATATAACTATGATATGGGTATTCAATGTTTATTAGCTCCTTCTAAAATCTTCTTGATATTAGATATTAGATATTCATTCATTAAAATATGTTGTATGTCAAAAACAACCTGTGGTTTTATTGTTCTGCAAATTAAGCCACTGCATAAGCTAGAAACACATATGATCCAGATTGCTAAGTACTAAACTGAAGTTAAATGGTACTAAAAAAAAGATAATTTCAAACTTGCATCATCGACTAGAATCCTTTACTATGGGAACATGGCAAATAGCTAGGAGTATAAACAATAAAAGCACAATGGATTCTGATTTAATCTCTCTTTTTAAACATACAGTGAATTCATATGTGTCAGTCAGTTAAGGAAAAGTTATATTTTTATTGCTTCTATGCAATAAAAATAGGACAGTTGTAGTTTTTTTTTCACACCAGGAAAATTGTGAATGCTTGCACATATGTTACCAAGATTTTACTTGTGCAGAGACACAACATTGAAATTTTCTTTGAGGGGACAATGCACTGTTGATTCAACAGATATTCTACTTATACAATTTCATGAGAATAATTATTCCTTATTTATCTTGAGTTAAAGGATTGACATTAAGCTCACATTTTACCGTTGTCTCAATGTTAAAACATTTTTATTTATAAAATAAATGATAATATTCTATTAATTAATAATAAAATAGTTATAATACTGCTTATTGAAGAAAGTTTAGAAAATCTGAAAAAATAACAAAGCACTAAAGACTTAAAAATATAGAAAAAACGTGAAGATACATTTTTTTATTTATTGAAAGGACACTGTGTAAACCATTTTGAAAAGGATTAACAAATAACTATGTAACATATCATTAGCAACATAGTTTTGTTTTACTACATGGTATTTCATCCTATGACAAACCAAAAATGTCAGATCTTCATTTGATGCCATCATCCACAGGTGACAAATTAGAGGTTCTACTCCTGATAACTGGGCAGTGATTACTGGAGTTCCTTAAACTTGAATGCCAGGTATCCTAGGGCAAAATGAACTGCAAACCAATGAGGCAAAAGTGCCATTTACATAGAGAATCTGGTTGCTTCGAGGATTTTTACTACTAAATCTCCTATGAAATTTTTTTAAAGTTTCCTTTTAGAATGAAATATTAATCTCTAAAATTTTTATGTGTATCTGAATCAGAGGCTAATTAATGTATTTAAGCCTCAAGTCCCCACATTTATACAAATTCCTTCCAAGTCTCTATACTTGTGTTTTTATTTTTAACTCTGTACATGAATTTTTTCCCTTCAAGTCAGCTGTCCAAATTATATAAACTCCAGGACCCATAAAAATTGGATGCATTCCTAGTATCAGTTAAATATGTTTTCATGCAACTTTTTATCTTAGAGAATAACATTATCAATCACAAGTATCTTGCAAAGTATGAATATGTCAATCTTCTCTGCTAAAAGCTGTGTAAAGCATGTCAAGTTGCTAACTTACAGTATTCTCTGTATTATATTTAATTTACTTCTCTCCTCCAGCTCACCCTGCCGTTTTTTCTCTCAATATTCTACTGATAACAAAACATTTGTCTCAGGCATCTGACTCCATGGCCTCTTTGCATATTTTTGAATTTAATAGACTTAGAGATCCATAGTTTTTAGATTTATATGTGACAGATAGCAGTAGCAAACAAAGATGTTTGCAAAGAAAATGGAACTTCACATTGAAAGAAAATCCTACCTTGGTTAAAAAGAGCTGCAAGTTGAGATCACTCTCTAATGCAATAGAATTGTTTCCTGACTAGCTGCAAGGCAAGGAGATTAAATCATTGCCTCCTGCAATAAAGGTTTGGGGACTGAGGCTGAGCCTGTTTCCGCACCCAGGAATGTAAACAAATGCTCTCCCACATAATGGAGGGAAGCTGTCTAAGGAATAAGTAGTTTGGCAGGCCATATTCAGCTCTGCTTATCCCAAAATGCAATATAAAAAATCTTGCAGCCCATTTTAGTAAATTCATGCATACAATCTCAAATTCCTTTGGAAACCAGGTGGAATGTTGGTATTTCATTTGCTTCCTTGTGGAAGATCAAAATTTTCTAACCACATTTCTCTAATTACTGGTTTTATCGTTAGGGCCATCTCTAATTCTCCTGTGCAGTATTGATGGTTTCAGCAGTCCTGATTCTTTGGAATTTTATATTTACATTTGTTCTGTAAGATGTAATATAAATTATAAATTCTTACACAGTTACTTTCAGGGAGGAGAGGCAATAGGATGTCTATTAGTGACATAGATTTATAGTTGCCATAACCTTGGGGACTCTTAAAATGGAACTTATTAGCAAAATCGTATGCATAGAATTAATTCTTGGAGGTAGTTTGGTATGATAGGAAAAATCTACATTGTAAATAGATTAATCCTTGCTCTGCTACTTACTTCACCCTCAGCAAGTTACTTAACTTCCATGATTTCAATTTCTCATCTATAAAATGGGAATGATAATTTCAGCCTCCTTTGCCCCTTTCCTCTTTACTTCCTCCTTGACAACCAGGTAGTAAGTTACAAGATTGTTTTCAGCATCATTTCCCTGAATCTACTGCTCTATCTTCAAGGTGTTATGCCTTTGAATTATAGTGCACCACTCCCCAAAACTCTATTTTCCATGGACATTCTTACTTCCCCATGGAACTCCTACCCTCTCTAATGCACATGGAATCTCTTCCCTGTTTGTCCAGAATATTCAGGAAGACATACTCTTGATGACCCTGCTGAGTGCCTGGCATTTAATAAATTGTCAAAAATAGTAACAATAATAATATTGTTTATGCTACCAATATTTCCCAGTCTCTCCATAGGTGTTTCCTCAAAATAGTTAGATTAAAAGCCACATAGTATGTCCAAATTTGAAGAGCAAATGTTTTAGAAATGTATTGAAATCACAAATTCTCTTTCCTTTCCAGAAATTATTATAGGTCTGGAAAGACATGAGAATAGTGGTTTCATCTGAAGCACTAAGACTTTGAGATGAGTCCCTCCACCCTCCACCATCCTCCCACACTTTGTTTTAGCAACTATAAAAATCAATTATACTGAGGGGAAAAAAGGCAAAAATAATCCCAACCTATCACTAATAGTCAAATATTAAGATAATTGTTCACTCTAAATGTCAGTTATTCTAAGATAGAGAAAAATATTGATGTCTAGAAATTGCATAATAAATATAAATATGTTAAATATCCTTTTCTCAAGGGAAATTTTAAACAAAAAGGAGCAAAGTAGATGATAAAGCCAAATATTACATTTAAATGAATTTTTGGTTTTATATAACAAAAGATCTATTACAAAGATTTATTTCCCCATGCCATTTGCAATAATCATAGAAGATCATAGATCACTTTTCATTCATTTATTAATTACAGTTACCTATGCTGTGTGATACACAGTGCTTGTCAGTTTATTTATTAAATTACATATCCCATTGGAGGGATCAGAATTTACAGGTTTTTAAATCTATACTGCATCTATATAGATTTACCAAATTTGTACTTGATTCTTATCTTTATTTAATTATGCCCATATGAACTCATTTTTCCCCCAGTCCAGGGTTCATTCTCATGAGTGAATAAATGATATTCAAGTTGCAACCACTTTTCTGTATTAATATGAGATGTGTTTGAAAAAGAATGTGAAAAGACTTCTGGGGAAGATGGCAAAATAGGAGTACCCTAAGCAGTCCTTCCACACACAGATTCACCAGATCACTATATATAACCCACTAAATGACCCAGAGGCTGATAAAACAGGCTCTCCATGTCTCACCATAGAGAGGAGGCCACACTGAAAATGTGAAGGAAAAAAGAGAATGTGAAGTAAAAGTTAATTGTGGTGATGAGGAATGGCCGTTTTATGGGTTCGTTCATCTATCCAACCAAAAGATAAACAAGATTCTGTGATCTTTAAGATTTGGGGCTTTAACTTTAGCTGGGGTCAAAATCCTGGTTTTCTCCATAACTTAAAATTTGACCCAGCGCAAGTTCACTTCTTTAATTTGCTTCGTCTGAAGAATAACTCAGGATGTGGGTGGTGTCGTGAGAAAAGATATAGATATTTCCGACCAGTCAGGGCTTTCCGGGCAGACTTTACTACAACTTGGACCAAAACTGAAAACAAGCCTCAGAAGTGAATTTGGTGCTGTCTAGCCTGTAACAACTCCAGACACCCATCAACATTCCAAGTGGGGAGGCCCTGGACCATGGTGACATCTTTATGTCCTTCAATACTGGAGAAACCAGGCTTGTCACTTCTCCGGGGAGAATTATTTCCATCCCAAACGGTTGGAGTAAGACAGTTCAAAGCAGACTCATGTAAAGTAGAGAGAGCAGTGGTCTCCTTCTCATTCTATCAGGTCACGTGATTTTCCTCTGTTCCTTGCCTACAACACAGATCTTTGGAGTTGAACATTTGCCCTGGCTTTCTTTCTGATGGTCCAGGGAGAAGATCTAGGAGAAGTGACCACATTATCATATGCTTTGAGGTAAGTAATAAGAACTTTCTCTGATCCAAAACCCCTGTGGATACATTTAAGACAAATTAATAAAGAGAAATGTTAGAACTTAAGGGTTTATTGTGAATACTAAATATTTTGATACATGAAAATGCTCATCACAGTACCTGATACATACTAAGTACTCAGTTATTGTTAGCTCAATCATAACCTGCTTCTATGAGTGAAAAGCAATTTTCTAGGCACCAAATCATGTCATATCCATAGGAAATATTGAAAATGACAGAATTATTAAAAGTTATCTGCACACTTTATATAATTTTGGAACAAAACATTCATGAGAAAGCCCAGAAGAAAGTCTGGATTTCATCGGATTCTGTATGCTTGCTTTCACAAGTCTGACCACCTCTCCGGGAGGCTGTAGGATGGTTCATTTCATTGCTGATTTCAATATTTACATGTATGAGAAACTTGATACCAAATGAACTTAATTTCAAACTTTCATATTACAGTTGTTTCTATCAATAACATAACACAAAAATAAGAGTACTGCCAGTTTCTTAGGATGTAGCTCAAGCCATTAAAATACAAAAGCACAATATGGCATGTTAGTGCACAGCTGTTGTTTAAACAGAGCAAGAAATCACATTAGCAATAAGAACATTTTAACATCTAAAAACGGTTCCAAGATAAATTTAAACACTTCTTTAAATACTCTATGCCTTTGAAAGTGATGAAAGATAAACAAAAGAAGAATTAAAAGAACAGGAGATCTGAATATAGACCGTCACGGGGACATACACACACACCAGCCTCCACTTTCATTTGTAAATAAAATATTCAGGGAAGTTTTAACTTAAGCATATAAAGTGCAATAAAACTCAGTCTGCAGTTCTATAACTAAACTTCCAAATGAAATCTTGGCCACTGAAAATTTAGTTTTTCCCCCCAAAAGGATGGAGTCTAAACTAGTGGTGAGGGAGTACCAAGGATGAGTACCAAAGGCAGGCAGAAGGGGGAGTGCCTTCTGAATCCTCCATGTCCTGTGAGCTATCTATTGTCCTATTCTAGTCTTTGGTCATTTATCAATCAAGATTTGTATGCAGGGTCCTTGGAGGACCTGTGGATTTCTGCTTTTGAGGAGAGAGGGATGATTTAATACTTTCTGGCATGCTGTAACCCAGCAAATCTCGTCAGCCTGTCTTCACCTTTTACTTTGTTTTAGTTTGGAACCATGGAAACTGTTGTGTTTCTCTTGTGCACTGATGGAATGAACAGGAATGCTGCAGGACTGTTTTACATCTGTCCTTCCAGCCATTCTTCTGTGTGTTTGCTGCCTTCCCTGGACTTGACCTAGAGCATAGAGTGCCCACACCCTCCACTCTCAGATCCCACAAATCCTACTGCTCATTCTTGCCTCCCCATCCCAAGGCTTCCTCTTAGCTCCACTGGGTCTACATGCTGCCCACTGGCCCCTGGTTCTTTTATTTTCATCAGCTCAGAAGACCATTAAGTGAGTTTGTGGAGGTTGGTGAGGAAAATGTGCAATACTCTCTAAAAGCTACAGATAGGCACCTTTTTCTTGCTTTTTCCTGTTTCAAACTTTCCTCTAGGGAAAGAATATACTATTTTATTTGACTGAATGCTGAAAGGACCAAGAAGTAGAAATAAATTCCAGGGAGAATCATGACACCAGAGAAATTTGAGATGATCTAATAAACCTCAACATGCTGCTTGATGCAATGCAGCTTTCAGAATATAACATCGGAAAGATGGCTAACATATCCAGGGCTCAGTTTGTTAGACCACAGGAAAATCTCCCCTTATTTTAAAGAAGAGTTAAGTAAATATTTTAATGTGTCGGTTGTGTAAAATGCGTTTCAAAAATAACTATCTCAATCCACGTTAGTAGAATTAATAATTAATAACTAATCATTATTATGTATCATTATTGATTCATTAACCATGAAAAATATATAATACTAGTGAAAGACGTTAAAAGTGAACAAAACTGAGTATATAATACATGGGAAATCTTGGCACTCTCTTTGCAACTTTAAATTCAAAACAATTCTAATGAAAAGGATTTTTAAATAGATTTTGAACTATTTATTTCCAAGAAAAAGGTGACATTGCATTTAATGAGAATTGTTTATTTCACATTCAAAGCTTATCAATTGTGTACCAGACAGTACCCAAGCTAAAGCTCTTCCATAATTGAATCAGTAACTAGGAACAAGTCCAATAGCATTTCAGAGTTATGCTTTCAAGCACATTTAAGTGGCCATTTCAAATTAGAATTATAGATTGCTGACATGGGCAATGGGGATCCCCTTTAAAACGCAGTAGGCAGCTATCTCTATTTTATTTCTCACATATTAAAGGGAAAAGGAAAATCTCACTTGTTATTTTGTTTATATTAGTCTACACATGCTTGTTGCTCATTTTTTCACACACATTAAAATATAAAATGCGTTGAAGTATGAACAACAGTTGAGAGAAATATCCCTCCTGTGAACACTGAGCCTCCCAAATGATGAGTCCCACATCAGATTCCTTCTATGACCCCGCACCTGTGATGTTCTTCCCTTGAAGTGTTTCTAGTTTTTTGGTGATGTCTTCCCAGAAAACATTCATTTATTTTGCTGGTCTCCTAAAATCACTAGAGATTTAGGTTTGTGAGTTACACAGACCTGATCTTTCTTTACAGAAGCCATAAAAGTATGCGAAAATATTCTATCTTGTTCTGTATGCTGGACAACAGGGTGAAATCCGAGGGCAGCAAATGAATCATGAATTTGGCAAAATGTCACTTATTTCAGAGTCTCTAAGTGACTTCATCAATGGTAGATTTTCCCCCAAAATTTAAGGAACTAAAAGGAAACTAGATATTTTTAAAATTTATTTTACTTATTTATCTGAGAGAGAGTGAGCAAGAAAGAGCATGAACAGGGAGTTGTGTGGCTTTAGAGAAACTTTAAAATACAATAGATGCACTCACTTTTGGTTTTACTAAGAAAAATAAATCCAGGAAGCTGGATTCCTTTCCAGTTCTGAAAATTGTTGTTTGATTTCCCATTAATTCCCTTTATTAATAAAATAGTATGAAACTCAACTTTATTATTATCCTTAAGGATTTTCAAATATGAAGCAGAAATGTTAAAAATTTATATTACTTAAAAAGGTAGTATTGATATGACAAACAGAAAACTTGTCATCACAATTTTCCATTATTGTCAGCTTCACAGCATTTATGTTTTCCAGGTGGGTTGTTTTCAGGGAGCATTTTGTGATGAAGAATCTTTAGTTATTTAGAAATATTTGGCATGTCCAACATTAGCTGATATTAACTAAAGAAAGAAAAGCAGGAAGACGAGGGAGTGTGAATAAATAAATGGACTTTAAGAAACAGTGTGGCCGGAGATCTCCTGGTTCCTCTGCTATATACTCAAGAGTTTAAAAAAGAACTTAAGATTTCCACTTCAGGTCAAGATAGAACAACTACCTACTATACTTTGGACAGCAGGCAAGAAAGGACATTAACCCTAAGAGACAGGAAACAAGCAAAAGGAGTCCTATGATTCCCTGAGAGCACTGTTTTGAGAGCGTTTCCAGGCTAGGTCTGGGGTTCAGGGAATACCAAATAAGAAAATGCTAAACGATAGAGAGAATTCCAGAGATCAGCAAAGGGACCCTCCAGCAGACAGCTGATCAGCAAATGCATGTGAGAAAATACATGTGGTCAGTGGAAAAACCATGAGAAGGGTTTAGCTGAAATAGAATCCTGTTCCTGCAGAGGGCCATGAGCAGTGCATGTTCACACCGACCTCCCTGGAGATCTCATGGTTCATGGTGCTTTGGACAGAGGGTGCACAGGCTCCTGCCTTGGGAGTGGGCAATAATTGATCCTAGACTCATCACTTCTCTGGTCCTTCCTGACAGACTTGAAAACCAACGTCTGAAAGGATGAAATGGTTTCCAAATAATTGTGTCCTAGAACACAGAGCAGTAATACTTGGAGGGATATAATATTATTCACTACTGAGTAAGAAAGGTAAAATTAACAATGGCTGGGATCCCATGAGAAATTACCAAGGATGCAAAGAAGCAGGTACATGGGGCCCCAAATGGGGAGACAATCTTTCAATTGATCGATGTGAAAATTAACTGACACTAAAGCAATTGTTATAACTGTATTTCCTAGTTACAAAAGTTAAGAAGAGACAGAAGAGATATGAAAAGAACCAAATCAAATTTCTACAAACTACAATGTCTGAGATACAAAATACATCATATTAAAGGCAGATTAGACATTGTAAATTAGAGAATTTAACAGCTAGTGATAAATACTAACCAAAATGACACATAAGGAGAAAAGAGGGTGGGTTTTATTGTGTGTGTTGTTTTTTTTTTTTTTTTTGCCATTTTCACCATTATTTAAGTGTCAGTTCAGTGGCATTTAGAACATTCACCTTGTTCATGTGGTTCGGCCATCACTACCATCCATCTGTATCATTCATCATCCCATACTGAACTCTGTACCCGCTAAATAACCCTGCATTTCCCACCCTCCCAGCCCCTGGGGCAATGACCATCCTACTTTCTTTCTCTATGCATTTGCCTGTTATATAAGTCATTGCGTACATGTAATCATGCAATATTTGCCCTGTTTGTGTTTGGCTTATTTCACTTCGTGTAGTGTCCTCAAGGTTTGCCCACACTACAGAATGTACCACAGTCTCTTCCATTTTTAAGGCTAAATAAGTTCCAGTATAGGTACATACAAACATTTTGTTTATCTACTCATCTGTTGGTGGACACTGGGATTGTTTCTACATTCCTGGAGCTACAAATATCTGTTCTAGACCCAGTTGAAGTTCTTTTAGGCATATACCAGAAGTGGAATTGCTGGATCATGTGGTAATTCTATGTTGAATTTTTGGAGAACTATCCTATTGTTTTTTACAATGACTGCACCATTTTACGTTCCCAGTAGCAATGTGCAAGTTTTAGAATTTCTCTACATCCAAAACAAATCCTCTCCTTATCCATCCATTTGATGTCTTTTCAATAAATGATATTGGAACAATTTAGTATGCATATCTGAACAAACTTAATTATATCTATCATCTCTCTTTTCTTCAGGTGAACTTTAAAAAAAAAAAAACTTTTGTAATTTTCCAGGACTCTGGAAAATCTCAGAGATAGTTTCATATATGGAAGAAATATGAAAATTTTTTCCCTTCTCCTAAGTGTATGCTGTGATATTGGAAAGACATCTCACTTGGTTAAGGTAGGCTCATGTATCCCTGAGAAACAATACTTGAATACCTATTTCATCAGTGTGACAATAACATATTTTTTAAAGATTTTTTACTTTTAGAGAAAGAGAGAGAGAGAACACACAGGGGCTGGGGGCAGAGAGAGAGAGAGAGAGAATCCCACCAGACTCCCCACTGACCATAGAGACCTATACAGGCTCTACTCAGACCCAAGCTGAAACCAAGAGTCCAAAGCTTAACCGAGTGAGCCATCCAGGTGCTCCATCAATAACATATGTTAAAACAAACATAGCAGGTACCTTAGCTCATTCAAAAGTGAAGGAGTTACATGATAATTTTTAAAAATTAATTATATAGTAAAGTTAGAACTGGCAGATAAATTATTCTAGTGAGTTTCTGCTACTTGGGAAGATTACCTGGAAGGTAATTAAGAATCTCTGTTATCCATTGTCAAGAGCTTATAGTTTTTTAACAGAGAGAAAGCTGATGTCTGGTTTTGCATTATTAAATATTTATAGTTTCACAAACATTTTATTCCTTATGAGTAAGAGTCAATTTTGGAAAATTTTAACACATTTTATTTCTTCTTTTCAGAATCATTATTTACAGTTACTATAAATGAAAGAAAAATTTAAAAATTTCCTTCCTGCCTACCTTCTACAACATTTCCATCCATATATTTGTGTCTATCACATTCTCTTTTATTCTGGAGAGAACACACATGACAAAGTACTCATTTTCTCTTGTGAACAACAAAAGCTCACCTTAACAGCTTGCATACACAGCTGAATGTCTGTCACTGTAACTCCCGGTATATTCTCAACAATCCATATTAATTACGACTTTAGCCAAAGAAGCTCACTTCTATTCCACAGAGTAGAACTGGAAATTATATCTTGACAACTGTGCAGAATTTATCATCATTTTACAGATTAACAAAATGTCTGACACCTGTTGCACATTCTTCTACACCCTCAGATGTTACATTTACACTATATTTAGCAACATGACCCAAAGATAGAGCCACTCTATAGCATATCAAGATTTAAAAAGCAGCGGTATATGAATACCAAATAGCATTTAATAGTCAAAGGTTTAGTACTAACAGATACTTAGAAATTATTTAGGTATTCAAAGATTATTTATTATTATATATTATAAAACCAAGTTCATAAGTTATCCAAGGACTTTTAAAATTACATTGAAGCTGACATACTAGGAAACATAATTATTGTTGATATAAAAAAATTTGCCACAGTAATGCTTCAATGTAGTTGAATGAAATAAATGAATGTTTATAATTGTATATATTATGTAGGGATAATGCTAGCTTATTTGATTAGTAAACACATAAGAAAGGTTTAGGAAGTTTAGATTATTAGGTGTTTTTTTTTTTTTTCACCAGAGCTTATTTTTAAAATCAAATGTATAGGGATCCCTGGGTGGCGCAGCGGTTTGGCTCCTGCCTTTGGCCCAGGGCGCGATCCTGGCGACCCAGGATCGAATCCCACATCGGGCTCCCGGTGCATGGAGCCTGCTTCTCCCTCTGCCTGTGTCTCTGCCTCTCTGTCTCTTTCTCTGACTATCATAAATAAATAAAAATTAAAAAAAAATTAAAAAAAAAAAACAAATGTATATGGGATGTCTGGGTTGCTCTGTTGGTTAAGCATCTGACTCTTGATCTCAGCTCAGTTTTCAATCTCAGGGTTGTGAGTTCAAGCTCTGTGTTGGGCTCCACAATGAGTGTTTAAAAAAAAAAATCAAATGTATAGTTCCACTATACTTCACATGGGTAAATCAAAGAAGAGATGTTTTTATTTCTTAAACAAAAATTAAGCCAGTCTTATTTACTAAAAGATTCACCTTAATTATTTGTCTTGAATTCTTAAAATGTATCTGAACTAGCAAGGTGTTTTCCTTGAAAATCTAGCACATGTATAGAATCAGACATTTCTTATTTGGGGTGAATTTTGAAACTATTAGATTTTTAAGAGCTCTTAAAAATTTGTGTAAGTCAATCAAAGAGAACACTTTTAATTCAAAAGATGTTCCCTCATATTTATGTGTGTCCCCTGCAGTTAGGAAGAGTTCATACTCCTCTGGGAGCTATTTCCAAAACACAGACATACAGGCCCACAGACACATGGATAATGTATCATGTCAGTTCAAGCTCAGCCAACGCTGAAAAGAAAGACAGAAAGACAATTACACCAGGTCGAAAAAGCTATTTCCCTTCCCAGTGGACATAAGTATCTCAATGGACCCAAGTAAACTCACAATCAGACAAAACCCAAAAGACTGGCAAACTGAATTCTCTGCCTTCTCTCACCCAGCAGAGAATAGCTGTCCACATTTTATCCAGTAGAATTCACAGAATGCTCAGGCCATTAGGCCAAATTTACCACCAATGCTACCATCAAAGGAGAATGACTTACTGTCCATGCAGGAGGCAGAAACAAAACACAAGAAGAGAGGGAAGCAGGGAGTTTAATTGGATTGCGGCTTGGAATGCACTCCAGGTTGGGAGAAAAGGAATATAGCCCATGCTTTTCCTAAACTGCACAGTTGACTTGGCTCCTGTTGGGTTTCTTGGTTAAACTTCCAAAACTTTCAATGTGTCATTATCAAATGCACTCTTTTAAAATATCTATTTATTTGAGAGAGACAGAGAGAGAGAGGGAGAGAGAGAGAGAGAGAGAGAGAGAGAGAGAGAAAACTGTGGCATGGGAAGCAGAGGAAGAGGGAGAAAATCCCGAGTAGACTCCCTGTTGAGCACAGAGCCCAATGCTGGGCTCAATCTCAGGACCCCAAGATCATGACCTGAGCTGAAATCAAGAGTCAAACACTTAATTGACTGAGCCAACCAAGCACCCCACAAATACACTTTTAAAACAGAGTTTATAAACGTAAGATGAATATATGCCAAGTATTTGTTTAACCCATCAGTTAGAGGAGCTAGTAAGATATATGGCCAGTTCAAAAGACCCTTAAGACAGGTATAAATAAGCAGTCAGAGGGTAAGAATGTTGGGTTAAGATACAAACCTGATTAATGTCAAAAGAGCCATATACAAATAATCTTCTGGTTTATCTCTGGAAAAAATCGCTGCATCTCTACCAGACAAAAATCTACAAATTAACATGTAGCTTTTTACTTAGTCTAGAAGTATTAATCAACAATAAATAGTGGCTAATCTATGCATTTATCCTAGCTCTCAACTCCATGTGACATAAAGGCATGTACCACACACATTTTTGATACATTTCCACACTAAGGATAATTCTTCTGCTCCCCAAATTCATTTTTTTGGAACTTCAAAAGAATTTCTGAATATTTAAATAGTGCAATCAACAGACTTAAATCTTTAAATTACCCCATCTCCTTCCCAGACCTCTCCACATTGTACACTCACACACAGCAAAGTCTACCCTCGGTTTCAGCTGCATGTTTCTTCTCTTCCTGGACATCATGTCCTACTACAGAGATTCATACACACTGAATCGGGAAGCAAAAGACCTGAGTTCAAGTCTTAGATTCACTACTGACTAAACTTTTGATCCTTGGCAAATTTTTTCCCTCTAAATTCCAATATCCTTCTTTAAAATATGAAGACAATAATCCCCACACATATTGGATAAGTAAAGCGGTAAAATCAACAATGTTTGTCTTTCTGACATGGTGTGCTGCTCTCCCAGGCTCGGCATGGCCCATCTGCCATCACTGTCCTCATCTCAGGTCATTTCTTGGAGAGGTGATATGTGGGTTACCCAATAGGATTTTCTGAGATCACAGGAATGCATTATATCTGCATCGTCCAGTACAATAGCCTGACCTTCAAGTGACTGTTGAGGAATGAAATGTGGGTAGTGCAACAGAGAAATTGATTTTTTTTAAGTTATTTCATTTTAAGTGATGTAAATGTAAGTAGCATCCTGTGGTTAGTGGGTAGCATGTAGGTCAGTGTGGTTAACAAGAGCAGTTTAGAGCAAGAGGTTGTGAGGTCATGGATGTCACGCTACACAATGAATAGTTAATTCTTGCTGATCAGAGTTGAAGAACTGGCTACCTGAAATACCTGGTTTGACGATATTTTAAGTATAAGCTCAGGAAGGTTACTTTCACCTACCAAATAATTTTTTCAAAGACAATCCTTAAGGCAAGCTCTAAAGTTAGGGAGAGAGTACTGCTGGTTCCTGGAAATTTAATGAATTCAATCTCTTAAAACATGTGTTCATATTTATGATATTATCTGGGGACTTGTTTTAGCTCCGTTGCCTGATTGACTTTTTAAAAGTGTTTAGTCCTAAAATAACATATAAATTCTTCGGACGTTCTGTGTTTGGACTTTCCTGCTGTGCGGCTGCCACATGCTGGATTGCCTCCGAGTGTAAATGGCATCGTATACACAGCATTACTTAGCTGCACTTCGTTGATCGCTCTGCTAAAACATCACAGCAGCATGCAGTCATAGCACAAATGCAAAAGAGAAGCCACTTACAAATATGGCAGAAAAAGCCTTGGCTTTCATAAGCAGGCTATATTTTAAATACTCTGATTCCGGGCAGCCCGTCGGCCCAGGGTGTGATCCTGGAGTCCCCGGATCGAGTCCCACGTCGGGCTCCCTGCGTGGAGCCTGCTTCTCCTTCTGCCTGTGTCTCTGCTACTCTCTCTGTGACTCTCATGAATAAATCAATATAAATAAATAAATAAATAAATAAATAAATAAATAAATAAATAAATACTTGATTCCCCACAAAGAACATGTGAATGTCAGATCAGATATCTTAAATCTTGATTCTTGGCTTGGAAAAATAGAAACCTACTTACTTATCCATAGGTTTTAAATGTGTGTATGTTGATTTCTCCTATGAAATAGTAATTATAAGGTTTAAAAATTCACTGTACTCCTGTCATTCATCTATAAAAATGGAATATGGAAGCTCAAATGACCAAATCTGAATTCTAGGGAAACTGGTGGTCTTTTCATAAACTTAAGAGCCTTAATAAAAATAGAAAAAGTCAGTTTTAGGTCCATCTGAGAAATTGTTGCATCATGTGGATACAGCCTAATCTGTTTCCTTAAAATGGTGCCGCATTCATCATCTACCTGCTGGGAGGCCACCAGGTAGCCAAGACCCCAAGCCCTCAGGATGCTGCAAAGGACACTACAATATTAATTCTTACTGCCACAGAATTCACTTTTTTATAGTATTAAAAAAAAGAAAAACATTAATACCTCGAGTTGGGTAGATGATCATGCTACTTTAGAAACCACCTACAGATCCTGTCTGTAAACTGTAGTTGATGAAACATGAGCCAGTTTGCAATCTAGAGGCAGTTAGACATTACTACATCACCACCCTCACTAACAATGCAGGCAAGAATTCAAATAATCACAAATATTTATTAAAATGTTCTCTGGGTGTATCTTTGAAACTCTGAGAGTCTATTAAACTCACAACAAAATTATAATTTTTTCATTTTCTCAGATAATTCAAACACAAAACATTTTCAAATTTTCAAGATTTCAGTTTCTACCACTCTAAATAAAATTTGCTTCTCTCTCTCTCAAGAATTTTACTCTCTTATCTTCTGTGCAAGTAATAGGCATGTCTGCCAATCAAGTGTTTTAGCCTTTGAGGGAGCAACCAGTGACTGACTGGCTTTCTGTTTTGTATTTCACTGAAATGAAATGAGAAAAGAGACAAAAGAACTAATAAAACTTGAACAATAAAGGTTCAAAACATAGCAATCAGATAATGACCTTTCTGAAGACAAATGCTACAATCAATTTTGTGAATATACCATGTAGGAGAAAACCAAATAGCAATGAAAATGTGAGCTGCCTTTTATTTTATAAACATCACCACGTAAAACATGCACATTCATCATGCTGGTTGAATGCCAAGTGACACTAGTGATTAATTTTTCTTGGAGAATTAAAAATTATTATCTAAAAGTCTATTCCAAATAATTAAAATATACACATTCTTTATTCTTCAACTAATTATATGATAAATCAGAAATCTTCATATTCTCCCCACTATTATTAGATGTAGTCACATCCAAATCATAACTCTAAAACTCTTGGCAAAGAAGAAAGCTGGAACTTTTGTCATTAGATAAGGAGGATGACATCCAGAAATCACTAGTATGCACCAAGGAAGCAGAAAAATGTTTCTGAGTCCATTCTAGGTTCCTGACAACTTTATAAAAATAGGGTTAAATGTTTTGCTTCTGCATTAGGAATACATTCCTATTGTCTCAGTAGGGAAAACAAACATCTTTCTTATGGTAAACTTGGGGAAATAACAAAAAGAATAAAGAAGAAATGAACATTCTGATTTCACTACCCAGAAAGAACAGCTTGTTACATTTTTCATGTCTGTCTAGGTTATGTGTGTGTGAGGTAGGGGGTGGGTGGAGGGATATGTTTGTCTTCCTAACTTATTTTTATAAACTAGAAACAGAGGTTATATACAGTTGAAAATATTAATTTTAGTTACATATTCTGGATTATTTTCCAAGTCCTTAAATATCCCTCAAAAAGATGATTAATGTCTTCGTAATATTCTATTGCATAACTGTGCATTGTTGAATTAATTAATCTCATTTTTTTACAGATAGGTTGCTCATGAGGTTTTATTATTATAAACAATACTATCTTAAATATCTATTACTAAAAGTTCCTACAAATGAGCTTACTAGCTACATAATGTGAACTTAAAACAATACCATTTCTTTGGTTAAAATTAACACTTAACATATCTCTTGTACAATATACATTAAATGCATAGAAAGCAAAATGAAAATAAGCAAAGTTATTCATAATTCTATCCTCTTCTCAGTTTTTAAGTTTATATACACTGTGCATTTTTTTTAAAGTGGCATCCAACTTTACCTACATTAGGAACCATCTTGTTTTTGTTCCAGATGCTTACTGCCAAATTGTTTTTAAAAAGACTGTACCTGGGCAGTCCCGGTGGCGCA
Organism: Vulpes lagopus; assembly: GCF_018345385.1. Taxonomy (NCBI): domain Eukaryota; kingdom Metazoa; phylum Chordata; class Mammalia; order Carnivora; family Canidae; genus Vulpes; species Vulpes lagopus. The sequence continues at coordinate 4,627,447 of NC_054839.1, read as the reverse complement.
GCGGTTTAGCGCCGCCTGCAGCCCAGGGCGTGATCCTGGAGACCCTGGATGGAGTCCCACGTCGGGCTTCCTGCATGGAGCCTGCTTCTCCCTCTGCCTGTGCCTCTGCCTCTCTCTCTCTCTCTGTGTGTGTCTCTATGAATGAATAAATAAAATCTTTAAAAATAAATAAATAAATAATAAATTAAAACTTTAGAAAATAAAAATAAAAAAATAAAAAGATTGTACCTATGTACAATTTTTCACAACCTATTGTTACAGTCTTAGCTAAAAATAAATGTTTGTATTACAATC